>NC_053019.2:26578645-27193510 GCF_016746245.2 Drosophila santomea
AAGAGGACGTATCGGGAGCTTCGACTGTTAAAGCACATGGATCATGAGAACGTAATTGGTCTGCTGGACATATTCCATCCACATGCCGCTAATGCATCGCTGGAGAACTTCCAGCAGGTGTACTTGGTTACCCACTTGATGGACGCAGATCTGAATAACATTATACGGATGCAGCACCTGTCCGATGACCACGTCCAGTTTTTGGTCTACCAGATACTTCGTGGCTTGAAGTATATCCACAGCGCGGGAGTGATCCACCGAGATCTTAAACCCTCCAACATTGCCGTCAACGAAGATTGCGAGCTGCGCATTCTAGATTTCGGGCTGGCACGTCCAACGGAGAACGAGATGACGGGTTATGTGGCCACGCGTTGGTATCGCGCTCCTGAAATAATGCTCAATTGGATGCACTACGACCAGACGGTGGACATCTGGTCGGTGGGGTGCATCATGGCCGAACTAATTACCCGACGCACTCTCTTCCCAGGCACCGATCATATCCACCAGTTGAACCTGATTATGGAGATGTTGGGCACGCCACCCGCCGACTTTTTAAAGAAGATCTCATCGGAAAGTGCACGTTCCTACATCCAGTCACTTCCGCCCATGAAGGGGCGCAGTTTCAAAAATGTTTTTAAGAACGCCAATCCGCTGGCCATCGATTTGCTGGAGAAGATGCTGGAGTTGGATGCCGAGAAGCGGATCACAGCCGAGGAGGCTCTTGCCCATCCCTATCTGGAGAAGTATGCAGAGCCCAGCGGGGAGCAGACCTCACCACCATACGATCACAGCTTTGAGGATATGGATTTGCCCGTAGACAAGTGGAAGGAGCTGATCTACAAGGAGGTCACCAACTTTAAGCCTCCACCATCGTTTGCTCAGGTTCTAAAGGATGTCAAGTAAACGCAGACCATCAAGAATTTAAAGTATTACTTAGCCCAAATTTATTTGTTATAACTTACAAGGAATCAAGTTCAAATCACGTCTTTTATACTCAAATGGATCCATTTTTAGTATTAACGTTTTAATTTTGTTTTGTGCTTTGTTTTACAGATTTGTTATGGCTTGTCAAGAATACTATACTGTATATTTTAGAATATATCTGTTTTATAAAAATACCATGTCAAGTCTGTATGTCTGTCATGTATAAAGAAAAATGAATCGGGTTTGCACTGATAAGATAAGAAATCACTTATTCGAATTTTTCTCAACGTGAAGTGACTAAACGGTAGTTCAGTATACTTTTATTCGCCGACTGCAAAAGATTTACATATATTTGCACATTTTATCCAGAATGGAAGGATTTACGAGAGTGGAAGTTAGTTAGTTTTCTAAATGGCGGTTCATTTGGTCAGGTGGCCAAGGCCACTCCGACTGAGGAGTTTGTCAGTGGAATTGGCTTGGAACGATCTGATTTTCACCACTTGTTCCCGGGTGCCAACATCCAGGCTGTGGATTTGATGGAGAAAATGCTAGAAATGGAACCCGAAAGACGTATTACAGCCTCGGATGCAATGCGCCATCCATACCTAAGGGATTTTATTCAGCCACACCATCTCTACAAAGACGTCGCACCAACCTATGATCAGAACTTCGAAAACCTAATACTGCCTGTAAATGGCTGGAAGGAACTTATTCACAATGAGATTCAGAATTTCAAACGAAAATAACTTGATTTACATAAAGAAAGAATAAAGAAATGATGTTACATATGTGTTTAAATTGTTTCCAGAAATAGATAACACAGCTTATCTCGTTAAAAGATAACTGAATGTTGAGACAGTTCAATTTAAAGGGGAAATCACCTTTTTCTTCACCAAAGCTCAACGATTTCCGGCATTGAAATACCCCTATTAAATCGCCCGGATCTGGCAACGCTGCCAACAGCTGACTACCTTACCGGCTTATTTTGTTTTACCATTCGTTAATAACAATTATGTTGTGCTTACGAAATGTATTAAAAAACTGCCTTTCGGCCAGGAAAACGTGTTGCAGAAACATCTCCGCGCTGTACATAACCGGCGACAAAGCGACCGAAAACTATGCGACTCTGCAGCCGTATATGGACTTCAATGGAACCTTCAGCAACTGGCAATCTTTGGACCAGAGCATCTGCAGCCGCGGACTGGACATTCGATTGGAGAGTGTGCTCGCCAAGTACGAGCAGTATAAGGCACATCACGCCCAGCTGTCCAAGGTGGCGGAGGAACGCGAAACGGTGACCAGACGCCTGAAGGAGCTAACCAAATCCGGTGGTAAAGCGGATCAGCTGGAGGAGTTGAAAGAGCGTGGGAAATCATTGCGCAACGACCTTAAGATTCTGAAGCAGGCACTCTATCCCATAGAGGATGACTTTATACATGACTATCTGCACCTGCCCAACCTTCTGCATGTCCAGTGCCCTGTTGGAGGCGAGGAAAAGCTTCTCTATCGCCACGGCATGCCCAATTCAGAAAATAAGACTCCATCCCACTTGGCACGCAAGGAACTTGTACACTTTGTGGACAACAATCGTTACTATTTGATGGAGCAGGCTGCTCACTTTGACGTAAAGGCCATGCAATCTCTGGCCCGGTATTTCGTCACCCGGGGGGATTTCATTCAAACCGCCAATCCGGACTTTGTGCGTTGCGTTCTCTTGGAGGCAAATGCAACACCCTTGTCCGACTATCATCTGGTTCAGGAAGAGCACCTGCAAAACAAGATCAATACAGCCTACTTAACCGGTGGTGCGTCCTTCGAGAGCTACCTAGGCGCCATGACCAAGCTGTGCGTGTATCCCTCGGTGCTGCCCCTGCGGTATGTCTGCTGTGGTCGGAGTTACAACAGGGCGGAAGCGCAGTTGTATGGGCCCATTCCCAGTCTCTATACGGCGACTCAAACGAATGCGGTACAAAGCTTTGTGGCCACGCAAACGGCCAGCGAAGCGGACACCCAACTAGAGCATATTCTTAATCTGGCTACCGATTTTTACAAAGCTGTGGACATACCTTTTCGGATTTCTTATGCAACAACAGCAGCTCTAACTCCGGCGGAGAGTATCCGGGCAGTGATCGAAGTATATGCCCCCTCACTGCAGCGCTACGTGTGTGTGGGACGGATAAGCAATTACGGAGACTTTGTCTCCAAGCGAATCCTTTTCAGCACGCGGCGGGATAAGAACTATGATTTTCTGCACTTGGTGGGCGGACCAGTGCTCTACACCTCGCGACTGATAGCAGCTCTTTTGGAGCATGGCGTTCGCTTGGAGGACTGCAAACTGTTGGGCGGTATTAGTCAGAAGCCCAGTCATCAGCAGGATCTACAGCAATTTAAGGACCTTTTCACGTAGAAAACGATCGGTGTTTAACTTGTTGTTGTTTGTTCTTAGGCCTAAGTTAAGTTTTACATACAAATATATACAATCTAATGTAATCTCATGGTCAGCAGTTGAGTTGGCGTTGAGCCCACACACAAAAGGCTAATCGCTGCACTTGATCTGCAGCTTGGAAAATCTCTTGCGGAAATTTTCACATTTAGGCGTCGTGAAGGTAAAGACATTTCTGGAGTCGTCCAGCACGGAATTCGGACTGGATCGGGGAATCCTCAGCACATACGTGGTGTTGTACTTGAGCTTGCTGAACTCCAGCGGGTCCTTCTGCAATCAAATAGAACGTAATGTAGTTCGAAAACAGCCATAGTCGCCATAGTTTGATCTTTGTTGTTCAGTATACACCTATGGCATGATCCGAAACAATTCATCAATATTGGGAAAATTTTGATTGGCATTTGGCCACGTACTGGCCATTGGGAAGACGTGTTTTCCGTGTCAAATGGAGGAAACACAATTGCGCCTTGTTAAACAATACCCCATGGTCAACGATGTTCCACTAATTTGCCCTTGCCCGGTGGTCCGGCCAATCGGCACGAAGTATTCCGACATGTGGCTCGTGGCTCCCATCAAATCCCATCATCAAGGGTATTACTTACTTTGGCGCGAATCGCGCGGAACTCTCGCTGCTCGCAGTTCGTCTCCTGGGGACACAGTTCATAGACCCTGCAATCGGGATGATGGCATGAATTGTATGCATTTTGGCAAATTTGTTTACAAATAATTACTTCTCCTTGTGCGGCTGGAAGCCCAGAATCTGCACAATCATGCCGAACTTCCGGTTCAACCGGAAACCCACTTCATACGTGGCCACGCCCGCTGTCCGGTTTGTAATGGTGGGCGAAACTTCATTGAGGTCAACTGGCTCCGCGTTTGTGGCCCGTTCCGAGCTCATGGAGCTGCTAATGTGATGATGCCGGCGCCTATTGCCATTCCCGGAGCACTGGAGCGGAGTGTTTGGCTCCAGTGGCTGCAGCGTCGTGTTGAATAGCATCGAGAGCTGGTCGGACTTGAGGCGACGCGAACCCAGGTAGGAGATGGCCTGCACCTGGATGTAGTACGAGGAGTTGGGCAGCAGTTCCTTGATATCGTATTGATGGGTCTGTAATCATCACAACGTGCTGATTTCTAAGGCCTTACAATGCTCATATCGGGTTCCACTTACATCCTTAACGTAGGAGTTGTTGGTGATCATCGAGGCCTTGGCACTGTTTACGTACAAGGACCAGGTGATCTTGTACTTCTCGACAGGCAGATTGGACTTGGAGGGGCACCACACCAGCTTGAGGGTCATGTAGCGCCCATCGAACTGCTTGGCGATGATCTTCGAGTCGTTGGGCTTCTTTGGCGGCTTTGGGTCTGGAGGGTGAATAGCACAGTTGGTGAGTAGGTTGGTTGGAAGACCAGGTTATCATTAGGTTATACACTTACTGCCCGTCGAGGGAAAGGGATCGCTGGGCTCGGAATATCCACGGAAGCCGTAGGCATTCACGGCTGCCACTCGAACCTCATACCAGCGACCAGGTCGCATGTGAAAGAAGATGTACGTGCTGCAGGGAAAAAAGTTATTATATTTATTATATATTATAAAAGAAATATTTTCTAGAATAAGCTCAAGGTCAACCTACTGTTTGCTGTGCCCGATGTTCTCCTCCATGGTCTTCTCCACCTTCTGCCACTGCCAAGGTCCCAGTTTTCTGGCAGCAAAATACCGTCCTATGTGGGATCGCACCTCCACATGGAAGTAGTAGACGAGCAGCGAGGACTCGATCTTCAGATCGACAGCATGACCACGTGACCTCCGGAAATACAGGATCTTCGGTATGGGCGGCAGCTGCGTGTTGTTCCTAACGCCGAGAGGTTCAACGCACATGGGACCACAACTGGAGGCACAACACTTCTGCACCTCGGCGCATTCATGATCGTACTGGCAGTTGTCCAGGCAGGAGAGCCTGGCACGCGATTGCCTTCCTATTTTGGGGCAACTGCCGGCTCTGGGTCCCAGCAAAAGCTCCTGGATGCACTTACTCAGGCACTGTTCGCGTCCGGCTTTGGTTGTGGGATTGCTGCCGCACTTCGCCAGGCACTGCAGCTCCAGAATCTTATTCTTCACATCGTTGCTACCCCGAAACCAGTGTGCCAGCTTCTGTCGCTGCATCTGATTCGATGCGGATGTGGATGTGGAGGAGGAGGTGTAGGAGGAGGAACCATTGGCCACGGCGCTCGTGAATAGCTGGCCGAGAAGAAGGAGGAGCGCCAGCAGCGCCACTTGCATGCTGACCATCTGAAGCGATGCTCCGATCCGCGGTGATTGCAATCTGCAAATGATCATGCGTCAGGTGATCAGCTCTCGGTTTCTGGACATTCCGTGCGTTCGTAATTTGTGCCGATCATCATCAGCAGCAGCAGCAGCCGCAGCAGCAGGCCGCTGATTATGCTGAAGGATCACCCGCTCCGGCCGCCTTCCCGCGAATAGCGTTGGGGGAAGCCGAACCGGTTTCACCCATTTTGCATGACCAACTAACTAATCATTCCTCGCATTTGAGCCGCCCGACCCCGAAGTCGAGGCAATGAAAATGCAAAAAACACATAAATGTATCTCAAGTGCTTGACAGGACTTCAAAGCGCGCATCATAGTGCGTGCCACGAGAGCATCGGACAGACAGCCAGACGAGGCCGGCTATCTTCATTTCAAGCTGACTCCCCGATGCCCTGCACTCCACTGGTTATTTTCGAGATGAAGAAACTTTGGTATTTCTCTCACTGTAGCTTCCCCATAAAACTTTTACCTCGTGCGAATATCTTTGCACCTTTCTAAGCCCCAGACAGCTCTTTTTCATCTTAATTTCGCAACGCCAATTCTCGGAAGCCGAGAAGCAGACTCTCGAAATTCTTCACCTGGTAGCCGTGAGTATCGATGTGCTCGCATCGATTCCATGTAGGGTATTTAGCACGCAAATGGGAAACTAATGTTTTATGGTATGGTCGATGGTCGTCGGTTTATGTTGTTGTTTGGGTTTTTGTTGCCGTTCGGTTCGACTGCGTGTGAATGTGCAGGCAGCGGGAACAAAATCGAGAAAAATACGACTACGACGAATGTGCGAGAGCTGCAAGTGGATGTCACCACATCCACATCCATAGCTGCATCCACATCCACAGTCGGTGGGGCAGTGGCAGTGGCAGTGGCAGGGGCAGCAGAAGCAGAAGCAGAAGCACCGCCAGCAGCAGCCTCATCAGATCAGAAGCCTAGCCAGCAGATGCCGCACATACCAAGGCGATACAGACACTCTGGGAGCAGGAGCAGTTGAGTGGCGAAGTGGTGCAGCGATGGGTTAGCCAGGAGGAGATGCCTTGCTCCAGTACAGTTGGGTTCAGAAATATATATGTACATATATGCAGGCATTTGAATAAATTCACAACATTGAAAGTATGTAGCTGGGAATACTAGCAAGAGCAAAAGCAGTGACAACACTACGTATGCGTAATTTCTATTGATGGAGCTGTCTAACCGAAAAGTAATTACATATCTGCTTTCTACTTTCTATCCACAACTTGGGTTTGCCGAAAAGTATGCAATAAATGTACTTGTGCTATTATAGGAATAAAAGCTAAGGATTATTAGTGATAGCCATAACTACATTATAAGCTATAGTAAGTTTATTGAAACTACCAGCGAAAGCTATAATTCAAACATAATTGGAAGACCTCTTTTGCTGACCGCGGCTGTGTGGGACTGCGGCTGCCACTCCGACTGGGATGCGATGGACTGGGAGCCAAGGAGCTCGGAATGGCCGCGGGGAGCGGGTGGAGCGAGGCAGCCTAACTGAGGGACATTAAGCGACAAATGAATGTGCGCGACGATCGACGCAAGAAGATGAAGCGGCGACTGCGACGACGACGACGACGACGACGACGACGATGATCGCCAAGAGCAGACGAGATGAAATGCACCAAGTTCCGCGGAACGAAAAATTTGCAACAAAATTGGGCAGTAAAGCGTCGGCAATGCGGGGATTGGATTGGGGTTGGGGCTATGGACATGCTATATGCTATATGGTGGTAAATGGTGTATTGGGGGAATGGGGGGTGGGCATGGGGATGAGGATCGCGGCCACGAATCTTCCAGATGAATGGGTTCTGCGGCTGACGCTGATGAGACACTCGAGTCGCAGCCAGGCTGGCTGCCGTTGCGTAGAGGCGATTAATTGCTTTTAACGATTCAAAAATTCAAAATTACTTTTTATGCTTCACGCACACCAAGGCGAAAAGGCACTTGGCCAGCATAGCAATGCACTTGCAAAAAATCCAATAAATGTTAGAACATTCAAATCGCACAGCCTCAATAATAATTTGGGAAACAAAAGAAATGAAAAATCACGGCAAAGTATTTAAAAGTATGAAAAAAAAGAAGAAGGAGGTAATTACTACAGCCAAGTTTAAGGTCACGTTCGACCCAAAGTTTCTGCAAGTGTATACACACAGGGGCGTTGCTAAGGAGGGCAGCGGCAGGCAATGGGGATGAGGTTGAGGATGAGGATGGGGATGATGGGGGGCACTAAGATCCGGATCGATTTCGTTGACGTCGTTGCTGTGATAAATCGCTGGTGGTTGCTGCTCTCTTGCTGGAGTGTTGCTTTTGTTTTGCCTCCACTTGCAGTCCCCACACCACCCCACCTTGCTCCTCCATTTGGGGCTTACTACAATGGCAATCCGGCGACAATGGCCAGTAAACTCGAGGCAGCAGCAGAAGCAGCAGCAGCAGCAACTGGGTGTAATATGATGCAAATCGTTTAACACTTTGACCAACAGCTCATCGCATTGTTGCCTCCGCCACTGCCAAAGTGCATTGGTGGTAAAAACAAATCGAAAAAGTTTAACTTTTACAGGGAGGGGCATGAAACAAAATACCAGCAAATAGGGAGGGGGGAAGGGGAAGGGGAGCAATCTCAAATTTTTTTGGGGACCAAGCCAGAACGGCGAGATCAAACCAAGAAGTTTGATGGTCTGGTTGGGCAGGGAGGGCTACACACTAGCCACGATCATTGCTGAATCATAGTTATCCATAATATAAATATCAAGCGAATGTTTACTGCTGTGCATTTGAAGAAACCGTGAAGTTCCCTTCTCAAATATCATGAAAGTAAAGTATGATTATGGAGTAAAGTATGCGTCAGAGTGTCAACGCTTTCGATGCATGCAAATTCATAGCCCAAACAATTCATCATCGAGAAGTGCTTAAAACAACAAGCTTATGATTATCTTACAAATTCAAGGTCTCAAGCTTGAGGTGCACATTCTTCAATCGGTAGTCCCAATACCAAGCTCACATGATCTAGCTACTCTTTGGCTCGAAACTTGCCATCTTTCCCATCTTTTCCATTGTTGTCAAGTGCGGTAGCCCCCGGATCGCATGGTGACACTTAAGCCCGCGAGGAAACCGAAGCGACCCCAATGGAAGACCATTTATGGGGTTCAAGCACCCAGCTGGGCATGTGCTCAAGCTCAAGCTCAAGCTCAAGCGGAGCGAATCCGAGTAGGATCTGTGTCCATGGCGGTGTCGAGTTCTACGTCAGGTTCTGAACCCGAAGCCGTGCTCAAGGTTCAGCGATATGATATGTCGTGTGCGCATTCAAACTCGTACTTCCGATTATGGAGTTCTCTAAAAGCTTTTCTAATGGCATTCCGTTTCTAGAACTCAGAATTGTTCTAAAATCTTCTGGTTGTATAAAGATATACTTATTTACCATTAAATTTTTGATTTAGGGGAAATATTCTCAAGACACTTTATTTTCTCAGTGTTCTATGGGCGAAAGAACGCCGGCAAACTCAAGTGTCCGGCTAAGAGAGCTTTTGGTGCGTGAGAAGTGATGTTGCCGCATGTCAACCGTGCACCAACCGATGGGATCCGAGCCCATTCATCCCCTTGGATGCCCCTATATCGCCACCACCATCCTTGCTCGTCCGCAATTAGCGCGAAGACAATCTCATTTACGCCGACGGAATTGCGCAAATGGCGAGTGTTGGTGCGAAACATTTTTAGGTACTCACGGTAATGGAAACACTTTCGGATGCACTGGCTCCACGCCGCGATCCGTGATCTCGTACTCCCACGCAGTCGGTGCGCCTTCTTTGATCGCCTGCTGCCACTTTAATGTTTAATTCGCCGCACTGTTTCGATTTCCGCTCCTGGAAACTGTTGACTTGCAGCCCGATCTTAAGTATCACAACCGCAACCGAATCTGAATCTCAATCTGAATCTGAATCCGAAAAAGTATCTCAATCTGAATCGAAATCTCAAGTGGGAGCTCTTTTCGTGCGTCCGTTGCGCTGCAGCCCCCAAGAGAGAGTGACACACTGAACGCCACGGACTCGGACTCGGACTGCAGGGCTCGAGCTCCAATGCTCCCGTTCTCCGTTCTCCCGCCGCTCTCTCGCCACAGTGGGCATGGTGGCGGATTTTCTGCATATAATATTCATATAATAATATTACTAAAAATTATTCTTAATAACTCGTTAAATAACTATTAAAAGTTATAAATTGATGTACATATCTGCATTATTTAAATGAGAATAAAGACATGTAATTATTCTATTTAAATGCTTTATCGGCGATTTGTACCACTGTGCTGTGCTCCACTTGCTCCCAGTCCCGCTCCCTCTCCCCCTCCCTCTCCCGCTCGCCGTCTTGCGGTCAGTGTGTGTGCGGTGCCAAAACAGAGATCTCCACCTCCTGTCTCGCTCGCTCTGCCTGGCTGCTACTACGATGCCGCGCCCCCTTGTTTTCATTCAAAATTTCATTAAAGGATGCACACACGCATGCACACACGCATGCATACCCCCACACACTCGCACACACAAACACACACTGGTCTGTTGATTTGCATGCACCAATTACTTTATTTTCGTGATTACACATTTACACTGTGATTACAACGGGAACCTGGAAACAGATTAGGTTCTGATCGTTCGCATCCTTGGATTCCCACAGCATGCTTCCCTTCATCTGGAACACAGAGAGAAATAATGTTCAATAAATATATGAAATTTAAATAAATAGGAATTTCTAATAAAAGAGTTTACAGAACATTACTTGATCTTGATAATGATCTATTAAATCTATAATGATCTAATAAAAGAGGTTCTCGAACTTGCTAATTATCTAATGAAGTTATTATATAGATGATATGTGGGTTCCTAACTTACCACCGGCAGAGTTTCGTTCACAAAGATATTGGCCCAGTAGGCCTTTCCATCACTTGCGCTCTCTATGCATCCGTGATCTCCGTCGCAAGGATCGGGAGTGATGGCCGCCTGGGTCTTGATGTAGTTGAACACCCATCTGACTTTGTGCTTCAGAAAGCTAACGCCATTGCCTGTAAATGGGGGTGATATTAGTCAGTTTCACTATAAGATCATATTGTATTATTATACTATGATTTTGGCTTGGGTGTACGTTTTTTTATCAAAGCTGAAACTCTAGTTCAATTATCTGAAAATGTTTTGCATGCGGCCAATCTTTGCTTCAGCCCCCTATCGCGAATTAGTACTCCAAATGTTCGATTCGTGCTGAGATCAATCGTTTCGATTTCGTCTCCATTTCTGCTGATTCATCAAAATATCATTAAGCATTCAATTTGTTATTTATGGATCGACTTTGCTGCGGAACCAAGGCTGCAATCGAAGTGCATTGAACAGTAGAAGTAAACAGTAGTAGCTGCTGGAAATTCGGTGAAATTTCCTAGATTAACAATCTTGTATTAATAATATATACGATACTAGCTTATCATTGGAGCTGCTCCACCACCGAATATTTGGGGGGTTCCAAACACTTTGCCCCACCAAACATCCGCCGTTCACCTGATCAAAATTCTGCGCCCGCACCACATCTATTTTTACTTCCGACTGACTTTTGCTCAGAATATGTTGCTCTGAGCACTTCCAATTCCGAATGCACGGATCTGCTGTTATCAGCGGAGCGAGCACCTACCATTATCATCGAAGCGGACGGTAACCTTAATGGTCGCGTTCCGGGCCATGGAGCAAGGCAGTGTCGTGCAGCTCTCGATGTCCAGGTAGCTGACCTGGTACAAAGAACCTGAAAGGAGCCAAGGAAACCGATTTAATAGATAGTATATCAATAGAATAGAAGTTATAAACTATTAGCCTGAGATCTTAAGTTCTTAGATCTTTTAAACAAAATAGGGATATGACCTGCAGAGTTGATAAAGTTAGGTAATCCCAACGTGAATAAATTTGGTTACGTGACATAGTACATGCCATTCACCTACATGGCGCACCTGGCAACAAATTAAAAACTTTAATGAAAAACTTTCCCAGCAACTAAGCCGAGTTATCTGCGATCCACGACCAGCCACATATACGCATTTCTAAATAATCTACAATCTATGACCAAGTGCACTTCTCAAGGCCGTTAAACAGTTTCTATCTTTAAAATGACCCGTGCTCAGCACTAGATTACACCACCCAATTAATTTGGCTCTTAATTGGTTACTTTTCCTCCCCCCAAGAGGGCGTTCGCCTGTCTATCATCGTTTGGAGGTAATCCCCCATAAGGGCGTCATATCTGTTTGTTTACCGTTCCTCAAATCTAGAACATAAATCATATATTTACAGTGCACAGTCCATAAATACTCCATTTAATCAAACATCGTAAAAACCAGAATACAATTAATAGCTCGTGCTCTGGGCAACGAAAACTAGTTGGCGAAGGTTTAATGCCCTAAAATCAACTAAGCTGGGTAATTAAAAATAGTTAATAATAGGAGGTAAATCTAATTTTATATTCAGTTGATAGTGAAATAATGGAACCAAGCAATCGGGTTTTTTTGTTCATGTCACTGGAATATCATTTCTTACTTTTATTACTTCAATCCATCTAACCTACTTTCAAATTATAGACCGATAATATTTTTCGAGTGATTCATTATGGTAATGTATCATAAATTAGATTTATCATGTCATGTAGTAGGTGCTACTATCTGGGAATTACCCTTTACGACTGTCATATATACTTGTTACTCGCAGCGTAGTAGGGTATACTGGATTCGTTGAAAGGAAACTAAGCAGCAGGTTAAGTTTTGTCAGATTGTGGAATTTACAATATACTTGGTAGAGATCTAATCGGAATTACTCTGCAAAACATTCAATTCACTAAAATCAAAGGATGGATGTTGCGGAAGTAATTGCTATTTATTATACTTCAGTAGGTCGATTTCTTACCAAAAGACAAAGTTTCGAATATAAAGCTTTTGTTTCTTTTTGAATGCGCACCTTTGCACCAAGATTGTGTATAAGAAAATTTCTCGAGGTATTTTCCCCTACGGAAATCAATTGATTTTAAACGTTGTATGAATCGACCCACCGAAAAGCACTGATCCTGGCAAATACTTACCACAATCCTCGAAGGGCAAAGATCTTAGGGACAGATACTTTTTGTAAACTGCATCTCTGGTAGACTTAATTGTTCCGCCAGCCAATTCGTGGGCAGCGCAAATGACCAAGAGTATTTTTAGATAGTAATCCATTGGGCCGCCGCGCATGGTTTAATCGAGTGATTGAGATCTTGATCGCGTTTTGATTAGAATATCGGGCAAACGAATTTTGCGTAGGTGTGCAAATAACAAATATCAAAAACAATAACAAAGAGGCTCGATAATCAGGATCACGGGCTGGCAACGTTTTCTTTTGGCGATACGATTTGCTTGGTGGCTAATAGGTGACTGACACCAAGAATAGTGGGCGCCAACAAAAGTAGCCGGCCTCTCTTTTCGTTTGGAGTGCTGGCACTCTCCGGGCAAACGTAAATAAATAAATAATTCACGGACGCTTAAGCAATAAACTTTGATTTATTGACTGGAAGCCGATTGGAGCACATAACGCTGACTTTCGTTTCAGCGCCAACTGATAAGGTCACCGAAACACTTTCAAGATTCTCAATTGGGAAGTCCGTGACGTAGCTGGAGGTGTGTGTGTGGGTCTGGGAGTGGGTGGTTGGGCGGCGGGCACGCGTGTGAGTCGCGCCTATAAATACACGAAAGTAAATCAAGTGACTCGGGCGATGTATTGATAAAAGAAACCAGCCACTTGACTTTAATTGAAAGTTAAAGAACATTGCAAACCGTAATTAAATATCATTAGATAATGTCCCCTTTAATAAATCAATTTAATCCGTAGACAGCTAGGTGGAAAATTTTGGAATGTGAATCATTCTGGTGGTCGAACTCCTCACTCAATAATACCCTTCAGGTAGTTGGTGTTTTTGATGATCCTGAAATCAGTGCGCAGCTGAATGAATTGCCGCACCACCGACTTGTCCAAATAATTCTAAATAAAGCAGGGTGGATACAAATGCTAACGTAAGACAATCGATCAAAATCAAAGACACCGCACACTTACCAGGGTGTCACCCGTGCAAACTTCTTGAAGGTTTTGGGGCTTAACGAGTAGTAAATTGCACAATGCATGCAGTATGTCAAACAGCTGCGTAACCAGCGGACTATCCAGCTCGCGAATGCACTTGCGATATTCGTTCACGTCGCAGATGGCGCACATGGCGCCAGCCGTGTTAAACTGCATGGTCTGCAGGTGATCGTAGATCACTCGGTGCAACCGAGTTCCAAACTCTGTAAGAACATTCTGCAAATTCTCACCGTCAACACATTTTTTAATCTGCACAATCACTGGCTGCAGATTCTGCACGACTTGTAGGCACGCCTAGAAGAGAAATATAATTAGTTTTAAGAATGCATGGAATTTGAACGAAATTTCTATCTTACCGCTGAAGAAATGGTATCCACGTCAGTTTCCGGCTTGTAGTCGGTTTTCTTTTGTTCATATTGCAAATGCACCTTGACCCAGCCAATAACAGCGCTGATGGAGCGGTCCAGACCCTGGTCCAGCTTGGTCTCGATTTGCTCCATCAGAATACGCTTTTTAAACACATAGTCCGAGTACTTAGGCGTATTACTAGAAATGAATATATTATACATTTTATAAAACCTAAACAAACAAAGTTCTAACATACCTCACACATGGTATGACTGATGTGTGGCACAGCTTGTCCAGCAGATGAACAATGATGTTCGTCTTTTGCACCACATCAAAGAAGTAGAGCTGGGGAAAGACCCTACCCTCGGCAAGTGGCACTGCCTGCAGACCCAACTCCAGTGCGTAATCCACGTGCTCGTGCATCAGGAAACGCAGAAGGATATCGTTCAGCTTTATAGCATTGCCTGGTAGCTCAGTTTCGTTGGACAGCAGACGACAGCGCTTAAGCGACGCCTTGGCCTCCTGCAGCATGTTGATGGCCAGCTCCTCAGACAGAAACGTCTCCCCGCCATAGTCCTCGATGGCAGCAATATTAATGTTGGCTCGCGTGGCTATCAGCACCTCCATGTTTCGGCGAAAGCCCTTAGTGGTTGCAGTCTTTTGGTGTTTCTTGCTGGCATAGAACTTATCCAGCTCTGTGGAACACTTGGCTGTCAGGCACTTGGTCTCCATTTCAGCGTAGCCGGCCAAATGCTTCATAAAAATCTGCTGTGTCAGCTTCTGTAGCAAGTCGTCGTCGATGGTGGACATGTAGATTTGAAGATCCGTTGACAATTTCAGTGTGCTGCAATGTTTTTGTGAAATGAAAATAATAAAATTTTGATATTTAACGTAACCTCTGAATGACTCACCGCGAGTATAACTCATAAAGGGTCCGGAGGTATTTCTCCTCGTCCTTTTTGTCCTCTAACTTAGTCATGGCGTACTGGTGCAGCTTCAGTTGATAGATGTTAAGTATGAACTTGGACATAACCTGCTGCGGATTGGCAAACACCTTCTGGATTATTTCGTAGTGATGTTTGCACAACGGAACAATGCCTATAAAGATGTCTTTGCCGCTGTACGGTTGCATTTGGCTCTGCTCGATGTAGGCGTCTACACACTGGGTGTAACCCTTGAATTGGGACAAGATCTGGGCCAGTGTCTTCATGCGCTCGATGTCCTCGCTCTTCTGGGCGGTGGCAAACTCTTCGATCAACCGCCGCTCGACTTCGTCGTATTTCTTTTCTATTTTCCTTTTGGACTCTGCAAAGTTGCCGGGCGGCAGATCCTGCGAGATAGCATAAAGCTTTTGAATTACATCAGCGGCCTCACTTAATCGTGTGGCATCCGCAAAAATATCGTTGACAATCACAGGGCCAGCGGCCAAAAACTCGGACATAAAATTGAGTAACTTTTGGGCCTCCACTGAGCGACTGCGTGGAGTGTTCACATTCTCCAACTGCTCGCCCAGGTGCATGATCTTGCCGGCCACCGAGTTGATTTTCTCGTCCAGCTGGCCGAACACATCAATGGCCGTTTGGTGACGTTCTTGGAGCTTGCCAATCTTTTTGGCGTGCGACTCCTTCTCCTGGCGCAGCGACTCCTCTAGCCGTTCGCACTTGCTCTGCTGCTTCTCCTGCAGGATCTTCAGGTCCTTGATGGTCTGGATGAAGGTATCGTGCAGGGCCACAGGATGAAAGTCCTCGCTGTTTTGCAGCTCATTGTTGGTGCGCCAGGTAAGTCGTTCTATGAACTCGCCCACCTCAAAGGGTTCCTGTTGGTCATGATTTATGATTATTAACCAAAATCAATCCTACATGACCCGTATGACTCACCTGTTCAAACTCCTCCATGTATTGCGATAGCATTTTAATGTATTATAAAGTTTTCGAATTTTTATGATCTGATTTAGTAGGCGTTTCTTTCGTGCTTCTTCTTTCTATATTATTGTTGCTTCCGCTCAGCTGTTGCTGTTAAGGTTGCCACATTTCTCACTTTCTTGCAGCTGGCAATGTCGCTCGGTTTGTTTACGTTTTTGTTTGCTTTCTTGGCCAAAAATTCAAATCTTTGGCGCTTGTTATATAAGCAATGTTATGTTTTTAATTAAGTAAAATAAAAGATGGATTTTTATGCTTGCTGATCTTAATTAAATGTTTATTATAATATGAATGCGCGTCTTACTTATTGCCTCGTATCAAAACCATTTTTTTTTACAACAAATTGCAATGTGCTAAACAAGTTAAAATTTCAAACATTAATATTTTGTATAACCTTTATAATTATTGCGTGGAGTCAGCGATTTATTAAACCTTAGTTACAGTTTTGAACTGAATATGAAAATATGAAGAACCAATAACTTTGTTTTTTTTTGTAAATTTTCTGTGCGGGTTTTCCCCAATAGACATTTGCTTAGCGAAGGAAAGCTAGTTCTTAATTGTTTTTTACAAACTGCGTCTGCTGCTGCTGCTGCTGCTGCCGCGGCTACTGCAGTTGATCCTGTTGCTGTTGCTGCAGGTGCAGGTGCGGATGCGGATGTGGGTGGGTGAGCGTGTGACCGACGCCGCCGGAGGTCGACGGCAAGTCCAAGGCGTGCGGCACGATGTTGATGGCACTGGCGGTGCTGGCCGAGGAGGCCAGATCCACGGCCGGCAGACGCACTCCGTCCTCGAATTGAGCGCCGCCGGCCAGGCTGTTCAGCACATCCGGAATGGAGGGCGTGTCCACTAGCTGGTGCAGGTTCTTCAGCTCCGTGGAGCGTAGGCTGGCCGATAAACTCTCACTCGATGCCAGCGATGTGGATAGCGGTGAGTTGCGTTCAATGGATGATGCTATGTCTGTGGGAGAAGGCGCTATCAAATATTTCTTAGCTTCGGAGAAGCCCGCTCACTCACCAGTTCTGTCCGTGTCCGGGGAACAGGTATTGTGACCTGTTGTTCCTTGCGGCTGCTGCATCATCATCATCAGCTTCTCCTCCATCTGCATAATAATCTTCTTTTGCACGTCATACTTCTTGTTCACGGACTGTCAGAACGACGAATTGAATGTTTAATAAAGTTTTCTTTTCAAATAAGTATGTGATTTTAAAATTCAGCTCTACCTTAAACTTTTCTTCGTACTCATCCTTGACGGTGCTTAGAAGTCGCTTTTGCTCCGTCATGGCCTTCTCGCTGTTGGCCAGCTGGGCCTGCAGGTCGCTGATCTTGTGCTTCATGCTTTCCAGCTGTGATGTCTTCTCGTCCAGGCTGTGCCTCAGTTCTAAATAAACAAACACTGAATGATTAAACATCCGTGTGATATAAACAATAAATAGGCACCCTTCAGTTCCAGGTTGCTGCTCTCTTGCAGCATTTGCAGTTCCTCGTCGCGGGCCCTGAAGTTATCGATCTCAGCCAGACGGTCGCGGCAACGGACTTGCACCTCACCCATGATTATGAACTCGGCCTCCAGTCGTGCCAGCTCCTGTTTGCACTGCAGACCAATGTCCGCCTGCTGTTGGGTATGCTGAAGCTCGGTTCCCAAACTGAAGACCTGTCCACGCAGAGACTCCAGTTCATAGTTCATCTCCTTGTGGCGCGCCAACTCGCTGGTGAGTCGCGTCTGCAGGTCGTCGTTGGCCTGCCGCAGGCATTTCTTTTCCTCCAGTTCGTGCTGGTACTTAGCCCTCATCTCGCCCAGCTCCTCCTGGTGGATGTTCTGGCGCTCGTTGGCCAACCGAATAGCCTGATCCATTTTGCTTGCCAGATCCTTGTTCTTCGCATCGAAGTTCTTAAGCTGCTCCCTTAACCGATCCCGCTCCATTTCCAAACTGCGCTTGTCCCTGCTTCGACCCATGAGCCGTCGATTGCGTTCTGCGTGAATGGATCGTCGGTAGCTCTCGTATTCCAGCTGTAGGCACATCAATTGACCCTGCTCGGCGTCAAAGGTCTCATTGGCCTTGATCGCATGCTTAATGTAGTCGTCCAGAATATCTTGCGGGTACAGAAGGTTCCTCTCATAATCGATTCGCTGCTCCTTGCACTCCAGCAGAAGTTCAATCAGCCAATTCTCGTACTGCGCCGGAGCACTGTCCAGTCCTTCCACCGTCTGAGTGGCTGCATGGGTGCAGCTTCTAGCCGGATCCTTAGGCGCCGAAATGGCCATGTTCCGGCCGCTCCTCTGCAGGCGGCTGCCAGTCTTTTGCGTATTTCCATTCTCCGCTCTCTGTCTATGGGCCGCACAATCGGCCTCGTCATCATTCTCCTCCAGGTGCTGCTGCCGCAGTCCGGCCAGGGCCGAACAGGATTTGGTTCGTCGCATTGGGTTCTCTGCCTCAGTACTCCAACTTGCCTTCTTTGCCGCCGAACTTCTGCTATCCGCACAGGAACCATTTCCACTGTAGCTTGCCATACGATTGCGGCGCTTCTTTGCCAGCTGGTGCATGGATCGGCTAGTCGGCATATGAAGTCCACCCACACTGCAGAGGTTACGGTCCGTCTCGTTGCACTCGCCACAAACTGCAGCGACCTCCTGGTTGACAGATGGATAGACGGAACCACCGACAAGGGATAATTCGGAGTTAATTTCCGGGAGGCTGCTTGGACACGGTGCGTTGACAGATCGCTCCACGTTATGCCGGTCCTGGATGACCTGCGACAGGCGACGGTCGTAGGCAGTTCCTCTGTTGACCTCCAGGTATGAGTGGCTGCTCTCCTCCGCCTCGCGAGAGACATCCGGGAAACTGAACTGACTCTGCTGCTCCTTGCGCATGGGTGAAGAAGGCTGGCTGACGGCAAAGATAGCTCTCACTGCATGGGAATTCACCGCACGGCCCGGCTGTTTGATATCCCTCATATCCTTTAGCGGCGTGGTTTCCGGTGTGGCCTCCACAGCAGCTTCGGGCGGTGAGGAGCCTGTCATGCCCACCATAAGCTGCGAGTTCATCGTCGGTTGGAGTGGCAAAATAAACGACGTGGTGGGTGTCAGCGGTATGCCGCTACTGGTCGTGGCAATCTCGTTATGCGGACTCCAAATGGGACCCAGTTCCCCACCAGAGGCAAACGAATCGAAGCGGGTATAGATATTCCTCGATTGCTGAAACTCTCTCAGCTGATAGCTGTAGTCCGTATTCGAGGTGTTTGAGGTCATGCGACTGTATCCAGGCGTCATGGGATACGCATAGCTGCCGTCTTCGTTGCTAGTCTCAGGCAAGAGAACGGGCAGCGATAGGTTGGCGCACTCCACAACCACGTCATGCGGCTCCATCTCCTTCCAGCGCGTATTGTTTACCTCAGTCTCTGGCGTGGCCGTCACCAGCATGGGATGCACTCGCACAGTGTTCAATAGCGGCTTGATTGTGTGCTGAAAGATGCCTCCGCCGTTGCCCCGCTTGATGAACTCCACCAAATAGGCAATAAAGCTGCACGGATACATGCCGTACAGGCGGTGGAACAGCATCTGTAGCCCCAACTGCAGGTGGACAAGCTTCTCGTCCGGCAATTTATTGCTATTCTGCAGCTTCCACGAGGCCAAATGGCCGAACACCTCAAACAGATCGTTCAGAAAGTTGGGCACAGAGTTCGGTATGATCGGCAGCAAGGTAATTATGCACAACAGGGCGCTCATCAGCGGAACTATCTCCTTCTCGTGCTGCAAGGGAAATGAAAGTTAAGCTGAATCCGGGCAAAATTGTAAACACCCCCAAACGCACCGTCAGCAGCTTAAACACGCTCTTGATCAGCCGGTGTTTCTCGATCTTGTACAGCCAAGTAGGGTGATGGCGCACAATGAAGCAGAACACCTGGAGGCTCTGCACACGGTGCTGTGACTGCTTGAGGCAGTCGTCCAGCTTGTCGAAGATGTAGCCATCGTGCGGTGCCTGGGCTTTGACCAGTACCTCCAGAATGCGCTGAGATCCGGTTTTAAAGAAATAGTCCAGCATGAACTGCACCAGCCATTGCTCCTTGTCTATGGAATGGTATGGGTATGTTGGAATAGTGGGCATCTAAAGCGTAGCTAGCGAAGACTTACTCTGGGATAGCAACTCCACAAGTTTGCGCTTGGCCTCCTCGTTCTCCAGCGTCATGTTGGACTCCAGGTCGCCAATGATCTTCTCAATCACCATGGCGGCGGATTTATTGGCTTCCTGTCGCTGCGATTGATTTTTCCGCCCGCCCTCGGTCGACTGTTCCTGCTCCTGCTCCTGCTACTCCGCTCCTGGTCCTTCTACTCCACTCACTCGTCGTCGTGGTTGTCTTTTGCAGAGCTGCGTGTGCTTTTTCTCGTCTTGGTCGCTGTCAACTGGAGAACAAGTGTTCGCATTGAAATTTCGACTGCGTTCGATGCACTGCACTGTGGTGTCGGTTGTGGAGTAGCCATTGAAAATGCTTACCTCTGCTAAACTCATATTTTTTTACATGTTTGTCTTGCAAATGAAAAAGGTTATTTTTTTGTGATATTCCTCTTGCGCTGTTATCGCCAGCCAATCGATGGTTTTGTCTGGCAACGCCGCCGGCGAATGTCCGGCAGCTTTGGCCGCAATCAAAACAACATCAGCTGTTTTGGCGCAACTTTTCGCCGATTCCGTTGCGAATGTTATAATCGTAGTAGAATAATGCATTACTCAATAATCCGACGACTGGCAACGCAGCCAAAGTTAGCCAATGTTCCCAAAAGGCAAGTATGTGAAATAGTATTATAAGAATGCACTCCAACACTCTCTACTACAGAAAATGGAAAAGCGTTGTGGGCTTAGAGGTGCACGCCCAGATTGCCAGTGCGTCCAAGCTTTTTTCCGGCAGCGGCACTTCTTTTGGAGCACCACTCAACTCGTCGGTAGCGTATTTTGATGCCTCCATACCGGGAACGTTGCCAGTGAGAATAGGAACTTCCACTTGAGACGCACTCATTACATTGCATCCCTGCTTACAGGTGCTCAACAGAAAGTGTGTGGAATCCGGCATTAAGACCTCGCTGGCTTTGGGATGTCGGGTGAACGAAGTGTCCATGTTTGACCGCAAGCACTACTTCTATGCAGATTTGCCTGTAAGATTTCATATTCACATATAACCATGCTATTATTAATAAACTTTTCTGCCCAGAATGGCTACCAAATCACACAGCAGCGTGCCGCTTTGGCCAATGATGGGAGAATGACCTTTCCCGTGATAACACCAGGCAAGAAAGTTTACTACAAGACTGCCAAACTACTACAGTTGCAATTGGAGCAGGACAGTGGGAAATCTCTGCACGATGATTATCTGAAAAGAAGCTTGGTTGATCTCAATCGTGCTGGACTCCCTCTAATGGAGCTGGTCTTTGCTCCAGATTTGGAAACGGGCGAGGAAGCGGCATCGCTGGTCAAGGAATTAATACTGATACTCCGGCGTCTGCAGACATGCAGTTGCAAAATGGAAGGCAAGTTAAAAACTAATTGTTTTTCCTTTCCTGAAACCGATTAACTTGCATTGTAGAGGGTGCTCTCCGTGTGGATGCCAACATATCCATTCACCAAGAGGGAGATCCCTTGGGAGTGCGCACGGAAGTAAAAAACATCGGCTCGGTTCGGAGCATCTCGCAAGCAATCACGTATGAAATTAATAGACAGCTGGAAACTGTGGCCAATGGCGGTGTAATAACAAATGAGACTCGCAACTGGGATGCGGAGAACCGGCGCACAGTGGCCATGCGTGACAAAGAGGTGCTGCAGGATTACAGATTCATGCCGGAGCCAAATCTGCCACCCCTTCATGTAAACCTCAAGCCTGGATCAATTTCAACAGAGGATTTACTTTCAGTGGCTGCTCTTAGCGAGGAAATTCCAGAATTACCAGAGGACACCAGACAACGTCTGATGGAGCAGCACAACCTGAATGCGGAAACCGCCATCATCTTAGTGGTGCGTACTTAGAATTATTATTTTTCAAGGACTTTTTAATTTGATTCTGATTCCGGATTCCATTCTAGAACGAACCCATCCTGCTGGAACATTTCTTGAGCATTTCACGTAGTTTAAGTGATTTGCCCAACAAAGTCATTTACAATTTTCTTATACACGATTTGTTGACCTACTGCAACAAATTAAACTTGGATGTGGAGGATTGGTAATACTCGGTGCTAACATACCTGAACCATTAAATAATTTATTATGTTCATCTTAATGTAGCTCCATAAAGGCTGACGACTTAAAGGATATTTTAAAGAGCTTACATAACGAGCTGATTAACCTCCAGGCAGCACGACAGCTGGTTGAACTGCTTCATAATAACCCACATGCGAAAGTCAATGAGGTAAGTCCCGTCTAATACTCCGAATGGCTGCGATTACACACATTATCTACCCATCACAGCTAATTGAACGGCACAACCTGCAGCAGATCTGCAGTCCGGACGAGATCGAAAACCTGTGCCAGCTGGCTATCGCCAACCAGGTGAAGGCGGTCCAACAGTACCAGAAAGGCAAGGCAAAAGCTTTGTTTGCCATCGCAGGCGAAGTTGCCAAGCTGTCGTCCCAAAAGGCCAACATGAAGTTGGTGGTGCAGTGTCTGGAAAAGCTGTTAAAAACCACCAAGAAATAAGAGCACTGGGCGAAAGTTGTGTTCATTAGAAGTGTGTTTCGCTTGTATATATTTTATAAAAATGCAGTCGAAGAATTGCACTGTATATAGGATTAAATATGCTAAGTATTAAATATAGTTGCTTTGTTTCGTGCTGACTAGTTCGGTGTTCTGGCCAATATGTAAATGCAAATGATGTAAATTGTCGTGTGATATATAGTTCGGTGTTCTCCCTCGTTCAGGGAGAATCGGAACTCGTGACCCATTAATGCATAAATATTTATGTGGAGATGTAAGGATGTCATTATCGCTGCGACTGGATGGAACGCACTATATTCGATTGTCTAACAGGGCAGACAATGAACAGCTAGAATTGTACTAAGGCAAACGAGTTGAAATGCACGTGATGATTAACTCAGTTGCGTCTGGAGGAGTCCAGCAAGCCTTTTTCTAAATAAATGCAAATGGCAGTGAGCGTTACGTCTTCTTGGCGGGATCAAATTTAACCAAATCTTAACTTCTCATTACTCTAATCGCGATCATAGTCCCGGCAGGTCGACGGCGGCAGGCTCATTGAAACGGCCGAATCGAGACTGAAATGTATGATGTGTTAAGGTTTTGGAATAACAAATAAGAACGTCAATCTCACCGCCGACTCTCGCTCTCCAGGAGATGGGGATCCACCGGGTGTTGGGAGACATTGCGCAGGGAATCTCCCAGTGTGCTCCTCAAATGCTGCATTTCCCTATTGGCCTTCGAGCTGCGCAGAATGTACTGCTGCCGCCGTTTGGCCTCCTGAGCCAACTGCTCGCGCAGCATAGAGATCTGAAAAGTGGAGGGTACATGATGTAGATATTATTTACTTTACTTTCAAATGTTCCTAGGCTACGTACCTGGTTCTCCAGGCGCAGCACTTGTTGCCGATGCGACTGCTCCCTGGCGTCGAGCAGCTTCTCTGCGTGCATCTGAGCACTGCGATAGCGATCCCCATCCAAGCCATCATGGCACTTGGCGCTGTCGTTCATGCGAGCCTTGCAGCGCGCCAACTCGGACTCCTTCTCCGCCAGCAGCGTCTCCAGGCGGCGCACCTTGAGTCGCAGATCGCGCGTCTCCTGCTCGATTACACTGTGATCCAATCCGCAGTTGAAAGAGCCCCCACCAGCAGTGCCGGCATTGCCGCCACCCACATCGTAGCGGTTGGAGTCGAACTCGCCGGACTCAGCAGCGCCACCGTAATAGGAGTTGGACTTCTCAGCTCGATCGTAGGCATTTCCGCCCGAAAACTTGCTCTTGCGGTCGCATTCCAACTGTTTGACTTTGTCCTTTAAACAATTGTATTGAAAAATGTAATGAATTAGAAGCTAGGTTGAACCAGGACCGACAACACTGCGTGTACTTAATTTATAAACATAAATCACGTATACGCCCAGTGAACTTTTGACTTTTCCTACCTGCAGGGTCTGCAGCTTGCTGCGTAGCTCCGACTTCTCCCGCTGCGAGGACTTCAGCTGCCTGCTGAGCTCCTCCTCGCCATTGCCGCCTCCGTTGCCGTTTGTCAGACCCTTGTCACCGCCACTCTCCTGGTTCCACTTGGCAATCCGCAGTTGGGACTCCAAGGCCGAGCGCTGAACCTCCAGATCGGTGACTTGTTCCTGCAGCCGCTGATTGCCATCCAGCTGGGCCTGTTGGCTACGTCGCAGCTCGTTGAGATTGGTCTGTGCGCTGTCCAGGCGTTCGGTGAGGATGCGCTTCTCGTTCTCGGCGGTCTGCAGCGACTTTTGCACCAGCTTCAGCTTATCCTCGTTGGCCTGGGAACAGTGACCCTGCTCAGAGAGCTCCTTCTGCAGCGTCTTGAGCTCGCCCCGCAGCTGGGTTTCACTCACGGCGGACTTCTGGAGGCGCTCCTTCAACTGATCTACGGTGGTTTTAAGGGCGGTACAGCGATCCTCCAGTTGGGTCAGGGCACGGTTTTGGTTCTCCAGACGCTCAGCCATTTGACGAATGCTGCAGTCCTTCTCCTGCAGGGCCATCTGTAGCCTGGTGAGGTCGCCCTCCATGGCAACCCGCTGCAGATCGAGTTTGCTGGCCCGGCCCTCCACCTTGGCCAGTTCCTCCTGCAGCTGGCGCTTCTCGTTGTCCAGTTTGGAGCACTGCTGTCGGCTCTTCTCCAGGCGTTCCTCGTTCTGGCCATTCTCCTCGGATGTGGCAGCCAGTTGCATCTCGGTTTGGGCCAAACGTTCCCTTAGCATCTGGCACTCATCGTTGCGATGCTTGAGCTTCTCCTCCAGCGCCTGGATGGCGGAGATCTTCATCTTGCGGTCCGTTTCCAGATTGCTCTTCTCCTCCTGGAGATTCCTTAGCATGGCCTGCAATTTGCCCAGCTTGGCGTCGCATCGCAGCTGCTGTTCAGCAGCATCTTGGAGCTGCTTCTTTGCTGCTCCCAGTTGGGACTTGTAGTCATCCTTCTCGCGCTCCAACTGAGCCACCTGGTGCATCAGGTTGCGGACACCCTTCCTCACCAGATCCGGGTCCACATCGATTGGTCCATCCGGACATTGTGAAGTGCTCCGGTTGTCATAGTCTCCGCAACTGCGAGACGGACTGAATCTTCGCGAGGGACTCAGCAAACGATGTGAGAGATTCACACTGCCGTCCACTTGGATGCCAGCGATCCTGCGCAGAGTGTGAACCACCGATGATAGCTTCTGTTCGGTGTCCCGCTTGTGTAGCTCCACGCACGACAACTGCTCATCCAAAGCCCGGATGCGACCTTCGGCGCCGCCCAAACGGGCCTTCAACTCCTGAATCTGCTGGGTGGCATCGGCCAGGCAGACCTCCAGGTTGTGCTTCTGATCCTCCAGGCGCTTCTCCCTACCACGACCCTCCTCCAAGCGCTGGGCCAGCTCCTGCTCTCGGGCATGGAAGCGATGCTCCTCCTGGTTGTTCTGACACCGAGCCCTGCCCAATTCCTGGCGGGTGGCACAAAGATTGGCCTCGAGGTCCGATAGTTGCTTCTTAATCTGGCAGAGCTCCTGCTGGGCCCGCTCCTTCAACTCCACCTCGGCAACCAGCTTGCACTGCAACTCCTTGCCACCCTCGTCCTTCTGGGCAAACTCCACTTGAGCCTTCTGCAGCTGCGCCTTGGTAGCATTCAGATCCTGGGTGGTCTTTGTGAAGTGATTCTCCGTCTCCTTCAGTATGGTGCTCAATCGCGTGCGTTCGTTCTCCAACGAGTTCTTGGTGTCCTCCAGATTGCTAATCTTCTGCAGAGCCTCCTCGATGGCGCGTGCCTGCTCCCGCTTGGCGCTCTCCACGCGCTTCACGTGATCGCGCAGCTCCTTGTTGCTGCCGGAATACTTATCCCGCTCGATGTTGCTGTCCGCCAGTTGCCGGCGACAGTCGGTCAGCTCCTTGCGCAAGCTGTCGATGAAGCCCTCACCTGCAATAGGGATTTTAGATTAAGATGATGGTGAATTTCTCTACAAGATTAGATGCCCCGAAACTCACCCTCTTTGGACTTGCGCAGTGCATCCTGCAGCTCGTTGTTGGTGCCCTCCATTTTGTCCTCCTTCAGCCGAATCTCCATCTTTAGCTCCTCACTCACACGACACAAGGACTCGCGCTCCTCCCGCAGGCTACTCAACTGCAGCTCCTGCTTCCGGATGCACTCCTCCAACTTAATCCTACAGAGCAAGTAAACATAAATATCTGGAAATGTAAATGTTTTTAGTATCACCCACTTGTGCTCCTCCTCCTTGGTGCGCATCTGCACCATCTCGTCCTTCAGCTGGGCAATGGCCGCCCGCTGCTTCTCATCCCGCGCATTGGCCTCCCGTCTGCTCCGATCGAGGGACTCCTGCTCGGTCTTCAGATCCCGGGATACCGCCTCCAAGCGCTCGGCCACCGCTTGCTTATCCCGGTGGGCAATCAACAGGGCCTGCTGCTTCTCGCTCTCGGCCCGGATCAGTGCCTCCTCGTGCTGCTGGACGAGGCTCTCGAGATGGGCCTGCAAGGTGGCCAGGCGCTCCTGCAACTTCTCGATCTCATCATCCTTGGCCGTTTGCAGCGCCTGCAGGGCCTGTTGCATCCGCTTCTCGAGGGCATTCCGCAACTGTAGGATCTCCTCGCCATGTCGCTTGGCCGCCTCCTCGGCACAAGCCTGCAGATTGGCGATTTTCTGGTTGAAGTCACTCTCCGCCGCACGGGCAGCGTTGAGCAACTGCGTCTTGGTCTCCTGGGCCTTGCGCTGGCACTGCTCCAGCTCCTTCTGCAAGCGAGCCACGTGATTCTTGAGGCTCTCCTCGCGCACCAGAGCCTCCTGCAGATCCCGCTCCAGCTGACTGCGTCGCTCCTCGGTGGCCTCCAGTGAGGTGTTCGTATCGAAGAGCACCGACTCCAGGGACTCCTTCTCCGAGCGCAGGGCTGCGAGGAGTTCGTTCAAGCGATGGGTGTCCTTCTCGTGCAGATCGATGACCACCTGCTTCTCCTCCACATCCTTCACCATCTCCTCCAGATTTCGATTCAGGCGACTGTTAGTTTCGGTGGTTTGCTCCAGACGCTGGCGTGTCCGCATGAGTTCCTCATTCAGAGCCTCCTTCTTGCGACACATCGCCGTGAGCTGATTGTGGATGTCACCACGATCCCGGGTGACGCAGGCCAAGTCCTGCAGGATTTTCTCCTTCTCCAGCTGCAGACACTTAAGCTTCTCGCCAGCTGACAGATTGTCCGTCTCCAGTTCGAGTCGCGCCTTGTCCAGTATGGCCAACTCCTTCTTTAGTTCTCCAATTTCATTGCACTGATCGACGGACTGAATGCGAAGCTTCTTGCGCTCCTCCTGTGCATCCTGGAGGCAATTCTGAACGCTCTTCAGCTCATCACTGGTGGAGCAACTGTTGTTGGATAGCTTCTCGTGCTTCTCCTGCAGATCGCACTTCTCCAGCAACAGCTTGTCCAGATCGTACTCCAGATCGGACTTTTGTTTCTCCAGCAGATTGATCAGATTATCGGACTCGATGCGCTGCTGCTCGAGTAGATCACGGTTCAGGCTCACTCGATTGAGCTCCTCGCGCAAGGATATGGTCTCCTCACGCAAACGACTGCTGCGATCTTCCTCGGACCTGTTGGGATTCCAGATGTTTAGTGGCTATAATCTAAGGGGTGTACCCTAGTTAATACCTTAAATTCAACTCGGTTATGTTCTTGTCCTTCAGAATGCGTTGAATCTCCAGCTCCACCGCCTTTTTGTCCTCCTCCATGGAATCGATGCGCTTCTGCAGCTTTCCACAGTTCAGCTGCATCTTCTCATAGTCGCTGCTCAGGTTCTCGAACTATAAGAAATTATATAAATTGGTTAGGTTACTCGCATTATATAATTATGGAATACATTTTTATAATGTTGTTTAACGCCATTTTGATATAGACAAGCTCTATACTATTCCCGATCCCAGGCAACCCATTTAGAGATACGAGATCCCGGTACTGATGAACGTAGCCCCTTGTCATTTCCACTCACGCCGGCTGCAAATGCAATCTTCGCAGCCATAATTTGTAACTCATCGCAGACATGGCATCACCCCGGATTTGAGTTGGAAACATCATCATTATTATAATTATTATTGACAATCTACGGCGTAATCAGAGGCAGACGCAGACTAATCGAGTTATCAACGATCCGCCCCCAATCCGCCTTGACATCCACACGCGGAAAAAACCAGATATTTCTTATTAATTAAGAAATATTCCAAAGAACTTTGGATCCCTGAATCGGAACCTCCACAGAATCCACTTACCGCACTATTGATGTCGGCTCGTCCCATCTCGGATTGCTGCTTCTGAACGCGGATGTCGTCCAGTCCGCGCTGCAAACTCTCCCTTTCCTGCAGCAGTTCCGACAGCTTGGAGTTGCTGCTGTCCAACTTCTCGGTGAGCTGCTGCATCTTGGTGGTCAGCAGCTGTTTGGTGCCCTCGCTGGTCTCCAGCTGCGACTTGGTGCTGCGCAATGTTTCACTGCTATTCTGGAATTTCACCTGCATGTCGTGGAGCGCCAGTTGGTATTTGTGGAGCGCCGCCTGGACGGCTGAGATGGTGCCCTCGGCGAAGGCTTGAGAGGCGCGTGTCGAGTTGCGACGCGGTGATTTCCCACCACCACCACCACCGCCGGCGGTGCTACCTGCTCCACCCGCCACGGAGGCGGCGTCACGCGTCAGGTGCATGTGCTGCATGACACCGCCGGTGACCTCGGCGTCCGCCTCGCGATCCGCGTTCTCGGCATCTTGAACGACGGCCTGCGCAATTTCGCGCATGGAATTGTTCAGTCGCTCGATCTCGTCGCTATAGCGACTGGCCAGCGCTGCTTGGGATTCCGCTTGGGCGCAGCGATCCTCCAGCTTCTTCAGCTGATTCATTAGCTCCAGTAGTCGCTGATCCCGCTCCATGATCTCGTGCCGGGCACTCTCGTACTGCACCTTCAGCGTGGCCAATTGATTCTGGAGCTCGTCGTTGCTGCGCTGCGATTGCTTCAGTTCCTCATCCGCCGCTCGCTTGGCCTGCTGGACGGCAAAGGCGACCGTTGCATTGGAGCCACTGATGTCCTTGCCCACGCAATTGATCTCTTGACCCATCTTGGCCACCTCAGCCTTCATGGCCGTCTGCATCTCCTTGAAGGATCTCTTCACGGCCACCACTTCGCGCCACATCTTCAGCAGGCGATTGTGCTCGCTGTTGTAGTAGTCCTTGAAGGCCTGCTCCTCCTCCTTGAACTCATCCTCCTTGATCAGCAGCTCATCCCGCAGACCCGCCCAGTCGTTGGTCAGCTTCTGCAGGTCATTGGTCAGCGCCTCGTTGGTGCGATTCGACTCCTCCAGCTGCTGACGCAGTGCGCCGTTCTGGGCGAGGATCTGCTCGCAGCGCTGGTGCTCCTCCTCCAGTTTGCGGCACAGTTCCGCCGCTCCGCCGCCAATGCCACCGCTGCCGGTGACCAGGACATCGTCGACATAGTCGCGACTGCAGCTGGGCGGCGGCGAGTCCAGTGAGGAGCTGCAGGGCAAGCTGCTCTGCCCCAGAGTCAAAGAAGTTGAGCACTAAAAAACAAGATGGGCATGAGCTACAGTATCCTTGGATTTCAATTGATTTATTTCGGAATGGAATTGAATGGAATATGTTGGCATTTCAATGATAACTGCAATCACATTAGCCTGTGATCCCCAAATTATAAATCAAATTGATTAAATCGAACAATAATGATATTACTCATACGCAACGTTGCCCTTAAGCAATTAAGAACATTCGTACCCAGCTGCGGAATACTCACCAGCACTTGGTTGGTCGGACCGGTGGTCAACTTGGGTCCTGCTCCCGCCGTCGGCTTAATGGTCTCGTGCATGCGATCCTCCAGGTCGCTGCAACGCTGGCGATACTGCTGGATCTTCGACTGCAGTCGGCTGACCAGGTTGGCCTGGTTGTGCTGCGCCTGCTTGTAGGTGTCCAGGCGGCGTCGATAGCTATGCGACTCGTCGGCCAGCCGTTGGCGCAGCTCCTGGTTCTGCCGCAACAGGGCCGATGGATCTCCGCCGCCGCCGCTCACTCCTCCTCCTCCTCCTCCGGCGCCCGGCGGACCCGGACTCATCATCCTGGGCGTTAGGCCGCCCGCAACGGAGGCGGAAACGGAGGCGCCACTGGCCGAGGGGTCACGCCCACGCTGGGTGCGCGAGAAGGGCAGCCGGGAGGCGGTGCCCGGTGGGTGGGCTGTTCCAGCCGCCTGAAGGTCGACGGCCGATGGGCAGGGCGTTTGCTTGAAGTTATCGCGATACGCCTGCATCTGCGAAAGGAGTTGGTTGGGATGAGTAAAATTTCTGTGTTGTGGTTGGCATTGCGTGCAGCCGCAAAAATCACACGAAACTTGTGTAGTCTTGGTATAAGCACAACGCTCTACCCTCTAAAAAATTTGAAATATTTTTGTATCATAGAAGAAGTTCAGTTCTAGTATAAGTAGATTTAAACTAACAGATTAACAGCGTTTGATTTCACTCAAGACTGTATACGATTGATTACAGCTTATATTAATATTTATAAACATGATTTTATACTCATTAATGCTAAGCTTTCGCTTAACCCATCAACCCCTTCGTTGATTTTAAAAGGGGTATTGCCTTTATGAAGCGGAAACTTTCTGGCCAAAAGTTTGGCGCCTCGCCTACGCTGCAGACGGACTCGATAAGTTAGTCCAAATTGATTTATTAACTTGTTCCGGGCCTGGAGTCAGTCGTCATGACAGCTCCACCGAGGTGATGTTTCCTCGCCAATAAACAAGCTCGGCGCCCCATCTCCACCTACGCCTCCTCCTTCCTCCTTCGCAATAGTCCAAGGATCCCGGCCAGGACTTCTCTCCATTACGTCCATACATTCGAATGATATTTTTGGGGGGGCCCACTTGAGGAAATTGTTTTTGGAATCCGGACGACACGCATTGCACAGTCTGTCACCAGGACAGCAAGTGTTTGTGCCCACCAACCCCGTGCTACCGCGTGCTCCTCCAATCCGTGGCCCAACTCCACTCCCCCGTGAGCCATAAGAATTTCCTTGTCCTCTTATTTATTTTAATAAACAACATTTCCGCCGCTGTTGAAACTTCCTTTGACACGAATGCGTCTTCTAATTTTGAGCTCCTTATGCTCCGCTCCCCATCCTGCCCACCAGTGCACCCAGTGATTCCCCCAACCATTGCCATCCATAACCATAAACGTATAATAATAATATCCTTGATAGTGCGACTATGATTTGGCATGCAATCTGCTCCATGGCGCTTCTACTTTCTATTTTAGTTCCCGATTTGCTATCACCAAGGACTCAGTCAGATGGAGGTCGTGATTGAGGTTTATAGGGAAAATGGGGGGAAGTCGTAGCACATAGAATGAATCATAGGTATATATTCTATTAACTAATATTTCTTGAGTAAGAACTTATTCAACCCAATTCACTTACTTAAGGATTTTTTGAGAATTACTCAAGACATTCAAAGTTCTTCTAAGGTCTTCTTTAAAACAGCCTTAAAGCATTCAACTTTTTAAGTAACAAATCTCAAGTCTTTCTCAAAAAGTTACATTGGTAACAGGAATCCTTTTAGTTTATTCTAATATTCCAGAATTTAAGGGTTTGTTCTTTTAATTCATAAATTAACTCGTGTTTGGTATTTCACTAACTTTATCTAAACTATTGAGCTCCTATTCTTAAACAATTAATCCCACAGCTAACTGCAACTTACTTTTCACTGGCAGTGAATGTGGTATTCCAGCTAAATCCTTGAGGCACTTGCTTTTGTTTCTTTCACTTTATTATGTCCAAATTAAGACCGCGCACTAGACACTGTTGTTAACTGATTGAGCTCCAATTGAATACTCATCAAGTTATCACGGAATCCTGGCGCTCAAAGCCTGCTCCTTGGCTCCTCCACTAGCGTGTCCTGCCTGGTGGCAATTGACACAAATTTGCGGAATGCGGAAGCACTAACGCAACTAACGCTTTTGTTTTTTTTTTTGGCCAGGATTCGAACTGTCTGCGGACGCGGAACTGAGCCAACTGAGCGCCCAGTGAAGTTGCCAGCAAGGAGGTAGAAGAATGGAGCAAGTCGCTGGGATTCCCTTTTCGAACTAACCGCCATTAGGGCCAGCTCCGTCTGGAGACCCACTGCAACCTGTGAAGGGGTGCATGGATGGGACTGGGGCAGAATAAACATTGAATTAACAAATTCCCGGTTACCAGCGGCAACCGCAATTGATTACGGAAAGAGGAGCTCACAATTATGTTTGGCGTGCGAGCGAGCAACAATCCAAAATGCAAATGCATATTGCTCCGAATGCGGTCGGTCAAATCGGTCGGATAGCGATATCGATGGGGTATATAGTGTATAGCTGGTGGTGGGTGGTGTCCCAGGTTCGCCTGGTCACATGGCCAACTTCATGCCCAACTGCTTTTAATAAGTCAACCAGCAGGGGCAATAATTTGAGATAGCACAGGTGACTCTGTCGATGCGATTAACCCTTTTCATGATTTATTTGCGGTGAATACAAATGAGCTGCCATGAATAGTTCAACCCTTGCTTATGGATATTATGCTAAGCAATACAGGAATAAGAACTAATGGTTCCACAAAATGGGAATCATTAAGAATTCTGGAATTCTGAAGATACTGCGGAAGGAACCTTCCGATCTTATCATAGTTTTATTCAAACATCAAGCGCATTTCCACCGTGTTACAAAATCGAAAAGTGCAAACCTGGTTGGCATTATCAACAAAAGTCACGATCGCTTTGAAAATACCTCGCTGAAAGCAAATGTCAAAATGTTTCCTGGCTCAGGTTGCGAATTCTATTGCGACGGTGGACTCCTGGGGTTATCGCCATCGTGCCATATCACAGAACTGCATACTCATGCCAGCCACACGGCATTCGCCATATATAAATAGTAGTAGGTACATAGGTGAGACGGCTATTTCCATGGCACAGCGACGACGAAATAATGCCATGAAATAATAATTTCAATTTGAATATACATATATATATATATGGAATATATGGAAATCCAAACACGCTTATCAGGCCCGCTTTGAACCTGATCAGCGACCTTGGGCAGGAGGAGGAGATATCAAAGTGCCAGGTACACAGAATGCGAATGCCTTCCATTAGGCACTCGTGTCCGCCGTACAGATGTGGAAATCAGACTCGCGTACAACTATGTAGACTCTCAAAGTCCGAAGATTGGTTATGCATTCGCCCATTAAGGTGTTTTGTTTGCCTCACTTTCGGTTTTTAATCTAAGCTCTATACTAAGTGTAGGTGTGAGATTATTGCCGAGCATAAGTTTCTTCATACAGTAGACCCCCTTATCACCTTATCAGCAGCAGCAATGGGATTGAATACCAGGCCAAAGTCCCGCCGGCGACAAAAGTGGACCTGCAATGCATCGATCGTGTGCTATCCCCGAACTTACCATGCAGATCCTCGGCACGGACGGAGATTTCCCGGCTCTCTTGGCAACGGACGCCACCTCCACATCGATGGAACCTTCAAGCGGCGACGATGATTTATACCCGATTGCCAAAAAAAAAAAAAATAATAATAAATCTCAGACATACGGAGGAGAGCGGATCATCCGGAGAGTTGGCGACAATGAACATCACGTTCGCCAACACATTGTTCGGCTGATCAGGCAATTTATATTGCTACACTGAGAGAGTTCTAGAGTTCTAGAGTCATCCAGATTATGGCGACGCTATTTTATAATCCCATCGAGTTGACTAATCTTGATTTGTAATGCTGTTACATGGTAACTAATCAATACCAATCAACAAGTAGTACTTTGAACTTGCAGAGTTGTTTAAGAATTATGAATCTTTCATATAAACCGAAAACCGAAAGTCTAGCCTGGCAACTAATAATAAAATTGTGATAAGCCATTCAGCATGGACAAAAAGAAACTGACCTACCAGAAATTAACGAACTATTAAGGTCACTATTTTGAAATACGCAGACTTTAAACTTAAGGTTTTTGTGTAGTGTCTGAATCTGATAGTGCTATTTATAGGTCTTTCAATGGAGTGATTACCTGATGGACTCTATTTCCAGTGGCCATAAAAGTAGTGCAATTAACTAATCAGTGTGATAAGATCCAATCATTTCAAGAACAATTTGCTGGCTAATTATTAGTTTGTGGCAGTTTTTCTGACAGTGCACAAGGTATAGAGACAGGGATTGGCCGATGGACATGTGTGTCTGGGGTGGGTTATCAACGGTCGCGGCTGCATCCCATAGGTTTAAAGTATAGCTCCTATTTAAAACGCGATTTAGTCACAGTTCGGATTTTGCCAGCAGCAGCAGCACGGCAGCGATAATCGTTGATTACAAACGGCGTAGATAATACGGAATACGCGAGTGAGCGAGTGAAGAAGATGTCCCAGACCCTGGACGATCTGCTGTTGCGCCAGGAGCACGCCCGGCAACTGCGCCAGGCCACGCGCTCCAAGTTCCGGCGCATCAACTCGCTGGATCTGATACCGGAGCACCCCAGCCAGTCGGAGGAGGAGGAGGACAAGGACTCCCAGACGGCCCACAAGCACTTTGTTACCCTCAGACGCCAGCGCACCGCCGATGGCAATCTCCTGAGGCATCAGTTTCAGACGCAGTCGCCACCAGCACAACCCAATCTGGGCACCCGAGTCCTGCTCTTTGGGCCACAGTTGCTGATGCGCCTGGTGCTGACCATCCTGAGATACGTCCTCTACATACCCCTGTCCATTGCGGCGCCCAGCTTCTGGCTGTCCGCCCTGCTCTGGATCTTTTGGAAACTGCTCCGGGTGCCCATTGCCCTGGTCAAGTGGCTGCTGAGTGGCGAGGAGGAGCTGGGCACAGTGCAGCGCCAGAAGACCATACTCCTCAGCTGCGGCAGCACCATACAGACGCTACATTTGGCCAGGAATTTCTACGGTTCCGGCGCCCGTGTGGTGGTCTTTGAGTTCGAGGGATTGTTCGGATTGGCCAGATTTTCCACAGCGGTGGATAAATTCTATTTGGTGCCACGGCCGACGGCCAGTAATCCGGATCAGTACATTGCAGCCCTGTGCCACATAGTGAAGAAGGAACGACCATCGGTCTATATACCCGTGTGTGCCACCAGTCCGGCGTACTATGATTCCCTGGCCCGACCCCATCTGGAGGTGCTGGGCTGTGCCAGTTTCATACCTGGCGTGCAGGAGACCCTGCAGCTGGACGACTGCCTCCAGCTCTTTCAGAGATGCGAGCAACAGCAGATGGCTCTGCCAGCACATGTGGTGTTGACTGCTCCACGGCAATTGCAGCAGATCTACGAGAGCGGATTCGTTGGCAGCTATAGAAACATACTGATGGCCGCCGGAATGCAGGGAGTTCTGGAGCGGCACAAGTACATACTGCCCAATAGGCGGGCGGAACTGAAGCTGAACCAGCACGAGATTAGCGAGCGGCAGCCGTGGCTGGTGGTGCGGGATCAGCCGGGCTATCATCACTATGTGACCTGCACCACCGTCAAGGATTCGCGGGTGGTGGCCAATGTGAGTTGTCGGGTGGAGCATCACACCAAGAATCTGATACCAGTGCCCCGGGATGATGAGGCGCAGATAGAACTCTGGTTGCGCTCCTTCTTTGCCAAGGTGCGCTTCCAGAGGCCCATCAATGGGCACATAAGCTTCCGGCTGGTCAAGAGCCCCGCCCACGGCGGTCAGTTCGTGCCACTGGGCACGCGACTTGGCGTGGCCCTGCCCTACATATGCCACAATCGATCGCATGCCCAGTTGCTGTGCCGGGCGATGAAGTGCATCCACAGGCGGGGACTGCCCGAGGACGATTTGCCCAACTGGAGCTGGTCGGCGCTGGAGAGGAGCACCTCGACCACGGCGCTGGACAAGCGAGAGGCACTGTTCGCCTACTGGGATCCGTTGCCCTATTGCGCCTACTATCACTTCCAGCTGCCCCTGGAGAACGTGAAGCTGTTTTTGCAGCGCCGGAATCGCAGCGCAACCAAAAGCTTATCGCCGCGCATCACGGTGCCGGTTCATTGAACGGAGCCGCCGGAGCTGGAGCCACAGCATCAGCATCAGCATTAAGCATCAGGCATTAAGCATCGCAACAGCCGCATCTAGCATCCAGCATCCAGCATCCAGCGTCAGGCGTTTCTTCAGCGAGAGAGATTACACAGACTGATCAATAATGGAATATATATAGAAATCTATATGGCATATATATATGCATATTATGCATATATATATTTGCATTCTATAATATTTCTTTTTTTTTGTTTACGCCAATGGGGTTCAACATCCATCTAAGAAGATTAGGCCGTTAAAAAACAAACGTGTACCGCTCACACACACACACGCACACCACATACACACATGCACGAATATAGATTTTATACCACAATATATTGTGCAATAAATAATATTTATATTTTAATGGCCCATTTGACTTAATTTTTTACTTGGAACTCAGCTTGGTGGGTGGCACTTTTTTGTTTTGCGATGTAAAAATTACTTGATAGATTAATGAAAGCCAACTATTTTGGATTGTTTCTTCAAAAATCATGATGGTTATTATTATTAGAATATTATATGGTCTTAAATAGATTTGGTTTTCTTTGATTACTTCGTTTGTAGGTAAGCACTTTTATAACTTAAGTTGAAGACAAGCTCGTTCTGTTTTACTGAATTACTTCATTAGTTATACATATATCACTATTTATTTATTTATAACAGAAGATCTGCAGATAACTTTTTTACACCTTTAATCATATTTGCAGCACATATTTGTATATTTTATTTACCCATCTATATTAGTAAGCCGTTGGTAAACTGCATCTGGCTGAATATTAAACACGTTGCCGTTGTTCCTTGTTTAAATACACAAACCGAACTGACCAGACGGCTTGCAAGGGTTTGTCCTTGGTCCTTTGGTGGTGCCTGCACTCCTGGCGGTGGTTGTTTTGGCCACGTTTCTGCTTCCTGAGCCCGGCTAGTTGTTGTGGACACCTTTCGGGTTGCCAGGCAACGGCTTTGGGTCAGCTTAATTGCGGTTGGCTGGCGGTAACTGAGCCATTTCCATTCGGGATATCCTTATCAATGGGCCAGCGAAGTGCATTAGAGGGTGGACAGCACTGCACCAGAGGGCCAAAAAGAGAAATTTCAAAATTATTTGCATAATTTATGGGGTAGAAAGGCGTCTCTTATTTGCATTCAAGCGTAACAATTTGAGCTTACTTATCATCTAACAAATTAACTTAATTTAAAACGAAAACACAAACACTATTTATACAAATACCGTAAACTAGAATGCTATTTAATCTTTCAAAATTAAATTGTTCTGTTATCACTGAAATTTTCCCTCATAAAGATAACAGCATTCCCGTGCTTACTCATGTCCACCTGCATTTTTTTGCTAAGCTAACACTTTTAAGCCATTTCTATTATATTTTCTATTCTATATATTCTATTATATTAAAAAAATATTATTAAAAAAAAAACAAACTTTCTTATTGCCAGGTGTGGGGTTCGAACCCACGCTCTCTCTCGAGAACCAGAGCTTAAATCTGGCGCCTTAGACCGCTCGGCCAACCTGGCTGAGGGAACTTGTTGTCAAAAAGTACCATAAATCTTTTGCTCGCTGAGAGGAGGGATTACAATTTATTTAATTATAATAATTACGTAAGAACTATATTTACATTACAACAAATAACAAATGAGCGTTAATTAACTATAAGGAGCAACAAAATTACCAATTCATAGACATTATTTCTGATGAGCAATATTTATGGGATTTAATGGCCATCGTCACCAATCAAATTTTTAACCCCTCTCCAAAATACAGGTTACCCCTACCTCCATGGAAAAATTTAAGTTCAATAAGTAGCTCAGTTTGTTTTTATAAATCCACATTCCACACATGTTCCACCCCAAAGTGTGACCGTATGTCCAATTGTTTTTACAAACTATTTCATTCTAGAGTTTGTTTTGTTTTTGAAGGTTAAAACATGATAAAAATCGTGTTTTTTGAATGCACGATAGTTAGAAGTGTATAAATAATTTGGAATTCGATTTTCACCGCGTTCATTTTGAGCGAGAATTTGGTGTGACCAGCTGACAGCGGAGGCAAAATGCGAGCGACTTTGGAAGTCGTTTTGGTGTTCTAAGTGAAAAAAGACCAGCTCCAATCAATGGTGATTGGATGTGGAACAATGAACAACAGCCCCAAGGATCCCTATCGTGGTGGAGGAGCAGGAGGAGGAGGCACTGGGCCCCAGGAAGGCGGTGGATCGACGGGTGTGTCCATCAACATCGAGAGCGACGACAATGACTCGACCACGGCGGAGCACGACTTCCTGCTGCCTGCCTCATCATCGTCGGTGACCTCTGCAGGTGGCGTCGGAGGAGGAGGAGGCGGCGTCGCCGGGGTATCAACCAACACCAGCATAAACTTAGAGCACCACCACGTTCCCACGGCGCGGAGCAGCAGCCTCAGCGGTGGTAATGTGCGTCACGGTAACATTCTATCCACATTTCTGGCTCGTCAGCGATCGTACACGCCAGCCAGCAACAGCAGTTCCCCGATACGTGTGACCACGCAGATGAACCGTCGTCTGCAGCAGTCCCGTAGCATGGGCGCCAATACCGGCGGCAGTCTCGAGGAGCCTTCCAGCGCCGGAGCAGCAGGTGGACCAGGTGCATCGCCTGGCGCTGCGGCAGGTGTTCGGCAAATGGGCTTTTGGCGTGTCAACCTTAACGATGTATTTTCGCTATCAACTGCTCCGTCGACGGAGGCACTGCGGTCCTTCATCACACATTCCAATTTTAGATATCCACCTGCAAACGCTGCAGCTTCCACGGCACCAGGACCTCAGCCAGCCGCCAATCCCGTAGACAACTCGCACATACTGCTCGGCCAGCAGCAGCCATCGCTGCCTGAGCCAGTCAGTCCCCTGCGATACGGGCGAGTTGCGGCAGGATCTGGTGCCAGCGGAGCTGGAGCCATGGGCAGAAGTATCTCCCTGCGTGAGGGTGAGATGCGACACAATCACAGCCTTAACGGAGGTCGGCACAATGCCAGCGTCATAGGACTAAACAGCACTCCGGCGGCCTTCGACGAACGTGAACCAAATGAGAGCCAAGACCTTGACGAAAGCGATGGCAACGGGGAGAACGGAGGTGGTGGAGGAGGAGGAGGAGGTGGCAATCCACCAGAGCCCGCAGAGAACCATCCAGAGGACGAACATTTCATCTCGGATGACATGGTCGTTCAAATCCTCAGCCATTTTGTACGCTATCTGCCGCTTATCTTTATACTGTTTATCAAGTTTTTACACGACCACTTGCTGGGCATTGTGGATCTTCTGGTGCTGCAGACTGTGATGTACAATGTTAACCGATCAGTACGCAATCAGGTGGCCCGTCTAGCTCAGAAGAACTACCCCGTGATGGTGAGGGATGCTTGCCTTATTGCCGTGGTTGTCGCAGTGCGTCTATTTCTGGCCACTGCGCCGCCGGATCCCTTTGGTCTGATTGTGCCACCGCCCAGGAAATCCGTTTTCATAGAGGTCACAGCGCTGCCTTTTCACACAAGCTCCGAGGGCGACAGCCCCACAACATCATCGGAGCCCGCCAAGGGCACCATGTACACGGATACGTACAAATCCCTGAACGTGATTCCCCTGGGCATGTTGCTCTACTACATTGCTGTGAGCGATCTCATTATCAAACTGCTGACAATGCTGGTCAAGCTGATAATTACCATGCTGCCGCACAACTTGATGCGACTCAAAGTGCGGGTGAGTAATGCTTTTGCACAGAAAATACAATCAAACACTCAATAATAACGTAGATTAATGAAATCCATTCATAATGTAAACTTTAATAATGCTCCATAAATAATATCACTACTGGTCAATTCAAATAAGTCGTAATTTCTCGTCAAGCATGAGTCATGTAAAAAGGTAATCTAAAGTAAAGCTCATCCATAAATGGAAACTCCCATTCTTAATATACATTTACGTTTACATTCTGTGTAATTCTTTAATAACACATATTTTACTTTGGCATTTCAGGCTCGACTTTATGTGTTGGTTGAGTACACCTCGCAGTTCTACCGGGCGATGACCCCCATTACCCAGTGGTTCCTGTTTCTCTACGAGTCCTACTCCGGCCTAGAGGTGGTCTCCGGAGGACTGTTTTCCGCACTGTACCTGGGTGCCAAGATATTCGAGCTGGTGGAGCGTGGCAAGTCGCTTAAGAAAGCGATTGTGACCTTCAGAAAAAATATTGTAAGAATGTCTGCGACACGGATGTTGTGTGCCCATTGTTAATACATATTTATTAAAGGACTCTGAGCGACCGCCGACAAAAGACGAGCTGGATGCCGCGGGTGCTCTGTGTCCAATCTGCCATGACGCCTTCAACACACCCACTGTGCTGGAGTGCGGCCACATTTTCTGTGATGAGTGCGTCCAGACCTGGTTCAAGCGCGAACAAACCTGTCCAATGTGCAGGGCGAAGGTCAGCGATGATCCCGCCTGGCAGGACGGCAGCACGACCTTCTTCCATCAGTTGTACTAGCTGCGCCACCAAAGAAATTTCCACGGATTTCGCGTGTACATATAGTCGCTAGCTAGCCCTTTGTTTAATTAAACTGACAGTTATTAATTATTACTACAAGACATGAAATAGCTTAAGTTATATTGCATTTTTTGGTATTTTGTTATTTGCGACGCTTGGCAGCATCCAGAGATCTGGCTTCGTAGAACTCTCCATCGCCGCGGGTGGCCTTCTTATTGATCTCCATGTGGCGCTCCTTGGTCACAATCTCTTCCAGAACCTCACTGTCGCCCTTGATGAGCCGGACGCGACCCGTTACCGGGTCCACCTCTCTGCGGATCTGGCTCTGACGGCGCTGGTATTCCTCTGGAGTTTCCGGTGCATGCGATTTGCTATTCATCAGTGCTTGGGTTTTGGGGTGGGTTCAGAGTGTTCAGCAAACCATATACTGAATAATAAATATATACAGGGGGGCTCTTACGGACCTATTGGTATGGCAAAGTCCTCCTCCTCCTCCTGGTTGCTACTTTCGGGTTGTATTGGTGTTGGTGAAGATATCGGCGGGGATTCCTCCTTTTTCCGACTGTGTTTCTTGGATTTCTTGGACTTGTGCTTTTCCTTGTGTTCCCTGCGCTTCTCCTTGTGCTTTTTCTTGGATTTTTTCTCACTTTTTCCCATTTTAAACGGCTAGCAAATGAACGTAAACAAACTAATTTTTTAAGAATGACAGCAAAAATTCAATACTGGGATACCCTGTTATTAGCTGTGGGGTATGTTCTGTTTGCGGTTTGTATGATGCAAGTATTATAAAGTGTTTGTATATTTTTGGGCATAATTTAATGTAATTATTCATATTATTATAAACTATAATGAATAAGGACAATTAATTAAATAAAAATAATAAACTGATATACCTTCTGTACTACGGTATGTGACTGCACAATTTGCAGTGTTGGCTAATGCCGAAATTCCTCATCGACCTACAACACTAGTCGATTTTGACAGCGCCGCGTGGAATGTGGACATCAAGTGGAACCTAATCAGACGCATGTTGTGTTGTGTACAAAAAGAAACGTCAAACTGAAGTCGAGCGAACCAAAACTAAACGGCCAAAAAATACGCAAACCCACTGGAAACCGAAAAGGATAAGGCACAGGAAATACGATTGTTTACCAGAGAGAGCGGCGGACCCGTAGCGAACCGCTCCCCCAAAAAGCGGCGGCCCCAAAAAAATCGCCCACAAGAGAATCCACCAAAAACCCATTTGCACACACACAAACACAGTCACACAAACACACTCGCGCAGCCAAGGAGCAAAAGAAGAATTGCGCCAGAAGAAATAGTAGCATAAAGAATCTAGTAGTGCAACTACCCGGATCCACAGGTTCTCGTTCCAAAGGTTGGAGCAGCGCCGCAGGAACAGCCAAACAGTCAGCAGAAGATCACCAGTAGCCGCTACCAGTCAGGATCATAATTGCCAGGATGAGCATGGAGAAAGTAGCCAACAAGCAGTATGAGTCGTAAGTGGAGCACCTCCACCACCCACGCGCACCGCCTGCCACCCACAACCACAATCCCTGCCAGCAACAAAAACTGGGCCAGCATCATCTTTTTTACTTGGCCAATTGTTAGGTTATGTTCTGGCTGCATTTACGTGCGCCCAGTCGCTTTATTCATTCCGATCCTCCTCCGACTCGCGGAACAGTACCTCGGCGGCCAGCTGCTCGTCCTTGTCGCAGGCCAGGTAGGCCTGGACGGCCATGACACGTTCGAAACCCAGTGCCTCCAGTCGCTCTACGGCGGCGGCTTCTTCGGCGCTCAAGGCAACTTGAAAGTGTTCTCCCTCATCCGGATTGTGACTGGAGCCGCCAGCACTACCGGCAGCACCTGAAAGCATGCTCATGAACCCCTCCTGGTCGTGCTGAACAGCTTCAAAAGCAGCCGGGTCGGTTTCGGACAATCTTTCCATGATTAGCTGCATCAGCTCTGGATTCTCACGAATCATTTCACGCATTCGGGTCAAGCGAGGATCCGCCATCAGATGCTGCAGCTCTTCAGTTGACTGTCCGCTCGGGATTTCCGCTAATTCCTGCTGGGGAGAAGCCTCCTGAGGAATCCCATTAATCAGATACTCTATAGCCCTTTCCGGATGATTAAAGCTGGCCCGGAGAGCTGAGCGTACATCCTGTTCGCCATATCCCATGGACATGAGTTCGCGCACCAACTGCTCGTTAGAAGCAATAGAAGGCGTTACATCCTGCGTGCGCATTGCAATTGGGCCAGCGGCCAACGGTGATGGCGGGGAAACCTGCTCCACTGGCGGGCTCTCATTAACCTTCTTCTTACCCATCAACACAATGATCCTGCCCTCGACTATGCGATATTCACTGAGGGGCATGGCATCCTCCATAATGCGACCACTGTATATTAGCTGAACGTTCTCCGGGGGCAAGGCGACTTCGGGCAAATTGCTCAATCTCTGCTTTAGAGTCCTCACATCCTCCGTTTCGTTCATCTCCAAGGTGATTGTGCGTTGGTCCAGCATCCGTATGGACAGCTTCATCGCTTTTATATTGTTGAATTAAATTTTGCTGTGATAGTTAGTGATTGAAATGTGAAGGTGCGGCGGTAGTGTCATCTGGTGAACCCTTAGTCGAATTTGATATCCAACCCTTGACATACTAATCAAAATCCGTATCTTTCGTGTGTCATGTACGCACGTTTCAGGAAAAACTGGCCAGATCTCGTCGACAGCGACGACAGCGATGTGGAGAACGAGATAGACGTGGAGAAGCTCCCGCCACTGGAGGTGGGTCCCGGCGAGAACCGGCTGCAGCACACATACTGCCTCTGGTTCTCTCGCAAGGGTACGCAACGGGCGGCCGCCGACTACAGCAAATCGCTGCACGTGGTCGGACGGTGCGCCAGCGTGCAGCAGTGGTGGTCGCTCTACTCGCACCTCATCCGGCCCACCGCCCTGAAGCCCTACCGGGAGCTCAGCCTCTTCAAGCAGGGCATCAAACCGATGTGGGAGGACCCGGCGAACAGCAAGGGCGGCCAGTGGGTGATACGGCTGCGCAAGAACAAGATCGAGCGGGCCTGGGAGAACGTTTGTATGGCGATGCTTGGGGAGCAGTTTCTCGTCGGCGACGAAATATGCGGAATCGTGCTACAGACGAAATATCCGGTGAGTTCCTAAGATCCTATGTATATTATGCCTTGTTTGGGGAAACCATGCCGGAATACCTTAAGACCTAGTGGTATTTTATTATCTTCAGGAAAATATTTATTTATTAATGTTACTTTCAAACAATACTGGATTTCCTTAAAGTATAGACAGTTACTGATTGTTTTTACATTTTATTCCCTGATAAAATCAAATGCGTTAGAAATTGTAATAATTATTTGTTTCTAAGCTATAATGTGATATTAGAATTGAAAACATAATTTGTAACTTAAAATTTCTCTCTAAACAAAGTGAATTTTTAAATGTTGCTCGAAGAGGACCAGTGTTGGGCAACGTTTCGCAGCGGTTCACTGCCCTACGTATTACTTAATTTTTATATTTTATTATAAATGCCGCGTATATATATATGTATTACTGCATTTTTGCGGCCTATTCCCCAGTTCCTTTTCAGGTCGCGATTCGCTTAAACAAAAGTGCCGGTCGCGTTTCATTCATAAAAATTCTCGCGCATGACGTTTCTCATTTCGAATGGGATCCACAAACAAACCCGTGCTGATTGTTGTTGCTGTTGTGTGGTACTGACGTAATGAAACTAATGTGCCGGCATTTTTAGGACATTTCATTACGCGTTTTGCTGGCCTCTTCGCGGCTGTTGACAGCAAAAGTGAAAACACGAAAATGCCGAGCAAAAGAGAAGAGAGAAACCATTTGCAGTTTTTATTTACAATCAAAAGTAAAAGGCTTACACATTAATGTCTTCAAGTTATCATATAAAATACCGAAATTAATAATATACCGCTCTCCTTTAAATTCCACATCCAAATACACCCACACATATACACTTGATTCGCGAATCAAGAGAAATTGAGAGAAAGAAAATGTTCCCGATTCTCAGTGCTGAATTGGTTTGAGTCCCAGCTTAGTCCTTTTTCAATCTGGTATTTTTGGCCACTCCAAACAGTATATCGTGAAGGAAATCATTGCAACCGGAAGGTATATTCTGGTAGTTGCCGCACGGTCACACTCGAAAATTGTTTGCCCGCGCGAGGTGCTGCGTTTCATTTCGGCTCGCATCGGAAACACAAAAAAATCTGTTAGCCGCCGGGAAACAATATTGGGTTTTTTGTGAAAAAATCAAGAAAAATATTGTCAACACCATTTCGTAAGATAACAACAAACAAATGTGCGTGTGAAACAATTGGCGACAACAACAAATCGTGCACCCCAGTCAGCCAGTGTGCGAGAGCGAGAGACCGTGAGAGGTGGTCGTGCGTCCCTCTCCAACACATACACTGAATCGGCGCCGACGACGCGTACGCAACAAACGAAAATAAAACGCAAGCGAAAAGGAGAGAGAAAGAACAAATAACGCCCACCGTAACACCCCCCCGCGAATAAGAAGAAGAAGCAGCAGAGAAGCTAAAGCAGAGAAAGACGAAGAAGCAGCAGCAAAAGCAGACGGCAGAATTGGAGCTTTGCGCAGAAATCGATTTTTTTGCCCATTTTAAGAGATTTTCGGTAGCCTCTCCCACTGCCGAAAATCGTTTATCGCCACTGCTGCGTCCGTGTTTGTGTGTGTGTGTCCGTGCGTGTGCTTGTGCGAAAGTGAAACAAACAAATACAACAGGCAAAAGATTAAAATTATATAGTACCAGTGTGAGTCATAAATAAAAAGAAGAAAAAAAAACATAAAAAAGAAAAAATTAATTCAGCAGCAGCTTTAGCTTTTTAGCTGCTGGCATTGAAGAGGTGCTCTGCCGCAGTCAACGTCGCTGCCGCCGCCCGCAACACGCGCTCTCTTTGCCTCTCTCTCCGTCTCTCTTGTGAGCGAAATAACACCACACACACGAAAAAAAACCATAATAATATTAACCAAAACGCCAGCCAAAGTGCCAGTTAAGTTATAATTATACACTACAAGTAAACCGAGAAAAGAGAGAGCTGCCAGCCAAAAGCGGAAAATCAATAAAAGGTCTCTCGCAAAAGTGGAAAAACGTGCAAACAAGTTAAAAGCAAGGCTGCAAAAAAGAAAAAGGAAAAACTCCGCGCGCGTTTACACGTGTGGTTTATGTGTGTGCGTGTTTAACGTTTAACTGCTAATCGCAAAAACGCAATCTGCGAAGACCGCGTAACAAAGGCTTACGTAAAGCTTGGCAAAGAGAAAAAGAAAACCAAATAACAACAACGAAGCATAAAAAACAATATATACAAAATCCAACAAATTTGAGAAACTCCACAGAAATCAAGGATAGTCCCAGAAACTAGAATCAAATTCACGCAACAAATAATACACCGAGAATAACCTTCTCGCGCACCCTTCAAAAACCAGGATAACACCCCGACACAAAGATGACTAAAGACAGATTAGCCGCTCTCCATGCCGCCCAATCCGATGACGAGGAGGAGACGGAGGTGGCCGTCAATGTGGATGGCCATGATTCCTACATGGACGACTTCTTCGCCCAGGTGGAGGAGATACGCGGCATGATCGACAAGGTGCAGGACAATGTCGAGGAGGTGAAGAAGAAGCACTCGGCCATCCTGTCCGCCCCGCAAACGGACGAGAAGACCAAGCAAGAGCTGGAGGATCTGATGGCCGACATCAAGAAGAATGCCAATCGCGTTCGGGGCAAGCTCAAGGGCATCGAGCAGAATATCGAGCAGGAGGAGCAGCAGAACAAGTCGTCGGCGGATCTGAGAATCCGGAAGACGCAGCACTCGACGTTGTCACGGAAATTCGTCGAGGTGATGACCGAATACAATCGCACGCAGACCGATTACCGGGAGCGCTGCAAGGGAAGGATACAGCGTCAGCTGGAGATCACCGGACGACCGACCAACGACGATGAGCTGGAGAAGATGCTGGAGGAGGGCAACTCGTCTGTGTTCACGCAGGGCATCATCATGGAGACGCAGCAGGCCAAACAGACGCTGGCGGACATTGAGGCTCGCCACCAGGACATCATGAAGCTGGAGACATCCATTAAGGAGCTGCACGACATGTTCATGGACATGGCCATGCTGGTGGAGTCGCAGGGCGAGATGATCGATCGCATTGAGTACCATGTGGAGCACGCTATGGACTATGTGCAGACGGCAACTCAGGACACCAAGAAGGCGCTCAAGTACCAGAGTAAAGCCCGACGAAAGAAGATCATGATACTGATCTGCCTCACTGTGCTGGGCATCTTAGCGGCCTCATATGTTAGCAGTTATTTCATGTAAATCTCGAATGCAATTACTTACACACCACATTCACACCAAACAGACTTTTCACACACACACACACCCAAAACACACATTATACTATATCTCATCCAGACCCGATCTATATACATAGGATGTTGCGCAACCCACCCAGAGAAATTGCAGAAGACAAAATCGAAACTTAAACTGTAAGAGACCGCAACCAGTGAACCCCCGATAGAACAAAAAAAAAGAAATGCACACGAAATTAGGGCTCGATTACACCAATTATAGCTATTATAATATATAGAGAAACATGTATGGTTAGTAAGCAAGAGTCTCAAGTCCCCAGAGTCTATCCTATATACACATGAAACTCAAGTTATAGCTACCAGAATATTTAGTACTTGTAAACAAATTGCTAATTGAAGAGTTATAAAAACCAATGCGAAGAGAGTTGAAACACAAAACAACAAGACACGTAATTGCAAATAAAGAAAACATGAAATTTTATTGATTATTGTTATAATGCGAAGCAAAAAGAAAACAAAACGAGAATTCTAATAAATGGAAAGATACACTTTTTCACTTCTCCACTGAAACACACGAAAGACACTCATTGCAAATGCTTTGCAGGGAAAAGTGAAAGAAAATCTTGTTGATTTACTCGTTTTTCCGACTTTGAAAATGCATTTAGTTTTTGTTGGTTTAGCTAGTTTAGTTCTCCTGTTGAAAACTCACACTCAAAGTAGCCTCATCATCACCCACACACTCACACACCGATGAAGATGAGAAAGATGCAACAAATCTCTAGTTCACTTTTGAATATTTATTATAAAAAAAGATTGTTTACTATACGATATAATAACTATATTGACTATTTACTATAATGCTATTTACTTAACATGTTCATATTTATTGAATGCATATGAAATATATAAATTATACAAACACAGCGCATATATATATACAAATATAAATCTAGATAAATAGCTAACTCGGACATTCTCAATGGAGATGATAATGCGAAACGAAAACATGATAAGTTGAGGAAGTTAATGGAATGCCGACTTTAAAGGGGTAAACAATTCAATCACACTCACACACATAGACAGCTTCAAATTAATTGGTAAACAGTTAAATTTAAAGTTGATTATTCAGTTTTTTCTTTTTTTGCCCCTTTTGTTGCGCAAACAATTGAACAAGTTTTTATGCTGCTTAGCTTACCGGAAAAAACTAGTTTTGTTGATTTCCGTTTTGTAATCGCCCGAAAAGTTAACAGAATTTAATGGATTTTGGTTTCAGTCAGCTATGATTTCATTTCATATATGATTTCACACACACCGCACCGAACAGCACACACAGTTTGTAATACATTTTTTCTTTCTGAATTAACCTAATTTATTTTTCCTTTCTTTCCTCCCACCGCCCCACATCTCAATAACTAACAATCGGAATGCAAATTCAAAACTATACTACCCATATACATAACCCAAATATCTCTGGCATGCGGCTGTAAAAACCAATTTAACAAATAAATCAAACCAATCAACTCTTCTGCACTCACAATTCTGCAAAAATAAAAAATGAAAAAAACAAAATGAACAAACCATATAGAATCCAAGCATCCAAGTAGCATGCTCCCCATCAAGGCCTATAATCTGCATTATCTACACACGTTTTGTAGTACAATTCAGACAATGCAAAATCATTATAGTTACTAATTACAATAAACGCAATGTGTATGAGTTTTTGAAAACTATTGTGATTAAGATACACTGTGAAATGCTTTCGCTTCTAAGTAGGAAATGCAAATTTGTTAATGCACCAAACGAACTCACGCGAATTGGTCGATTTCTGTTTTGAACACACGAAATTGCCAACTGCAAATGTCAGAGCTGCATTGCATTACAAGCACGTTTATTTCTTATTCAATACGTTAATTCACCTTTTGATCTTTTGAACGAGCAACGAATGAAAAAGTAAATGAAAAGCCAACACTGCAATTACAACAGCAATAGCGAAAATCAGCACGTTTTCACCACCACCACCAAAACAACAGCAACAACAACAGCAAGAAAACACCCAGTTAACAACGCGTTCAGTGAAAAGAAAAATCAAAAGAAAAATGTAACAACTTCGTATTATGTCAATCAATCAAACTGCAATTTAATTTCGACCACGAAATGCAATCTAAATGCCCGAAAAAAATGAAAAATAAACGAAAAACGCGACTCCGCCCTGCCACGCCCTCATGTATATTGGAAGTTCCAGTGCTCCAGTGTTCCAATGCTCCAGACCCGCAGCTTCCAGCGCGAAAGCAGCTGCAATGCTCCATTCCCACACGCTGAGGTGAGTAATACGCTATAATTATTCAACATTTAGCATTCTTTTTATCGGCAATTCCCGCAATTACTCTCTCTACGTTACGTTTTTACGTTTTCCCCTGGCGACTGACTTGTCGCGACCATTGAAAAATCGCCGAAGGTCGCGTTTCCATCTCCTTTAAAGTCCCCATCGCCACCCCATCCTCCGCCCCCTTGAAGTTCCGCCCATTTTCTATTAATAATGAATTCGTGCCCTTTGTGTTGCGACATTTCGAGAGTTTCAAGAGTGCGAAACAGAGGGAGCGATAAAGCATCGGCCAAACAAGATCTTGGCAAACGACTGAAGCAAAACAAAAAAGAAACTCATTTATACCCTAGATGAGATGGGGTATATTGGGTTTCCGCAGCTCCAACTTATCTTTCTCAAAACCTTTTTGAATCAATATTTTTATAAACCTTCAGGAACACTTGGTTAAATAAATTTGAATTTGGTTGTATGCCTTGTATCTCCATAGAAATATCTCCATATAAAGTATCTTATAGTCATTGCCTTCTATTTAGTAGTTTTTCTAGTTTTGTGCTACATTTGTTCTAATCGCTTTAATTTCTATTTGTCATTCGGCTCTTTTCATCTTGCTGTCATTAAAAAACACTATTTAATTACTAGAGAGTCTCTTTAACTAAATGGGAAATGGACAATTGACGAGATAATGAATATTTATAGTGCAATAATTATAAAAAAAAGTTCTCTTTCTCCTTAATTACATTATTAGGCTATTAAAAAACCAGTTGAGTTTAAACGTTTAATCGAGTGAGTGCACTGGTTTTGTCATCGATTATGGCTGCTACATAAAAGCTTTTAACATATATCTCACACGAATATGAATATTTTTTGCAGCCTCGTCATACAAATGAATTCGAACCAAGTTAAGGCACTTATTTTCGCACTTTGCGCTTTTATTTGTTACTTACATATAACAAAAGCATCTTTCGTTGATGATCTCATACAGTGTGTATCGAGTCATTTGTGGTTTTTTTGTTGTTTTTTTTGGGTTGAAAGCGCAGATATGTGTGTTTTTCAAGCTCGCTTAAAAATGAGAAGCTATGTAATCTTTATCCAAATTTATATAATATTTCAGTAGTTCTTTAGGTTAATTTAACACTTGCTTTCAAGGCAGTCATGCTTATTTTATTGAACTTATTTTTAAACGATGACCCCAGGGGGAACACGATATCGTGGCAGTTGCGTGTTTAATTCGATGGCACTATCCATCTGTGAAAGTTTCGTATAATATGGGCCGTTTATCATGTATCATTTCATTTCATTTACTTTTCCCCATCACTTCCTGTCAGCGATTCCGAACGAGCTGCACGAGTATCGTAGTATCGTCGCCCCTCTAATGTGAGTCGAACATGCAGAGAGTTCGCGCCTCCCCCGATTCACAATGTGCGCTTTGAATTGAGTCATCGTTGTCACCCAGCGACCTTACACTTTTGTTCCCTTCACCCAGCCACACAGAGTGGCTCACTAATTCATCATAGGCGCTGTACTGAAACCAAAAAAAAAAAACGACTGGCTTACAATGAAGATCTTGAGTCATATATCCGCATTTTTGAGTTCATGATGCAGAAGCTGTCTTCCAAAGTCAAATACCTTCTATCAAGTTGATAAAATCGTATTTACTTTCCACCTCAATTAGTTATCAAAAGGCTTACAGCAGTTGTACACATGTACAAGAAAACAAACGATGAACTGTGCTGAAGTAACTGATGAATCATCAGTAGTGTTATCACTTGATAATGGCATATCTGTTGGCTTAGATAACAAATGGCGTGTGTGTGGGCAGCGCTTGACTTTGTGTCCATGTGCCGCTCTTGGCGGCTTTTGTAGAGCGAGAATCCGTCTGCAATTAAAAGTTTAGCCCTTGAGTGACGTTCACCACCCCCAACCCACTCCACTCCACCACCTCACCTGTCGCCGCATTCACATGTAACCATTTTTTTTCGAAGTCTTTGCCTTTTCACCTTGTTGTGCTCTATCACATGGCTTTTGTTTGCCTTGTTGTTCTCAAGCCCTCATGTGGTAAAAATGCCCGCAGCATTGTGTACGCTTCTTGATAGGGTATATTGGCTTTCACATCATCTACTCTGGAACTAAGAGTTACCGAAGGAAACATAAAGTTAAGCAACTTTACCTACACATGTTAAACTTATATTTCAAACAACTTAATAATGTTTCAACTTAAAAGCAAAGATGGGTTGTAGATATTTGCAGGGTATCCCTTGGTGCGACTGCCACTTTTCCCCCAGCTGTTGGCTTTGTGTCAGCCTTCTTTTCTGCCAACAGAGTTTGATGACACCACACTGCAGTGCCACGCCCCCTTGCAGTATTCGTATATATTATATTTCCCAGTCATGAATTCAATTTATACATTTATCTATTTTTTCACTTGTTCCCTGCTTTTATTTATATTTACTTATTTGTCTGACTGACTATTATTTTGATGGCTTGCCAAATTCAGCTTTTTTTCCTAGATTGCGATGTGGGAGTTTTTTCATGTTTTTTGTGATTTTTTGTATCTCAACTTTGTCTGGTGAGTCACAAATCTTAGCGGCTTATGAGTACATTTTTTTGCTGTTGTTGTTAGCTGTCAGCCAACGATTTGATTTATTGATTCACAAGGAGAAGCCATTTTTGCGAACCTAATGAATATCCAGTACGTGTAATATCTGCTATCTATGTGAACTTGACTGAGTGGGGCACTCGTATCTCATCTCATTTCATCTCATCTGCTCTCCTCGGATGTGGAAAGTTTTTTAGAATCGTCATTGTCGTGTTAACATTTGAAACTTGCCTGCCAAGATGCTCTCAACAACTTGAAAACTTTTTGATTCGCAGGGCTGAAGTTTCGCTTTCTCGAGACTCTCTGACCATGTAGAAATTTGCAATGCACAAAGGAACAGGAAGCCTGCATCCTGCATCCTTCATACTGCATCCCGCTTCCTGCATTTTCCACATCCGAAGCAGACAAAATGCGAGGAATTTATCTACAGATAAAGAATTTCGCTAAGAAATTCAGCTCTTAAATATTTCATATCATATAAGCTTGGTATAGAGCTTGGTATTCTAATGCATGTTCCTTTTGTAGCACTTGTTTCTTTAAGTGTACGCATGCATGATAGCTTTGGCGTGGAATCAAATTTGCTGAAGTCCATAAATGTTTATGCCCAAGCTGAAATTAGAAGAAAGTGGAACGAGTGGCGTTAGAAAAAGGCTTAGCTATCGATTTTTGTCGGCGCTGCGAAACAATTTGTTAATTGAAAACAAATTTCATGGCACGTCGGATGAGTTTCGGCTCAGAGGTGTGTTGTGAAGTGGGCGGTTTGGGGGTGGTTGGATTTCAATATGACCCATGGGGGCCATCCAAACTGGACAAAAAGAACACACACACACATACGAAAGTGGGCGTAGATTTTGTTAAGCCAGCAAAATTAATTTAGAGTTTTGTCGCACAACAACATTTTCGTAGGCTATAAAACCTACGTGTAATCCCCAAAACGTAATTAAATTTCTGAAAAGTTTTGTGTCGAATTTGCTTAGCAATTTTATGTTGTATTTTGTTTTAATAAAATAAATAATTTAATATATTTTGTGTCCTATTCAAGTTATCCTTTTAATGTACAATCAGTTTGGAAAATAAAATTGTATATAATTTCAACTTGGTAAATCCTGGAATAATACCAAATTAATTCTGATTCGGTTTTGGCCTAAAGGGTATGCCGACATGAAAGTCCTGTAATACATGTGGCTGACCCTTTTTTTAGGGGGGATTTACTTCGTTTTGCGGAAAGAGTTCATTCGCCTACTTTTATGTACTCCCAAAACATCAGATACGCCTACCACCTGCCCTTCTTTTTTTGCCAAATTATATGTGTATTTAATGCTGCTGCAGTGGCAAGACAGGAAACAAAAACAACGAAAAAAACAAAAAAACATGAAATGAGCTCTGCTGGGCATTTAACGAGTGGCAGGGAAAAATAAAATGGTTTGCCCGAGGAAAACCTGACCCAGTAATACGATGTGGGTGGTTTGTTTGGGGGTCCATTGTTCCCTTAACCGCCAAAAGAAGGAAAAAAGGGTTGAAAGCGATTCCCATTTCCAAGGTTGACCCAGGCTTCTTACGAATATTTTCATATTTTCTCGTATTTTTTTCTTTGTTGTTTTCCACCAAAAAGAAAATAAAATGCGAAAATAAAACGAAAACTGAAGAAGTGATATTCTCACATTTAAATTCCATGCGCTTCGCTTCATCTCCAATTTCCTTTTTAAGTTGGCTCACAAAGACGAAGAAATGCCAGTTACCCAAGCGTGAGTTCAGAAAAAAAGCAGAAATAAAGAGTGAAAAGGTTGAAACCATAAATATTAATGGCTGCGTCGAACGGTTTTACCTTTAATTAAATGAACTTCTAGAGCTTGTTGGTTACGTTACGTGTTCGTTCGTTCGTTTCATATGGCTCAAAACAATTAGTTGTGCAACCTTTTGCTTTGAGTTTGAGTGCACTTCAAATGGTCTCGAATGAATGTTATAAATGGTGTGAATGAATCAAGCCTTATCACAGCTGTTGCTCTCAATTGTTGTAGAACGAAGGACTTTCAAGATAGATTGTCTTCCAATTCATTCATTTATAGTTTGAACTCTTAGCTAGCTCCTCTCTGTTGTGGTATTGCAATTAAACTGCTGCATATGAACTAGTTTCGCGTCATTTTATTTGCACCCTGATTGGCAACCTTTGCCATTCCAGAAACTACCTCTAATTAACTTGTTCACGGCATTCTCCTGCCAAGCGTACAAAATTTGCATCTTCGCAGAAAGTGTGCAAAAAGTTTTTGAAGGGATTGCAATCAACGAAAAGGTGCCGAGTAATTACTGTTGTCAAAGGGAAGGAACTGCAGCAGGATAGATGGACGAGCATGGAAGCGTGGCAAACCAAACCAGTGACTCAAAAAAGAGAACAAATATAGCATAGCTGTCCTTACGGACGCGGTAGAGCAACAGTGGCCTAGCCCAGCTGGCCAGGAATCCGGTCGCCCAGACTGACTGCCAATCTCCTCGGGGGCCACCACCCACACTCATTGGTGTGTTTTGGCACAGAGGCAAAAAGGATAGCTACAATTCTTACCCAGAGGCATCATCAACTCCTGCAAGTCACTGACAAATGGGCTTGACATTGTTAGCACAAGGCAAATAAAAAGTATCGCAAAAGGGTGAAATGCGTCTGGCCATTAGCAAAGCAAAGGCAAATACTCTACACTTTGGCAAGGTATACGACAAACCTATGATTTATGAAAGAGTCCTTTCAATTTAATGAACAGAACTTAAATAAGGAATATTAACAGTTGAAAATTAAATGATCTGTAAAGCTGATCTCTTTTTTAGAGGATACTGTAACCAAAATGAACTGTGAACGAAAGGTCCTGGAAAATTCCAAGGCGTGCACATAATTTCATTTGACGTAATTCCAACTTTTGCACTTTGCCTTTTGCCACCCCATCTCCACCTCGACTATCTTGCTGTTCCTGTTGCTTTTCTCTTGCTTTATTTTATATATTTTCTTGGTTTTTTTTTGTGCGCAGCGGGTAATAAGAAGCAGCGACATCGGCGACGGAGACAGCAACAACAAAAACATGAGCTACATTAACTAAACCGCATAACGGCAATCAGAAGGATAGGAGCTGGAAACTGGAAGCGAGGAGCTCCAAAAGGGGGGCGAATATGCGGGTATTTCTTATGGTTCTGTGGCTGATTCAATTGCTGGCAGAGGCATAACCTCTCAGTGTGCAGTCGCCAACTCCTTGCTCCTTTTCCCATTTCCTTGTTAGTTTTCCTCACTCGCCTTTCCTCGCTGCCGTTTTCCATTTTCATCATGTAGTGGCGGCACAAAGTGTGCGTTGGCTGCGGGAAACGTCTTTCTCTTGAATGAATGGCAAGCTGCAATGTCGAGTTCACTCTTGATAGTATTACTGGGTTAAAATTGTGTTATCCAGGGATTTGCGGTGGGTATGCTGCTTAAATACTATTAATATTAGAAAGCTAATGGATTAATTCGGTTGCTCGGATTTGAAAAAGTCTGATAAAGTAAACTAAATTCAATTTATTATAGCAATATCTCAAAATGTAGTATTTTTTAAAGAATATGACTTTAATATTCCTACACAGTGTACTCCTTGGAATGTGGTATTCCAGGGTATCATTGCCTTCCGTTTAATGCGCCCCTATGTTGCCCTAACATCTTTTGATTGCCCCACAAAAGCTTCAACAGCTCACCATCCGCGACACGAAGCGAGGGAAATTTCTTTTTCTGGTATCTTTCGGCTATGCAACACCCACTAACATTTTTCACTGGCTCCACCTACCCCCTTCCAACTTTCAACTCCCAAACACCCCATCCCCCTCATCCGCTTGGAGAGTTGCGCACATTGTGCCCGTGCACTTTGGGGGATACAGCTTTAAGAGTTGTGGGTCGTTGTGGGAGCTGCGACTGCGATTGTATAATAAAATTAAATTGCGTACTGCATTCAGGCGACGGGTGTTGATGTCTTCATTGTTGTACTTGCACCGTACAGTGTACTCTGTACAGTGTATTAACCACTGTGGTCGCAATTAAGCCTGGCCTTGAGATGTCAGAGGCAATTTCTGGAGTACCATTTCAGCGGCTAATTAGATTGCATTTGAATATTAAATGCCAGCCAATGATGATATGATAAACTCCTCCCGAGAATTAATTAATTGCTGAGCGCTGTGGTCTTGCAGTGCTCTCATCCTCGGGCAATAAGTCATTTCCGTTTCACCGTCCTCCTCATCCTCCTTCTCCTCCTCCTCTTCCGCCTCCTACTAGCCACCAAATCGTCCTGCTGTGCAGCCTTGTGGGGAAGGCTTTTACGAGCTGTCCTCGAGCACTTTTGGACTGACCATGAGATGCTTTTATGTGTACGCAATATTAAAGAATTGTTCAAGGGTATTTTGTTGAGTAGATATGGTCAAGTGGTCAGTAAAAAAGGTAATTAAAGAAAAAAGAATCTGTTTTTTAGGTTAGTAATAGAGAAAAAAAGTTCATGTTAAACCGCTGATCAAACCAACATCCTGCTACCCTGCACCATCGCTTTAAAGCCCATTTTAGCCCACATTGCGTATACGCCTCATTATCCACGAAACCACAAGGAGCCCCATAAAAGGCATACATTTTTCACAGCAACATTGGTTGTACTCTCATACCTTTCTTGTCTTTATATAAAAGTTATCTTTTAAGTAATTTTTTCTTTGCTCCTTGTGCTGTTGTGGCTTTAGCCACCGCCCCACCCCCCAGGCCGTCGAGTTGTGGGACAATTTGTCCAAGGCGTTTCCTTTCTGGGGGCGTGGCAGCAGCAGGGACATGCCTGTGTCGACTTCCTTCCTGCCTTTCCTTCGAGTTCTTTGTGCGTAAAATACAAAAAAGTGAACAACAAGGTGGCCAAATGGAGTGGGTCGTGTGGTCAAAACATGATGTGTGTGTGTGTTGTGTCAGCGTCTTTAAGCAAAAGGAAGTTATGAGCGTGCGTACACTAAGCGATACAAATGACAGGGATTAGCTACTAGTAGAGATTTACAGTTGAACAGTTTATAAAATTTGTCAAGCCTTTAATTTAATACTAACGAAAAGACAGTTTAAAAGTTTGTTTATTTTATTTAAAACTTTCCTAAACAGAAAATCGTCCTTTTTTTTTCAGTGCCCTAATAAGAGAGTAGCTTTTGGTTTTTGTGGCTTACGTCATATTTTATTGTTGCTTTGCATACGTTCATTTCGAAGGCGGCCTTAAAGGATTTGGATTTGGGCCTGCTGAAATGCCGTTACCATGTTGTAAAATTCATTCACATGACACACATGTGCGAGCACTGCGATGACGGGTAAAGAGGTGCGGGGGTGCCGAAAACGAAAGAAGCGACAGAGAGAGGAAAGAGGTTAAGAGGGAGACAGCAGCAACGGCATCATCATCGTCGTCATTTTCAGTCGGTCACAATGTCAAACAGAACTGTACACAACAAACACACAAACATGGGAGCTCCAAATAACAAAAAAAGAAGCGAAGAAATCCGAAATGAGTGGCAAAAACAAGTCCCGCACACGCTCACATGCATGCACAAAGAGACTCAGAGACACACACACATACACACACACATGCGCCGCACTTCGCTCTTTTCTTCTTTCCGTTATGCCGTTTTGCGTTTCCTTTTTGTACTGCTCTTCCTTCCTTTCGCTTTGGGGCTTAGGCAACTAATCCATTTCGCTTGCTATTTTTAACAGCGACGCGGCGACAGGCAGCGCAGTCGGCCGACAGCAGAGCTCCCAAGGGTCACAGGATCCAAGGATCCAGGCAGCGCTGCCCGCGTCGCAGCTGTGGCAAATCAAAAGCCGCACTCACTCACTCGCACACACACAAACGCACACTCGCAGACATTGAAACTGACACGCACCCCTCGGGTTAGGCTACAGTATTTTGGCGCTCCCTGCGCACAACACTCTCTTTTGGCCCATTCTCTCTCTCTCGTCGGCCGTTCCTCTCTCTCTTTCTTGGACCTTTGAATTGTCATTTTATGTGGCACTGTGTTAATTTCCACACGGCATACACCCACACCAACACAAACTAAAACAATGTACAAAAAATTAAAACAAATGCGCTGCGGAAAAGTTACAATTCAAAACTCACCTCGGCTTAACCCGTTAACCACCCTTACCTTCATTTCGGATTTTGCTCTTTCAATTTATATGTTTAGTCATGGAAATTAACATGCCCGTCATATTCAAACAAAAAGTAAAGCACGTGTAAATCTTCAACAGGGTTACCACCTTTTCTAAATTCGCCCATACTTCTTCTCACAATATATTACCCATACGCCATGTTGTCCCCTAACTTCTGCAAAATATCACTTATACGCCATGTATTACGTTTTATAAAAACAAAGCAATTACCGATTAAACATTAAATGTACCTTAAAAATCGATTTCCTTGTGGAATTTATGGAATCTGTTCACTGCTGCGATTGTCTAGTTAAGTTGGCCAATTTATGTGAATCGCCCGCACTTAACTGGGCGTTGATTTCGCATGGCTGGGTGTAAGCCCAAGCCAGCTACCCATGCCCTTCAATTTCCGCGCAGACAATCGCATTACTGGTCAGCCAAATCGATGCGACTCCGCCCCCTTTGGCCGCCCCTTTTCATGAATTTCCTGAATTACTCTGGTCTTTTCGCACTAATGTGGCTTCGGATTTGGCTGGAGATTACGACTCCCCGGCATTATCCCATAAAAGTAGATAGAACACAACACTCACTTATCGCTGCAGGCATATCATTTAATTTCAACATTATTTGTCATATACAATGCGAGCGAGTAAGATGGCTGCGAAACGGGATGGCAACACATTTGGCTTGGCCTTTTTGGGCTGGCACCAAATGAAACGCGCTATTAATTAGTTTTCCTAACATCTCCGGCTGCCAAAAAGCCTCGGGATAGATAAGTTTCCCCACACAAAGGTACACCGAGAAATAATGAAGCAAAGGAAAAATGTTTAATGCAAAGCTTTAAAAAATGTTTATTTAATATTGCTATACTGTTATTTTCGTAGTCAACAAAGCTGCAAATGTGCAACGCATGTTTTCAATTAAAACTCCCTCAAAGCAAGCTAATATTTTTTCTCAGTGCCCAAACACTCGGAAACTTTTTCTGTGCTAACACAAAAGTTGTGCCCACAAGTGCGAGGGAGTTGGGTGCAGTGCAGCCTTCTCTTTTCGCCGCCGCAGGATCTGTGAGCATTGTCGGAAAATTTTTGTAGCCTTTTCCGTCGCGTCATTTTAGCTATCTGTGTTCATGACTTGTAATTATTTTTGCTGCGCTCTGTGCTTTTCTTGTTCCTGTTGCCATTTCTGCTTTCTGGGCTTTGCTTTCCTTTCCTTCTTTTTTTCCATGTCCTTTGGGCACAATTACTTTTGGCACTAAATTTATTTTTATTTGCCTCGGGGCCGCTCTGTGCCACTGTGCTGCTGTTCCATTGGAATTAATCAAACCCACAGCCGGCGAGCTGTGTGTTGTGTGCAACATAATGTTGGCTCTGCCGCATATGTATATGTTACCCATAGATCACGCCCCTTTTGATTGGGCCAGATGCCGCATTGTGGATTGCATGTCAATGTGTAAACTGCAATTGATTGATTGATTGATGGCTGGCAGATGGTGAGTGGGTGGTTGGGTGTGCAGTCCAGGGATGATTGACCTGTTAAGTCGGCGTCGGTGGGTTAAACATACCCTCGTCTCACACAATTCTGAATAAAGTTTGCCTTGGGCATGGAGTTGCCTTCACTTGTGTATGACGTTGAATAAATCAGATAGATTGCGGTGCAATTTGTAGAATTGCGATTGCATCATTTAAAAAGCTGTCTGTACTCAATGCCACACTTTACGGATATAAAATAACTCGAAACTTTAAATTAAGTTTGTTTAACGTGGTGATCGCTGTGATTACCGAAGTTCAACTTAACCATACAGCAATTAAGAAAAATAAAAATTCGACTATAATGCAAACTTGCAAACGGGAAAATAAGTTTGAAACTTTCTACCAACCCAACTCCAAAAATCTACCCGCAAAGTAACCCAGTTTGTTGAACTCTCCTCGTTGCCCGGCCTTTGGTACAGGTGTATTTTGCCCAACGGGCTACGGTTTATTGCCCACCACCTGCCCATTGCGCCCCAAGCTCCAAGCTCCAAGCCCATTACATAATGGAATTTCACTCGAAATTGGAAGTTCATTTTTGGGTGAGCCCCGCGAGCAGTCATTGTCATAGCTTATCTTTTAACCATTTCTCTTGTTTCTCCCAAATTTGCATTTATTTCAGGCTGAGAAAGCACATATAAGACGGGCAAAAATAAAAAAAAAATCTGAAAGCAAACAGTGAAGCGAGAAATTTGATGTCATAGAGCTGGTTTTTTGTTGGCCAAAAGTTGTTGGCTCTTTGCGGCCGTGTTTCGCTGCCAATCCACCTTCATTTCGTTAATGTTTCAGATCTTCAAGGCCAGGCCGTATCAAATTGTTTAACGACTTTTTCTTTATTGTCTGTCACCTTAGACTTAGTTTGTTGTTCTCTGTTATTCCACAGTTTTTGATAATGTTTGGCGATGACGGCATTGAAATGGTGTTGTTGTTTTGTTGCTTTGCCCCGATTTTTATGAGCTTTCTCGCAGCCAAATGACTTTCAGTTGTCAGCAAATGTAAATTTACCAAAATGGCCTGATATGAATGCGGGAAAATACCCCCACAATTGGCCTTCTACACTTGCTCATTTCGCTTGTTATAAATGGTTTGTGTAAAACCCCCTTGATATGCGAGTATATGGAATCCTGAGTATGAATCATTCTGTTGGCTTAGATTAAGTAAGTTATTTTCATGACGAGAGTGGGCCACAACCGATTTATATTCATTTTTGTAGTAGGGTAGGTTTACTGGTACTGAGATTATGACTATATTATTTTAAAATATAGTTCAGTCCAAACAATTTTATAAAAGAAACTGGTTTCGTCAACCCCGTAGGCTTCAAGCAAAGACTTTATTTTTCTATAACTACTACCGAGTTTGTTTTGTCCACATTTTTTGCCGACTTCATCCTGTCAAGAAAGGATTGTGCAGCTCGTCGAGTTGAGAACTCTGTTTATCCTTTGGCTGTTTCTGCTCTTAATGGAATTGTTAATGCTAATCGCAACATGCAGCAGCTGCAGAACGAAATAAGCTCTGTTTTTCTGTTTTTTCCTTCTTTTATTTATTGTTACCCGTAGTTTGCTCGTCTCCTTTTGGCCCGTTTGTTGGCTCAAAATTTATGCTTAACGTTAATTTGGGCCAAATGGAATTCAGGGCCTGAAGAGTGCCATAAAGTTGCCTCCAAGTGCAGCGCAAATTTGGACTAAGGCCACGACGAGGAGGAGGGATTGCAGAAGGACGATGGTGTTGATGGCGTTGGCCATTCCCCTAAAGCGGCGTTTGTGCATCATTTACAATAAACGTCGTTGGGGGCCGCCGTCATCGCCATCATTAAAAGCACAATTCCGCGGCGATTATGTCCTTTTGCAGGCTTAAGAGGAAATGGGAAGGCGAAGAAATGGAGCAAAGCTGATATTATGAGTATCACTTAAGACTGGATAATCTGCGAGGGAACTCTTCGCTTCTGACGAAATTTTTAGTTAATTTTCTTGGGAAAAATCTCTACACGTTTCTCGGAATATTTTAAAAATATGATTCCCTTATTTCTTGCAAACAATCAAGTTTGCCGTAAAAACCGCTGTGGGTTTTCCTACACGCCATTTAATCAAATCTACGGTCTTATAGAAAAAAGCAGCCAAAAATATCTTAATAAAAAAGGCACGCCCACGAAGATAAATGAAATGCAAAGAGATTCGCTCTCGTCTCATTTTATTTACGTATATATTTATTTGTATTATTTGTAGCTTTTGCCCGCATTGTTTCGGATTTCTAGGCTCCTTGACTGAATTAATAAATTAAATTGGCGTGCAAACCGTTTTCTGGATCTCCGGGCGGCGCTTTTTATTGCATTTGCATTCGTTATAAATGCGGCGTGAAATTGGTCTGTGGGGCAGGAATGAGTGGGATGACATCTTGTTACCATGTCAATCATGATTATCGTACTTCTTGCCTTGACTTTGACTTTTGCAATTTGTTTTAATTTAAACAGAGCACCATAGATCTTGGAAGCGAACGTAATTGATGAGTTTAGAGTTTAGATCGTCGTGAATGGTCAAGTTCTTAATAGTTGTAAAAACCACTTCAAAAGTGATTTCAGCAAATGAATTTCTGGAAATTCTTTTAGTAAACAAAATGTTTGTGCTTTAATAGTTCTCTTGATTTTAGCTTCCTTTTATTTCAATATAAGAGCCTCTTTTTTAACCGCAGATTCTCTTTTCTTATCTGTCTCAAGTCTTCGACAATTTTTTCCCTTTTCGAGTACTTCTACCAATTTTGAGTGGCCCTGATTCTTTAATTTGGTTTTCGGGTCTGGGCCAAAATGTCTTCTGGTTGCTTTTCTTTCTTTTTCAGCTGGTGCTGCTGACAACGCCACTTTCGGTTACTCAGCCAGGGCAATAAAAATTGTTTACCCCTGTATACGTTAGCTGCCAGTTTGCTCCACCTCTTGTTTTGGCCATTTTATGCTAGTCCTGCCACACGCACCGGCCACAAGAACAACAACGATAAGTGCCGAAAAGGAAAACTGGGGGTAAGAAGGAAAGAAGGAAAGAATTTTCCCTAACAATTATCGCATTGGGTTTTTATAACTGCGCCTAGACCTCTGCAAATGGCTGTGACTCACGCCGCACACACGCACAAAAGTCATAGCTAATAATAAATACATACTCGCACATATATACGATTTTCTTTTTGGCCAGGAAAATTTTCTAAGGCGCCAGCGAAACCCTGATATCGTTGTTCCTGTTCTTGTTCTTGCTGTTTACTGCTGACGTGTGCATGCCATAAAAATCCAGCAAAGTAAGACGACCTTGCCTTGGCAACGAAACCCCACCAAAAACTGTGTGAGATATTTTTCTGAGCTGATATTTCGGAACTCAATTTGCATTACATTTACTTTGTTCCCATAATATTTTATAGATGTACATTTGAGCATACAGATTGGGCACTTTATAACTGGCTATTGGGATCGAACAAGTTGAAAATGTGGCTAAATAATGCAAAAAAAAAGTTATAAATTTTTGGTCATATATCCTGTGATGCTCTTTTGTACATTTTTAATTTCGTTTTTAATTTGTTTGGATCATAAATAAAATGTGAACGTACGCGGCTGATAGTGTTATTTATAGTTAATTTGTTGCGTTTTTATCGTTTTGGAAAACAATGCCAAAATATGCCTTCAGTTCGTGATGATGTCCGACAGTTTTTATGGGATCGTATATAAAATTTGATTAGCTGCTGCCATCGGCGATACACATGAACACTTGGCGCCAGTTTAATGAAGCAATCAATCCTGCCACTCGGCTCCACAAACCTCTTTGATTGGGGTTAGCTGGGAAAACAATAAAACTTTCCACTGACCCATCGTAAATCTCGCAGCGGGAGTGAAACTGAGAGATGCGTATAATTTTTTGAGGCACCCATTTCTCGATTTCGATTTTTGTTTTTGCTTCGCATCAGAAAGAACAAAAGCGGAACCAGAAAAAAGTGTTGCCTACATTTGTGGGACTACTCGCTTCCTTTTCCTTTTTTGGGGCTTGTTTAGATATTGCCCGGAAAACAGAAGTCTGACCTTTGACTCGTTTGTTGTTTTTGCCACGGCGTGTGCACTTGTATTTGTATTTGTATTCTGCTGTGTGTGCGTGAGCTCGTTTTTAAGGTGACCCAAGCCAAGTCGATGGGAAAAAGGAAAAACACAAACTCAAAGTTCAGCGCCCGAGGCGCACTTGTAACTTTCCACATAAATTAACTGTCAAAAAAGGCAGCATCCGCAGCGATGAGGGAAGAAAGTATACTGCCGCCCAGGAATTTCCTTGTAAATTTGTCTTGTAATTACATTTGCCAGTTGTTTTTGCCACTGCCTCTGTTTTTTCACTCTAATAACAATCATAATTAATCAAAACTTAAAACAAATAATAATATTTCATTTCTTCAGCATTCTCATTGAGTTCACTTGAGTTGGAGTACAAGAAATGAAGTATACTCATATGACGTATACGACATGTGTTCGCTTGCCTTGATAATGGGATTAAAATCCAAACTAAATTGAAACGAGACAATTGCTAAACAATAATTGGTTTGCTCGAGTATTAAACTAATCCAAATTGCGTTGACGAGTTAACGTAAATAGAGTTCAAACATATTGCGCATACGACATGTGTACAGAAGTTTGTGCGTTAATTGCATCAATCAATTGGAATTAATACGATTACTGTATTCATGAAATCCCTGGTTAATACATTTTGTGATACCAATGGCCAGCGGCATCAATATTTAATTTAAGCCAATTTACAAAGAGCAATGGGAATTTACTGCTGAACAATAAACAAACAATTACGAATGCAATGAATAAATTTGCTGAATAAAATATAATGACTAAAGTATATACCACTACTGGCATAATAGTAATGATATTTCCGTGGCGTGTCATAAATTACACATATGTATGCGCATAATATATGGCTAGGATATTCTAGGATATGCGCTAAGGATACCTGTCCTGCTTTGCTTACGCGCAGTAACAATTTAAGCCCCATTTCGACTGCGACAAGGGCAAATCTATTTGCGTTTCTCTGGATTTTCTTTTCCTTTGTTTGCTGATGCATAAATAAATCTTCAAATTAGTCAAGTCAAATGGGAAATTTGTCAAGTTTTGGCTGCTCTGGTTCTGTTCTGTTCTTGCTTTTCCCAAACGCGTGCGATATAGTCGCAGTTTTTCCAAGCTTTTCTTTGTCTCTACTGTGTTGCTGCGTCGATAAAACATTTTGATTTATTTAGAAGTTCAGCCAAGGCAACAGTGTTTCCTGTGTGTGTGTGTGTATTTATCCTGATATGTATACCCAGCTACATGTGCACATCCTTACGAGGTGGATTTAGTGTGTGTGGCAGCTTTCTTGGGCTTATCCTCATGACGTTGACCTTGCCTTGCAATCGCTTTTGACTATGCAATTAGCAGTGGGTGTGGGTGTGGACTGTGGGCGTGGCATGTCCTGATATATTCCTGTGAGTGGTTCAAGTTGTTTGCTAATTAGCAACAATTTGCGTCTCGCACACAGGACATAATGAAGGCACAACACCAAAGTTCATTATGAAAAATGTTCATACTCCTTGGGCGCGATCCTTTTGAAAAGCAGCATCCTAATGAATAGTCATAAATTTGTTCAACTTGTTTCCACAGTTTTCGCCCTTTTTCCCACTGCCTCGCAAGTGTTTGGCCTAATGTTGGGCCAATTTATTGGCAATTTCTTTGCCATCACCTGATGCTGAAGCCACGCCCGCACATAAATTGTCTCTCAGTCTCGCTTGCTCAATGTTTCGCTGCCCAAATTTGACATTTCTCATATCTGGCATTTCCTTTTGGGCCACGACTTTGATTTATATTCGTTATTTGGGTTTATTTATTTGCGATTTTGTTTTTATCAAGTATACACACGCTGAGTTATCAGGCAATTTAGAGCCTGTACAAGTGAATTTGTTTGGCTTGTCACTCAGTCCAGCCATAATGATAATGGCAAACCGATAAGATTTGCAGCTTAATGAAATTGAAATGGAAATCCAAGTAGGAAATACTTGGTTCATGAGTAATTGTTGCTTTAGGATTTTGGTTCTTTCGTTTGAGTGCTCAAGTGATTAAATTCGGACCAGCCAGAAAAGAGCTTTGGCCATGTACGAACTACCAATTGTGCTTATCAGTATATATGAATTTTAGCCTTTTGAGATAAGTGATTCTAAACTTGAAAAGAGGAAAATTCCCAACTACTCAGCTACTTAAATGGTATAAAATGCTAAAGAAATCACCCCTTTAAATGCCAACTAAAGCCATTATACACATCTGCCATTCATGTACTTCCCTCCATACATTTATCATGCACTCTTTTTGTATGCTGCCAGTTTTCCTTCGTTTCGTAAGGAAATTTTCCGCCTGCAGGCGCTGCTAAGTGTGTATTTTAGGGCGTGTCTGCATCGATTTGCATTGTATTAATGCCATTCGGCAGAATTCTCTATAATTCATGTAGTCAGAGTGCATAGTAGTAATATTTTTTGACAGAACATGTGCCATACGCAAAAAAACAGAGAACTAAAAGTGCAGGAAAAGCAGCAAGTGGATTATTTAATATCCATGTGGGTGAGCCACGTGATGTTCGTTCTAACCAGCCAAAAAACATTATTTTCCAACTAACTTGGAACACGAAAAATGAACAGAACCCTGTAGTTTGCTGCTCGGTTAAAAATAAATAAATATAAAAACGAGAAAAGCACCCAAAGAAGCAGCAAAAACCAAAGAAAAAGACGATGAGAAGCAAAAACCATTTTGCAACAGATAGGGGCGGATATGAAAATTTGAGGGAGTTTCGGTGGGGGGGATTTTGGGGGGATAAACATCTCTCATTTGGCCGCAAAAAGTTTGGCATTGTGGTCTGCTTTCCACCCACTATCTCTCTCTCTCTCTATCTATCGTTCTCCGTCTCCTTCGCACCGCCGCTGCATGTGAAACAATTTTGAATTTCGATATGAAAGCCAGTCAGTTGTGTTCCAGTTTTTTTGCCCCCTACTTGGGCGCCACTTTGCCCATTTGTCGGTAATTAATTTTGTGAGTGGTTATACCCGTTACTCGTAGAGTAAAAGGGTATACTAGATTCGTTGAAAAGTATGTAACAGGCAGAAGGAAGCGTTTCCGACCATATAAAGTATATATATTCTTGATCAGGACCAATAGCCGAGTCGATATGACCATGTCCGTCTGTCCGTCTGTCCGTCTGTCCGTCTGTCTGTCCGTCCGTATGAACGCTGTGATCTCAGGAACTACAAAAGCTAGAAAGTTGAGATTAAGCATACAGACTCCAGAGACATAGAAGCAGCGCAAGTTTGTCGATTCATGTTGCCACGCCCACTCTAACGCCCACAAACCGCCCAAAACTGCCACGCCCACACTTTTGAAAAATGTTTTGATATTTTTTCATTTTTGTATTAGTCTTCTAAATTTCTATCGATTTGCCAAAAAACTTTCTGCCACGCCCACTATAACGCCCACAAACCGCCCAAAGCTGCTACGCCCACACTTTTGAAAAATGTTTTGATATTTTTTCATTTTTGTATTAGTCTTGTAAATTTCTACCGATTTGCCAAAAAACTTTCTGCCACGCCCACTATAACGCCTACAAACCGCCAAAAACTGTGTTTAAGACTCTCCTTCTCCCTTCCACTAGCTGAGTAACGGGTATCAGATAGTCGGGGAGCTCGACTATAGCGTTCTCTCTTGTTTTCCATTAATTTCGGAAAATTTTAGATCATCGTTCTGATGATGAGCTTGAAAATCAATTAATTTCCGTTTTGTTTTCGCATGGATTCAAGTGAGTGCAACATGTGGCACAAATGACTCGATTTTGCTCTCAAAAGGAGATTTACGTATTTTAGAAGCAATTTTAAGTGCCACTATCAATTGCTAAAGGATATCCTTTTCTACATAGCACAGCTTTAATTGAAATCATATGAGCCAGTAAGTTAAATAGAAGGCTACATGTCATAAACTTAAATTGCCGCAGAATTAAGACCGTAAAATGCACTTGCCTCGCAAATTCCATTCGCTTGACAACATTTTAAAGGGGAAAGCAGCAAGGAAACCCATTCAAAAGTTTCCATTTTCGCAGAACTTTGTGGGTGTGTGTGTTTTGGGGTATTCGTTATTCGATAGCTGCCACTGCCACTGCTCCTGTCGCATCCTGTCAAACGGCAACAGCAGCTGCCATCCGATCTGTGTGTGGTGTGTGTCCTTGTTGCAACTGCGTTAAAAATCACTTGGCATGTCGATAAAATCCTCTCCGGATCCCGGATCTCTTTGGAAACTACAGCAGACAGCGCCTTAATAAATATCAGCACGTAACCACGGCAAATAAGGAACTTTGGTGGCTGACAAACATGCGGGAAGCTGAAGCTCTGCAGGGCATTTGTGTGAATCAATCGATGGATTTTCTGCTTGTCTGCTTGTAATTTTCGATGTTCCTTTTATATCGCCGAACAATATTTGATCGCTTGCCTTTTCTGCATTTCTGCATCCTTGACGATGGGAGATGGTTCAAAAATATTGCCACCCTGACTGACTGACTCACTGACTCACTGCCTCACTGGTGGCTGCTGTTGAATGAACGAATGTCCTTGTTGCTCGTTGGTTGGTACAACCTTCAGCTGGCATTTCATCTCTCTCCCTCTCGTTCACTGCAGTCGTTGTGCGGTTGTGTGCTTTGGAATTTGCATAGTTTTCGTTTAATTTACACGCAGTTCGAAACCAAAAATTGGATCCTGTTTTTGCAGCAGTTTGAAAATGGGAAACACATGAAAATTCTTTCGCACTGCGCAAATCGAGTGAATTGTTCGCACCATAAAGTGCAACAAAAATTGTTTTACCAGAACATAATAACAATAACAACAATAAGCGTGATACATAATCTAAAACATGGTTTTATCACCATGCAGGTGAAATTTGTCGGGAAATGACAGACACGCCATTTTCCTGCAAGCAATGTAAAATTCATTAAATAAACAACTTTTGCTAATTTGTGTAATTATTTATATTTATGGGACAGCTGCAAATTTCCGCACGTTTCGCGCTCATCCTGTCTGTTGCTTTTGGCACACAAACACACGCACACATATGCGCGCACTCATGCACACACACACACGCATATCCTGTGAGAGGTTGCAAATTAAATGAGCGCCCATAAGTAGGCAACACATTTCATATATTTTCAATGATTTTTCGGCTGCTCACGCACAGGCAGTTTTCAATTCCCACCACGTTGCCCCTCCCCCTTCTCTCTCTCTTTCTCCCTCTCGCTCTCTCACAGATTTTGCCGCTTTTCCAAGCTTTTCCACCTTCCCGTTGCCATTCCCTTTAAATGGCTGCCATTTACTTTCCGTTTCCGTTACATTCTGTGCACGACTTGTGTTGATAAGATATCACGGATATCGGGGTTGCGAGCAGGGAGGCCTTCCTTTGTCTGCCTTGTGTCGCTCGTGTAATTTGATTCGCCTTTGCCTTTGCAGTCGTTTTTAGTGCAAATATGGGTTAATGCGATTTTTATGTCATTTATTTTACTGATTTCTGGCTGGCGACCGCCTGTGTGTGTGTGGTCTTTTGCTCCCTCCTTCTCTTTACTTGATGGAAATTCGCTGTTGGAAATTTCCCTTGCGAAAAATCAATACAGCAATTTAAATAGACGTCGTATCAAACTATATATCTTGGCCATTATTATACGCCAATCCGCATTAGATTCCGACCACATTGCACAGTGGTTCCTCTTGTATGGAGACGCGGCCATAAATACTTCCAGTGCAGTTAGAAACCTCAAATTTAACCTCAGGGATCCAATAGTGCTTCAGTAAGCATGGTGTAAAAATTGTTAGGATTGGAGCCCCCTTCCCCACCAAAATGCAAAAAAACCCCTTTTCAAGCACCTATAAGTAGGCAATATTTTTTTTAGCAAATAAAACCAGGTTAATTCGTGTATATTTTTGACAAATGGGCAGGCAGACAAATATATATACTTTATGGAGTCTTATTCTTCTCTCTATTCTCTTCTTCTTTATTTTTGTTGTTTGGAAAAAACTAATGAAAAATATAAAAATGCATATTAGAAATTAATTTAATACTTTATTATTAATTTTACAATGTTTCCTCTAGCAAACTATAAACAGATTCAAGCAAAGTTGACTTATCCTTTTTCTCAAGGTCCCTCTGTCCGGTTATAAACGGATCGGAGCGTAGAAGGAGTGCATTCAAAATGTCGGTGTTTGTAATAATCCGTGACATTTTCCGGCTGTGATAAAGTCTACATTTTTTAATTTCTTTGTTGTTTGATTCCGCAGCTTCCTCGGAAAGCTCTCCAATTGATATAATTGCATGTTCTATAATTGCAGATCCATGAATTAATACCTTGTGAACTGTAGCCGGCAAATAGTACCATGAATATTTTTTTGTCAGTTGCTTGGCAGTTTCTAAAGCGTATTCATTAAATTTCTTGGCATTAATTTTGTAGCCCGATGCAATAGCTTGAAGTATAGTGGCACAACGATGGATCAAGTTTTCATCTATTCCTGTAATATCAGATGCCAATTTTGGATTAGAAAAGAATTTTCTAGCGACATTTCCGTCGTTTGATGATCCTCTACCCCCATCTCTGGGCTTGTCAACTATTAATCCCATTTTTTCGCGAAATTCTTTTTGAATTTTTTGCTTTCTTTTCATTACTTCCAATTTTTTTTCCGGATCTCTCACCTGCCACATCTTGACGGAGGACTTGTAAGATATATGTAAAAAGTATTCAAAGAAGCGTATTTTTGCATGAAGGGGAGAAAGACCAAACTCGAAATGTTCTTTGTTTACAACTTTGTTATAAGACTTATATTTGAGTACTGACGATTTCTTTCGATCATAGCGTGTCCAATAATCAGCAATTTGTTTACAAAGGTTTGGAATACATTGCATATGTTCGGTCAATTCAACTATGTAGCCTTTAGTCTTAATTTCATCTCGTACAGCAGTGATAATTTCTTGTATTTTTTCTGTATAGGTACCCTTTTTTGTGCACCATAAATTAAAAATGTGATGGCGTTCAAACGCACACTGATACAAATCGCCGTCTTAAGCCAAGTCAAATTTACACAGAAAAAATGACAAAATAATTAATTAAATGAGCATTGAAAATTTTACACATACACGAAAGACAAAATCACACAGACAGCACAATAAAAAGGCAAAACAGAGACTTCGTTGGCAAATTTGACTTTGAAAAAATAAGAGATTGGGTTAGTATATTAACGATAACAAGCACATCCGCAACTTTCCGCAAAATTCTCGAAGAGTTTTATTACCTCAAGAAACTCTTTAATACAATGACATAAACATTTATTTCGGGGTATCGGCGGGACACAACTAAAACTTTACGTAAACATGAAAAAGACGTTCACAAAATACACAAAAAAGGTTAAATCAAATATAATTACAAAAAAAGTGTTAAATCAATGAAATTAACTTAACATAATGAATTTATAAAAGTAAATACCTTCAAATTTAAACTGCATTTTAAATTATATCAATCAGATAAGTATTACTGACGCTTTACCTTTTTGAAGTTCGCTCTGTTATTAAGAAGAATGCAATTCGTCCAACTACGCTTCGCAAATGAGCTTGTGCTTGCGACTTCAATTCTATTTTTAGAAAGTCCCGTTAGCTTTCTAGAAAAAACCGGTTTTGTCTTGTATTGTCTGGACATTTTAGAGATGATTTGTTTACTTTTTGCGCAAATCTATTCTGGTTCATATTTTTTGAATTTTGGCCTCTGGGGGAACCACTGTGCATTGCGTTGCTGAGAACTATGAGTAATCATTATTACAGCGGTAATTTGGTTTCAACACGAAAATATATCACACAATTAAATTTGCTAAGCTAAATTTGCTGTTAAGCTATTTTATGGACACTTAAAACCAAGTGAATTTGGCAGCTTGAGCAAGCAATTTGGAGTGTTCAAGCCGTTTAATTGCTTCTTTCTACCGCAATCAATGAAATAATAATTGAACATCTTTATAAGTGTTCAAACTAGCTACTCCATACTGTCAACATAGAAAATCTGTATATGCCAAGTTGGTTTTGCCTGGGACCACATGGCGTATACTGGATCTCGGAGTAATCAAGACTGGTATGCTGCAACCTCAACTGTTGACACTAACATGTCAGTAGCATGGCACTCATACGCCCACATGCTGCTGCAACTCTATCTCTGTGTGTGTGTGTGTATGTGTGTGTGTGTCAAGGACTCGCAAAAGGATTTGGGGGACATCGAAAAAGCAATCCTCATAGTCAGATAGCTTAACTGGCATGTATTATTTATCATAATTGAAATGCACAACATAGATTTGCACACAAAAGAGCCAATTAAAAGCAGAAGCAAAAAAATCGATAGTAATTCATTAAAGTTATTAACGAATGGTTGGTGGTAAATCCAGTAAGATTTCAACTGCACTCGTTATTACGTACAATTCGCAGATATATTCATATGCATATGTAAATGCACGTATGTGCGGGATGGTGGAATGTGGAGCTCGTCACTATATGTGCACGTCAAATGTGCGTGATGGCAACGCAACCAGACGTGACCTCATACACGGACCACCACCCACTGGCCACTGAACCACCCACTGGCCACTGAACCACCCACTGAACCACCCACTTGCCACCCAACAATTTGCCACTCCCCAGCAAACACACACTACCCATTTATGCGGCATGTGGCAGAGAGCGTGAAATGTTTGCGCTTGTTTAGCAGTTGCTAAACATTTGTTATATTATATAGGTACATATATGTACATACATACTTAGGTAAATATTACATAAGTACAACATATAGTTTTCTATATTCTTTAGAACATTTGACAACAATCACTTCCAATTTCCATTTATTAATTTCTCCAACAAATGCAACTCGATTGCGAATTTTGGCTTCTGACTTACATTTCTCCCTGACCACATTTATCGATTCAAATGAACAAATGAAACTTTTCAACCGCAAGTATTTTTATTTCAATAACAATGCGCTGCAGCATTGGAAACTTTTAATTGCCATGCACTTCGTGTTTATTCATATATAATGCTTTCTTTTGTTTGCGGCCCATCAAATGGAAATCGAAATATCGCTTAAAGCTGGATTGCTGGATTTAAGCTGCGATAGCAAACAGAAATTTGAAATTTCAATTCGCAGTCTGTTGCATTGTTCGTTGGCCATGAATATTTGATCAGAATCGCAGCCAATTATTTATTAAACCCATACACTTTGCCTTTAGTTAGTTTTTTGTTTATACTGCAGTTTATCGATTGCGTATGCATCTGTTTCTGCAACGATAAAATTTATGGAAATTTGTTTGCACATCCGCTTTATTGGGGAAAATTTTCTATGACGTCAAACGACGTGTTGGCGGCAGAAAGGAGATAATAAATTGATATTTTGCATGTTTTTTGGGTGACTACCTTTAAAATATTCACGCCTTTCGCTGCGGTAATTGCTGCCTTCCGGTGAATCATTTTCACTCACTCCCAAGCGTTAGAAACCACAGGCAATTGACTCTGGTCATTGTAATTATATTTAGCTAGTTGCGATACTTTGTTGTCTCCACTTTAGTTGCAAGTCACGCTATCTAAATGCACTGCGCGAAAGTGTGCCACTTGGGGTATCATTTGATTGCTGTGTGTGAATAATTTACATGTAATGACCTTAAACGATTCCTCGAATACATCGTCATGCATCGTTATATTTCATATTTAGCTGGAAAAACATTATTTATGAAACATTTTTCCACAGAAAAGCCGTGGGAATGCGTAACTGGCCTTACGCATATGCATATTAATTTAATTCTCTCGGCATTATCGCCATGTATTGCGTTATCCTTCTGGCATTCGACGGACTTATTTAAATTCCTTTGTGCAGCGAACGTTTGGGCGTCAGTTGATGGCAATTTGTGGTAGTTTTCGCCTCTTAATGGCAACTTTTGTGGGGGGTTTTTTTTTTTATTTTTGCCTTGTGCGAATTTAACGCCAACGCGGGCATATTTGCAGTCTCATTTTAATAAATTCGCGTCCATAGCTTCTGCCATCTGCAAACAATGCGCAAAACGAGCGAAAGTAGAGCACTGTTGCCCTGAAATATTTACAACCGCCCCCTTTGTTTGTGCCAGTGTATGTGAGTGTGCAAGTGCGTTTGGGTGTGTAAATAAACACTGCATAAATGGGGGCGCGCGTGATGTATTCATGAATGATGACAACAAGTCTTGTCATAGTTCTAGGGTATCTCATATTCTTTAGACTTTTACGATGCTTGCTGCTAGTCTTAATACTCAAAAGATTGAAGGGAACACGACTTTAATATGTACAGAGCATTTTCCCCCTTCTGTTTGGAAGTTATATTTCCAACTCCATTTTTACACTTGCTGAATATTTACCGACTGACGAATTTGCGCGATGAATAATTTACAAAGTCGCAGGCGAGTGTTTTAAATTGCTCAGCACAGGTTGTCTGTCAGCAGAGTAAAAGCAGCACTGAAAGAAATGGAAGCGAGTGAATGAATGTTTAACATAGATGTATTTAATAATAGATGCAAGAAGTAATCTCTTAGCATTTGATATCAGTAGTTATTTGAAAGAATTTAATATATTTTGAAACCTTTAAAGCTGATAGTTTTTGTGCAGTGTAGCCACTGCTTCTGACCAGCAGGCGAGTCAATTAGAGTGCAGTGTAAACAGTGAATCCGTCACGTGCAGATAGATTCTGCCAACCATGTCGGTTGTTTGTGTGTTTGCACTTTTCTCGGCTTAAATGTCTCCATCGCTCATAAAGCGAAGGTCCCTCTAATCACGCTTTTTATAAAACCATTGAGTATGTGGGATTTTCTCTGCTCTAATCCTTTTGATTTCCAAAGCACATTTAATAGTCTGAGATCACAGAGCAAGCACACTAAAGATTAAATTCCCAAAGAGTTTGCATATTTCAATTCAGATGGGTGAAAATCTCTAAAATTATGATATTAAAACCAATTTATGGCTCAACCGCTGGGAATAATTGTTAAATTTTCGACTTTGACAAGCGTTTTGGATGCATATTCCCTATCTGGATCCACCAAAGTCTACCCACTGACCTCTTTTCTTTGCACGGCGACTATTTTGTGTAGTTTGCATTTTAATTTGTTTGTGGTGACTGCGAAAAAAAATTGTTCTGCGTGACGAGGCATCGATTTTTTGTTCTTCATAGCAGCTATTTGCTGACCACGCCCACTTGATTGCATTAGCCCCGATCGGCTGGTAGCATGCAAAATGCGATGGCCTGAAATTTGCCACCTCCTCTGGAGCTTTGGAGCTTTGGGGCAGAGGTCAGCCATTCGACTCCCTTGGGATTTCAGTTGGGCAGCATTTTATTTCGCAACGCCGTTGTAAAGATTCACTCTTTTGTTCTACGGCTGAAATTGAAGGGAAGGGAAGCGAAGGGAATTTCGCAGTAAATGCTACGAACGTATATCGTAAATGTGTATAGTTGCCTGCTTATATAATACGTGCCGATGTCTGAATGGCAAACACACACACCACACACACACACCAAACACACCCACAGTCGCCGCAACGCAAATAGCAACAGCTTGGCCTGAAATAAAAAAGAAACGAAGTAAAGTAAAGAAGCTGAAAAAAATATGTTGTAAGTACGTGCGTCTAACATGTGCACTAGACTATATAGCGCCATATAGGGATGGGCTCCTCTTTCTCCCCATGGATCCAAGCCCCAAATGAGGGGATGGCCCCAATTCGGGACACAGATTGTTGGGTGTTGTGTGCACATCGTAAAACCGAACTGAAACTGAAAAATTGCTTGTCAAACCATCAATGGCAGTGGGAAATAAAACATGTACCATACGAACTTGTTGAACCCTTTCCCTTTTACGCTACAAACTTAAAAGGCAACTTGCTTTTACAGCAAAGCATAAAGTAATAGCTTTATTTAATAGATTTATATCAATAAGCCTGCTAGAATAATACATTATATTTCTCTCTGTGCCATTCGCCGTCTTAGCTCAATGCAGTTAGGCACATTGTGCCAAGGTAATTGAGCCGCAGCTGCTGTTGAATTTCCCACTGCATTTCCACCTTGCCAGTTTGCCAGCCAAATAATTGGCCTTTGTGTTTAGAAGGGGTCACAGTGGCTTACAACAGTACTCGCCACTTCAGCCATTGTGCAGGATTTGTGGGCGGTGCTGTGTGATGGTGATGGCTAAACAAAAGGACAATGAACCGCGTCAATGCCCCGCAAACCACTGATACCCCGGCTTTTGGTGGAGGTCTATTGCTAATCCGTCAGTTGGTCACTTTGCCACACATGCTGCCATTTGTGGCAGAGAATTGAAGGTTTGACTTTAAACAAGTAGTTACAGTAAGGTGCTAAAAGCTTTCCCTTAAAGATAATTAACTAAACTTAGTTACACCAACTCATCTGCGAATACCTAGCAATCCAGTTTATTCGTGGCGCCACTTGAATTTCCTTATTTACGATCTTGCCTCAACATTGATTACGTCAGTTTGGTTTTTATGGTTTTCTTGTTTTTTTGCGTTGCTGCTTTTTTTGTTTTGTGGCGGTTGCTTGTGGCAAGCAATCAGCTTGAGAATTTCCGTCTTTTCCAAGTGTCTAATGAAAGTTTTTCGCCGAAACTTATTCCGATTAACATTCTCCACGTTTCGCTGTTTTCGCCTTTGGTTTCATTTCGCTGAGATGGATTTTCGTTACCACTTAATTTCCCTTCTTTTCTTTTCTTTTCTTCTATTTTTTTTTTTTTTGGATTGAACGCCAGCTTGGCTTTTGGCTTTAATAGAAAACGTGCGCTTAACACGCAACTTGCCATGGTTTGCATTTAGAAAAATATGTTTTTGAAATCGAAAATTAATAAACATATAGTGCCTAGCTATGAACTTTAAACACCCTCTTTTAAATATTAAACTAAAGCTAGGTGCCTTGAAATTAAAACTTAATTTAAATAACTTGAATATCGAATTGGGACCGAAGTTTTTCGCTTTGCCTTAACAAAAAGCGCTGTGGACTGTGGACAAACTGGCAAAAGGAAGGCCGCCCCACAGTGAGACGTGCTAAATTTGGAAATGGAAATTAAGTTAGCGCCAAAAGCAAGGCGGGGCACACAGAGCACACAGGCGAAACTTGGAGCAGGCGCCTCCAATATGGCGTCAGGTGGTGGCCATCGAGGGGGTGGCTCTGCTCAGTGGGTGGTGGGTGGTGGGTGGTGGTGGGGTGGTGTGTTCGTTCAGGGCTGAACATAAATTAAACTCCACTTGACAACAAGGAGCTTCACAGTTGCTGTTCCTGCTGCTGCTGTTGCTTTTCCAGCTCCTGTGGTTGCTGTGGCGTTTTTGTTGTGCTTGCTCATTTGGCTGCCAGCTCCCTGTTGTTGTTATTTCTGTTATTGTTGCTTTTGTTGTTGTTTATTGTCGCCAGCTAAACAAACAAACACTTGACTACACGCACGTACAACCACCCACCATCAACCACCCACCGAAGCCACAACCCCCGACATTTTGGGAAATGTGCTAATGCGCACAAAAAGCAAATTTACATTTAGTGCTGCATATTTAAGGGGGCTCCTCGCTCGTCCTTTGTCCTTTGTATCGTCTTTTGTATGGTATCCCGAATAAAAACTGCAAAATCCTCGAAATCGATTTGTGCCATCTGCATTAATCAGTTTATTTTTGGCATCTATTTTCATTTCAATTAGAATTAGATTTGTTAACTTAAATGAAATGCCACAGTTTGCAGCAAGTCCAATTTAAACTAATAAGCTCGTGGCGCAATTTAGAGCGAGAGTTGCGAACAAAAGTTGGCTTCAGATTGCAATTAAATTTAACTCGGTTAAATTTAGCACACCCACGCACTTGGACTAAACCCAAAAGAGCTGAAATACACCCCCTGGATTATAAGTATATATAGATGTATATATTCAGAAATGTGTATGTATAAAAAGCTCAGCGTAGGATGGGAGCTTAAATCAGATCGCATAAGTTGGCAGCTTTTAATGAAGGAGCGCGAGGAGCTGATAGAAACTTGAAGCTGGAAACTGGGAGCTGGGATGAGCTGGGCTCAAGCTTCGCCGCTTCATCAGCCACTCAAAATCCTCAACTTTAGCAGCAGAGTTAAGCAGCAGCGTCGCTGGCAGAGCTTAATCCCAAGTGCCTTCGTCCTTCTGCTCGCAATCTCCTTCACCACCATCATCATCCCCACCAGGCTGCCCAGCATCTGCCTCCATCCATCCATCCATCCTTTCGAGAACTTCGACTCTGCTGGGCGACTCCCTGTGCGTTTGCCGTTCTGCTCGAGTTGATGAAACGAGTGGAGTCCCAGGGCCTAAGTCCATGTATTTATGTGCCGTAGGTTTCGAGGAGCCATGAAACTTTTCAGTCCGTGCACAGAGAGAATAACGAATGTCGTTGCCAGTTTGTATTGCGTAATGCTGAGCCTATTAGGATTACGAACTTGCACAAGTTCGCTTAAAGAAGTTTCTTTTTACCTATTGAGCTTTACTAACTTATATCCAAAAAAAGAGTGTGAAAAATTGCTACCTTTGCGTTTAATACTCCTTTAAATAATGAGTCCTTTTTCTGGCTGTGTGAATTCCATTTAGCATAGAATTTGTCCCATCCGAGAGGCAATGAAATCAAGACGGCAGGCGGGGAATTCCAGCCCACACGGGTTGTCTATTTTTAAGGGGCATCGTGGGGATGAGAGACTAAATGGAATGGGAAACGGAATGGGATGGGAAACTGGATGGGATGTGTTTGGCTTGTGGGTGGCTTTGAGAATGTCGCTTGTCCCGCCGACCTCGAGTCATAAATTGGGCACAGTGGCAGCATAACAATAAGTCACAAACACACGCCACTGCTTGCTCCTTTTTTCCCCTCTTTTCATGCATAAATTTAGGAGGAAAGCGCCAGAGGAAACGCTTGACTTGGCAACGGCCTGGATGCCCAGATCCCACGTCGTCGTCCACTCTTAGATCCTCCAGTCTGGACTGACTGCTCTGTGTGTCCGAACTCGGGGAAGTTGGCATGTTGGCAAGTTGGCAAGGGCGAAGTCGTCATTTGTGCAAACATAAAACCATTGTAAACAAACATGGCCAAACGTTTAATGCCAACACACAAACACACACACACTCGGGCAAAACACACGAAGGAGCCCAGCATAAGCTGTAAGTTAAACCGTTAAAATTGGTTTACACATCCATGCCAAAGGTACGAGAATTCCCACAATATTGGGGGGAGCAAATGGCCAAAGGTGGGGCTGTGCAGAGTGGAGTGGAGTGGAGGTGGAGTGTGCCACTGACAGAAACCATTGTTGTCAGATAGTTTTTATCCCCGCTGTCGTTGCTCCGGCTATCTTATCTGTATTGTGCTGTTCCACATCCCTCCTCCGTTTGGTTCCTCTGCCACTTTGCCAACAAACAAGGAGTTGGCCCAAGTACACGAGCACCATCCAAGTACAGTGGTAATCCGAGCTGCAGACACAAAAGTAATTGTGGAGGGCGGATATTGGATATTCAAAAGCATATCATGGAATCCCATAAAGATTGTGATACATATTCATAAATGGATGTGATACATGAAATTACGTATACGCACCGTAGCGCAGTGGCTCTTGCCTTTGGGAAATCTAATATTTTTAATTGGATGTGTATTTAGGAAAATGAACTTTGACAGCACTTGGAATGCTAGTATCAAAATGTTTGCCTAGCCAGTGTCCACTTTATGTGACCTCCAATGGCGAGCTGTACTTTCGGTACTTGTTGGTACTGCTGTCCCAGCCATCCAGCCATCACTTAACCACACGCGCCTATAAGCAGGCAATACATTTTAACGGCAATGGAGGAGACCCAGGATTCAGCAGGATGTGCAGGGAGAATGAGCATGTGGCTGAAGGTGGGTTGCTCATCACTTATGGCCATTATGTGATTGTCGCTGCATGGCAGGCGCAAAGAAATGTATGTAAATCCATCCACATTCTCTCTGCAATTCCGAAATGTGTAATGATGACGACCATCTGGATAATGATGTTGATGTTGATGTTGATGAGGACAACGTACCTGCTGCCTGCTACAATTTGCATATGCGAGCGACGGAGCGCAACTGCAACCCACACACTTTATTTGCATGCAGCCATGATGTATTAAATGCTAAATGTATTTCAAATGCTAAAATACCAGGAAGAGTGGGTTTCTACAGAAATATTTGTTATATACCCTATATATTCATTATAGTCCTTTAAAGGACAACTTCCAAAATTAGCAATTACAGCTTTATGTGCAAGAGCATCTGCAGTTTCTGTTGCTACTCTCGCTGCTCAACCTTGTACCCACCACCACCAGCACCACCACCACCAGCACCACCACCACCAGCAGCACCACCAGCACCATCAGCACCACCACCACCATCAGTACCACCTATTCGCATTGTTGACTGTCGGACGCAATTTGCAATGGGGGCAGAGAGTCCTTGATGGTTCAATTTGCAGCCAGGCATCCATCCTCGCAGCTGAAATCAATGTGTGGCCGTGTGGGTGTATGGGTGTGTGGGTGTGTGGGCGTACGGGTGTGTCCTGCCACGCCCCTGATTGAGTTACATGCTGCATTACCCATGCAACCGCCCCCATAGTCGTCCTGGCCGCTCGGCTCCTCCTCTTCGAGCGGCGGATTTGCGTAAGCGAACCACATAAATAGTGATGGAATCCCAGTGCTGTCACCTGCACTACATAGTCAACTGTCCACCCACACACACACCCACTCTCACACACACTAGCCCACCTGAAATGAAAGGTCGGAGACGGGCGGAGACCACAAAATCCCCAGCATGCGCCGAGTCCGGAGGTGAGAGCGGCACATTGGTCTATGGGTTACAGCACGTGTCCTGTGCCGGCAGCTTTGCCAACATCTCTCGCCCAGGCAATTTGCTCATGCGGTTTGTCCTGATGCTCCGCTTGCTTCTCCCCCTCCTGTCTTCCTGTCCTCCTGCCCTCCGTCCAACGCTGTCTCGTTTCGCTGATGGATGACCATCAAAATTCCCACCATTATCGCCCGCTCAGCCTTTTGTGCGCCCTTTTGTTTTCGGACTGCTCGATTGCCAGCCTGAAGTTGACCGATTAACTTGCCGCGGCGACACAAAAGCCCTGTGCCCTTTGCCACTTCTGTTTGCAATTCCATAAACAAATTTTAGTTTAAATTAGCAGCGGGAAAAGGGAAGGGTATGGTTTCGATTCTCCCGGGACTTTACCTATCTTATGCTGAGAAATATTTCATTGGAACTGTGCAGCTCACAAGCTGGTTCGCATTTACTTATTGAAGTTAGCAAGTGAAATGAATTTAACATGAATAAGTGTATTACTATTGAAGCAGAGTCGCCTTCTGTGTAATAAATATTTATTCAAAAGATATTTTAGCTTTGGAAACAGTTGCCCGATTTAGCTCTTGCCGGCTCTGTTAGGCCGGCCTTCACTCAACCGAAATCATACATTTTAAATTTTGTCCTGGACTGAGCTCCCAAAGGAGCTGCTGGGCAGAAAGGCAAACACGACTCCGCTGCGCTCCAATCTCCAATCGGCGGAGATATTTCCCGGGGACACGAACTAATTTGCATACATTTTGAGCGCGTTGTTGTGCTTCCATTGTTTCCGAAAGGGAGGAAGTGGGATTGGCTTATTGGGTTCGTAGGTTAGGATAGCTTGGTAGGTTTGTAGGTTGGTAGGTTTGTAGCTTGGTAGGTTTGTAGCTTGGTTAGTTTGGTAGGAGCTGTCCCTCAATTAAACTGTCATGTCAAAGTCAGTCGCGTCAGTGGTGGCGGCATCGAGGAATGGCGATGGCCATCGTGGTTATCGGGGAATCTGTGGGGTCTGAATTGGTGTAGGTTCCATCTATTCCCTCGTCTCGTCTGACGCTGCTTCAGCTTTTACGGCCTAGTCACTCGGATTTTAAGTGCCAGCCCAGCCAACGTAGGCAACTCAACCCCCACCTTCTGTTTGGCTCTGGATCAATTCAATTTGCTGCTGTGCCCTTGCTATTTCAGGCCTAGCCGCCAAATGGCAGGCACAGCAGCTCAGCCGTTGCCTTTTGACATTTCGAATTGATGCCTAGCGATTTATGTATATCATTTCCACTCACACATCGCATCCACATACACATCTCATCCACATCCACATCCTCGTCCTCATACGAGGACATTATATGTGGTTTTTGACCATGCAAATAGCAGCAAATTATCCTGATTTTGCGGTATTTATTTCGTTGCCTTTGGGCAGATAAATATTTATAATTGGGCAAATCTCTACCCCGATAAATGCAAAAGCTCGATTATTGAAATACAAGTACTTATGCTACTTTAATTACAATAAATATACATAAAGCGGCTTTTCACTTCCTCTTAATGAGAGATTTTGTTTCGGTTTGCTGCAGATTTAAAGCTTTTACAGCCGGTTGACTTTAAATGCAAGTCTCCTCCTTCGCAAGGACCATTAAACCAGGAAATTTCTCTAATGAACCTTCAGCCATAAAAGCAAACATAAACGAAAACTAGTTGGGAAACGAAAGTTTCCACATGCTCAAACTTTAACTACAACTGGTGGCAGTTATGAATGTGTGGCTAGGCCACTAATAATTGAATACTTAACCCAGTTATTATGTGGTGTCAAGGTCGTGTTAAATCTTTAATCCACCGGAATTCACCTGCTCCCGCTTCCCCTGCAATATTGATAACCGAATGACTTTAATGCCTTTCTATTGTTGACCTCTCGTCTTCGCGATGAGAGATCAATTGAATGGCGACCGCGTGGGTCAGGGAAAAACGCTGTGACGCAAATTACTCGATTTGCACACTGCAATAAAAAGCTTAAAAATTCAAGCGAATATTTATATCAGATATTATCAGATTTTGAAGCTATTAACACAACGACTTCAATAGTTTATGGTATGAAAAACTTTATTATCATGGTCACAGCTACAAACTACTGCGCTTTTTTCTCAGTGTGGAATGTGGCTGGCTGACTGGCCAGTGGGTGGCAGGATATCGCGAACCTAGCTGATGTCATCAGCCAGACGACAAGGACTAGTGGCTTCTGTTGCTCTGACGTTTTCGTCCTGCTTGCCTAGCGCCAAATTAAATAAATAGAAAATGTTTTTTTTTTGCTTTTTATTTCGTTGTTTGCCATCGCTCTAATGAAATTCTACCACGCGCCACAATTCAAGTAGGCGATGAATGAATGTGTGTCCAGTCCAGTCCTGGTGGGTGAAATCCACGTCAGTGTCTGGGTATCTGGGTTTCTGGGTGAGCAGCTGGTCATAATGAGCCACTTGAGTGGCGCACACGCATGCAAAAAGCATTCGCTAGTTCGGTGGTTCCATCGGTGGCACCATCATCTGGCCTGTCCTTCGACTAGAGACAATGCCAAGGAGCACGGGCAGAGATGGCGGCAAGGCCAGGAGGATTCTGGGTGCTTGGGTGGCACAAGTCCGACTTCCTGTTGCTGAATCTTGTGAGCACATGCACATGGGAAATAACTGCTAGGTTTCGCGCTAGTTGCGATCTGGATACATACCTCCAGCTGAAATCCCATAAGCTGCTAAATTTTCTAAGAATTTCACCCAGAAGGAAGGAGATGCATTTTCTGCGAGTGTACTGCAGCAAATACTGTACCACGTGTACGGAAATTCCATATCCGCTTCTCGTTTATCGCATTGCCAGTGCCAGCAGGACGTGTTTTACAAAGCTGTAGTTTGAAAAGCGCGTAGAGAGAGTAGCACAATTTGCCGCAACTACAGTTTGATAATCATTTAACACTTTTCCGTACATTTCTCGCTACAGATAAAAACCGAACACCGCCGGCCAATGCATACAAATGAGCGAAGGAGCCCGGGAGTCACGTAGTCACGTAGCCAGCAACCAGGACGCACCACATCCTCATCCCTTGGAGCGGCGGAAGAGCGGTGGCTCTTCTAATTAAGACAGAGCCGGTCTGGTCTGAGCGAAAATTAATGGAAGCCACGAGCGGCGGAGGAGCATTTTCGGAGTTCACACAAATTAAATTCCATCAAGTTTATTTGCTGTAAATGAGGCAGTGGCAGAAGGAGTGAAAGTGCTGGCCCTAATTTAATTTCCCCACCCTTAACCCTTTTGTGCCCCCAACCCGCAACACGTGTTGCCATCTAACCATTTGCCACTTAGAAGCGAAAAAGGAAACAATAGGCCCACATACAACTACACTTGGACACACACAGATGCTAAATCAGATCAGTTCGGTTAATATACGTTAGATTTTCCATGTAAATAGTCATTATAATTATTATTGTGGTCTACGCTGAATTTTGTCTCGAGCAATTTCGGCGGTAATCCCCCGGGAAAACTCAAAATTGTAAACATAAATCTAATATTTATTACGAAACTTCATATGTGTGCATCTCGCAAATGCTATGATTGCAAAATTAAAAACAAAATGCAAAACAAAGAGACGAAAGAGCAGAGGGCAAATCTATTAATTAGTAATTATTATAATGTGATGTTATATATATAAATCAATCTTTAACAAGAAACCTAAAGCAAGTAAAACAGAAAAATGAATAATGAAGAAATATACAAAATTGTTAACCAACGTAACAAATTTCACTAAGTAGATTTTTCGAATTAAATTTAAATTATAATAATTAAAAATTATAGCAAGAAAACCAAAAAGGAAAAAAAAAACAAAAATAACTTTGCTGTATACACGAGATAAAACTGCGTTTTTCTACTAAAAATGAATATGTAAAATGATTTTTTCAAATTTAGATTACCTACCTTCCCCATATTCCTAATTATATAAAAACCAATTATAAATATATAAATTACAAATTCTATGTAAATGTTGTGCGTATATATAGCAAAGCGTAGAAGAACCCCACATTCAAAATCGTTCAGTTATTTATTATGTGTCTGCTATATCTTCTCTATGTATACATAAAAAGAGCGCTTGGCTTCGACTAGCTAACATTTTGGGCCTTAAACCAAAGCAACCTACTCAAGCCGGGGCCTTGGTGTTCTTCTTATTACCCAGCATTCTTCAGATCGATATATGTATCTATATACCCCTGGGGAGGGGGGCAATCCACACACTAATCGTTATTCTATATCTACGTGAATGTGTTCGTTTCTAAACTTGTAAAAAAGCACGCACCCCTCCTCCGTTCAGACACGAAATGTTTGTAAAATATTGAAAGAGAGAAAACGATGGAAGATACGAAATTAAACTATAATATTAATACGATTTTCGGGAGTAAAGGAAGAAAACATTTTAGTTTTTCTACTTGAATCGCATTTCTTCCACTTTTCACCAAACAAATCAAATTTACATGAAAATGATATGATACGAAGAATTGAATTTTGAGTCTCTTCAATCCTCAAGCTCAAAAAACCAAACAAAATTAATACGAAACTAAAAATTAATGAAGTTTCTAGGTTCTATTATTTAGTTGTCTTGTTATTTATATGTTTAGCTTTAGTTCTTGTCTAATTTATTTATAAGTTTTGGCTCCGCAATAAATACAGACAATTATATATATTTTTTCTATAATTTGTTTCATTTTATCATTTTTTGATTGTGAAAGAAAAAGGAAAAAAAATTAACTTAGAAAAGGATAACAAATGAAATGCTAAATTTAAGCGCAAAAGTTCAATTAATAAAAATTAGAATTTTAATATTAACATAATTTGGACTATTTATATATACATACGCATATATATACAACTCTATATATGAATAATTAGTAACAAATCAAATCAATTTCCATAACAACCGCCAGAAAAAAAACACAAAGAAATATATATATTCTTAGTGACGAGTGCAACAAAAACATTCGTGCAATTGTACTTTAAAATTGAATAAAATTCAAAAAGAAAAAAATTAACAGTGGAGGTGGAAAAGGAACGAATGGAATGGAATAAAGCGTTACATGCAACTCTGTTTTGCGTAGGGTTGCCAACGCCAACTAGCAGGCAGCCCTCAGAAGAGGAGAGCAATAGTCGAAACACAAGCAGACGCACTCACACACATGGCTTGAGATCGAGAGAGCGAAAGGGACAGATAGAGGTAGCTTCAGCACGATGTTGAATTGATAGATTGATGATTATTTTTGGTGGATGTGTCGATTGTGGATTGGGAGCAGCAATTGCAACAATAATTCCAGGCATATCGAAGCATTTTTACTCAGCACTCAGACGACAGCAATCAGCGAAATCGGCAACCAAAACTGATGGCAATAACAAGCAAAAGTAAACCAATTCGGGATCAGAGAGCGAAGACAAACAGGACGAAGGAGTAACCACACACAGAGACACAGATATACAGAGATACACACACACAATCACAATAAAGGACGAACGCAAACAAGTAAATACTTAACGGGATTCACATATGTATATTCAAGAAGCAATAATGAAAGTATATTTCCAAGTATGATAAAACAAACAACCAAGAAAGTCGAGAACTAACATGAATAAATATTTATACATATATTTTAATTATAGTTACAAATTAGCATATATATAAATTATACATACATACAAACATATATACCGAAGATAGTCCAAATAATTTAGCAAAGAATGAAACCAAACGAAGTAATGTTTAATATTTACAAAATATTAAAATATCAATGTGCAATTTAACAAGCGTTTAAAACACCACACTGACACAGCCACACAAAAGTAATGCTACACCTATATATACACACGTATGTAAACCGATTATAAACATTATATATGCGTATATAACAAAGTCGATACGAAATAACGATCCATTTAAGAACAGGAGAGATGGCGAGCGACGAACTTTAGTGGCGAGAAACAATTTAGTTTTGTGTGCGCACACGAACACCACAGTAAACCCTACTTAAAAGGAAATCAAAATTCAACTAACAAAACCTAAAAAAAAAAAGACACGAAACCAAGCCGCGCTAAATGCTACAAAAAGCGGTTCAAGTCAAGTTTTTGAGCAAATACTCATAATTGTTAAAAATGTTTAAATAATATAATAACAAAAGCAAAAAAAAAAACAAAAACACAAAAAATTAATTAAAAACCAACAAAAATCCGTAACAAAAACAAATTGCATATTATCATATATTTTCTCTCTTCTTAGACAATTTAGTTAATTATGAAAAGTAATGAAACAAAAAAAAAACAACATTATACTTAAGTGTTAGTCTTATACATAAATAAATGTATGATTAATAAATGCAGAAAAAGAAAATCATGGAACAGCAGCCGACGAAAGTAATGTGAAGAGCACAGTAACAGCAAAAAAAAAAAGTGAAAACAAATTTAAATTAAAAACCAGCAAAGAAACAAAATCGAAATGAGAAAAACAAAAGTTAAATTAAGAAATTAGATTTGCCTTTGTGTTAATATCAAGTGTGTTTCTTATTATCATTATTATTATAATTATAATTTTTTCATTTCCAATTGGTCAGACGTGTGAAATGATTTCCTTACATATTGATTGAGAAATAAAAAGTATTAAACAAAAAAGCTATAAAAGGTGTTTTTACTTCTAATTCTACCCTCGACCTGGCATGGTTTCCTAGGCCCATACCTATCATTAAGAGTATCTTTTATCAATTACTAATAATTCATTTCACCTGCAGGAGGATAGCTTATCAGTATGGAACAGGACTGCCACTGATATGACCAGTACAACACGTATCCGTGATACGTTACGCAGGATATTAAATATACCTCTTACAACGGCAATGGAGTATAAGATACACTGTGATAGCCTTAAATATGTTTCAATGTAAGTATGCTTAAGGTTTTACTTACTCTGCCACCTAGATATACTTGTAGCTATTAGAAAAATCTTGTCATTTGTAATTCGTAAACTAATCTGGTAATTCGAATACCACCTGTACCATACGCAGACCGAGACGTCGAAATCGTAAGCTGGGAAACCTCTTTAATAGAAATAAATACGGCTTCAATTCAAGATATGGCAGATCGTGATGAAAACTCTCGATAATCAAGATATTCGTTAACTTAATAAACTTAATGGTTTGGGAAGGGAAATCACCAGCACTGGTTATCATACAATTATCTAATTAAAGAACCAATTTTCTTCTTTTATTTTGCAGTAATAAAGGCCCATTGAAAAGCTGAAATTCAGTGAATAACTATAAACAAAAGAAAAACAAAAACAATAATTACACAAACAGATAATATAAGTCGCTAGTGAAAGCAGCAACAGTCACAAGTTCATCGACAGCACAGACAGGAGTTATACACCAACAGCGAGCACAATAAACCAACCTGGACACACCAGAACATCTCATCCTCATCCGGAATCGAAGCACCAACCAACCAATGAATCCAACCGCAGCGTCAGCGAGGACAACCCGAAACAACAAATCCACAGAAAGGCAAATTAATATTTAAGCGCTAATGAGACAAATCTTTGTATTTTAAACGAGTTTACAAAGTGTGTGTGTGTATATATGAAACGCCATAAATATTTTAGTTCGTATGTATAAAGTTTACATTAGGCATTCCCTATTAAAGAAAATCAGAGTCCCCCAAACTGCCCAAAGCCTAAGACCGAAGCCCCTAGAATCTGGCTTATCTATCCTAGTTTATTTTGTATTAATTTACCAAACCTTATCTCAATCCTTTAACACAATTGGACCACTCCCTCCCACAGGCGTGCCCTTGTGTTGTAGCCTTATCGATTATCACCATAGTCGGCAGGCAGCCAACACACAAGATAGTAAATCAATGAAACTGACACACCAACTAGCTGATGCTGTATTTATCTGTTTGCAATGATTATTTTAAATTAATGATACAAACCGAAACTGAATAATCAAATTGTTTGTTTTTGTTCTTGAAGAAATACAAAAAGTTTTTTACGTGAAGAAAAAAAAGAGAAAAACTAAAAATTGAAACTAAAAGCAAAAACCCAGTTGTTTTACATATACCAAAAAACATTCATCAATCGAACTATTATTTCACACATCCGAACACATTTTATTTTCTCCGGTACAGTACAACCAACGCAAGCCTAAATAAAGGAAACTATTAAAGTTGCAGAACATATTTTCAAAACAACTAAGTGGTTCCTATCTTTCCTTGCAGTAAGTATAATTGCTTGAGTGTAATAAAATAGATTACGAAATCGTAGGTCTACACATTTACTGGCTTTATTAATTGGAAATCTCGAGATTTACTTTAAAGTTACATCTAATACTTATAATACATCCGACATTTGATCCCTACGTGTCCTCGAACATTGTCAAGTCCATGATGTAAACATTGGATACGAGGCAATCACCTTCCTGGAAGAGTAAAACAAATTTAGACTCGCCTCAACTTACACCAATTGATTACCTACCCCAGGTGTAATGCCCACGAGAGCATCCGCATGACCATAGAACTCTTCCTTCAAGGAGATGACGATGGTCTGCAGGTTGGTTGTGTGATCCCTTATATACGAAGCGACTTTGCCAATATTTGTGTTGTCCAAGGCGGCATCAATCTCGTCGAGGACAAAGAACGGCGCTGGATGAAAGCTGCATACAAAAAGATTATTATTTGTTTTTAACATATGGCAAGTAAAAATATCCGCATACCTGTGGGTGGAGAAAAGCAGGGCCAAGGCCGCGATTGTTTTTTCGCCACCACTCAAGTTATTCATGGGTTGGAAACGTTTGCCGGGCGCTACACAATTGTAGTTAATACCATCCAAATATGGTTCCTCGGGATTATCAGGACCGATATAGGCCTGGGCTGCCTCGTTGCGAGCCAACTTCTTGTAGATACCGTCAATGGCGTCGGATATGTGCTGGCAGCAGGCAACGAAGCGAGAGGAGCGTTCGTTCTTCACCCGTTCAAATGCCGCCTTGGCCTTCTTTGCTTTCTTTCGCGCGTTCTCAAACTCCTCATTGGTGGATTGCACTTTTTCCGTTACGGCATCGAGTTTTTGCAAGGCCTTCATGTTGGGCGTCTGTATGCGCTCCAAGACGTCCAGCTTGCTGTGCAGGTCCTTTTGAAGCAATTCGTGGGTCTTCTTGAAGGCGGAGTCATCCTTCAGCTTTGTATACTCTCGTGGTAAAGATGTATAATCCACTTCAATACTGGAAATACATTAATTATTTAAACTAAGTTATTTTTGAGCCTATAATTGAATAGACTTACATATTTTCTATTGCTGCAGAGGTGGATGGGACATCCGGATCGCTTTGTCGCACCGCGTCGTCCAGCGAGCCGCGCAACAGTGGCACCACGATGCAATCGGTCTACGGAGTGAATAACACAATGTAACACAAAATATTGGGTTATAAAAGTAAATAATTCAACTTACCTTTGCTTGCAACAATATGTTCTGGCGTTCGTTTTTCTTGGCCTCGATCTTAGACTCTACCGAAGATAAATGACTGCCCACGTTATGGATTTCCTTGGCCAAGTTTGCCACATCCTTGCGGGCTTTAGATATGTCCTCCTCCATGTCATCCACGGCTTGCTTCTTGGCCAGCTTGTCCTGCTTGAACTTTTCCATTTTCTCTTTGTCTTCGTCGATTTCCTTCAGATAGCGCGCCTCAGCTAATTTCAGGCCCTCTAGGGCATCTTCCTCATCCTGTACGCTGCGCTCCCACCGCTCAACGTTCTCTGGGATGGCATTTGTTTAAATACTTTAAAGGCATATTATTTTATATACTTACTCTTCGTGTCCTTTTGTTTCTCGAAGTCCAGCTGCGAGTTAATGGAATCTATCTGCTGCTCGAACTCGGCCCGCTTACGCGCTCGCTCCTGCTGCATGACCAGTTCACGCTCCTCGTACTGCCGGATGTTCTTCACGCCCAAGCGGCGACAGAAAGAGGCATACACTTTGTCCTCCACATTGTTCATGTTTTCTTTGATTTCTTGGATGTGCTCTTCGCGGTTCTGCATCCGACGCTCGATCTCAAGGATCTTGGGCTGCAAAGTTGAGATAAAATATATTATAACTATTGGTTAATTTTATAATTTAAAATGTAAACTCACTCCAAAATCATCCAGCTGAGTTTGGACCTGTTGTAACTGATTGTCATACTGACTAATTGACTTCTTGGAGGACTCCAAATCGACCATACTGTATTTAAGCCTGTTTTCCAGACCCTTAATCTGCGACTCCACAGTGGCGAGCTCACTCTGCTTACGTGACTTCTTCACCAGCTCCTTGAGCTCTTCCTGGAGGCGCTCTTTCTGCATTTTTAGCTGAGCCATGTGCTTCTCGTCCCAACGCTTGGCTTTGCGAGCCAGATCGTGACTGCCGCCAGATATGAGACCCGATTTTTGGTAGAATGTTCCGTCCAGGGCCAGAGCATCAAAACGTGATCGGTCTATCTCATAGGCAACTTTCATGGCGTCCTCGGGAGTCTCACAGACAAGAGCGTTGCCTGTGGCAAAGAGGACCGCTCGTTCGATCTCTTGAGGCTCAAACTTTAGTACATCGAAAACCAAACGCACGTTACGTGGATCGCTGATGTTACGAAGACGTTCCTTTAGAGGCTTCACTTGCAGATAGTCCAAAGGCAAGAAGGTTTCCACTTCCAGCATTTGCTCCTTCAAGATCTGTAAAAGAAATATAATTAAGAATGTATTTAAATCCTAGCTGACCAACTGAAACCCACCTGAATGCAGTGACGAGCCGTCTTCTCGGTGTCCACAATGATGGCTTCCATGAACTTGCCCAAAACTTTGGTGACCGCCACATTGTAACGCTTGTGCGTGGGCTGACACATGTTAATCATACGGTCATACACTCCTGGGACCTGTTTCTTAAAGAGCTCCACCACCTCCTGCTTCTTTTTCCTACGAGCATCCTCGTGCTTGTCGCTCTTGGCATCGCCCAGTTGATCGCGTACGTCCTCCAGCTCGCGTTGCTTTTCGGCAATCTTTTCCTTGGATGTGCCAACATCTCGGCGGAGCTCGTCCTTGATCCGGTTCTGCTCCTCCAAGGCGGCCTGGGATGACTTGATGTGATCCATCAGTTTGTCTCGACGCTTTACAGCTTCCTCGCGCTGTAATGTGAGCTTTTTGAAGGACTCCTCCACGGAGGCGCGGCGATTAGTCTCCCCATCTAGCGTGTCCTGTTCGGATTTTTGCTCCCGGTTAACTGAGTCCAGCTCTGAACGGTACTGGGTAGCTGTGGCCTCCGCCTCCTGCTTGAGGCGATCGTACTCTTGCACAAGGCCCTCTTCCATGTTGACGCTTTTGCCCCGGCGCTGCGACTCGTTCTCGATTTCGTCCTCAAAACGTTTTTTCAGGGCCTCCACATCAGCCAACTGCTTCTCCAGTTTCCGTATGTCAGACTGATGGGCATTGTCCGCCTCCCTGGCCGTTTCCAAAGTCTTCTGTAGAGAAACGAGCTTCTTCTTGCAGTGGGTAACTTTCTCTTTGGCCTTGATGTAAAGCGGCCTGCGTTTGTTCATCTGCGTTTCAAACTCTCTGATTTCCTGATCGATTTTGGCCAGGTCTCGTGTTATTTTTCCGGCATCCTTTTTCTTTTCCCGCAAAATTTCATCGGCGGCTTCTTTCCGCTGTTCGACTACTTTAACTTCCTGCTGCCTCACCTCCAAATCGCTCGAATACTTCCGGACGTCCCTCTCGACGTGAAATAGCCTAAACAGTTGATACTCCACTTGTTTCTCATTCTGTTGGAATAAAAATATATAACTAATTGGATCGAGTTGAAGGAAATCAAAGTCATACGTATTCGTTTTGCAGACGAGTGTAGCGATCGGCTTCCATCTTTTCGTGTTTGGCCTCTTTTCGTTCGGCCGCGATGCCCTTCTTCTTTTGGTAAGTAAACTGCGTTTCCTCCTCGGCCACAATCATTTCCTGCTTGAGGCGATTATAGTCATCCTTAAGCAGGCCAGAACTGGAAATGTAATCACGGGCTAGAAAATCATTGATATTTGGCAAAAAATCTAAAAGTTACCCGCTAATTTCCTCAAACAGAGCCGTACGTTCCTTGGGTGTCTTCATGGCTATGTTCTCAACAGCTCCTTGGAATACTAAGAAGTTCTTGGCCTTTACATTGATGCCAATTTTCTCTAGCTTGTTCAAGTATGTGCTGCTCGATACGCTCTAAAAGGGTGAAACAATTAGGTGGCCAATGAGAGGATTAGTTGTCAATGCGAACCTCTCCGTTAATGCGGTATTCCGAGGAGCCGCCGATAACGGCCCGCTGGAAGTCCATGTGGCTATCCTGATTGAGCACAAACTTGGCCGTCACATAGCAACTGCGGGAAATGGGCTTTCCAATGGAAGAGCCGTGGATCAGGTCGTTGAGGCGCTTCACTCGCAAACTGCTGGTCTTCTCGCCCATCACGAAACTGATGGCATCCATGAAGTTGGACTTGCCGGATCCGTTGGGTCCAATAACCGCGTTAAATTGCTTCAGTGGACCCACAACTATGTGACCGCGGTAGGACTTGAAATTCTCCATTTCGATGTACTCCAAGAAGGCCGTCTCGTCGTCCGGCTTGCGGACGGGCGCCGTCGCCACCCTTTGGGCCACATCGTCGTCCTCTTCAGTCATTCACACGCTCGGTTACGACAAATAGCGAAGGAAAATAACAATATGAGCGCGAAATTAACTTTTTTTTCTTCTTATGACAGTATGACCGTATCCAGCTAACGCCACCAATATCAGACGCCAGAGATGTTAGGGTGTAGAAAACAAACTATCGATAGGAAAAATAAGCGATAGTGTAATTTCCATTTCGATTTAACTACAACCGATTGCTATCGGTCGCCTTTGTTTATAAAATGCAACTTGTAAACAAAATGCATTTCCTCATTAAGGGATAATTTATGGAAATTTAAGCCATGAAAATCGGTCGAAAACCTCTTATATATAGAAACATACATATGCGTTTATGTATATATGTAAATAAATAAATCAAAATGCGATTTTTGGCACTTGGTCTTGCATCTATAAATATTATAATTGCCCATGTCTTTATGTAAAGATGTATATATGTACATATGTATATATGTTATAAACTCAAATAAAACACAACAAATAAAATAAAGATCGAAATATTCCTGGTTATGTCAGTCGGACTTCTAAGAACAGTTCTTTCCTAGTTAATCTATAAAGTTGGATACAATTACGATTTTAAAAGTACGATCAACTTTTAAAAGTACAATTAACATTTAAGCTAATTGTATGTCTATTCTGCAGGGGAAATATTCCAATCAGAAGAAATATATATGCGTATGGTACATGTTCATGCACATATAATTATAGAGACGTCAATAAACCAAATAAACAGAATCTAAAAATATGAATGGCTTAATGTATTAATACGTTAGTCAGCTAATAATAGCTTGCATATGAATTTAGTTTTATGGCCACTTGGAATGCTGACCTATGGCAATAAAAAATATATCCCTCGATTGTTCCTGAACTTTCTACTCCTTTCAACTGACAATTTCCCCTGCGAAGTGCAGACTAGTTGACTCGCTCGCACCCAGACGAACTGACTGGAATGTTCTGGCCCTTTCTCGCAGGGAAATCTCGAATTTTCCCCTCCCGGCGACTGAGTATAAATAGCGGCGCAAATTTCCCAGCCGCTACATTTGAAATCAAACAGCCAAAGTGAAAACACTTCAGCAAACGAAAAAGTAAAGAAAGCATTTCAGAGTGACAGTTGAAAACTGAAAAGTCTTTACCAAGTGAAAAAGCATAACTCCAAAAATTAAATTAAGTGAAAACTATCCATAAGAAAACGCAGCCAAGTTTAAACCAGAAAGCAAGAGAAACAGCCAAGATGCCAGCCATTGGAATCGATTTGGGCACCACGTACTCGTGCGTGGGTGTCTTCCAGCACGGAAAGGTAGAGATCATCGCCAACGACCAGGGTAACCGTACCACCCCATCGTACGTGGCCTTCACGGACTCGGAACGCCTCATTGGAGATGCGGCCAAGAACCAGGTGGCCATGAACCCCAAAAACTCGGTCTTCGATGCCAAGCGTCTGATTGGACGTCGTTTCGACGATTCCAAGATCCAGGAGGACATGAAGCACTGGCCGTTCAAAGTGATCAATGACAACGGCAAGCCAAAGATGAGCGTTGAGTTCAAGGGCGCGGAGAAGCGCTTCGCTCCCGAGGAGATCAGCTCGATGGTACTCATCAAAATGAAGGAAACCGCAGAAGCCTATCTGGGCACTACAGTGAAGGACGCCGTCATCACTGTGCCGGCCTACTTCAACGACTCGCAGCGCCAGGCAACAAAGGATGCTGGCGCCATCGCTGGCCTCAATGTGCTCCGCATCATCAACGAGCCTACGGCGGCGGCACTGGCCTACGGCCTGGACAAGAATCTGAAGGGAGAGCGCAATGTGCTTATTTTCGATCTGGGCGGTGGTACCTTTGACGTCTCCATCTTGACCATTGACGAGGGATCTCTGTTTGAGGTGCGCTCCACGGCCGGAGACACCCATCTAGGTGGCGAGGACTTTGACAACCGATTGGTTACCCACTTTGCCGAGGAGTTTAAGCGCAAGTACAAGAAGGATCTGCGCTCCAACCCACGCGCACTACGTCGCCTTCGCACGGCAGCCGAACGCGCTAAGCGCACCCTTTCCTCCAGCACGGAGGCTTCGCTGGAGATTGACGCCCTGTATGAGGGACACGACTTCTACTCCAAGGTGAGCCGCGCCAGATTCGAGGAACTGTGCGGTGACCTCTTCCGCAACACACTGCAGCCCGTTGAGAAGGCACTCAATGACGCCAAGATGGACAAGAGCCAGATCCATGACATCGTGCTGGTTGGAGGCTCAACCCGTATTCCGAAGGTTCAGAACCTGCTGCAGGGTTTCTTCGGCGGAAAGAGCCTGAACTTGTCAATCAATCCGGACGAGGCGGTAGCATACGGAGCAGCCATCCAGGCTGCCATTCTGTCGGGTGACAACAGCAGCCAGATCAAGGACGTCCTACTAGTCGATGTTGCTCCACTCTCGTTGGGTATTGAGACCGCCGGCGGGGTGATGACCAAGCTGATCGAACGCAACAGCCGCATTCCGTGCAAGCAGTCCAAGACCTTCACCACATACGCCGACAACCAGCCGGCGGTGACCATTCAAGTGTTTGAGGGCGAGAGGGCTTTGACCAAGGACAACAATGTGTTGGGCACCTTCAATCTGACTGGCATTCCGCCCGCACCCAGAGGAGTGCCCAAGATCGACGTCACCTTCGATTTGGACGCTAACGGTATCCTGAATGTGACCGCCATGGAGCAGGGCACTGGAAACGCCAAGAACATAACCATCAAGAACGACAAGGGTCGTTTATCGCAGGCGGACATTGATCGCATGCTTAGTGAGGCGGAGAAGTACGCCGAGGAGGACGAGCGCCATCGCCAGCGGATCGCCGCCCGCAATCAACTGGAGAGCTATGTGTTTGGTGTAAAGGAGGCAGCCGAGAATGGTGGCGATCGCATCAGTGCCACCGACAAGAGCAGCATTCTGGAGCGCTGCAGCGAGGCGGTAAAGTGGTTGGACAGCAACAACACCGCCGAGAAGGAGGAGTACGAGCACAAGCTGAAGGAACTGACCCAGTTCTGCAGCCCCATCATGACCAAGATGCACAAGGGAGGTGGAGACGGGCAGCAGGCTCCAAATTGTGGACAGCAGGCGGGCGGTTACAAGGGTCCCACTGTCGAGGAGGTGGACTAAGTCGAGCAAAGTCCGCCTATGTTGATCTCATAACCAAAAATACTCAAATATCTAAAAATATCTTAGTTCCAATATGCTATTAAGCAGTATTAATAAATATTATTTACGACTTGCCAAAGCACATAATTGTTTATTTTTAAACGTGAGTAATCGGGTTGTTTGGGGAACTGGAATAAACACTCCAAAATATTGAATTATGCATATATTCGCATAGCAATATTATTCACTTGGGCAGACCTTCTCGTTCGGCCCAATCCAGCCAAGATCCCTGGTAGTTCTTTACATTCTTGAATCCCAAAGCGGCTGCAGCTTCTGCAGCCTTAAGGCTCCTTTTGCCAATCTTGCAGTGGAATATAAGCTCCGTATCTGGCTTTGGCTTTTCCCTGCCATATTTGGATTTGAAAAGCTGCTCACTGGCCGCCAATTCCTGGCTCACCACGCCCAGAGGAATGTTGATGCTGGCGGGGATCTGTCCAGTTTCCTTCAGCTCCTCCGGCTCCCGGACATCGATGAGCAGTTTCTGTGGTTCGCTGGGCAGTTTCTTGACCACATCGTAGTCCACGACTCCAATTTGAGGAGCTTGACTGCCGTAGAAACGCTGGAGGAGATTGCTTTGAGTGCTCCTGGCGGCGCTGAGCGGGATCTGGGATCTGGCGACCCTCAAGGCCATCATACAGTGGCGCATCATCATTTTAATGTGCTTTATAAACAATTAAATTCACAATAAATAACAATATTACGTAAAATCTCAGAGAACAACAAATGAATGCCGGCTGTCAGCTGTTCAACCCAATTCACCTCATTTGTACAGTGTGGTGAGTTTAATTGGCGCGCACTTTTTAAATTAATGCCAAAATCATTTCTTGATAAGAATATGGGGTGATGTGCTAAAATAAAACCAATTCTTCATGTTTTTTTATTCATAACGAATGACTTTAATTAATACTTTTATTAAAACATTTACAGCACTGAAGGCGGCATATTCAAAATCCCCTTATTGATGGCCCTAAAGCCGCCGACGCAGATGCTCGGTTCGCAATCAAATCGGTTGCCATGGCGAATAAATAACACTCACGTACTTCGTGTGTGTCAAGGCCAGGAACCAAATCACCCGTCAACGCCTGATAAGTTCGGCGAACAAGATTCCCGGCGTCCGGGCTTGATTGAATCAATTAAACGGAATGGATTGCGATCCCGGATTCTGCGCACATGTAAACACTGGGTGGCGCAAGGCATAGACGACTGGTCTGGCCATGTTGTCGTCGGCAGCGGCACGCGCTCGTCTAACCAGACTGGGTTTGGTTAATTTTCAGGTTCACTGATAGTGCGGCATCCGGAAAGGAGGTTAGTGTGAACCCCCCGGGAGAAATATTTGGCCCGATAAGCTGGCCACTGACACAGACTTAGTCTTTCTGAATCCTCGGCGACGAGGGGTTCAACGACTGCGTTTCGGCCCGGTATCACTTATCAAAATGCCCCCTGATAACGCCCCACCTCAACATCGGTGTTCCAATTAAGACGCGCGTGCCTGAATGAGTTAATTGATGGTTTTTTGTTGTTCTCAAATATATTTCGAAGTTTATTGTATAAAATATAGCTTATGACTACTGAAATGGCAACAATACACAGAGTTAGCTTCGCAGGATGTTCACAAAATACATTTGCCTAGGACACGAGCGTCTGATGCTAATACAACAAGTGATGTGAGCAGATGGAGGTAAAGGACTTTGCACTGATACGGTACACAATTGTGGCTCCTATTTTCATTTGGAGCCGGCGATGTGGCCAAGGGACTCGCCAACGCGTATCTTCTGGCCGGCGATAATATCGAATTTGAAGTTCTTTGGCGCCTCGAAGAGCAGGACAATGGTGCTGCCCATGTTGAACTGGCCAACCAGATCCCCCTTGCCGAACTCCTTGGGCGCTTCTGTTATTTCCTTGTTCAGGACCAGTTCATCGTACTCGTAGGTGCTGGGCGGATGTTTGCCGACATTGAATCCAGTCCATTGGTTCGTCTTTAGATCGGCATCTATGTAGATTTCGACGGAACCCACGTTAGTGGCACCCACGGCGGTGTAGGAGAAGAATCCGTGCTTCCACTGTCCCATGTACAGCACACGTTCGTTGAGGCAAAACAGACCTGGCAGCCAGCCAGCAACTTTGGGGCTCACGGACAGCAGTTCACCGGAGAAGTGACGACGAATGGTGGGCTTCCAAGCGGTGGGCGAGTGGAATCTGTGGTAATCTCCGGGAGCCAGATATATCACGCACTGGTACAGCTCCGTAGAACCATCGCTCTTCTTTTTGAGGGCCTGAGCATAGGAAGCACCGGAGTTGGCCTGCTCCACAGTCTCCAGTGGGCCAAGGAAGTCCTCGATGCTGTAGTTCACACCCTTGACCTGCTCTATCAGCGAGTCCGAGGCGCTGCCAAAATGTAGAACCTTACCATCGGCGGGAGAGACTAGTGGTGCCTGCTGATCGATGACACGAGCGCCCTCCTTAAGTGGTCTTGTGAAGAATTCAGCCAAACTATTGTAGTGCTCATACTCCGGATACATGGCCTCGCTCAGATTGACGTTGAATGTGTTGGAATACCATCCGTAGACATAGGGACGCAGACTCGGAGGCAAGTAGCAAGCGGCCAGCCAGCCCCAGCATCGGCTAATTATGCGCAGCGGCAGGGAGCAGTATATTCGCGACTGGAGCTCGGACGCTGTCCGTGGTTTTCCCTCCCGTTCGCAGCGATTCTTCTGCAACTGCCACTCGATGGCGCCGAACACACAAATGCCCATTGGAGCCCAACGCAACAGGAAGCCCGTCCAGCGCGAGAGTAAATTGCGCCGGATCTGTGCTAACTCCTGACTAGGATTCTGATGCTGTTTATGCTGCGGGCGCCGGTGGTGTAGTGGTGCCTCCTTGGAGGCGGGATTCGAGGAGAACTGGCGCAAATGACGGGCCACCGGCAGACTGGCATTCTGTGCCTGCGGCTGTGGTCCTTTGATGGGCTGTAGCTGAAGCTGAGTAGGCTGATGCTGCTGCTGCACCACCTGTCTGAGATTGCCGGCCTTGAGCAGGAAGCGGCCACGAGGTACGAAGTAGGAAACCATTGTTGCTCTCGCTATTGATAAACGGCAGCCCCCGCCGCACTAATCACGTAATCACGTCTGCCTATATGCCCAGATAAAAATGGCACGATGTGGAACTGGTCTCGGCTTCTGTTTTTTTGTTTCTGTTTGTTTAATCTGGCGCGATAAATTTGGCTGGCTTTTAAGTGCCTGAGCGGCGTAGATCCGCAATTCTAGAGATTCGGTCGGAACCTAGGAACAGTTGCAAAACAAAACACTAGCATTCGGTGAAGGGGAATTTTGGTTCAGTCGGCCCTCTTGTGTCAGAAGTGAAATGTTCGTGGGAGGAGGAGTAGTTCTGGATGCTTCAATTGTTGCTTCCGTATCGCTGTGCTGCCTGCAAGAGACTGAAAGTGTTCCATGGGCCGTCACATGCGAAGAGGCTACAATGTGACCACCGACAGTGCTGCCAGCTTTTCAAAGCTAGATTGTGGGCGACCAAATTCGGGCTGCCCAACTGCTAGAAATTTCGAACTTTATAACGGAATCTTTTCGAAACCTAACATTTTCCTTAGCAATACACTTTATGTAGTTATATGTCCAGCTTTAATTGCAAACCTTTATCAGTCTCAATTTAGTTATAACATCTTTTATGTTTACATTCCTTTCTTGGAATTTCTTCGCTTATCATTGTTTGCGGCTTACCAACAATACAAAGATTGCGAAAGCCAATGTCCTTAACCTTTAATACTTTGCCTAGTTGTGTGATGCCAAATACGTCATTTCACATTTTTAAGTACGACACTTACCCAATTAACGTAATCTAATTAAAACTGATATGTATTGCTTGTTTTTGAAACATTTTTCAACATTTAGCAAATTATTTTGAGGTATTAGGATAAAATAATTGAGATGACAATATAAGTCTTTTGAAATCGTGGTTCTCTTTTGGTACGTTCATTAAACAATAAATCTGTCGAAACTTGGCCTAGACTAGCAACTATTATTTATAAAAATCATGTTCAACTTTTAGCTCTTGTTACTAGCTAATATTTAGTATGATCAACACATTACACTTAAAAAATAGCTAGGCTGGCAGCACTGGCGACGGCACTTCGTCTAATGTTCTTTCGCTTACCAAAACAAACCAATAGCCAAACCCCTCGAGTTCTCTCTTATCAGCGGGAATTGTGGTCAAGGCCTACAGCTCCGCGGCACGCTTAAGCTTCTCCGGCGGACACAATTAGGCAATGTTTTTGTTTAAAACTGGTTTTTTGTTATTTTTTTTTCTTTTTTACTGTCCTAGGTTGTTGTTGGTTGACAATTTACTGTTCGATTAACTGCGCCATTTTTCCACACTCTTTTTCGAAGGGGGTGGCAACTCTGACAGCAGTTGCCATCAGCTGATGAATTATTTGTGTTTTTACACTCGGTGAAAGATTTAATTGTATGCAAAAATCGAAGGACAACAAACAGCAGCGACCATGAGCGAGGCGGAAAAGCAGGCGGTGTCCTTCGCCTGCCAGCGCTGCCTGCAGCCCATCGTCCTGGACGAGCAGCTGGAGAAGATTAGCGTGCACGCAATGGCTGAGTTGTCTTGTAGGTGATGGGTGATATACAATGGAAATCCGTCTAATGATTCAGTCTTTACAGTACCCATCTACGGAGACAATGGTAATACTTTGGATCCGCAGGACGCCAGCAGCTTCGACCACTTTGTACCGCCCTACAGGCTTACGGACTCTATAAATGGCACTGGGTTCATGCTGGTTTCCGATGGCAGAGACAACAAGAAAATGAGTGCCGCTTTCAAGCTGAAAGCGGAGCTGTTCGACTGCCTCTCTTCCAACTCTGAGATTGATCATCCGCTGTGCGAGGAGTGTGCCGACTCCATGCTGGAAATCATGGACCGGGAACTGCGCATCGCCGAGGATGAATGGGATGTATACAAAGCGTATTTGGACGAACTGGAAAAGCAGCGTGAAGCGCCCAACGTCGAGGCCCTAGACAAGGAGCTTGATGAACTGAAGCGCAGCGAGCAGCAGCTACTGTCGGAGCTGACAGAGCTAAAAAAGGAAGAACAATCACTGAATGATGCCATTGCGCAGGAGGAACAGGAGCGAGAGGAGCTGCACGAGCAGGAGGAAAGCTACTGGCGCGAGTACACCAAGCACAGACGTGAGCTTATGCTCACCGAGGATGACAAACGAAGTCTGGAGAGTCAAATTGCGTACTCGAAACAGCAGCTGGACAAACTGCGCGACACCAACATATTCAACATCACCTTTCACATCTGGCATGCCGGCCATTTCGGTACCATTAACAACTTTAGGCTGGGTCGATTGCCCTCTGTATCCGTTGATTGGTCAGAGATCAACGCCGCTTGGGGACAAACGGTGCTCCTTCTCTCTGCGCTTGCTCGGAAGATTGGCCTGACTTTCGAGCGTTACCGCGTGGTACCCTTTGGAAATCATTCGTATGTTGAGGTGCTCGGCGAGAATCGAGAGCTCCCGCTGTATGGCAGCGGCGGATTTAAGTTTTTCTGGGACACCAAGTTTGATGCTGCCATGGTGGCATTCCTCGACTGCCTCACCCAGTTCCAGAAGGAGGTCGAGAAGCGCGACACCGAGTTCCTGCTGCCCTACAAGATGGAAAAGGGCAAAATCATCGATCCCTCTACGGGAAATTCCTATTCCATTAAGTAGGTTTCGAAATAGTAACTATTTTGCGGATAATAATGATGGTTTCTTTACAGAATCCAGTTTAACTCGGAGGAGCAATGGACCAAGGCATTAAAGTTTATGCTGACCAACCTGAAATGGGGATTGGCCTGGGTATCTTCGCAGTTTGTGTCACCGTGATTTTCCTTTCTCTTTGTCTTAAAATGTATATTTATAAATTACCTATATCCTCTTAGTTTTAAATCCAAATCTTTCAAGTTTTAAATAAAAAAGTATTTATATTATTATGGGCTGCTTTAATTTCAGGTAAACGTAGGGGTAAAAAACGTCTTAGTTAAATACTTAATAAAAAAGTTTATTATCTAGTTTTGTACAGCATTTTTCTTTGTTTCTGGTTCCACCTCGCTGTCGTCCGAGTCAGAGTCGGACCCGGAGATGTCATCCCCTATCCAGAGTGTGCCCTTTTTCTTCTTTTTGGCCTTGGTCTTGTCTTCGGCGGGGGATTTCCTTTTGGTGCCACTGGTAGAGGCTTCCTCGACCCCTTTCTCCTTGTTCTCCTCGGCCTGCTTGAGTCCCTCCTCAAAGGCATCGTTAACCTTTTCGGTTAGATTAGCCCTGGCCTCCTCGTACTTGTCATCCTTAAAGTCGTGCTTGGGCACGGCCAGCAGCTTCTCTATTTTTCGCTTTTTCCGCTCCTCGGCCTCTCGTTCCCGCTCGCCCTGCTTTTCCAGCCAGGCGCGCACCCGCTTCTCCTCGTTGATATCTCGCAAACGACGTCCACTCAGGTCGCGGCAAGCCTCGCGGTTGGTAGTCTTTTCAATTTGGGCACCAATGGCGCGAAGCATGGAACCAAATCCCCCTTTGCCACCGAGTTGACGCAGAACGCAGTGAACATCTCCAGATGTAAGTTCTCCTTCCAGGCGCTTGCCATTGCTCACTAGGTAGTAATCCTCAGGTTGCAAATTCTGTAAAATGAAGACTCCATTAGCAAATCTTATGAAATTTATACATAACATACTCACTGTGTTCTCCGCAATCCGGCTGCACAGCTCATCATATTTAATGTGATCCCCACAAGAAATTATATATTTACTGTTTATAAAAATATTTATGCCCATTTCGACAATCTCCCTTTTCGATAACGATTATTATTTCTACTCTGCTTTGTGCTGCATCTGCGCCCGGGATGTGTGTGTTAGAAAGAGAAAGCGGTGATGCAAGCGTTATCGGCTGCCCTAGGGTTGCCCCTTTTTCGATAACGTTACTTAAAATGCCTTAAACTCGCGAATAAAGGTTTGATCTTTGTTATATTACCGCTGAAAACCCATTAAATACTCCTAGGTAAGTAATATTATAACGAATCCGTAACAACTCCACACTTTTTATTACATTTCCCAGCTTGCCGCCATTGCGTTTTTATTTCCCAGCAAGTTGGCAGCCCTGGCTCTCGCACACAAAATCTCATTAATTAGTTCGCATTTTAGACGACGAAGGTAAAATTTTAGCGACGCGTTCTACGTAAATTTGCAGCCCCTAAAAACATTGAAAGTTTCGCAAATTTAATACAAACCGGTAGCGGCTAAACTTGACCGTCAATTGAAGAGTGCGAACAAAGTGCAGAGCAAGTAAAATGCGGTAAATTTACAAACGCAGCCACGTCACAGAGAGCGCATTACAGAAAAAAGAAGAGAGTGCGGATTTTGGCAGCGAAATCCTAGTCTGAACAATGGACGTTAAACGAATGCACTAAAGTGCGGCGGCTGTGGGGACGTTAAATGTTAAGCCAAGTTTTCGGCATCGCTGGTAGGCAGCAGGGTCGGGGCGGGGGCGTGGCGGTCGTTGGAGGCGGGGGAGCGGCATTAAAAGATGGCAGCACAAAAGCGAACAAGATACATACATATACGTTCATATAGCGGCAAGCTGAAAGGCAAATGAAAAGTCCCGCATTCAAATCGCCTTGGTATTGGTATATTGGCATTAGTTTAAATACACTCAATAGCCAAAAGCGAAAAAAAAAGCAAAAGCAAAAAAAAAGTGGCGACTCATGTGAGCAAAACGCAAACAAAAAGACCAGCGCAAGACGCCTCTCTGTGCGTGTGTGTGTGCGTGTCGGTGCTAATGTTTCGGTGTGTGTGTGCGAAAAAGAGACGATGAAAATAAGCAGCAAATGAGCAACAAAAACCACCCCGCCATTCCCTTTTCACCGTCTCTTCAGTTCTGTGACTTTGACTGACATTTTCTATCGCCGCAGTCGTCGCAGAAATAATCAAAATCAAGTTTAGTGCTATGCAAATTAAAATTTGATTTCGCAAAGAGCGAAGAACAAGAACGCAAATCTAATGCAACCGTGTGTGTCGCCCGCCCGCCGGTTTCGCAAAATTTCCCACATCTTTCTCTTCCTTTTCCCTGTTTTTCTTTCTCCTCATTTTGTTATCGACGGTCATTCATCTTCTAGTCGATTTTCGACGTTCTTCTTTCGCCCTCTTTTCGTTGGCGTGCCTGAGTGTGCGTTTGTGTGTGCCGTGCGTGAGTGGCCCAAAAAGAATTTGGATAATGTGAATACAGAAATTTATTAATTATAAACTAAATCATTTTGCAAGGTCCGCAAATTCGTTGCGAATGAATGGCTATTGTCAATTGTTGGCCATTCGCTTTGTTATAAAGGCAGGCAGTCTCTGTTCCCTGCCCTTTCCCACCCCCTCTCTCTCTCTCTTTCTCTCGCGCTATGAAGATAGCTCACTCACTCTCCCCGTGTTTTTTGTGTGCGCCAGTGTGTGTAAGCGTGCGTCTGTGTGTGCGTGTCCCTGCACTGCTTTGCCGCCTTCTTTGTTCCCCGCATGCGAAAAGGAGGCGGGGCGGGGTAGTCGATTTATATCCATATCATTTGCGCCTGTTTTAAGGCCCACCGATCATGTGCCATTAGACCTTGTCCCACTCTTCCGGTTATCAGCCCACAGCTAACCCAAATTTACCTCTCTCTTTTGCAGCAGCAGCGATTCCAGGGGTCAGCTTCGAAACCCGAAAACTTCACTCAACCTGCGAACTTTCACACTGTTCAACATAGCTAACTAATTTTTGTACTAAAAAGCAAGAATAAGTAGTTGCAACCAAGTATTCATATGTACATTTATACAATCCTGTATATTGGAACGGACAACTATTTATAATCACACAACATCATCCGGATAATCGATTGATCAAGGATCGAGCGATTCTGAAGTACCAAGTAGCGTACCCCAAGGAACCCCGAATCCCAGGCCCCGAGGAAAGGAAGTCAACCGATTATAGACATATATAAGGCGACTAATCGTATATTCCAAAACACTCCATTAGCGTTTAGTTAGGACAGATATATTTATACGTATACATATAGATGTTTAACGAAATTTTCAATTAGGCGCCAGATTAGGAACGAAGTAAAGCAATAAACGACGAACCTCAGCGTTAAGCAAATAGTTTTACCTACCTAAATTGAGCATATATAGTTTATATAATCCAAATAATCAAGCCAAGCCGAGAGTGAGTCGAAAGTTGTAGAAAATCAAAGTATTCAAATCTCTAGCCGAGTTCTCTGTTAGCAGCTAGCACCTATTAGATTGCCGCAAAGACACCTGTTTCATTAGCAGATACTTATTTAGATTTTGTACGTAGCTAGGAACATAATCTGAAAATTTTTGATACATCCCCTTCCGATTAATGCGGCCAGGTGCAGTTGTTGCAATTCCGGTCCGAGTGTAGAGTCAGTAGAGACAGTCGCTGTAGTCTAGTGTATAACCCGATCGAAACCACAGTCCCGGGACATCCGACAGCCATGGATGAGTCGCAGCCGAAGACCCTGTACGTGGGCAACCTGGACAGCTCAGTGTCCGAGGACCTGCTCATTGCCCTCTTCGGCACAATGGGCCCCGTCAAAAGCTGCAAAATCATTCGTGAGCCGGGCAACGATCCGTATGCCTTCATCGAATATTCCAACTACCAGGCAGCCACAACAGCCCTGACCGCCATGAATAAACGCCTATTCCTCGATAAGGAAATCAAGGTAAGCTGATAACCTGCTCTCTTTAGTTATCACAAAGTTTCTGAACATGTTTCATTTCTGAAGACTCATTACTTACTTCTTTTACCACATATTTTCCCCACGCCAAAGCCCTCATGTTATTGTTAATTAGACACAAATTAATTGATTACTTATTAAACGAATGCTCTTCGCAGGTCAACTGGGCCACCAGTCCCGGCAATCAGCCGAAGACAGACATCAGTTCGCACCACCACATATTCGTGGGCGACCTCAGTCCCGAGATTGAGACAGAGACGCTGCGCGAGGCTTTCGCTCCATTCGGCGAGATCTCCAACTGCCGCATTGTGCGCGACCCTCACACCATGAAGTCAAAGGGTTACGCCTTCGTGTCGTTTGTGAAAAAGGCGGAGGCAGAGAACGCCATCCAGGCGATGAACGGCCAGTGGATTGGCTCGCGGTCGATACGCACCAATTGGTCCACGCGCAAGCTGCCTCCGCCGCGCGAACCCTCCAAGAGCGGAGGCCAGGGAGGCGGTATGGGTGGCGGACCGGGCAACGGGTCCGGTGTAAAGGGAAGTCAACGCCACACCTTCGAGGAAGTGTACAACCAGTCGAGCCCCACCAACACCACCGTATACTGTGGCGGATTCCCGCCGAACGTCATCAGCGACGACCTGATGCACAAGCACTTCGTCCAGTTTGGTCCCATCCAGGACGTGCGGGTCTTTAAGGACAAGGGCTTTTCGTTTATCAAGTTTGTTACCAAGGAGGCAGCCGCCCACGCCATCGAGCACACGCACAACAGCGAGGTTCATGGAAACCTGGTCAAGTGCTTCTGGGGCAAAGAGAACGGAGGCGATAACTCGGCCAATAACCTCAATGCCGCAGCTGCTGCGGCAGCAGCTTCTGCCAATGTTGCCGCCGTTGCAGCCGCCAATGCTGCAGTTGCCGCTGGAGCGGGTATGCCCGGTCAGATGATGACGCAGCAACAGATCGCCGCCGCTACGGGAGCGGCGATACCCGGCCAAATGATGACGCCCCAGCAGATTGCAGCGCAGTATCCATACGCGTACCAGCAGATGGGCTACTGGTATCCCCCTGCGGTATGTATTACATTCCTTTAATATGCAATGACCTAATTGATTGAAACTAACTTTTTGCGTTCCTGCAGGCTTATCCCACAACCCAGATGCAGACGCAGTACATGCAGCAGGGCTACTATCCCTACGCCTACACTACCAGTGCTCAGCAAGCGGGAGGAGTCCGTAAGTATACCTTTCTCAGCTCCTGAATAATCATGACCTTGGCTTAATCAGCTTGCATACAATTTTCAGCGGCTGGATACCGCATGGTGCCGCCGAATGTGGCATGGGGCGTGCCCGGAACTGTGGTGCCCGGTGTGACGGCCGCCGCAGCATCCGCGGCCGCTGCAGCGAATGGATCACTTGCCCCCCAGATGATGTACAGTGCTGCGATGCCACAATACCAGACCCAATGAGCTGAGATGTGACGCCAGCTTCGACGCCGTTTGCAGCATCCGGGAAGTCGCCCCCAGCCGCAGCCACAACCACCTCTGCTGCATCAGCTTCCGCACCTGCAGCAGTTGCAAGCGCATTACGCACGTTTAGGTTACGTACAATACCGAGTAGTAGCTAAATCGGAACCGCTCCTGGCCATGCCGTTAACCAGCAGCAGCAGCCACATTGACGGTGGCGATGTATCTGGAGATTAATAGGATGCGCGTGAGTCCAGATTTGAAGTTGTGGCTACGGTTGCGGCTGACTGCGGTGGACGGAAGCGGAATCGGGGGTGGTATAGCCCCCCAAAGTCGAAGGTTAAGGCGGTGCGTGGAACTCAACTTCAAGTGATCCACGCCGGCGACAACTGAAAGAACATCAACTGAAAAGCTCCGGGCGATGGGCGGGTAGCTGTAACAATCTAATCCAATCTAAGTACGTGTTAAAATAATTTAATGATTTGTAATTTAAGCAGATATAGGCGTATAAACGAAACGGAAACAAAATAAACCGAATGAGAAATTCAACAAAAACAAACAGAACAGAGAAAATGCTAATTACGCGCGACAGAGTTTAACAAAAAAACAAAACAATCGAAACAAAAAACGTGACAAAGCAAATTGTAATTGTAACTATGTGGAACATGTGTCAACGAAAACTGAAGACGGAAAGGGTAGTGTCAGTAGGATGAAAGGAAAGCCACAAGCAAGCCGAATGCAAAAAAAAACAAGAGGAAAAACAAATTTAGTCACTAAGAGAATGTAAATTCGAGCATACATATTGTATATTTCCAATGTGGAAAACGAAATGCGATATAAATATGTAAAATGTAAAATAAAGAAGCAAAAAAATATATAAAACAAGTGAGAAAACGAACAGACGCTGTTTTTAAATTGAGATAATGAATTGAGGAGAAGTGCGGTTTAAAAATTAAATGTATATAAAGAGAGAGGATCTAGGTGGTTATTACTACAATTCTGGTGGAGTCTAAATATATTTTAAATATTAATAACTTCTGCAATCGTGCCAAGAAAATAAATTAGGAGTAAAACAAATATTCATGCATGAATTTTATAGCTTCGACATTCTCTAGTGAAACGCAGTTTTATTGCGAAACTAGTTTTCATGAATGCTTATTCTTTCGCTTACTTTCTCTTCATTTAAATGCACCTGGTGATGTCAGCAGTTGGTCAATTCTCAATACACTACCAATGGCTTCCAATTGTATAGTTTTTTTTTGGGCATAACATTATTTTAGATAAAGGATGAAGTTTTTTGAAATCGATTTTATTTAGCGTACTCTATAGATTTTGTTTATGTATATAGTTGTATATGCATGTAGTTTTGGATCTGTGTTTAGTAACTAGTCATAGAACTCAAATTCCGGGTGGGCGAGCTGCGTAGAAGCTGGTTCAATGTGTCGCGATAAGCGACGGGCATGTGCGCGGGTGTAGATGTATCTGATCGATCTGATAACACCAGATCCATACGCACCTGCTAGGTACATCATTTTTTGGGTGTGTTACTAATAGTATAGGTGAATCGGAGACGATTGTATTTATGGCTGTAGGTACATAGATTGAAACAAATGAACTAAACTAGACTAACCATACGGACAGTGATACTATTAAAACTTAAATACGATTCTGCGCTGGTAAATGTATCTTTGTGGGTGTGTATAAGTATATCATCGGTCTTAGGTCTACGCTTACTTCTAGATTACATGTAGCTTGTGGATGGGCACTCAATGTACAACAAAAATATGCTCTATAGTTCAAGGATACAATGGAAGTAGTTGTGAACTTCTTGGGACGCCTGTCTTACAAAAAATAGCTACGGAATGTTTCAAAAAACTAGTTTATAAAGCAATTACTGTCATAAACAAAAATAGGGCGAATCTACTATTCTAGCAACTCCATTGAAAAGTACAGATATTCTTAGAAATATATTATGTTAAATGAGTATAACGATAATGGAGCTGCATGACAAATGTCGCACCACATGGACATGGTGGTGAAACGACGCAAAAATACAATATTCTTAGGCTAAAACACAAGAAATAGATGGGAAACAAATCATATTCAATAATTCACTGGTAAATACAAATGTAACAATGTTTGTGAAACGAAAACTCTACTGATTGATTAGAACCTTATGGGCGAGAAACATGGGTCACATAATCAAAACTAGTGCAACGAGAATTGGTTGCGTTCTGAGACTCACTTCACAGCTGCTCCACATTGGTATAATGGAGGAGGGCAGGATCACTGGCTAGAACAGACTAGATGGTTATGTCGCCATAATCTTGCGACCACTTCTCGTACGAGTTGAGGCTTTGTGGCGCCACCGAGCGCCTGATGCGCTTAAGAGAACTGTGAAAGTCCTGCTCTGTAATCGCACGCATTGCACTGATGTCCAGACACTTCACTTGCTCAACATTCAACTCTCGAATGGGTTCCAAAGCGGCGTCCTTGGCCAGGGCCGTTAAGTCGGAGCCCGAGTATCCGTCCGTCATCTTTGCCAGGCGGCGCAACGCCTCGGTATCCAACGGACTGCCTTGCTTCTGCAGCAGTCGATTGAGGAGCAGCTCGCGGGTCTGCTCGTCGGGCAGTGAGACGTAAACGCGCTTTGTAAAACGACGCAGGGCGGCCTCGTCCAATTCCTGCGGCCGATTGGTGGCGGCCAGCACCACGATTCTATCTCCGTCCGGATTTCCAGGCAGCCCATCGAACTCCACCAGAAACTCGGTCTTCAGGCGACGCGATGCTTCATGTTCGCTGCTGCTTCGCTCGGAGAGCAACGAGTCGACCTCGTCGATGAAAATAATGGAGGGCTGCATGTGACGGGCCACGGCAAAGAGTGCCCTTACCAGTTTCTCACCATCCCCCACGTACTTGCTGGTCAGCGAGGCAGCCGAAATGTTCAGGAAGGTAGCACTACACTCAGTAGCCACGGCGCGTGCCAGCAGGGTCTTGCCATTTCCGGGAGGACCAAACAGCAATAAACCCTTGGCCGGTGCACGAAGTCCTAACAAAGGAAGACGGAATGGTTATGGTGACGGTTGTTGGTCGCAGAATAACCAACTTACCCGTAAAGAGTTCCGGTCGGACGGAGGGTAGGATGACCATTTCCTGAAGAGCCTGCTTGGCCACATCCTGACCGGCAATGTCAGTCCACTCTACTTTGGCCCCACCTTCGACGATCTCGTCGAGTATAAGCTGCACTAGCTTCTGCTCCACTCCTTTCACACTCACCACCGGAGTGCTGGCGCCACTGCCACTGGGTCCGTTGTTGTTTATGGGAGTCCGCGAACGCTGAGGCGGCGTATTGCGCCCAGAAGACTGTAATATGCAGCATTTAGTGTAATTAGTATTTTAATTACTATCCGAGTAGTATTTGCCAAGTGCAATATAAGCATTTACAAATTTGGTTTACTTATCAGATACTCACAAATTGGCGCCGAACGGCGGGAGGCGTGGCAGCCGTCTTGGCTGGTTGCCTTTGGACTGCGCCTACGGATGTTTTGGAGCCAAGGTTGCGGGGCAGCGTTTGTGATTTGTTGGCTACGGCCAAGTTGACGGGTCGTTTGGATCCAATCGTTAGTTTTCGGCCAGATGCTGTGAAAGAAAAAAGCACAATCAGAGAAGCATAATCTTGAAGAGTCTACTCTTTTTAAGGTTACAATTTGGCCAATCGAAATAAAAAATTGTAAGAAAATCAAGTGCCATGTGAGGTGATAGGGATTGACTGATCGATCTGCATTTGCTCGCTTTGCGCTGGCGTGTGAGGATCTTGTTGGGTGCGCGTTAGCTGGTGAGGAACTTACCAGTGGGTTGGGCACTGGCGGTGGCTTTGGGCCCGTAGCCACTACTGCGCACCCTTAGCTTCATGGGTTCGTTGGTCATTCCCGCCAGCATGGGCTCCCTGGTCCTCTGCGGCTTGCTTGGCGCCTGCTCATTCTGCTTCTCCTTTAAGGAGAGACGCTGCATTTGCAAATCCTGCTCACGCAGAGCTGCGCGCCGGATGAACACGTGCGTATGGACAAAACGGAGGGGACAACAAAAAAGCGGGGTAAACGTGCAAAATGAAATAAACAAAAAATGAGGTAAACAAAAACTATGTTTCAGGGGTATAGGAAATATGACCGCTCACTCACCTAGAAAATGGAGACGATCCCGCGCCATCGAAAGGTTTGTCTGCATCTTGTCATGCAGGCGCTGGGCTCGATCCCAGACATCACCCCGTCCACTCCAGCAATCGACAGCTATGCCATCCTCCAGCTCCTTGATACCCTTCCGGTAGAGCTCAATTGCCAGCTCTTTGTGACCTGGAATAATATAATAATGATATAATAATATTTAATAACCTTTACATGGCCCGTCAAGCTCGCTTTCCTCTAATAAATAGTTTCTATATATAAAAATGAAATGTTTGGAGGACTACCACTCAATAAATGTCCATCAAGGCAGACAACCCCTTCTCCTGCTGACATTTGGGGCATCCATTGTGCGCGCGTTCTGGCTTATTGATTCTCACACTCGACAGACAACAAAAGCGGCTAGCGGGCGATGACTCATTGAGCATTGAGCACTCGAACTCGAACTGGAGCTGCCACCCCCGACGCTGTCACTCACCTTCGTTCTCCTCATCAATTTTGAGCGCCTTGGAGATGTACTCGAAGGCGCGTCGATGGTGATGCTTCTGCTTGGCCAGCAAGGGATCGCCGGGACCAGGTGAATACCCTCCTCCCGGACGATTTGCGGCCATCTCCAAGGGTTGAATGGGTCTGAAACGCTGTGGCTGGTTGGATAACTGCTGCTCCTGGCCGTCGGCGTCACGATTTAGCTCCGAAGGATGGTTCAACGACTGCTGTTGCTCCTTGGAGGAATTCTGCACCACGATTTCAATATTACAGTCGCGTCGATGCGGACGGTAAATCACTTTTGTGCTGGCACCGTAAAGGTAGCGAAAAATACAAAACAGCTGATAAATCAGCGAGCGCAGAACGTTGAACAGAAAGATGATGGGGAACGAGACGACATAGAGGTTCTGCTTGTGCACGGAGGACGAGTAGCCGCCGTACGTATGATGGTGGCCGCTGCGTGGGGAGCACGTAGTGGGGGTCAGGTCATCTGTGGTGGTGGTGTCGTCGTCGCCGTCGGGTGAGCTGCCCGGACTACGGCGATTCGATGAGGAGCCTCCACCGGCGGCAGATGAACCGCAGGCGACAACGGCAGCAACGTTTGAGGCGCTCGACGAGCGGTGCGTGGACTGGCGACCACCGACGCCTCCGCCGGATGATCCTGTCGCGCTGCTGGACTTTATTGGCGATTTGGTGCTGCTGCTGCTGGCGCTGGAGGAGGACGACTGGTTTTTAGTGCGTACCATCGATATCGATTCCGCGCTGTCTGCGCGTCCAGCACTCCGGCCCCCGCTCTCCTTGCCCTAGCCCCGTGAAAGTTGCACGGGGAAGTTATCCTTTAAGCCAAAGAGGTTGGCCGTGGCACGCGTTGGTATCGATGCCGCACAAAAAACAAACAAATTCTCGAATATTATTGTTGTACGTCGTTCGAGCCAGTTCTCATTTTGCTGATATCCGAGAGTACTGATTTTTTCTCCGCACTTACAACTCTCCCGACGTTGAAAATTGAAGCTAAGCTCTGGAGTCCCAGCCAGTGCTGCCCAACTATCGATTACCAAATCTGGCGGAAATAGTTATGAAGCCAGAAAAATAACAATTTCAAAGTTTAAGTGGTGGGATGTAACGCCTAAGATATAGGTAGGAAGATTTTCAACAATGTGCAATATTGAGTCAGTTTTAATTGAGTTAAGTTCGATTTAATGTTCTGTTTATAGTCTTCATTTACTCTATATCCTTTTTTAAGTGTAAACTTGTTGTGTCCTTTAAAGCATCCTTAACGGTTAGCTGCTTCAATGGAAAAACGCTATCTTGGCATCTCCAACAGATCCAGCTGTCAGTAAAGTTGCCAGACATTTTCGGATTCGTTGTTTTTAGATGGCAAAATTAAAATTACTTGGTCAATTTCAAGCTACTGATAGAAAACACATTTTAGAATTGTTAAATTCTTAGAATTTGAGCACAATTGCCAAAAAAAAATAGGGGAAAAACATCGCATTGTTTTGCGGTCGCCCGGTGTGGCAGCCCTGGCAGCTGGGTTGCGATATATCGACCTTGGTACACCAACTGCCATCCCCATCACTCTCTGGGTTGTTTTTTTTTGCGTTTTTGCATAACAAAATCTGGGAATTTCGGCTAAAAGCGCCAGCGATCTCTGACCAGGAGAGCACGAGAACAGGAGCGGCACACCTCACTTGGAGAGCAGTCGGAATGGGACAGTACACGGCGTCGCAGCGCAAGAATGTAAGGATACTGCTCGTGGGCGACGCCAGGGTGGGGAAGACGTCGCTGATTCTGTCTCTGGTCAGCGAGGAGTATCCGGAGGAGGTGCCTCCTCGGGCCGAGGAGATCACCATTCCGGCGAACGTGACGCCCGAACAGGTACCCACCAGCATCGTTGACTTCTCTGCCTTGGAGCAGTCGGAGGATGCCCTGGCCGCCGAAATTAACAAGGCGCACGTGGTGTGCATAGTTTACGCCGTGGACGATGACGACACATTGGATCGGATCACCTCCCACTGGCTGCCGCTTATCCGGGCCAAATGCAATCCCTCCCTGGACGGCGAGGGTGATGCCGAAGCGGAGGCGGAAGGAGATGTTCAACGGGAACCCATTCGCAAGCCAATCGTTCTGGTGGGTAACAAGATAGACCTCATTGAGTATTCCACCATGGACAGCGTGCTGGCCATCATGGAAGACTACCCTGAGATTGAGAGCTGCGTGGAGTGCTCTGCCAAGACACTGCACAACATCTCCGAGATGTTTTACTACGCCCAGAAGGCTGTGCTGCACCCGACTTCACCCCTGTATATGATGGAAGAACAGGAGGTAAGTGCCTCCATTGTAGATCATAGGTCTCATCTATATCAATGCGCAATAATAAAACTAATAAAACTCCTCATTTTCAGCTTACATCCGCCTGCAAGAAGTCGCTGGTGCGCATCTTCAAGATCTGTGACATTGACGGGGACAATCTTTTGAACGACTACGAGCTGAATTTATTCCAGCGACGCTGTTTCAACACACCCCTCCAGCCGCAAATCCTTGATGAGGTGAAGGCCGTTATACAGAAAAATGTGCCCGATGGCATATACAACGATGCGGTCACCCTAAAGGGCTTCCTCTTCCTACACTGCCTTTTCATTCAGCGGGGGAGGAACGAGACGACCTGGGCGGTGTTACGGCGCTTTGGCTACAACGACCAGTTGGAGATGTGCCACGAGTATCTTAGGCCACCGCTGAAAATACCGCCTGGCAGCAGCACAGAACTCTCGCACCGTGGTCAGCAGTTCCTGATTGCTGTGTTTGAGCGCTATGATCGCGATGGCGACGGAGCCTTATCACCTGAGGAGCACAAGATGCTCTTCAGCACATGCCCGGCTGCACCATGGTCCTACTCTACCGACATTCGCAAGTCCTGCCCGATCAACGAGACTACTGGATGGGTGACACTGCACGGGTGGCTCTGTCGGTGGACACTGATGACGCTGATCGATGTGGTCAAAACAATGGAGTATCTGGCCTATTTGGGCTTCAATGTTCATGAAAACGACAGCCAGTTGGCGGCCATTCACGTAACTCGAGAGCGTCGCATCGATTTGGCCAAGCGCCAAAGCAGTAGGTCCGTATACAAGTGTCATGTGATTGGACCAAAGGGATCAGGAAAGACTGGAATGTGCAGGGGTTTCCTAGTGGAGGATATGCACAAACTAATCGGAAAGGAGTTTAAAACGAATGTGGTTCATTGCATCAACTCTGTGCAGGTATATGGCCAGGAAAAGCACCTCATCCTGCGCGACATCGATGTAAGGCACGCACTCGATCCCCTCCAGCCACAAGAAGTCAATTGCGATGTTGCCTGCCTGGTCTACGACTCATCCAATCCCCGTTCCTTTGAGTATGTGGCCCGCATCTACATCAAGTATTATGCGGAGAGCAAGATTCCAGTGATGATAGTCGGCACCAAGTGCGACATGGACGAGCGTCGGCAGGACTACCTTATGCAGCCGTCGGAATTCTGTGACAAGTACAAGCTGCTACCTCCGCATCTGTTCAGCCTAAAAACCAACAAAAAAGAACTGTATACCAAGCTGGCCACGATGGCAGCGTTTCCGTGAGTACACCTTTTGTGATCCACTGTTGGGTGCTTCTTTTGTAAGCTAATACGGCTAGCCAAAAGCAGTGAAATACTTTTAAAGCATCAAGCCTTTCAAGTATTTCACTTTATAGTAGTTTTAGATTGCATCTAACATTCGGGATTAATGGTTACTTATCTTATTATCTTCTCTTTTACCCTTTTTTTTGTGTGATGGTTGGTGTCTGTTTTCTGTGTTGTTTGATGTTTGTACACGTCGACGGCTTCGCGGATATGCAGTCGCTTCCAGGCCGCCTGGATACTGTTCTACAAGCACAGGTTGGTACAGCTGTGGGAGTCGGCGTAAGTGTTACCATTTAAACTGAACTTGTTACTAATGTCAGCCTTATATTTGTTGTTCCATCTGCCACGGTGCCCGTACTACTTCCTTGGGGCGCACAGATTCCCATCCATAACCGCTTGATTAATGTGGTGTGCGGCAGCTTCCTGTAGTTCTTAGTTTTATCGTTACGCTACCTTTTAAAATCCTGCCTCTGGTTTATCAATTCTAATTAAATTCCTTTTTCTCACAAGCAGCCACCTGAGGCAATTCGGCCTGATGACGGAGGACCCCAAGCTGTGGTGGAAGGCGGGACTGGGCGTGGCTGCAGCTACCATGCTGGGATTTATAGTCCTGAAAACAATAAGTGCTGCCGGAGCCCACACCCGCTAGATGAACCCACTAGGTTAAGAGGACGGGGTTAACACACAATTACCACAGACACGTTAATGTTGGACAAATTCATGTAACTTATTTATTATTTACTTGCTTGGTACTGTAAATCCAAATTTATTGTTACGAAAACTAAAGCAAACCATGAAAGGGACACACGCCGATGCTCGCATTCCTGACTTGTAAATACACTTGCCAAGTTCACTCGCAGGAATTGAGCTGGAGCAGTGGCCAGTGGAGCACATTGCGTATGTTGCATTTCTATTCGTATTCTAACTTACTTAAACCATGTACTCTCTGATAAGTCAAGTAAGGTATTGTTACCAGCATAATCGAGTAACGAAACAACCAATATCGTGCATAGCTGATAGTGATATGTACACGTACTGCGTTCTATATAAACCAATATATACTACATCTAGAGAATCACCGGGTTCGGTGATATCGCACTTTTGTAAATACGCGCAAAGCCCCTAGTATGAGCAATAAACCTATCTATATGTGTGGATTGGCATATAGCAATATTTAATGGCACTCGATGTTTTAGTCATTTTGTTTTCCCAAAAGGACAAGTTTATTTCAATCTGCATGATGAGTTTGGCTAGCTACCGCCTCAATCATTATTAAATGTTCCACATAAGTCATTCGGTTTGTAAAAGCTTTAATAATAATTTATCTTACTATAATTGAGTCTGTACATGACTCTGGCTTGTCGAGGTCTCAAATCATACAGCAAATACTATGTTAATCCTACTTTTGTATTCCATTGATCGACGCTGCATTGGCAGAAGCAGGCGACATGCAGTTGCCATCTGGATATCGCTTTTGGAACTGCGTAATAAGCTCCGGATCCACCAGTCGTATGCCATCCAATTGGTTTCCGAGGGTTATCCAGTTCGGTTGGATGTTGTGCGGACGCCCAAAGAGCTCGATCTTGCGGGTACCCGGGCTAAGACGCTCGATAATGCCATAAATCTCATCCGGTTTGTGAGAGGTGGCCCGCACCTCCGCCACAATCACATCACAATCGAGTCCTCGGTTCAGGTTTGTGGGATTGCCCTTCATGCCCACCAAGCAGTGCTCTTTGCCATGGTTTAGCCAGTGACCCGTACGTCCAGTGCGAATAATCCGCTGCAGTTGGTTGGTCTTTACCCAGATGAGTTCGTCCACGCGCTCATAGCCCCACAACTTGAGGCAATCGCGGCCAAGTTCCATGGCTCGTCCTGTGACCCATAGAAAGATCAAGCCGTCATCCTGAAGGGCCGGCACGCCCAGCGCTCTCATTTCATCGTCCGACATTGTGCCGTAGGGCAGTTCCATGTGAATATCCCAGGGAGGATCGGCCATCACCACAGCAAACTTTCCCAGCACCGTCATGTCTAAAAACCGCAGGTCGCATTGAATCCATTGCGGCGGATAGAGCGTGCAACTGGAGTCTACGCTGCGCTTGAGGCTCAATTTGGTTTTCACATCCGTCGGCTTGTTTGTGTTTATATGTGGCAGGGTGTCCACCTCATAGTGCACGTACTTGCAGGTGGCCATGTGAAAGCAGGTGTTAAGGAAGCTGCAGTCCCCCAGAGATTCGTCTGTGTGAGCCTGGATGATCTTTTTGAAATGCAGTTTGGTACACTTGTCTGTTGTCTCACTGCCGGAAGTATCACTGCCATCGGTGGATTCCTGCGACTCGGCCTCGCAATTGTTTATAGCTTCCGCAATGATTTCTCCATCCTCCGCTGCAGTTTCTGTCTTGGGTACCTTTCCGCTAACGCTCTCGCCCGCATCAACATCCGTGTGAAGCTCCTTCGCGTCTCTTCGTTCTTGTTTCTTCTTGGCCGCCATCTCGGCGGTGGCTTGTTGGGCCTTTAGGCACTCGACTTTTGTGCCGTGGGAGCAAAACTCCATGACCTGTGCTCCCCCGTGGGACTTGAACTTCTCAGCCACGGATCGCTCTTTGGCTGTGGGCTTGGTTAGCAGCTCAAGTATCTCCTCGCCCACCTGCTTACTCTGCTTTTCGCGGGTGGAAGGCATTGACAGCAGCATCATAATGTCGTCCGGAGCATCCAGACTTGTGGACTCTTTACGTACTGCATTGGTTTCCAGTTTTATTGTCTTCTCCTGCGGCTGATCACCATCCTCGACTTCCACTGTAAAAGCAACAACAAATTATTTTGTCTTACAAAGAAAGTAGTATTTTATGCGGGACCCACACTTCCTCTTGGCCTCCTCCTCCTTTTGCTGACACGTGTCGTTGGTGTCCTCCAGGATCTCCTTTAGCTCCTTGGGCTGCACAGAGATGATTTCGCAGCCAGCCTCTGTGCCGATGGTCACGTTCCTAATTACAATGGCACCCTGGTTGGCCAGTTTGCCTAGTATAAAGTTCACCATCTCCAGGCTGCTGCCGGCTATCTTTTCCACCACCTGCGTGGAAACGATGGGCAGGGCCAGAGAGCAGGAACTGAGCGTCTGCAGCACCTCCTTCTGTACCTCCAGGTCAGCCTCGACTGAAAATGCAGAAATATATTCGTGTTTGTGGTTCCAACTTGTTGCCATTGCCGGTGCTCACCAAGTTCCTTTTTCGGATTCGTCAGATCCTCCTGAATGTCCGAAAGGATCTCAATGCGCTCCTTCTTTCGCTTTTCCAGCTTCTCGCGAAGCGTGTTCCGCTTTGTCTTAAGCGACTTTATGTCCCACGCGTCTGCCATTGTTTATAATTTGCTGCCGGCCTATGGTAAACAAAGTAATTTTTTTTTACAAAGGCTGGCAATGTGACCGTGTTAACATTGCAGGTAAAAACGTTACATTAAAATACTAAACTAAGGTAATCTACATCTACATTTTACATAACTGAATTGAAATTCTGGTGTCCACCCTTGAGAACTATAAAAGGGTCAGTGTTGGAAGTAGGCTAGCTCAAAATTTAAATTCAAATACTTCAAAAGAAAAAACATATCCTCCTAAATATTTATAATCTTGTTTTTATGATATATTGAAACACACCGTTGGGTATTTATTGATTGGTATATATGTTTTTTCCTGTTCCGCCCAGTTGATATTTTCAAGGAATCCGATCTGGCCACACTGCTCCGCTCCCCATCGCAAAAAGCGGAAGCTGCGACATCGTTGCTCCGCAACATTTTGTCCAACAAAACGTGCCGAAACTCATAAATATTTGATGAAAACCGCTCCAATCGTAAATAATAACCAAATCAGTTTCATCTGTGATCGAATCGCGATAAAAACGCGCGCGAGTGCCGAAGAGAAAGAGAGCGAGTGCCGCCTATTGCCTACTCCCCGAAATTCGTGGCGTTTTCTTTTTTGTTTATGCGCGCAAGAGAGAGCAAAGCATAAAGTGCGCGCACACACACACCTACACACGCGTACACAGAAGTGGGGATTTGCGAAAATTTAGTCAATGTGTGTGTGTGCGCATAGCATTTGCACACATTGTTATTGTTGGGGCGAGACACAGAGAGGGCGACAGAGAGAGAGCTAGAGCGAGAGAGTGAGAGTAAGGCAGCTAAACGGGGGCCAGATTTATAACGCGACACTCGCATTTTTACTCTGGAGCATGACGGTTCTTTCGCGGCACTTTCGACGCGATCCAAAGCTGCAGCCCAAGCAGCAGCAGCTTCCGAGTCCGTACCGAAACCAAATCCGATTCCGATTGCTAGTCGACAGCAGCCGAAGAGTAGGAGCTGTCTAATCCGCAACAGATTCGCGGCGCGTACATACATATTGATTCAGTGCGAGTGCGATTGCAGTTGCAGCGCGCGCCCCATCACAACAACAAGAAAGAAAGAACAAGAGGAAGAAGAAAAAAACACACCCCCACCAACCACCCCTCGTTTTTCACTGTGTATACTACAGCTTTTCGTTTCTTTTTTTAAGGCGGCGGCACGCCCTTCCCCAACGTGCGTGTGTGTCCGTGCGTGTGTGTGAGTTTGTATGTATGTATTGGCGGGATAACCCAGAAAATCGACAAAAACTTTCGAAATATTAAATTGTGAAAACTATCAGAAAATCAGAAAAATTATGTGCCTGGTCGACATATATTCCCCAGTTTGCATCGAAATAATGTGCAACCCAAGTACATAAACAACAGTTTAGAACACACCTCGTGTACACGAAAATAAAAATACCTTGCGACGAGAAGCAGCAAAGAAACAACATGAAGATGGTCGATAAGTCGTCCAAGCTGGTGGATAAATTTGCCGTAATCAGCGGCACCGGCGGCAGCGGAGCCGGAGGCGGTTCGCTCAATCTGCAAGGCGGCGGAGGAGGCGGTGGCTCCGGCGGAGGAGGAGGTGTCTCCGGATCTGGTGGCATCTCCGGCACGGCCGGCTTGTCCGCCGGAGGAGGCATGACCACTGGCCAGAAACCGGTGCCCATGAAGCTATTCGCCGCCTGGGAAGTGGACCGAACGCCGCCCAATTGCATCCCAAGGTGAGTGTAAACAAATTTCACTCATGTATGTACATAAAAAATGCGATGTAGTGACAGTAGACACCCAGTAGCTTGCCAATTTGTTTTGTTTTCGCTTGTTTTATTTCGCTTTGTGAAAATAAAACACACAAAAGTGCCAACTGAGGTAACAAGAGTGGTAACTGTTATTTAACTAGTTGTCGGCCTTCAAATTGTAAACCAAATATATATTCCATAGCTATAGATTGATTACATAAAAATATCTGAACAAAATATAAATTATTTGTATTTCCGACGACTTGTTTAGACTAGAACATACCGTATCATTACTGTTGGCCAAAAGTACTGAACGTAAAGGTTAAAAGTTTCTGATACCTGAAAAAAGATAATACAAATCAGCAGTTTGTTTACAGCTTTTTGTTGATTTTCTGCCAATTTGGTTTCGTGCCTGGGTTTCCGTTCGATTGGGTTTTGTTTTGTTCCTATTTTTAGTTAACAAAAGCAACAACTGCGCTAACTGTTATTTAACAGGTATTGTTGTTGCCGCTGGCAGTGCTTATAGTTATTTATTCGGCTCGGCTTAAGAAATCGAAAAAGTTTTTAAATGCAATATAAAAGAGATTGACTTAAGGCGATAAATCGATTTCATGTTTTTGCGAACTTGCTGGAATACATATGTACATAAAAAAAAGCCTTTATGATCTTGACCCCGCTAACCGAATATGTGTTAAAAAACAAAACCGTGATAGTAAATCTGACCGCAATTAAATCCCAACCTTACCCAATATTATGTTAGAGATAAGATGGAAGGTTTGAAATTAAAGCGGTGTCTAAAGAAGTATGAAATAATGAAAGGAAGCAACTCGTAATTTTTCAATGTAACCTAAGATCAAGGATCTATTTTCAATGAATGCCAGACTGTATGACTTTGTAATCCAAAAGTATTTTGAAATTTGAAACATGTATTATGAGCTCTGCCAGTGATGCATACATTATAGAATTGATAATTTCGCAATCTCTGTTGATAAAGCTTCTATCTCTGAATGGCGATCCGCAAATAAACCCGTTTCTTTTGGGGCATTGTTTTGCGTGCTTTCTTTCAATCCACACGTCTTGTGCAATGCCTTTGGCCCAGTAACCCCGAACCCAAGATGAGTAATGCCCCATCTCATCTGGCTGCCATGCTGAGGGCTACTTCTGGTCTGGCTGATAAGAATTAGCGGCCTATTTGCATGCGGATGAGTCAGACTGTGTCCACTTTGGCTCAGATGTTGACTCTGGACAAAGATTAATCTATAATTGGGACAGAGACGCCCCACTGCGTAGCACAAATTAGAAATTAGCCTGGGCACGGCGCACTTTTTTGGCCGAGTTTAATCGCATTTGTGTATTTTAAGAGCTCTCAAGGCGATAAACTGGTCAAGTAGACGGGCATTAAAATATAAGTAGCCAAAGACCCTGAACACTCCCACTTCCAAATAAAGTTTAGGCAAGTGACGATTAAAACATCCGTGTAAGACTAGCTGTCAATCTGTGAAATACATGTAAAATGAAGCAAGATGCATATGCTTTGGCTGTTTTGTTTGTGTATAAAAAGAACTGAAGTGCTATGGAACTTCGATGTTATTTCTCGCTGTGCAGAAGGACCATCAGGCGGTTGGAAAGTATTTACTAAATATTTGATGGCCAAGGCCAAATGGGCTCCTCTCGCCTTCTTTTGGCACCTCACACCTCCTCACATTTGTTGGGTCTTTTTTGTCTGTTCGAAAGGTCATAAACCGCTGATGCCGCTTCTGTTTTATCTTCGGGATACATTTTGAGTTTGGGTTTGAGTTTTTCGTCTTTGTTTTGCTTTGTTTGTTTATAATTATGCGCTCGCTTGGCTGGCTTATAATTAGAAACTGAAGCTAAGCAAGCAAATTGGGAATTTTTCAGTCACCAACTTTGAACTTTTCGACTGAGAGGCGAAGAAGGGGGTGAAACTTTCACCAGAGCTTAAAAAAAGCCAGTGAAGACGGCATATTTTCCATTTGGCTAATTAAAAATGTCATTCTGGCTAATTGCAGATGAAAGTAAATGTAATTTGTAGTTATGCCACTGCACCATGTGTCGTCACATTTCCTATTTCCCTGTTTTCCCTCCGACTGCGCAAATTGTATCTTTATGTTGATTTTATCTACGGCCGAATGCGGCACGTAGAGCATATCCAGACTTTGATTAGGGCTCACGCGGCATTAGCGCAAGTCTTCCTTGCGGTCGCCAGTCGTACGTGACCCGTCTGAACCGGCGACCCAATCCGATCCCATTCGACCCGGCCGTTGGCTGATTCATCCGGCTCCGCTTGACCCGTCAGAGCAATCAAATTCAAATCAAATCAGAAAAGGGAATAATGAGGGCAAGCACACACACTCATCCACTCATCTACTTGGTGGCAATGTCAGGGTTTGAAATGCATTCAAGTTCGAGGCGTAGCAAATTATCCTTGGCAAAGTTTGCTGTCTTGCTGTGTATCTCGTTTTAATTTGCCTGATTTGTCTGAGGGTTGCGGAAAAGTTGTGTGTGCCAATGCAGAGATACAGAAATTGCCACACTGTTAATTTACTTTCATGGAAGATACGGCTGAATGAAACTTTTTCCATTCCGATTAACAATGCGGCGGTGGGAGGTGAATTACAATACTCGTATCCTTATCTTCTGTTATGCGCAGCAATTAACTTAATATTCTCATAAAACTAGAGGGTTTTGCACTCCATTAATTGGATTGGTTCTTAAGGAATTTCTTTGCTGTACTTTTGTAATTGGAATTCTTTTCAAAATGTGAACTAAAGTAAACCAACTTGAAACTTTCTATGATCTGTACTTTTGTAATTAAAATTATTTTTCAAATGTGAACTAAAATAAAGCAACTTGAAACTTTCTATGCCTAATTTTTATATGACTCAAATTCTTATCTAAGAATCTTAAGAATATGTGAAATTTACTGAAAGTAATTGAAACTCTATGAGGGCTAGATTTTATTAGGGTTCCCCTAGTTTATCTTTATTAACATGCAATATTATTTGGAGTGCCCTTATCAGCAGGACACTTTTAAGGGAACATTTTCCAAACTGTTTGCCTGCCTTATCGGTAGAAAACAAATCATAAATTTGAGTGGCACTAATCCTTTCCCTTTCTCCTTTTACGGCGCTTATCTAAAATGGTTTTTACTTGCGCGTTTTGTTGGTTTTTATAGGTTACCTGAAAATTGAATTGCATTTCAGCCATTTACAAATCATTTATTTCGCTGGCGGTCGGCGTACGCAATAAAAATGCACTTGGGATAGGTTCGGTTAATTTGATGTTTGTGTGTTGCTTGTGTTATTTGTTATTAGCGGTTCGCTTCGATTTATTTTTACACCAGGAAATTTCATGTTTTTCATGTTCCCAAGGAAGTGGAACACGTCGCTTGATGGATTGATCGATGGTATTGGCTCCATTATGCGACGCTTTCTTTCCTTTCCCATTTGTTTTTCATTTTTTGTATTTTTTTGCCCAGGTCTAATTGTATTTTAAGTGTCGAGCTCTTTGTTTATAAATAAATGTGAAATGGCTATGCGGTATTTCGATTTCTGATAAACATGCAGGAATGTTTTCCTCATCGCTTTCATGTAGTTTATAAACTGCGCCAATGTTTTTACTACAAATTAATCTAAAGCCAACCAAAATAGCCGAAGAGATGCGGCCAATGTTGTCAGTGACATATTTCCCAGGTCCAATTTGTATCTCTGCCTGCCGATCGAGCCAGCTGTTAAAGGTGCGGGGTGCCGCGGGGTCTTGTATCTGTATCTATAAGTAGAATTTATAGCGCGACAAGCGACAGCAGTTGGCTGAATTTTTGTTTTTTTTCGCTGTAGCGCGTGTTTGCCCACGAAAAGTTAGCCTTGAACTTTTTTTTTTCTGCTCATCTGCTGCTCTGCTGTCGTTCTTTTATTTTGCACGAAACCCAAACAATATCTAGAGCATCATCGTCACAGCATCACATGTATAATTTCGTGTGTATCTGTATCTGTATCTGTATCTGAGCAGCATCTGTACCTGCATCTGCATCTACATTGGTGTCTGTGTGTTTGATAAATTGAATTCTTTTCCGTTGGCTATTTCACTGCATTCAGTGGCCATATTTTTTATCTTTATTGTTCATGCCGAAATATTATGTCAACGGAGTGGTTCGCTCTTTGTTCGAATGGCATTCGATTGCTCAACTCACAGATATCCTCTACCAAAAGGTTAAGAAATAAATTCAGCCATTTGGTAAAGATATATTATATATTATAGCTAACAAATTCAAATAACAACTAAGTTTACCTGGTTCACCGTGTAACATATATCTTTTATTGGCTATAAAGGACCTACGTTTTATATATACCCCACTTGTTCCTAATTTTTCCAGGGTATACCAATTTATGCTGATAGCTTTTCGAATTGATTCTGGGTGCAATTTTAATGGGATTTACTTTATTACGGTGTCAGTGCTGCTGGCACTGCTGTTGCTGCTGCTGCTGCTGCTGCTGCTGCAGTTGCTGCTGTTGCTTTCCGCTGTCCCAACGCCATCTGTGCATCATCGAGATTACCGGCGACGAGTCAGCAGCTGTGCTTTTGGCCATGACCGATGATTCAGGTCTGCGGGTGTGGAGGTGTGTCACTGTGGGAGTTTAGTGCTTGTTGTGGGCGGGGGAATCACCTCAGCAATCAGTTTGCCTCGGAAAAAAAAACATGAATACATGAAAAGAAAAAAAGATAAGAGTAGGGAAAAGAAAGTGGTTAAGCACTCGAGTTTCTTAACTGTTTTGTTGCGGCTAGACCGAAATTGAACCGAAAACCTAAACTAAAACCCAAACCAATCGATTTCCTGTTGCGTTCGCCGCGCTCTGACCCAAATTCCTCCAAACGAATTTTCCCCCTTGGCTGATGGAGAGCCCCCTTCAGAGACCAGAAGCCGGGCCTCGACCCAAATTCTCTAGTGCAACCGGAGGAGGCGGGGAGATCCCAGTTGCGCCCTCCCCTGCATCTGATGGTGATGGTGGTGATGGTGGTGATGGTGGTGATGGTGGTGTTGGTGGTAGCGGTGGCATTCTCCTCTAAGCGCATTAACCGCGATCCCGAGCCAAGTCGAGTGTCGATTTGAGTTGAGCTGAGCTGGTGGCGTGTTAATGCCCACAGCTGGCAAATCTCCTGGTCATTAGGGTCGACGGAAAAGTGCAGCAGGAAAGTCAATTAAATTCGATGTATGTCAGCATCAACCAGCAGCCGAGTGACCAAGTGTGTGTGTGTGTGTGTGATCAAGTCAGGTGGGGATTAAGCACAGTTTTCCACATTGTGGTTAGTTTCTCCTTACAAAGTCGTTAGATTCCAATCAATTATCCAGTATTCCATGGCGTTGGAGCACTTGAAAGCCATTGATTATTCCTACAATACTTGCCATCATATCATAAGATCTAGAAACTAAAAGCCAGGTCGTCAATCAAAGTGTTTTATATCCATTCCCAATCAGTTGCAAGCCCAAAACCAAACAATGCAAAATTCATTTCCTCCACATTCATTGTTGTTGCTATTTCTGCTGCGGCAGCCATCCTGTCCTGTCCAGCTTTGCCCGACCGTTGACTCATCCAGTCAGTGTGTTGGTCGAACTGCTTCTGCCTGCACTGGATTTTCCATTTTTCATTTCCGCCCCCCTCCGTTTTTGTTTGCACTTGCGTCCAAGGCGATGGCGATGGCGAATGCGAAGGCGCTGGCATGGAAGTGGCGTTGAAACTTGGAGTACCACGACATTGTCCAGGCATGTCAACGTCAAGTTTGTTGACTCGTCCGGGCAACCTGCGCCCAAGTGGAGTTTAGCAGCAACACCAACAACGGCGACCGTATCACCGCAAACAGCGGCATCACGAACGGGTGCACCAGCAACAACTACAACAACTACAACATGTACAAGCACTACAACAACTACAAGCCAAAGACGGCAGCAACTGCAATAACAGCCGCAAACAACGTGCAAGTTGGCGAAAACTTCCGCTCCCCCAACTTCCAAGTTCCATGCTCCAGGTTCCAGGTTCCATGCTGGCCAAAAGCAGACAGGCCAAACGAGCTACGGATGTCAGCTGCATAAATCGTTCGCCTCCAGACCCACAGTTGTACCTTCACCCCGCCTGCGATGTGCATGTGCTCCTCCGGTACAGGGAAATCTCCTCCAGACAATTCCTAACTTTGCAGAGTAGATCGATTTCCTACGTTTCGGTTTATGTTGAACTGGTCACTAAAGCTGGAATTTCCTAACATAATAAATATATTCTTCAAATTAAACATGTTGTAGACTATTAAGTTGCATATGCTCGATTTTGTTGAACGAAACTGGAGACCCTTACACATTTCTGTAAACTATCAGTGCTCTTGATCATTCAACAGAAGGGAAGTTGTGTGTATGGAGGCTCTACTGTATGCACTAGCGCCCAGCTGTAGATAGTGCCTCCCATCGAAAGCTGTTCATAAAAGTGCAATTTATTAGCATACAAAGTACGTCGTCTAGAAAAGCAGAAAGGCTAAGAGCTGAGCCAGAGTCAGGCGTTGGTGGGGCAGGTTTTTAGGCACCGATAGAATGAAAACATTGAAAGTTGCTCAACCTGGAGTGGTTTCCTCCGTTGGCCATGAAATGCTGGCCATGTTAGGGAGATCTTTGTGCGGTTCCCAGCCTTTGTTGCCATGCATTATAAGCTGTTGACCCAGCATTTCATTTTGGCTTTAACCAGGCCACCAGATACATACAGCTTTGGCATTAGCGAAAGATTTAGAAGATAATGTAAACTGGAATCTATTAGGATCTACGAAGCTCTATACAACTGGCAACAGGATGTATTCTAATCTAGCTAAATGTAAAACAATTGATGGGCTGTGATAGTGCAATCTATTAGATAAAGAAGGGGTTGTTTTATTATCGATCGTATATGATGTAACTGGTATTATAACTGCTGCATTCCCAAACATAATGAATAGCTTACCAAAACATGATTATTAATTGACTTTTATTATGGCATTTTCACATCAGGCGGTGGTAGCCAACGCATTGATGCTGAAAGATTTTCAAAGACTCCATATTCATACGATTGTGTTAATGAACAAAATAATATATCAGATGCATAACAATGCCTTGCTACTTTTTAGACAGTGATGTAAAAGAGTTGAGCCAACAAAAATATAATGGCGTGTTGGCAATAACACGCCCATTCACTTACTATCCAACTATATTGGCTACAAATGGCTGATAAAGCCATCACGTTGGGCTCTATAAAATAATGTATGTGATGGCTTATCGAGCCCAGGTAGCAAATCGGTCCTCAATTAACCCATTAACGAACCTTTCCTATGCGGTAATCCCATTCAGACAGACTCACCTTTGTATTACGTATGCGTATGATCGGATGTTGGCCAAAGTGGTTAGCCCAAGTGGGGAATGAGATCGAGATAAAAATGCAAATACAAAACACATTGATTAAGCCGAAAGTGTGAATCGATTCGATTCGATAGCGGTGAGGGTCGGTCATCCAAAGATCTCCGGCCAATCTCTGCTCGAAATTGGATTTATCTAGTTGTTTGGTCTCGTGCCGGCAAACTGCAAAAGTGATTATCCGATGACTCACTGGATGAAAGCCGCAATTCGAAAGTGAAAGGTTTCATTATATCTATTTTCGGGTTTCTTTCGCCAAAGTTCGTTGCCAAAAAACATAAGTTGAAAAAACTTTTCAACGATTTTCAGCCACTTTTGCGACAATTATGGAATTGGAGCGGCCTGACCGGACTGCCTGTGTATTTAAGTGGCTGAGTGTTTTTCATGGAGGGAAAAGAGCCGAGCCCGCTTGACACGAATTCCGGCAGATGATGCTCATATTCTCGTTAATAAATACGAGGAAAGTGGTTTATAGTTTGCGTATTAACATAAAAACTTTGCCAATGCTGAACTTTAACTAAAAGGAGACCGGGCCAGCGGTTTCAGAGTAGCAAGCAGCCTAGAGTGGCAGCTTCACAGCGAGTCACTTGACACAGTTTGTGGTTGAGCCGCAGGGTTGCGGGTGGTTTTTGGGTTATTGGTGGGGTTTGGTGGGGCTAGGTGGGGTTTGGGAGGTCGGTGGTTGCGGCTGCGACTTCTGCTCGAGCTTAATTCCAACGTAGGAGCCGAGCAACTTTGGCTTTTGACTTGGCCCGTACTTGGCAACAAAGTATTTAAACCGATTTGTGTAATCTTCTTCCGTTAACGAGAAATTATAATTGAAAGACGAAATACTTTGAGAGGCCTTTGTTTGTGCAGAATGATTTCGCAATATTTGTAATCACTTTAAAGCAAGAAGTTTAGTTTTGAAAACTTTCTCCACCTGTTAATCCTTGACTGCTTAAAACTGTTACTGATAATTTGATACTATTTTGTAACTTTCCGATTTTCCAGTTTATAGATTTTAAATGACTTACATTTGCATTAAAACTGACTCATCAATTGGGTAATTCCCATTTCACTGGCTCTTGAATCCCCATGATATAGACACTAAGGAATGTCGGAAAATTTCAACCTACTTATACTTATTTGGCTTTTGGCAATTAAAAAATGGAATATATCTGAGGAATTCTTCATTTTGTGGGTGCGTGATATAAACAAAAGGCTTTCATTGTTTATATCTTGTGGCATTATGCCTACATATAGATCGTTGTCTGTGTGCCTATGTATCTCACATTTACCATATACTCGAAAGTAAACAAGTGCCAAGTATTCATAAGTCCGAGCACGCTCTAACAGATCATAATTTTTATTTTATGGATATACAGTGCGTTTCCCACGAAACGAACCGTGTTCTGCGATTAATAGAATTTACATTGTAGCTTGAATACATATTACTTTGGTGGGTTTTCTAGAAATATATCAGTTTCTACTTGATGGCGGAAGTAAAATGTCTTTTAACTCAAATGTATCTATTATAAGACGTATAATAGATAGATTAACTGAATTCGAATAACTTATAAGATAACTCTATTATCTCACATCCCTTAATTTAATTGAAATAGATAACGCATTTACAAGCCATCGCAACTTAATTATCAAATATTCCAGAACGGAATTCTGTGTATGCTGTTGTAGCCCTCGCACACTGCACACTGTAAACTAAAATGTTGGCCAGCAAAATGCAATTAAAATGAGAAATGGGCGGCTAAACAAGTTGGGAGGTGCTGCTGTTGTTGGTCTCCACATCCTGCTGGCTTTTCGGACCACACGCAGCGTCCAATTTGGATTTATTATGGGGGCGAGGAGCCGGAGAGCAGGAGTGTGTTCCTCCAAGAGCTCCATTCCTTTCCTGCCCAGTGAGATAGTGGCAGTTGCTGGTTAATTTTATTGGATTGCCTTACACTCTCCAGCGGCGAACACACTTTAAGTTTCTCGATTCTGGGTGCGCCGGGCTATTAACTCAACGTGGTGTCGTTCGCTTTTTTGTTGACTCTTGGAAAATGTCGTTTAAATCGCTTTCGACCGGGCCCAAACCACCACTAACGTGTCCATTCTCTTGCGGATAAATGCCAGTTTCTTTGGTTTCGGTTTTGCTTTTGATTTTGATTTTGATTTCAGAGGGCGGAACAAGCTGAAGACATTTCACATTTATTTATAACACACATCAAACTGGGCGTTTCAAAAATAAAACAATTTGCGTCAGCCTAGTGTGGTTTAATTTATTACACATTTGGGCTTATTATAAAATTTGTCCTGAATATTTATGAACTGTTGCGGTGCTTCTTGACACACTTTATCACTGTAGATGTGGTAATATTTATTTATTTTGATAAAAGCTTCTCCTGATGAATGAACAAAGATAGAGAATAATATATATTTGGAACCCTCTTGAGGATTCTGAAACGACGGCGAGTGCTTTTGATGGATTCGATCGGCTTATGGCATCAATACCTTATGCAATCAATCGAATGGCATTGGCAAATTGCTTTTCTAACCATGAAGTCGAAGCCAATCTGAAGCCGCAGAAATGCTCGAAAGGCGGCGGGGTAATAAAAGGGGAAAAATTGAGAAAAATCGAGTTGTGGCCGAGACTGAGCGGGTCATATGATATATGGGTCATTAACGAATTGTGCGGCGACATGGAATATGTGGAATATATGTTCGAATAATAAAAACAATAAATAATAAGAGGAATGTGTCAAACGATTGCTCGTTAAACTCAAGTTTAGACGGCGGCGTTGTTCGCTCAATTGGAACAATAGCTCGCAAAATAATATTAAATAAATATTTAAAGCTTATACAAAAAAGACTCAAATTTTAAGCACTGAGTCATTTGGCGATCGGTAGTCACACATGCGGCAAAGTGGGAGCTCATCAACCCAACCCACACACACAGCTTATATGGTTGGTGTTATATGTCAGCTAATTACCTCATAAAGGCCACGTCATAACCTCACCAATTATGTCTCAAGTGCAAACACCCAAAAAAAAAAAAAGTGAAGTTGCTGGAGATTTGTGAAATCGTCAGATTGAGCAAATTATATTACTTGTATATTATGTTGCTATAAAGCTGGGAGAAACTGCGGGAAATCTCGAGTTTATTATGAACTTCCTTATGGCTGTACTAAAATGTGCAAAAATGCAACAGAAAGCAGCCAACTTAGTGAAGCTGAAAATTGTTTATTGCACCTATTGTGGTTTTCAGTGTTCGGGAAATTGAAAGTATCTCAAGCAAATCATTTTTATGATGATAAGGGCATTTACAATCAGTTGTTAAACGATGTTAGTCTTTAACGCATTGTTACTCTAAGTGAGTGTGAATTAAAATGGTTTAGAGATATTGTTTGTAATTATTTCATATTTTTAATGTATCTTACTAACATTAAGTATCCTTTCTTAAGTACAGCATCAGCATTAGATTTTAATTAATTGTGATTTGTTTGCACACTTGTGCGCTGAATAATTCCTTTATTGCTGACCTGTCCTAGGTCACTTACAATCGCGTTGTGCTGGCCATTTTCCGCAAATTCCCAACGTTTAATGTGCTAGCCACACCACATGCCACACCACATATGTGTTCACCCAACCCAACCGCTTAAGGGAACAAAACTCATGAATGATTCAGGTGCTAAGAGTGGAAAAGCGAAAAAGGTGTGAAAATAATTACGTACCGCTTTTAGACACATCGATTGCATTCCTCGCCGCTGAAACTCAATCGATGTTTACAATATTTATAAGAACGAAGAAAGCGTTTTGCGGCTGCAGGCACTTAAACTATTTCTGTTTTTCTCAATTTTTTATGGTGCCTCTCAATAATTGATAGACCATAAGTTTCGTGTCATATTCGATCTATGGCTGTTGGGAGTGAATGAACCAGAGTAACCTTTCCAGCTGGCCTGCAGCACTTTTGCCACATGGGTTAAGGTTTGGGGCGGTTGCATATGGTGGGCGGGCAGAAAGCTGAGGAGCTGAGCCACACCCACTTTGGCCATGTGACGTCGCCTTTGTGTTGTTGTTGTTATACTGACTTTGGAGAACGCGAACGTAAAGTGCCATTTAGTTGATAATTGTGGCAAATTACCAACGGTAGTTACATCGATTTTCATACCCTCCTGATGGGTCGGTTAACTACGAAGGGGTTACTGAACTCTCGCTGCTGGAAAGCTTTTGCTGTCATATTACTTTTAATTGGATATGGTGTGCTATGAATTTTACACATTAAACACGAAACTAATTCAGCACAGTTGCTTACTATTCCAATTAAAAGAGTACTTTTTATTCATTTTCTAAACTTTTTTTCGTACTATGTGTGTATTCATTATATTTTGGGGCAGAGTATTGTTCGTCTGTTTAGCACATTGCACACATTTGGTTATTAGAATTTGAATGGCAATCTCTGTGACTGCGTCTCTGGCACTGTCCCCCAAAAACATTCCCCATTTAGCATTCCGAATTCAATTGCAGCTCGTCTTTGGTTGCCATTGTTTGGGGGCTCCATCCGTTTCCGGGCATTGTCTCGTCCGTCAGTCTGTCGGTCTGCCACTTTGTCATTTTGGCTGTCAGTCAGTCAGTCAGTCAGGGTCTGCGTGATTCTCGCATAAATTAACTAAGCACTCCGATCGAATCCCGAACCCGTCTGGCAGCCAGTGGTTCCCTCTGGTGTCGTGGCAAGTAGTTGGCATGCATAAGTAAGCCTCACACTCCGGAAAACTTTGGATGGCAACGCATTCGGCATGCAGTTGATCAATAATGCAATGACCCAAGCCGGCGACAGACGGGCGCCAAGTAATGCCTAGGCTGCAAACTTTCGGAGCCCTCTAATTAAACGCCCCCTCCACAAGTCCCCCGCCCCCATCGTCCTGCCTCAACTTCTGGCCACTCACTGTGGCGCCACCCACACATCGGTTTTAACCGGCAATATCGTGCCTTAAATTCATTTAACCAGTAGCTCTAAACTAAAACCCAGACCCGTCGCGTCCGTGACTCATGCTCACAATCCTTGCTGAAACTCAAGCAAACGGCTCCCAAGCGAAATGGAAATGCAAAAAAAAATATAAAAAGAGAGGACAACGTATAAAACACGCTTAAATGAAACCGTAAAAGTTGCCCATAAGTCGCGACAAAATGACATAAACTAGCTTAACTGATGGCGCTTGTAGATGAGTTCGAGTTTTGGCAATACCCTGGAGCCTTTGGGTGTGTGTTTTTCTGGGGAATCGCGTAATTAATCATCATGTAAATGATACCGACTTGGCAGAGCTCAAATATGAAAAAAGATTAGAAAATATAATGTAGTGTCTTGCACCTTCTGGTGACTCTTTTTCAAATGCATTACTCATACGCCCTGTGTCACTCGTGGGTATAACTCATTCGACCCGTGGCCCCATACTGGTTTGCCCACTTGTGGTTATAATCGTACGGCAGCGATTTGCTGATTTGACGAGCTCTTTCCCCAGCTTGACATCTTGTCAGTGAATGCGGGCTAGCTGTCCTTGGAACGGGGCGACTATCCAGCCCAGCCAGGTCTCGGTATGGTCTCCGTCTTCGTCTCCATCCGTATGGTGGTCAAGTCAAGTCTTTGTTGTCTACGAAAGCCAGGCACTTGTCGTCGCAGCAGGAAATGCAAAGTGCAATTTGCATACGGCTCTCTGGCGGCAGTTGAGCCATCCACGAGTCGCCCCCGCCGGTTGACTATCATTGTGAATCATACATGCGCACATCATCCCGTCATCCCATCATCCCATCATCTCATCATACTAGGTCCATTCACACGGACAGTAACTGGTCGCACGCGAATCTACGGATAAGTTAGCGGCGGAAACAAAACTGCAAATTAACATGTTAACAAAATACCCAGTTACAGTCGGTCTTTCCATCTGTTTTGCCCATCTGTCCGTTTGTCCGTTTGTCCGCCGGCTTGTCCGTTTGTCTGGGGGGTGTTAACAGCCAACTCGCAACTTACAACAGCTAATCAACGAGAAAGCAAAAATGGAAATGAAAATGGAAATGGAAAATAGCTCAGCGAGCTAAATGGAGGATGAGCAAGGGTGTGATGAACGCGATCACGCAACCTGGGGCAACGTATTTGCGCCCAGTGTCGTTTTATTACCGGAATTGTTGTCAAAGGTGCCACTTACGGATCACATCACACATTCCCACATCAGCTCTGATGACCGCACGGTAGCCATTCTGTAGCATTCTGTAGCACTCGCAATGTGATTATTTTACTCACTGCTCATGAATCGTTTTGATGCTTTATAGTATTTTTTAAAACTTTCCCTATTTGCCTTACATCAGAATTATGTCATGGTTGCCAAAACTAAAGCATGAATCGTTTTACTAAAATTGTAGGTTTTTTATTTTGTGAATTTCGTTGTTAAATTACTCAGACAATGAGTAGCCATTCATCAACATAAATTCACATTTATGCGGACACACTCGAAAATGTCAAGCAAAATATTTAGCTTTTATTGAGACTCTGGACCGGCGGACCGTGGATCATTGCGATGTGATGCCCTCTCTTTCTTTATCTGGAATCTTGCGCCAGTGACACAGTTTCCATCTCTTTCTGCTGTGTCTATCTGTCTCGCTTGTACGCTCTTCACTTTGATTGAGGCGATTTGCGAACTCAATTTGTTTTTATGTAGCATTTTCATTTCGCTCATTTTCCCCCTCTGTTATTTATTTGTTGCACTAATCAGTTTCAATTTCCATTTTTTCATATTTTATTCGTGCCATAAAAAGTGGGCGCAGGGGGTGGTAGAGCTTATCAAGTACACGCCCGCTATCGCACTCTATTTATATACCTATAGTTGATGATTAAGTAATTAATGCCACGACGCTTGTCGAGTGCTTAACCGGGTAATTGGTCTGATTTCCAATTAAGTCAACTTATTATGTAGGTTTTTTATTGTTTTGCAAGAGACTCCAGAAACCAGAGAGTGATTTGCGCCATAGAAGATTGGCTTATCCCCATGGATCAGCCAATCAATCCTCTAGCCCATAATTCATATTCATGTCCAATGTCCGTTGTCCGTTGTTCGCTACCTCAATTGGTCATTTATCAAAGCTCCTTTGCAACAAAGAAAACATTGTTCGCGACTTGGGTACGATGAACTGGAAAGAAAAGATTGGATAGTCGGGGATGACGGGACGAGGAGGTACTCAGGGAGATAAAGACGCGAATTAAGGCAACAGAAATGTATAAGAAAATGTATAAGCTTTCCGGCAGCATTCGACGTGTGTCATTCATGGGCACAGCGCACAATAACAAAAATGAAAAAGGTTGATAAAAAAACGCCATGACAATCAAAATGCTAAGAAAATAATGGACAAAAACGTAATGCCAAAATTGTTAACGAACAAAAAGTAAAACTCACAGAACCCACAAGTTGAAGCCTGAAAACGAAGCGTTGTTTGCTTTCAAAACTCGACCAGTCAATGACATTGGCCAGACGAAAACAAATATCAAATGCAATAAAGCTAAATAAAGCTAAATAAACCCAAATGAAAAGCAAAATCGAATAATGTAAGGAGGGCGGCGAGCGAACAACAAGCGAAACGCGCCCCTCGATTTCTTATAAACATTTAAAAATACACCCAAGACGAGAACAACAATAAAATGTCAACTTATTTTTAACAAACAATGCGAACATGCCATGTCAAGTGCACGCAAATCAAATTGAATGGAAACCAGTGTTCTTTGCTGGTAATGTGGGAGTAGCGATCCTATCGATGTGACATCGTTAGTCACTCGAAAACTCATTTCTAATGCTGATCACATTTGGTAGTTATTAATGAAATACTGCATGATCTACGTGATAAGGTTGATGATTTGTTTATGACACTTGGGAAGAGCTGTCCAAATGCGGAAATAAAGTCGCAATGTTCTAGGAACTTAAAATCAATAGGATTTTTATGGCTTGTTTTTGAGTGTCTTTACAAATTTGAGAAATAATATTTAGTAATATTATCTGAGCATTTATTACCGATTGTTACAGTGTCAACAATATGGTTTTCTTCCCTTCACTTTGTTGATGGACTTGTGCTATTTTACGTTTTATTTTTGTAACGCCATAACCAAGTCATTGAATTCTTTGAATTGCGTGAACTGTCTGTTCGACTTGCCCTATAAGTGTTGTCCACGTCTTTTCACCCAGTAACCACCTCATTCACTGCCCCTTTAATGAAATTTGCATCGCGCAACAAAACGAATGTTTTGAATTATTAATTAAGAAATTAATTGCGCGTTGCCGACGACTACGCATTCGCGCTTGGCCCCTCTACATTCCATTCCAAGCGCTTTCATTTTGCAGTTGCACAGCAAGAAAATGATATATACAAATCGAGTTTAATTAAATACCATGTTGCTATTGAGTTTTCAATCTGGATACATATATAATAATAAGCTTACATAATGTAAACTAGTTGTTTGCTGTGCGTTGGTAACCTTTTGAGTAGCCCTCGCAGCATATTTAAATTTATTTACTGTGTTTCGCTGATGGCTGGTCAAGGGAATTCAATAAGCGACTGCCATTGTCCGGCAATCAATGGCTGGCCATAGTTTCGACCTGATCCCGGCCACCATCTGCATCACCCGTCCAGTCCGCCGGGTGGGGTGTCCAATCATTGTCCATTGTCGAGTCATCCGGCTGTCTGCTTAGTCAGCTCCATTTGCATATCTTTCACACCCCGGCAAGCCGGATATCTTGCATACTACGTACGATAATGATGATGATGATGATGCACCCGTGCTCCAAGATCACCCAACTCCACCCAGCGTCCATCTTTGCTGATTGGAGCAGATGATGAGTGAGCAGGTCCAACAAAAGATGTCCGGAGCGCGTAATCCGCTTCGCTGCGAGGGGCATTACTGCGCAGAAATTAATCAGGAAATAAATTATTTATACTCATACTCCGCGGACAATCTGGACTTTGTCTTGTGCTGCCAAAAACGTTAAAAAAATGCCCAGTGGCTGGCTGCTTTGTGACAGTGCAAAATAAAAGAAAAAAACGAAAACTGAAATCCAATTTCCTTTATGGCTTAGTTATAAGCGATTATAATGGCCATTACATCTGACTTTGCTCAAAATGTGAGTGGGATATATGATTTCCTTTGAAAATCGCACCGCAAGAGAAAACTTTAATTTTAATGTATTTCCTCTGCACATGCATGTGTTTTTCTCCATTTTCATTTTCATTTGCTTTTTATTTCAGTTTGTATTATACAACAACATTTTAGTTTTCTACTTGATTGCATTTTACTTTTGATTTTTCTGCATCGCTTTCCAGGCATTTCCTCGCAAAATCGCAAAATCTCTTGGCGTGAAATTGTTTCTTCGCTTAGATTTCGTTGATCGATTGTTCAGTGCATTGGAAATGCATTTAACGAGCTCTTTTCTATTTTCTTCCTTTTTTATTTTGGGCCATCTTTGATTACAAAGTAAATAGCAGAGTTTTACCTAAGATGGTGCATGTGAATTGAATTACTATGGAGCTAGTAAATAAGTTATCATAAAAGGCTTTTAAAGAGTAGTTGTTATAACCCTTATCAGAAACTTAAATCTGTTTTTTTTAACCCTTTAGATATCACTGCAAACTCAATAATCCAACTGCCGGTGTCACATTTCCCTTTATCGATTTAATACTAATCCGAGATGTTTCCGCTTGCATTTTCCAGACTCTGCTCGCTGACAATAACACGTCTGTCCATCTTGACTCCGCTGCCCGGCGACACCACCTCCTTATCGCTGGCGGTGAAGATGCAGTCATCCAAAAGGACGCTGCGCAGCCACGAGATACCCATCAACGGCCTGGCCCTCACTTCATCCGCCTCCCTGCAGGGCAACTCGCCGATGTCGGTGACCGGAGGTGCTGGTGGTGCTGGTGGTGGCGGCACTCCGGGTAGTGTGGGCACTGGAGGCGGACTGGGCGTGGCTGTGCCCCTGACGGAAACCGAGCTGGACTTGCACTTCAGTCTGCAGTATCCGCACTTTATCAAGAGAGATGGCAATAGGTGGGTATTTGCATTATCCTTTGTATAGTTTAGTACATACTCGCCTTGTCATCCACAGACTGGTTATTTTGCTGCAACGCCGCAAGAAATACAAATCGCGCACCATTTTGGGCTATAAAACGCTGGCCGAGGGCATCATTCGCATGGACGCAGTGCTCCAGAAGTCAATGGACATGATCATCGAGCTCACCGCTTCCGGCAAGAATGGCAGGCCGGGCACAGTGGTGGCCTGTCTGCGGGCAGAGCGCGTTTCTTCCATTCCAGTTGACCATGACAATAAGAACAACAACAGCGTCCTGCTGGCAGGTGAGTGTGAACAATCTAATCTAAGGATGCTTAAGTATCGCATGGAACTGAATTCGAATTATTTCGCTTGACTATTCAAACGATTCGAAGGTTTATAGTTTTTGTAATTCGGTTTACTGTCCCATGACTAATGTCACATGCTTGATGGCACAACCACATGGATGAGCATTCAGTGCTAAAGAATTTATTGGTAAATCCATAAAACACAAATAAATGGACCCACGAGTCGCAGGTCCAGGTCCCAGTCCAGATTAGAGAAGTGCTAATGACGCAAACTGGGCAATTAATGACCCAAGTGGGGGATGTGGGAAAGTGTGGCTGGAAGGTGGCAGGAGATTGGAGCTCCAGCACTCCATGACGGATGAGTGGCTGTCCCGAGATCAGATGATGCTCCCAATTTGAGCTGATGTTTATGGTAATTGCTTGTGAAACAATTCAAGGGAGACGGCCAACGAGGGGAGTAGTAGGTGTCCAGGAGTGACGTCAGCGCACGCATTTCAGAATTTATGCCATGAATTTCCCCACGACGGCGTAAAGGCCCCTCACATGGCAACAGAAGCCTCATCCATGGCAATCTAATTGAAATTATTTTTCAGCTATTTCTGTTTGACAAGAGAATGGCGTGCGAACCGAAAAGAGCGAGCTCGAGTCGAGAGGAAATTCAATTATGAAAATAGCGTTGAGCGAGTGGCAAACTCATTTACCATGCGGTTTCCCATCGGCAACATCTGGTGGCCCAACCGAAAATAAAAGAGGCAGGCAGGCAGGCTAAATACATATAAGGGAAGGGGCTACAAGGAGTGGCCATTTAAGATGAGTTCCAAAAGCGAGGCACCGAGTGCTCCTGTGGAAGTAGTTAAGCTGTTGAGCCCTTCTTCTTGGATGGCATGAATGGTATGAAGGGATTTGCAGTGTTCTCACGTCACTCGGTCAGGGCCAAGGTAAAGGTAAAGGTAAAGGTAAAGGTAAAGGTCAATCCCCAAGCTCACCTCTAACCTGAAAGGGCTGATGAAATATGTATGACATGCAAAATTGAATCTTTGCAACGTGATTTTGCGCTTCAAACTTTTGCAGCTTCTAATGGCAAACTGATCGCTGACATGGGGACGGGTTGCCAAACCAAATATTTCCTTTTAAATGGTATATACCTAATAATTAAGTTAATTGCTTGGTTAAATCACTTTTCAGTCACCTTTTCAACGCGTTATATTTAAATGTGTAGACTCAAGTACTTAGCTTTGATTAACTTGGTTAAACTAGAACAGGGTATGCCCACTTTTGGTTTTACAACCTCAACTTACTTTCCCTTCCGGACTGAGGACTGTAAATCAACTCCATTTGCCATAAATCATGCCGTTGTCACTGTTCGTTTGGCGCAGCAGAGGATTGGCTGGGAAATCCCTAGATGAACGACTTTTGGTGGCCATCAAAAGTTCGCTGCTGGCCACTTGGCCACTTGGCATGGGGCCAAGGCTCGTGAATTTGGCTCCCGTGCTCTCGTTCAATCCATTCCGTTTGGCAGTGACAGTCAGACCCATATATACTCGTATATACTGAGGGTCAGAACTTGAACCCGAGCTAAATGAACTTAGTTATGGCCAAAAGAGGGGACAAGGGGGGACACAGACAGCTCTGGGTCTCGTTTTCTAATTTGCAAAAATGGAATTCAAAAGCAGAACACACAGAGAGCATTGGGCAATGCGAGGAAAACCTTTTTGCCTCAACCTCAATTTGGTGTATTGATTTTCTCTTTATGCGGTCCGGCCTCCAAAAAGCGCTGCTGATGGCACTCGGTTCTTGTATTTTCGTTTGCGGGCTGCGGGGTGCGGTGCCAAGTGCACTGGGGCAAAAATTGTTTTAAAATCATTCGGTGTTACTTGTTTAAAGTCTTTTGTTTCAAGTTCTAGGTTACTTAGCTTAGAATATCTTCTTAGCACCTTGATTAACTTGAGGAAATAACCCAATTGGGAAGCATCTTGTTGACAGTATGGAACTAATGGTACATATTTTTTCGGTGTGGACTGGGTGTGGGCCTGATTTGCCGCCGGGCTGTTCGCTGCTTGTTGAATATGCCTCGCCCCGTTTCACCCACCACCCACCACCCACCACCCACTACCAACCAGCGGCAATCCCGCACCCGTTCGCATCCATGCCCGCAGGTGCCAGGCCGGGGCAGGCACCATTAGCAGTTGGACTCTTCCTGCTCCTTCGGCGAACAGCAAAACCAAGAGCAAGAGCAGCGGAACTGGTTTGCTGGGTGGACTTTTGAGCGGGGTGTTGGGATGATGAATATTCCATGGCCATAACGGGCTTAAACTGTGCGCCCGCCTTTCCTGCTAACTGAAAATCAAGAGACCTGTGTAAATTGTACCTAGCAGTACTCTAGTTTCCGAAAATTTCAAAGGACTGCAAGGAATCGTCGAAATGAATATGTATGTATGTACATATGTGTTCTGCTGGGTTGAGTACTCATAAATAAATTTTTATGAGTGCTTTAATCGGAGTGTTCGGCTCATTAATTTTTCATGGCAATAACACTCGTAGTATCAACTGCGAAAAGAAACAGGTCGTTTGCCATTGGCTAACAATATTTAATCATTTCTAAAGTGTATGTTTTAAATGTGCGATATATTTGTGTTTCTAATCACTTCTCGCTCGCTGGTCAACTTGATTCTGCGTAGCCCTTGGCTGTTTGCCTAATAAGGTCCATAAATAAATCTCAAGGCCGAGAGCAAATCAATCAAAAGAACCAAACTTGTGATTTCTGGCCCATCTGTGCGTCTATATTCCCTTCGATTAAGGTCTTATAATTTATGTAGAGGATAATGCCACGCCCACATCCTGCTGCTGCCCCCTCTTCGTCGCTTTCTCGTTCTTATGAAGCTCCTGTTGATGACAGCTCCGACAGCTTTTCTCTTTTTTTCTTTTTTTTCCGCCTGTGCTGTTGCCACAACGACAGGAATTAAGTCATTTGTCCTTGAGTGCCAGAGATAAACGTTGTGCAGAAGTGTCGTGGAACGAGGGGAGGGATCGGATCGGATTGGAATGGCATGGGGGCTGAATAGGGAGGCTGTATTGCGCCTCTAATGACCGTACAGCCACCCCTATATACATACATATATAGTGTGCCCCACATCCCAACGCGCTTACTGCTTTTTGCGCACCCCGACCATTGAGTGGTTAATGGCGAAATGCGTAAATTATGTCGAGAGTATCCACATTGTTCACTTCCACGCTGCTGCTGCTTTCCCCCTTTCTGGTTATCATCTTTTCAGCCTCCGACCTCCACAACCACCTACCACCACCCACTTGGCCGCCCCATCGGCTGTCAGCTGTCAGCTAATGACAAGATTCGTGTGCTGGCCAAGGTCAAACCAATGTATTGGCTTTCTGTGCCAGTGCCAGTCTGCTATTCCTCTTGGCTTGTTTACCCGGCACTTGATGCTTGGTTTAGGTTCAAGGGTGTATTGTGTTTTGGCAATAACACATTTATTATTTTAATATTTTCCGCTGACCCATCTTACGTTTGCCAAACATAAAGAGGTCGTTGATACTGTAGAGCAAACTAGAAATGTGAGAGATAATTTTATGGCAGCTGTAAAGGCGTAAACATTACTAATGGCTTGATAGTATGTTATTTAATGGATAATAATATATAGTATGCTGCCAAAAAGAAGTAGCTAAAACTCGGAAAATTGGGTTTTTCTTTGCTGTTACCGTGGCTTATCCGAGCTCCCCCGCATGGATATAGAGAGCACGGACACTAAATCAATGTCGCTCGTCGCTTTTCAATACGCTTTTCATTACTCATACGCAGCGTGGCACCAACAGAGCGTGGGATGAATGTGCGTTGCTTTGCGTTGCGGTGAGATGAGCTGAGCTGAGGTGGAAATGGGCATTCAAATGGGATGAGGTGTTGCTGGTGAGGCATCTGAATGGCGGGGTTTTGCCCATGACACATCTTTCATAGCTTTCGGCAACACTTTGTCTGCCATTATAGCGTATCTCCGTCTCATTCTGTCTCTCTGTTAGCCTTTGTTTGTTTGCTTTGCCTAGGAACCCATGTGGAAAACATTTTTCGTGGAAATTCCTTGGACTCAAGTGTGCTGGTGCTTGTGCTGGATGCGCTCGTCTTCCTGGAAGCGCAGACAATGTCCCCAGACGGGGAAAAGGTCATTAAAGTGTTTAAGAATTGCATGCAATTATAAAGGAATAGATAGCGAAAGAATGGAAAACAGGAAAACAATGCCTGGGAGAGAAGTCATTAACTTGTCTGCGTAATTGCAACAACGAAGTCAAACAAAATAATTGCCCTCAAGTAGGAAACTTGCATTTTCTTCTCTGTTCTCCCATTTTTATTTCTTCTCTTTAAACAACACGCCAAGGGGGGCAAATGTATGTGGCACGGAATGATAGTCAATAAGCTGGTATGCAGCTTCTGCTTTGGCCCAATTAATCATCCACTGCCAGCAGTTTTTCTCAGCCACTCCATCCATCCATCCCAACCATTCTTCGTTTACCTTGCTGTGCCCGCTTTTTAATCATTCCCTTACTTATCACTTAGCGGCTTTGAGGCTGTCAAAAGTTACACTTAACCGGAGTTTGCTCCGCACCCACACACACACCCGGACGGGAAGCTATAGCTCATCCACTACCACCGCCCTGCACGCGATAGATACCCAGATAGGAGCCACCCGGAGACGGAGCACCCACTGACACCCACTTTTCCTCCCACTCCTACTCTCACGATTCTCGCGCAGCCAACCGGCTGCAGAAACCGGCCGGTGAATAGCTTTGGCTAAATGATAACGACAGCACAACATGCGAGAAAATAAACAAACAAGCCTTGTGGCGGGGTTATGCTGAAGAAGATCGAGTATTTAATACCCCTTCATTTTCTTATGTCTATTAATACGATATAATTGCATCAGAGATCATTGATCAATGGGGCTATGTAAATGCATACATTTAGAAACACACATTATATAGTCTGATTAGAAAACTGTTTGATAATATCCGACTATAGTGTATAGATAAGGTTTCATACATATACGTATGAGCTTGACTAATAAGAATTCTTTAATTTTAAAAACAAGAGTGTTGAGCCCATTTTATCGATTACCAAGAAACAAATTGATAAGCGTTGGTATCTTAAAATTAATTATATAGAATGTGAGTGCATACCCTTAGATTACATTCAGTACTGGGTATAAAAACAGATGAGAATCGTAATTGAAATGGACTGAAAACGGGAGTGGAAGTGGTAGCCAGTTTTCGAAAATGAAGTGCCAACGGTATGGGAATGGGAATCGGAGTGCAACAAGTGACATCAGAAGGCGATGACACAAATCTTATCGCAAACAATGTAATTGTCCGATATGAGCGAGTGTGTGAAAAGCTCTCTATATATTATATACATATGTATATATTCTCTATAAACCAGTTCACACGATCAAAAAACATGCTCTATAATTCTAGATCAACAGGAAGGAATACGTAAACTGAGTAGTGTCAAGCTCCACATACCTTAAATCTGTAACATACATCTAAACTGAATTATTATAATTTATATCTGGTTTTCGAGGTTCTTTAATACTGTAAAACTTCTATATATTTTACCGAATATCAAATTTCACACCAGAACTTTAAAGCACTTATATCCGTAAGCAATCGGATATATAATCAATGAACTGATTGAGTGGGTGGCCCCTTTATAAGACCCATTGGGGAGGCACCTCCACCCACTTTATACCCACTTAACACCCACTTCCTACCTAAACTTTCAGTTCAATTGCCCGAATCGGGGCGTAAAAATAGCTTTAATGAGCATTTCCCATGCAGTGAGCTTTTGACACTTGTTTAGTAATATCGAATGGCGACCCATATATACCTTCAGAAATACATACATAAGTACATAGGCGTGTGTGTTCAGGTACAATGGAATATATCGAGACGCACGTTCAATTGCACATATTGATTTGAGTAATTTCTCTCGGTGCGCGAGTAGCTCATCTCTCTTTGCTCGCAGGTGCTCTCTCCCACTCTTATCCTGCCAGTGCTGACTGAATATCAGTGTAAAAATAGCTAGATTAATATGTAGAGATCTATATAACATCATATTGTTTATTTGTAACATTCTTCAAATACCATTTAATGTATCATTTATTAAGTCGAAAACAGGATCTTGAGGTATAGGATTGGTTATAGGTTTTCATCGTTGGCTAGCAGCATAGCCAGCTATATTTAGCCAGAAAGAAGCCAAATGGGCAGCACTGCACCCCACTCTCTCGCTCCCTCTGGCCCCACTCTGGCGCGCTCTCTTTCACACATCGCAAGTGCACAAAACGTGCGGAGCTGCGAGCAATTCATTCATTTCGCTGACAAGCGCTCGTCGGTTCACACACTCGGCACTCGAGGAAGAGGAAGACAAAGAGAAAGAGGCGGCGAAAGAAAGCGAAATAATAACAACAATAAGACGGCAGATGAACAGATAAATCGGGTGTAGTTAAAACCAAAACCTAAAAGCCACAACAACAGCAACAGTTAAGAAAAGACAGTAAACCGTGTTATCTGTGATTTATTTACCAGAAAAAAAATAACAAAAAACAACGAAAATAACGGCGTGCACTTGCTTAAATCTTAAAATTGATGAGAAACGCACTTAACTGTGAAAAGGTGATTATTAAGAAAATATGTAAATAAATAATAAAACAAATATATATGTACATATTTGGTTTACAACTGTTTAAATAACTTGAGTTCGAAGTGTTTTCATAAAGACATGAGTGTATGAATACATCCATATGAATAAGACGAGTGTGTGTTTGTGAATAATTAAATTCCAAATAGATTTCTTAACGGTTCACAAACTGAAACGCAAAAGCCAGCTGCCGCTGAGCGTTTATCTTAGTTTTATCCAGCGATACGAGTTTACCCAGCTTACCATTACTTATCCAAAATATACAATTCGTATATACATATACTATATACATATATTAATATATTAAATGTATTAATCTTGTTGCGCAGATCGCGTTGCTGAATACTCCGACGAGGACGAGGAGGCCGAGTTCAGTTCGGGCGAATTCAACGACGAGGCCAACGAACTGGGCCTGATCCGGGGCTACGATCCCAAGGATCCGCGGGACTACAACCATCCGGCCAAGCATGATATGCGCAAGTATCGCAACAAGCTGCAGCGCTCCGGAATTGAGGACTGCGCCCTAGTGGGTCACCATCCCGGCAGCATCCAGCACCATCATACCGGCGTGGTCGTCGATAGCGATAGCGAGTTCGAGATGAAGGACAAGAGCTCGTCACGGGCCAAGTTTAGCCGGGTGAGTCAATCACATCGAATCACATCATATCTTTATATCGTGTAATCCCGCCCAGCTGTTTCGCGTGGCACCCAAAAATAAGAAAAATTGTCTCTTACCCAAAAGTATTTTCATTACCGCTCGATATAATTGCGTGGCAACACGTTAGCAGGCGGAGGTCTTCTATTTGGGGCGCTCTAAAATTCATTATGCAAAGTGAATAAATATCACTTAGTGACTATCTATATAGATTACAAGCACACATTCGCACATTCAGCACATAAGAAGGGGCAGAACCCATTCACTAAAAAGCTAGAAACGCAACAACAGAAAAAGGGAAGTTTTTTTTAACCTTTTTAACCTTTGATAAGAGGGGTATGGCATGATTTAAATGTGCACTTAACTTGACTAAACTAAGACCATGTAAATAATATTTAGATTCAGTCTGATATCTTTGAGGATTTCCTTGTACTAGTTCCTTCAATCCATGCCTTTTCCGGAATTTCCCAGTAATTAGCATAAGCTAACCTATAAGGCATTTCCATATTATTCACATTTAGCCCATTCTAGTCATCGAAACTATGCTTAGCCTTGTCTTGCACTGTTAGTACCTTGTTATTGCTACCTCCTCATTCTTGCTGGTTTGGCATTTGCCAATTGCGAAATATTGTCAGTTCCTTGCTGCTAACCCAGATCCGCAGGCACATTTACAAGATACAAAATGCCGACCCAGAACAAAGACTGCTACCAGAACCGGCGGGCAAATCAAATCAAATGAAATATGTATCAAATATGTATCCGCATAGTATAGAAAAAAGAGTGCATGTGTACAGGGGCACAGATACCTAAGTATCGGGCGGGAAAGGCATGCCCCAAACGGGGTGGCCAAGAATTTCTGTGGCAAATAGTTGACAATTGTTGGGGCGGCGGCCTTGGCGTGTCGCTCACTCGACTCAATTTGCTTAGATTCGCCCGGTGGCATACTTTCGAACCTATGACTATATCTCAGGGTTATGTATATCGGGGTCGTGGATTTTCGCCTAAGAATATATCCAAGTTGGACTACATGGAAGGGCTTCTTATTCCGAGAAATGAGCAGAGAGAGGAGTGTTGTTCACATGAAATATGAAAAAAAGGAATTCTTTTTGAAAAAAGCAGCATATTTAGAAATTCCATGCTTTATTTATATACCTTTCCCCTTTGAAGCATTCTTACCAATCACAACAAAGACAATTTTCTTAAGCTGCCGCTTAAATATTTAAACAGCGAGCGTTGGGAGGCTTGGACTCACTACTTGGCCCAGCTGTTTGGGCCAATGATGGACTTTCGCCCCGTCCTGGTTGGGCCCACCCATTCCCCCTGCGCCCCCTTTATCTACGCACCACCTGGCCAACATCCGTAGCACAGGTGTAAAATTAGCCTGCGGCTTTTATTGTCATGGCTTCTGCTTCTTTTTTCGTTGTTGTTGTGCTGGCTGGCTTTTTATCGCAGGATCATTTTGAATGCTTGCCGTAGACAAAAACACGACTAATGACAGGCCGCAGAACAACAAAAAAAAGCGTAAAAAATAAAACAAACAAAAAGAAACCGATGAGCGCTGGGCAATTAAAAAAAAGAACGATGCATAAATTTTAACAGCTCCCCAAGTCGTCGTCGCTGTCGCAGTCCTTGAGATTTCGTTTAATGGCCCATAAGCAACTCTAGATTTATCCGGCGGCAATTAAGAGGTATTAATAGGGAAAGGGAAGAGCAGAGAAAATAATATTTTCAACTTAATATAAGCTCTTTATGCATAAAGAACTTGTGTTCTTATCGTAAAGATCTTGTAGCTTCTAGTGTGCAACTAGTTGTTCAGTTTAGTATCCTTACCTATTCCTTTAATAGTTACTAAATTGATGCAATTATACTAATCATTTTGATGGTCATTTCCCTTTTTAGACGATCTCGCTGCAGCAGCGAAACTTCAAGCAGAAGATCGTGGCGCTCTTGAAGCGATTCAAGGTGAGCGAGGAGCTGGAGGGGGAATCTGGACACCGAGGAACGGCGGCGCTGCGCGGAGAACGCGACCTGGATGCACTCTTCCAGGAGCTGGAGTCGCTGTCCTGCTGCGAGGGCGACGACTCGGGTCCGGACATGGACAGCATATCGGTGGGCTCCACGCCGAAGCCATCGCTGCGTCCCTTCTTCACCAACTCGCGGATCATGTTGCACGACAACATCACCGGAAATGGCGGAGATCTGAGCCAATTGGTGGGGGGAGGTTCAGGAACCGGAATCGGAACCACTGGTGAGTACCGGGTGAATATCTTTTAATATAGCGCGTTGATTTGACTTTGCATTTTTATTGATGTGCTATTAACTGGAGTTTGACTAAACGACTTTTGTTCCATTAATTTTGTTTGGCGTTGCGTTGCGTTGCATTACGTTGAGTTTGTGGGCGTTACGTTGCGTTGCGTTCTCATTACGTTACTCATTAGCTTTGTATTGACACACACAAAATTACAACTTCAATTCAAGCTTAATAAATTAAAGTAATACTAATAATGTTAATTTCTTGTTATCAGACAGTACGAAATGTATAATTGCTTTTGCAGTAAACTCAAATGAATAGAAATAATATACACACAAAGTTTTGACAATTTTCCGGAAATTTATAAAATTTATTATGTAAACTCTGTTTTCAATAGCCGGTTGTATTTTCGTACATTTTTTTCGGTGCTGTCTGTCCGCTTCTTTGCGATTTTCCATTGTCAACAGTTTAGGTCAAGGTTAAAAAACACGAAAAATAAAGAAAACTTGCGGACAGGAATGTCACATACACACAGAAACGCATACACAACACAACTCAGCATACCGACACGCACACATACACACAGTTGAAGAGGACAAATTGTTTTTCCCGGAAAATGGAAAATGGAGGCGTGGCATTGGAGACAGTTAATTGTTCTGTTGACCATGTGGACTGTCACTACCACCGTCCACTGAGCAAAAGTAGGCGCGGCATTGAACATTTTCCGGAAAAAAACAAAAGCGCAACAGTAACTTTTTTCGTAGCTTTGCTGAATTAACTCTAAATTGTGTTCAATATAGATGTAAGTCAAGTATTTTCGATCCAAATGCTTAGCTTAACTATACTACTTAAGTACTATATACTTGAACAACAACTCGAAACAAACAACAAACAAACATAAGATACATTTTGCATGGCTTGAACAAATCTCTCTTGCAGGCAACTCTGAGCGCCGATCATCGGATAAGAGCGACCAATTGACCAATTCATCTTACAATCTTGAAAATAACAAAAACCAAAAATGCATTCATTTAACAAACAATAACAATTCGGCAACAACACCAGGTCTGTGTACATTACAGCAAAATCTAAAAAAAATACAAAAAAAAAGAATATCCCCAATCAAAATTATAGAAATACTACACACCATCACTCCCCCCCCTAAGAAACCTTCAAATACTGGAATCCGTGGCCAGTTTGTATATAAGTAATAACAGCCCAACCTATCAGATACATTTTCCATCCAGAAGATGTGTGCTATTTTCTTGTTTTTGAGTGCTAACGCCTTCCTGAAAATATTAAAAATTACTTGTAATACATTTAAAGTATGAAAGCTAATCAGTAAAAACAGCTTCAAATATATTTCACTACTATTGAAATCTCATAGATACAACATGTAGTGAGATTGTGCCTTTTTTCGGATTATATCAATCTATGAATCGAGACAAAGGAGCTTTTATTCCGATTTCTTATATAGGCTTCCTATATAGGATTACAGGTTTTAATATTTAAAGGAGGCGTTCACCCAAATTCCTTGCCTTGCTCCACACTCACGCACAGCCCACACACGCATACAGCTACACAGCCACTAAGCCACACACACACTGCCACAAGTACACTGGAAATGTAAATGTATGCCTTGTTCGTATCCTAGTTGTTGTTGCACCACACCGCTCTGCACCTTTGCATGCTCGAAATTGGAGCGGGATTAGGGGGAATCTTTGATTTGTGCGTCAAATCCATTGATCGTTGGTTTTTGGTATACATAATACATAGTTGAGGTGCATGTTTGTGGGGTCTTAAAATAAAATTCCTCACCCTTTTTGCCCCAACCCCCGCTCAAAAAAAAAAGGAGTCCACGTACTCAACATGTGTGAGATTGTGTGTGAGTCTGTGGCATGACAATTGAACCTTCGACGCACTTGAAGCGCTTTTCCAATTAGCCGCGACATAGACGTCAGACCCTTGAAAACAACACCCTTAATCACGGCCCTATGCCGCCACCACTTGATAAAGTCTTGGATTTGTTTGCTTCCCCGGTTTTTCCCCTTTTCCCCATTTTCCCCCCATTTTCTTTCACTTTCATTTTATTTACGTGTCGTGCGTTTTTTGATTAATCGGCGCATGGCTTTGAAAATTCAAGCACGACGAGCCGGAAATTTCTGCCACACAGAAACATGGCTACTTTGCCCCACCTTTAGTCCACCTCCCTTCCATTCATGGTCATAAAATAAAAGAAAAGCTTTAATTATATTCTCGGTCCGTTCTTTTTATTATTTATTATTTACACGGTGCTCCTGGGACTGGGTAACTCTTCGCAGGGGCGTTCTATTTCGGGACCTACTATTTGTGGCCGCCATTCTGTCTCACGATTCTGTTTTTACTCGTCTTGTTTGCTCTCCGCATGTCTTGTGCCCCCAGTTTCACACCGTCACTCACTAGACCCCCATCCTCCCGCCGGGGTCATCCTAATGGCCGTGTCTTTGGAAAAACGAGAGGAAGCCTTTGAAAAACACTTTATGTTTGAATAAGAATAGAAATGGACTTTCTGCTATAACAACTTTCCAAAACCATTACCATTATGATAGCTCCTGCATTAGACTAAACCAGATACCCAAAAGCACATAGTTTAACCCATTTCCTCATCTCTTTTGTGCTGCCCACAGATCGCGGGGGTAATGACAGCTCCGGCAATGAGGGCAACGCTGGCTATACGGATGGCCAGAACTCCGATCCGCAAAACAGTCCGCCCAGGGACAAGGACTACATGCGCCTGCAGCAGATGCAGCAGCAGCAGTTGACCCCAGCGAGCTCAGTGGCCGCCAGCATGGGCAGCGGGAGCGTGGTAACGCCGGCTCAGACGGAGAAGCGGTCACGATTGTTCCGAACTTCCAGCAATACTCCGGCGAACACAGGAAGTGGTGGCAACAGTGTCAGTGCCATTAGCGCATCGGGTGGCGGCAAGAGGAAGCACACCCTGAGCCTGAGTGCCGAGCCGAGATCCGTGCTGGAGACTTGCCTATCGCCCACCAATGTGGAGCCACGCAAGCTGCTGCTCGACCAGCTGAGTCGCGTGTTCGCCGGCGAGGACAGCACCATTCCGGAGGTGGTGACCATCATTAGCCCGCCGGAGGCGTTGGGCGGCAGTGCGCTGCTGGCCAAACTGGTCACGCTCTTTGCCAACTCCTTCAAGCCGGCCTTCGTGCCGCAGAACACTGCCGAGGTCAAGGCGGTGCTCCAGGCGCTCATGGCCAAGATCCAGAAGTAGTAAGTGTTCGCGTTCTATTATCACATATGCAATGCTAATGCATTTTCTTGTCCACCTTTAGTTGCAACTCCAACGCCAAGCCACCGCACACGGTGAAGGTGTTGCTAATTGGCGGAGATTGGCTGCAGGGAGCTACTCTGCGACATTACGTTGAACTGATGGGAGTGCGACCTCCGGATTGGCTGAATCACCTGCGCTTCTATCTAGTGCCCGTGGGCGGCAGCTGCGGCAGTGTGGCTCGCCATCTTAGCCAAATGGATCAGGCGTACGCGGTGATGTTCGGTTCGGACAATTGGACGCAGCTGTGCGAACGGGCCGCAGCCACGGCGGCAGCGGTCAGTGCGGTGACCACAGTGAATGCCACCGCGCTGACAACCAACCTCGCAGATGCGGCTGGTGTTGCCAAGTCCGACATCGCAGAATTGGTGCAGCGTATTCAGCGCTACCTACTGGCGGCAGGACCCTGCACGCAGATACCCATTGCAGAGGCTATGGTTAACTACAAGGACGAGGACTCCTGTCAGATCTTTGTGCCGTTTGTTAGTGTAAGTATATAGCCTAAGAATACTTTTCCATCGGCCATAAAACACTAACCATATTGTTCTTAATATACAGGATGTTCGCATTGGATATCTGGACGCACAGGCCTCGCTGGATCTTGAGGAAAATGCAGCTGTCTCCAACGCAGTCGGTAGTGGACTGGGCTCTGGATCTGCTTCGAGCTCAGCCATCCCGATAGGCAGCCAGAGCTCGCCAAATGTACACGGCGTGGTGTCTGGTTCGCCGCCCCAGCAGCAGAGCTTGGGACGCATCTCACCGCCTCTGCAGACGCCGCCGTCATCCGCATCCTCTCACCGGGAGCGCAATACCAGTGAATCGCTTAGTACGCCATCGTCGGTGCAGCAGCAGACGTTCAGTGGAGCTCTTGCGGCGGCCGAAGCAGTAGAACTGCAAGTTGACTATTGGCCCCTGGTGCGGCCGGGCGAAGGTCACACCAAGGAGTCCAAGGGTGGCTTGTCCAAGGGTAGCGACGCTGGCGGCAAGAATAGCATTAAGAGTACGTTTAGGAACCTGCAGGTGTGGCGACTGCCACAGCATGCACAGCAATTGGGTGATATGTTCAATGGACTGACTGTTAGTTTCGCCACCAAGGAAAAGAAGCAGAAGCAAAGTAAGTCCATCCTACTTCTTGTTTAATACTTTATCCTAACTCCTTATCCCAACCCCTTTTTAGTTATGCGCTTGGGCAAAAAGAAGGATAAGGAGCGTGATCTCGAGAAGGAGCAATGTGTAGAGGGCGTGGCCCGTTTGATTTGCTCACCGAAACAATCGCATCCAGTGCCACTGCGAGGTAAGAATGTCCATCTTCCACACACTGAAGTGTTTTACTAATTTTTCCATCGCTTTTTTTTGGCAGTGTACATTGATGGCACCGAGTGGACGGGAGTCAAGTTCTTCCAAGTATCGTCGCAATGGCAAACGCACGTCAAGAACTTTCCGATTGCGCTCATCGGCTGCACTCCCATGTCCTGTGCTGAATTATCCTAGTCATTTTAACCCCCGACCTCACACGGGACACTCCCACAAACAACACAGATATACGGACACAAAAACTGAAATGTGCTCGGAGCAAGGGAGCCAGTCACTTGCGCGGCAATAAATATTATAAAACTGAAAAGAATGATAATTTATTTATAATTAGTATTTGTAAATTTTTAGTTAATAAACCGTTAGCCTGTAACGTTCATTTAAGTTCATTTCCGCACGCAACTTGTGAATTTATCAGAGATACTTTCGACCCGCAACCAGACACATACAGACAAACAAGACACTACTAGTTTAATGATATGCTTAACGTAAAATTAAACTCGTCAGAGATGAACAACGCGTATCAAAATATCCTGTACAAGAAGTTCTAGAACTAAAACCAAACTAAAACTAAACTGTGTAGTTACCGTTTCAATAAATTTCTATGGACACGTTGCTCCTGCCTGTTGGCATGTACTAGCATACACGTATATATTCTCTAACCGACAGTTCCCAAGCAATCGGGAGCATTTGGCCCCATGATCTCAAAATCGCCGCTCCCGTTTGGTCAACTATCAAACGAATCTAAAAGTACTGCAGCATACTAAGCCTAATTGACAAGAAATTGACATTATACCCAAGCCCGTCGTCTATGTACTACCTAAATCAGAAAAATATCTGTGTGTAAAATTATATACAAAACATACTATATATAGTTACCTATCTTATCTACCATATATACAAAACCATGTGTACTACTCTTATTGTTGTGATTTTTGAAATTTCAAGGCAGCCCAGTCTTATTAGCGGATGTTGGAAAAGCATAAATTTATACATGTATACATAAATTTATACACAGCATGCTCTAAAGCAAAAGAAAGTTCGATATATCATTATTGTATATTGTATTCTATTTCCCACTAAAATCGCATTCGTGTCCCCGTAGTTGTTGCGAACCGATTAAATACGAAAACTCTGCGTGTTTTTCCCCGTTTGAACTGAATGATGGAATGGAGTTCGAGGTGCGTTGATTGCGTTGCGAAGTGAAATATTGTAAGGCGTGTAATTTATAACTGTACTATTAAATATATTAAAGTTAACTACGAAATTATAAACACTTTTTATTGCAAATATTGAGATGTACATATATTTAAGAACAGCGAACATGAATCACCTGCTTTGGCAGTCCGTTGACCAGTATGCAGCGCTCGATGAGACCCAGAGATCCACCGATTCCACCCGGTGGCAGCAGAAACTCATCGTCTGGGTAGCCTTTGGGTTGGGCAAACTCTTTCAAATGTTCATTGCTTTCGCTGAGCGTGTCCAGTAGCCAAACGGCCAGATTGCGGGATTTGCCGTGACGAGCCAAGACGAAGAACTGCGGTAAGGTTTATGCATTAATATTGACTATAAGAGCCTAGGTTTTTCAACTCACCCGATCCAGCCGGTCCACCAGGTAACCCACAATCAAAGCCCAATGCGCTCGGTGTCCGTGTCTAACGCAGGGCGCATGGTTTACATCGGAATCGTAGCTTTGAAATAACAATTTATTTAAGGACAACGCAAGGAAAATATCCTCAGACTTATTTGTAAGCACGTAGTTATATATATCATACCAAAGGTGAAAAAGACATGATTTTGTTTTAAAAGACATTTATAAACCTATTTAGATACAGCATGTATAAATGCAGGTGATAGATTTAAAGCTAAACAAGACCCGCTAGCCCACCCGCATGGGTGGCGAAACCAGGATGACTCCGTCGCCTCTAACGAATAGCATGGGAATAGTTCGCTTGGCGGTCTTGTACACCTCCTCGTAGGTTTCCTCGTCGATCTCCACTGTGGTCACCGTCTCCTCCGCGTCGCCCAGCACCATGTTCAAATGCTGATCAAACGCCTGGATAAAGGTTTATATTAAGAGATGGCTGGCCAACAGCAAAAGAGCATCAACTCACGTGAAGACGTCCTCGCAGTTCCCGCTCGTTGCGCATCTTTACGTACACCTTCTCATCCAAACTCAATCGGATGAGATCCAGGGGCTCCTTCACCGGCAAAATCACCTGGCTGAGCTGCAAGTACGGCATATAGAGAATATCCTTTTTGCTTTAATGCTTGCACTTACCTGCTCTGTTTCGTCGGCCATTTAAATAAAATATTAGCACTTTTCGTACTTACTGACTGAAAATTGTATATTTAAGTTTGCAAAATCTAAAATGCTGTTTATAAGTTGTAGCACTAAACAAGCGCGAATTTTACAACACTGACCGAGAACAGTGTGCTGTTAACCGTTTACAAGTGCTGTTGGGCGCCAACGGCTTTCAATGCGGGGGAATACCGAACTTAAACCGGGTTTGAATTTTAATATTTTTGAAAAAGGATACGGCACTAGTAGACAGCCTCCGGCACTTAAAAGTGCCCTGACTTTTTTGCAGTCCAGAGGTCCGGCATGCAACTGGCACGCAGCTGGTCCTGGCATATGCTTCCTGGTCAGTTCAAACAAATACTGAGCACTAAATAGTTCGCCATTTAGGGTATACTCCTGCTCAATTGCATCCTTGAGGAGATCAGCTGCCGTGGGACTACCGCCGAGCAACATGCTTAGGGCCACTAGGCCACAAGTGGGTCCAACCTTGGATACGTATATAATTGTATAATAAACCGAAAAATCTTTATTGTTTCCTTGCTCACCTGCATTATACTGTTTACGGAGTAGTATTGGCAGTGTTTCGGTGGAGAATCTTCGCAGACGCGACTTAAAAAGCATCCTTTCTGCACCTCAGGATACTCCGCAGCCCAACTGCACTTATCGGTGGGTATATGGTCCGTAGCAGGACGTTCCTTTGTTGTAGCTGGTGTGCCAGGAGCGACTGTCATGGGCGGTGTGGGAGGAGGTGGTGGCACAGGTGGAATATTCGACATGGTTAAGAATTAAATAAATAAATAGACTAGCAAGTTAACAGACAATGGCCACAGCTGTTTTCGCAGACAATTATTAACAGTACTGAGTTATCGATAGGTGATATTCTGTGTTCACCTTGTTGCAACTATTGTACAGTGGGCACAAAATGAATAAAACCCACATAAAAAAATTAATTAGGCTTATTTTTACTTTTATTGTAAATTTTTCATGTTTATTCTTTAAATTAAACCAAAGAGCATGAAAATTCAGAAAATGAATTGTTGGAATAAAATACATACGAATTATACGCAATTTACATATATGTATTACCAAAAACAAGGAGCAATTTTACATGGAATACTATTCATAGTTATAGGATATATCGAGTAACGTTATAACTAAACAAAATTCACGCTCGAATGTTATGCTTAAGGGAGTTTTGTGGAGCTCAGCCAATTACAATAGAGTTGCCAATTCGATGGTGCAGGAAATTATGTCGTTAATTACATTTAAAAAGTTATTCATTTATTAAATTTACAATCACAAGATTTTTTGTTTGTTTAGAAGATACTCTGATGTTGTATTCTCAATGTTGCTGTTCTGTTGCAAAAGCCAGCAGCGGTTGCGTGCAAAATTTGACTAATACAATGGCAAAAATAGTACTAGGGAGATAGGCGGGCGGTCGGTCAGAAACATGAATTATTAAATACGAGTAGAGTACACAGAGCATACTTATTCATTGAACGGTTACTTAGGTCGTAGGAAATTGGGTATACTGGTTAGGCCTTTGCCAGAGGCCATTTAAGACTCTGCTGATGTTGATCTGAATCTGAACTTTGCATCCTATCAATTAATTAATTACTATGCTGTTTTGCTGAAATTGTTTTACTTAATCATAGAACACTTTCCTCCGTCGTCCTTTGTGTTTTTGCTTGCTTCTCATGTTCATTATTATGTTGGAAATATTATTTAATAATATAGATTGTGTAATTATCCATTTTGCGTTGTTGTTACATTAGCACTGACAGTTGTCGGGATTGCCAGGACGATTGTTTTGCGAGCCCAAGGTGATCTGATCGGGGAAATCGTTGATGACCTCAGCCTATGCGAAAGTTAAAAAATCGTTTTAGTATGAAAGATATCATTTAAAGAGGATTTCTTACCTCCGCCTCCAACTCTAGCGCATTCTTGGCTATAACTTGAAACGCCATTTCCACGTTGATGCCCTCCTTGGCGGACGTTTCGTAGTAGGGTATATCGTTCTTAGATTGGCACCACTGCTGCGCTCGACGCGTAGACACCTGGCGGTTGTCCAAATCCACCTTGTTGCCCAACACCACGAAGGGGAAGTGCTCGGGATCCCGTGGACTGGCCTGAATGAGGAACTCGTCGCGCCAGGAGTCGAGATTCTTGAATGAGTTAGGCGCCGTCACATCGTAGACAAGCACACAGCAGTCGGCTCCGCGGTAAAAGGCCACTCCAAGCGACTGGAAGCGTTCCTGACCAGCAGTGTCCCAGATCTGTCATGGAAATTTCACGAGGTAAGTCAATGAAATCGAGTGTTTGAAAGTTCGCAGTGCTTACCTGCATTGTGACCACTCGGTCGTTGACCACCACCTCTTTCGTGCAGAAATCTGCTCCGATCGTGGCTTTGTATTGGTTGGAGAAGCGTTTGTTTACATACTGATTCATCAGCGAGGTCTTGCCCACACTGCTGTCGCCCAGAATGATGACTTTCAGCAGGGATTTCTTACGGCCAGACATTTCGATGCAGTTTGTGGGGTTGGCTTACTCGGGGTTATTTCTTTTGGTATTTGACGCTGAAAACCACAGAGAATGTTATTGATTGTGTGTTAAAAATACCATTGCGGTTTTCTCTAATTCGATTAAGGAGTGTAGGCGTGTAATGTGTTCTTTACTAAGATTAATAAAATAGAACTGTGCGGGGTTTGTAAAGAGCAATGAAAAGCCGTAATCAGTAGCAGGATATGACTGTTCAAATGCTTAAGGTGCAAGCCAGGCGCAGTTGTAAAATGTTTGTAATGTCAGACTATTTGACGAGCGGTGGTGCTACGCTGTGCTTGGTGATAAACAAATCGGATGAGTCATTCTGAGCAATCCGCATTCAGTGATCGCTGGACTTTGTGAATAGGATGACGCGAGGGGAGGGAGGTGCCCGCATCGAGGCGATAAAGCGTGATCACTGCTGGCGCAGCGGAGAAAGTGCGCTGAGTACAGACAAAGACGAGGTCGAGCTGAAAAAGCGGGTCTGGAATACCAGGAAAAATGCCTGGGAAAACGCCCATTTCCACAATATCCTCGATGTCAGGGGGGGAGTAAGGTGCAATCGAAAATAGAGCGAAAGTGGACTCTCCAAGGGGAGATAAACTCCCCCGCCCCCTTTTTAAGACCATGAACAACTTGTTTTTGGACTCCACCATTACAACTACGCCACTAATTGCGTCGGTGTGCGTGGGTCTTTGTTGTGTACGTTTTTCGTGTGTGCGTGTGTATGTTTGATGTGGGGGCTCCACGGGCATTTTCCATGCACTTTTCGCCTGCTGCGTAACACTCTTTTTGCCGCTTTGCTTTTGCTATTCACTTTATTCCTTTTGTTCCAGCACTTACTTTGAACACTAGTGATTACTCCACGAGCTGATTCTTTGTGGTGCGCCTCGGTTTTACTAAAATATATTTAATTAATTACGCAGTGAATTTTGTTGTTGTCTCGCTAGGAGAATCGCTCTCATCTCTACTGGTCAGTAGGGGTTATCGATGGCGCAGTCGTTTCAACTATCGATAGAAATTGACAAAATTGAAGGCTGCCATTAGCCAACACTTTTTTGTGGCCAATTAACGAATTGTATCCTATTTTTGTTGAAATTATCACTGAAAAATATAGAACAGCCACGAAATACTGAAAGCTGCTAAACGCTGGTCACCTGGGCTTACATAGGAGGCTATAATCGACATGGCCACGCTTCCGCCGCGCAAGAGCCAGACGCCTACGAGGATCTGCATCTCTAAGCAGCACCTGACTCCTCTGCAAACATTGCTCCAAATGGGATTTCCCAGGCATAGAGCGTAAGTTTTCCATACCTAGTATATTGGGGGTCACCTGCCGCTCTAGCTTCCATCAAGACACAAAGGCTATGCGTGCGAGTGACCCGCTAAGAGTCTGTGTTTCATAGAATCAGAGTATTGATTTTTTTTGCTTATCTCTACACAGGGAGAAAGCTCTGGCGTCAACTGGGAATCGCGGAGTCCAGATTGCCTCGGATTGGTTGCTGGCCCATGTCAACGATGGCACCCTGGACGAGTGCGCCCCCAGGGAGTACATTATATATGCCTGTCCCACGGGTCCGTTTCTACAGCAGCTGGAGGAGTTCTGGGCCAAGTCGCGCCAAATGTGCGGCTGGAATGGAGCTCACAACTACGTGCCCCACATAACCCTGGTCTCGTTTTTTAAGGTACGCTTAAGTTGAATTGTAGCGACTTTATTGATTCCCTTAATCGACTTTGCAGGCCCCCGATGAGTGCTCGCTGCAACTGTCCAAGGCGCTCAAACAGGTGGTGGACATGACGGGCGCCTTGTTGGATCGTCCTCTTAAGCTGGAGCCCTACATGAGCCAGAACTTTATGGGCTTTTTCGTGGCCGAGGAGGATGCCAACTATCTGAAACGACTGGCCCTGCAGTACGTCAAGGAGGTGTCCAACTCAAGTACGAACTCTCCTTCTGTTGGTTGCACTCTCTTTGGGTTGTTTTGGTTTACCTTTCTCACGTTCTGTTCGATTCGGTTGATGGTTTTCCATTTTTCGGAGTGGCTTACACGGTTATGTTGTTCTCCTCTCTTCCTGCACACTAATACCCGGATATCTGGATAATCTGGGCTATGCTGCACAGTCATTAGCGATACCTATGAGCAGTTGGACGCCATTGTGGCCTGCTTTCCCTGGTGCGGTGCTGTCTCATCGGGCACCCGCTGCATTCCGCGCAGCAGTCGATGTAAGCCATTAGCAAAAGCCATTAGTTTGAATAACATCTCTATTTGATTCACTCAAAAGTACACTTTCCCATCACTCTATGCATGATTTACTTGCACTGGTAGATAACGTACTAATCTACTCACCCTATTGGTAAAACTCAACATGACGCTGCTAATTGTGGTTAATTGTTTTTATCAGTAAGAACTGTACATAGCAAGGTATGTCGATGTTTTTGCTTGCCGCTTTCAAACCACATAATTAATTTGTTTATACCGCGCTTCATTTGCTTGAAAAATAGTTTAGTTTATTATTTAAACCAAGCACTGTTAAGGTTAGTGTCACTACGTGTCATGCCAGAAATTTGATAAACCCATGACGTTTGGCTTTGCCCTATGATAACTTTAAGTGGCTGTAACTCCTTATCAAAAACATCGATTCACCGTGTTAGATACAAACGCATATAAGCAGCACCGCATTCGCATTCGTTTCCATTCAGTAATCGTTTGTTCCGCCTAGCGAAAGGCCACTAATAGCTTCCAACTACCCGTAGCCATCTCACTCGAGCCACACGTAAAGAGCCTGCACCTGACGCTTGCCTACCAGTTCCCGCAGGCACAGTTTAATGCACTGAAAGCACTCGTGGAGACCTTAGACGCCGGCTGCGCCTCCAATTGGGAACTTCGTCTATATTCCCGCGATCCTCGGCTCGCCACCAAACAAGTTAGAGCTCCTTATTATCGCTCGAGGATTGGTTATAATTCCATCTTTTATCTTGCAGGTACAGAAGGTAGTTTATCCACACAACCCACACGAGACGGATGAACTGGAGCTCCGCATCGGCGACTACATCTACTTGAACACCGAGGTGGTGGACAGTTCCAGTGACGGCTGGGCCGAAGGCATATCCTGGTTGACTGGTAGCACTGGTCATTTGCCTGTCAATTACACCGAACGCACGGCCGAATCGGACGCCTGGACCCTGCATCGTGTGGTTCAGCTCTCCAAGAGCGTAGCCTCTTCTTTAACTTCCGCCGAAGATTTGGACATTGTGGACGGACGCAGTATATCTACAGAGCCCGAGGAACGTAACAGTAAGTTGCATTTTAAATAAGTGAACTTAAATAAGTGGATCTAGTACATGTAATAATTACTTATGTTTTGTTATTTCGTCTCCCTCAACAGACACCGCACATCCCGATATCATTGAAGGCTCATCGTTTGAGGAATCCGAGCAAAGCGTGGAGAAGTATTTGAGACAAACTTTGAAGCCCTGCCTGGAACTGCCCTCCGTGCAATTGCTCAACAGCCACAACTTGACCCATCAGCACAACCCTAACACGCCCACGATCGAGATTACGACCAATATGTCTTCTTCCTCAACCTCCGCGTCCAAGCAAGCGGTGGACGAGATCTTGGTGGAACCACCGGCAGCACAGCCACCGCGTCCAGATGACACACTCAGTGTGCACTCGGACCACTCCTTGCATCCTGGATCTCTTGACGCCTCGCATGCCAAGAATAGAAAGATCTACATTATGCGGCATGGCGAGCGAGTCGACTTCACATTTGGCACATGGATTCCATACTGCTTTGATGAGTTTGGAAACTACATGCGGAAGGATCTGAACATGCCCAAGACGCTGCCTCGTCGGAAGAACAGTCCCGAGGGCTGGCAGAATGACTCTCCGCTGACCAATGTGGGTGTCTATCAGGCCAATCTTATTGGTCAGGCCTTGCTTGAGGCTCAAGTGCAGATCGATCATGTTTACTGTTCGCCCTCGTATCGCTGCATCCAGACATGCACCAGTGCACTGGAGGGGCTGAAGCTCACGGGCAAGCAGAAAATCAAGCTGGAGCCGGGTCTGTTTGAGTGGATGGCTTGGTATCCGAGTGGTGTACCCGACTGGCTGACAAAGAGCGAGCTGACCGAGGCCAAGTACGAGGTTGATCTGGATTATGAGCCGGTGCAGCCATCGTCTGAGCTAACTGCTCGCCTAAAGGAGTCGACCGAGCAGTTTTATGAACGTAACCATGACGTTATTCTGCAGCTTTTGGAGCAGACAAGTAAATTTATCAAAATGTGGTATTGAAAAATAATCTAATGCACACTTTTTTCAAATCTAGCTGGAAATATTTTGGTTGTGGCCCATGCCACCACACTGGACACTTGTTCCCGGCAACTGACCGGTGGAGTTCCGCGCAGCACGAACGAATTGCGCCAAGTCATCCACAAGATACCCTACTGCAGCCTGGCAACGGTGGAACAGGTGGACGGCGTCTGGAAGCTGGTTGAACCCGAATGTCTGCCGGTGACGCACTCGAAGAATCCGCGGTTTGAGTGGAACGCCTTGTCGGCCACCTAGTGCCAGTGCTTAGAGCAGTTTCTGTGCAAGCATTGAGACTGAGACTCGATTGGAATGGACCTGGCGGTGAATCACACGCTGAAGGAACTATACGTAAATTTTTTGTTTGCTTAGCTTTTTGAAATCCGTATTGATTTACTGTTTAGAAATTGGCGCCGCATTAAGTTGATTGTACTGCCATACAAATTGAAAGTAATTTAGATGTACACTTACGATGCAAAGCAATGGAATGCGATTTTGCTGCGGTGTATAAACAATCCATCTGTTATAATTGCCCTGCTTGTTGAGAAGCCAGCGCGACGAACTCATACTTTATTGCAATCAATGCGATCTATTGACTATATATTGAATATATACATTTATACCGTATGCCAGTAATTATACTAATTGAGCGCTAGCTCGCCGCTTTAGCTATAGATTAACTTGCCCTGTTACTAGCTTAGTTGTTAGATCATTTGATTAGCCTTGCTGCGTAACGCAGTTCTTTTGTAGCCATTTAACCAAGAGGCAGACTTGTCTTAGCAACTTGTTGAGACTACTCCGTACGTAAAGCCCAAACATATATCGATATTATCGACTAGATTTAGAAGTACAAAACCATGTAACAACGCACAACATAATGGAACAATAAACAGTATACATTGAACACGTGTACGAGTAATGCCAAAACATTGAGGTGTGAACTCCATTTCGCTTCCACGATCCCCAAGAGGAAAGACGGACGATATTTTGCATTGTCTTGTGCGACTCGGAAGGGGTCGACCTTTATTTAATGCGCATAGAATTAGAATTAGTAATGTAATTGGTTTAGTTGTTAAATCTATAATATAATTGCTGAACATTTTACTTGAATTATATATCTGCATTTTGTATTGTATTGATTCGGTAATATATATCCCCATATATGTATATGCTTTTGTTTGTTTTAGTTTGTGTGTGTTTGATTTAAAGAGAAACCAAGGGTTTCAACATAGCGTTTAAAAACTTTTCTTCTTATCTCATTCGAAATTGCTTACGGATCTGCCGCTTAAGTATTTGAAGCATTAAATGGTATATTTAGTAAAAGGCGCTCATCTCATGCGCGTTTTTTGGAGAACTTTTGAGGGCTTAAAATTGTTGCTGGAGATGTATTAACTCATAACTCGGATTAAGCGAGCAGCCGCCAAGCTGGGCCGAACTGAAAAGCTAGCAGCAGCAAGAGGACGACGGCCATTAGGCCTGCCCTCAGCCAGGATCATCGCCTCGCCGCCGTCCTGTCCAATTGTTAGCACTGCACCTTGCCGAACTGGGCGCGACGCTCCTGGTACTCGCGGTACTCCTTGTAGTGCATCTGAATCTCCTGCGAACGGTAGCGCGTAAGCTTGATGGACTTCCTTGTCTCCGAAGTTATTGCAGCACGATAGCCGCCCTTCCGTAGAAGTGAATCAATGGTCTGCAGCTGGTCCCAGCCCTGTTCGGTGGCCACCTGCGGCAAATAGGTGGCCGTGCGCTTGCAGCCGCGTTCCGTGAGGAACTCGATGCGGATGCCATGGACGCCTAGCTGCCAGTCCAGGTGGCCCTGAGCCTCCTCAAAGTTCTGCAGGATCGAGACCGAGACGGTAAGCCGGGGCAACTCATCCCTAGAGATAGGGGCAAATCTGGAGTCCTTAAAGGCGCTGGTCAAGGCGTACTCCCGCAGACCATGGTGCAGTTCCATTGCACTAAAAGTACCAATGCAGCCACGCAGCCTCTTGTCGCGCCCAATCTTCCAGGTGACAAAGAGTGGGTAGGCGTCGTTGCTGAATACCGGCACCGACGGACCATCGACATTGTTCAGCTCACAGTCAAGCACCTCGAAGCAGAAGAGGCACATGTCGGGCACCGCGACGCTCTTCATGCCATGGCCGTTGGAGAACCGTTGCGGCTGGTGCACCATCTGCTGGTGCTGGTATTCCGGATCCCCGTTGCTGGAGTGCGGCTGCTGCTGCTGGTAGTTGTTGTAATGGGAGTTGGACATGCTGCTCTGCTCCGTGTCAGAAGTATTACACTAATTACGTTAGGTAGGTATATTAAGGTTACAACTAATGGCAGTGCACGTTGGTGCTCTAAGTTCAATTAACACAACAGAACAGCCCCAGTAGGAGTTGCCACAGAAACGCCGCCGCCAGTCCTCTAATCTTCTTCTGAAAATCGTTGTGGTGTTTAGTGCTGGGCTGGAAACGCAAGGCCTTGACTCACCTGCTACTGCGTAAACTAGGTCACCTGCTGTCCACCGGTCTGCGCTGACCTCTAGCCTGTGATTCCTGGCTCCCTGCTCGCTGATCCAGACCTCGTCTCCGTGTTCCTTGGCTGCCGTCCTGCTGCTAGTTAGCTCATAAGCACCTCATTGAATTGCGTCCGCTGGTCCGCTTCTGCGTCTGCAAAGGATCGTGTGGGAGATTGACAATAGAGGAGGGTGCTCTTGAGTGGATTTCCATGTTCATTTGGCCGAGCGATCTTCACCTTAGGTTTCACAACAGCCTCTATTGGAAAATTCGGGGAAGTGGGGAAAATTGGAGGAGAAAGCCCCCCTTCTCCTATCGCATTAATTGCTCTTTGTTCGCCCTGGCTGTTCCCCCCACCCCCCGCACTGCTTAAGGGCTACGTCCCACACATGCACACGGCCCTTTGTCTTGGCTGGCTTATCTAGGAGCCAGGGAGCACTGCAAGTACCCAGCAAGAACAACATTTTACCTTTTTTCAATGTAAACAAATATTACACTTTTTTACGAGTTCAGTTGCGAACTAGAGATGGCTCAACGAGAATGAGGCCCCCTAGGTGTATATATCGATAATAGCGCATACCAATGCAGGTAACTCCTGCGCGCTGTACAACACTGCTTATCGATAACACCAATAGTGCATTGCCGTATTTGTCTGCATATTGTTGATTTTCATTTGTTTTTGTTTAAATCAAAAGCAAAATGGCTCTGGCCAATGTGCTGCAGCTAAGCCAGATCGCTGGCCATGTCATCCTGTTTATCCTGTCTCTGTGCATCGTCGTGCCATTGTTTATAAACCTGGACCAATTCTGGTAAGTGCGCAGTTCCCCTTTTGTTCCGTGTAAATTATTAAATATCTTTATTTTTATTTTGGCAGTGGTCACTGCCTGCTCTTCACAACTGGCAAATGGCGGGAGGAGGACGGCATGTTCGATGTCCAGTGGGCATCCAATGGTTTCTGCAACTTTCCCCTGATTACCGGGATCTTTCTGCTCATTATTTCGGTGGTGCAGATATACAGGTATGTATCTTGTGGGTATTACTCGACTATTTTGATATCTAAAAAGCGAATTTCCTTTGCCAAATAGATACGCCCGCATGAAGGAGGAGGCCTCGTTTATAGCTCTGTTCGTTGACGTTGTTCTGGGCATTTGGATGCTGGCCATGTCCATTTTGTCGGCTATTTTCATTACCCTGGGCTTCATTGTCTGGTGCGATGGCATGACCGAGAGATTCCCATCCTGTGCCATTTCCGCTGGTCAGAACATTATCCACGGCGACACGGAGAAAATTAACACCTCCGGATTTTACATTGAAATGGGAACCACTCAGGTAAGATGGCACATAAAACCAAATACAACAAACTTATCTGTTTTAAAGCTATCTTAAGCACTTCTGAGTGCAAATTTGACTTGCAAAATCAAATCGTTTAATTACGTATACGTAATATCTTAGGATTTTGAATTGCATGTAAAACTAAAGATTCAGCTGTGCTTAGGGAATTAAGTTAATTAACTCTTTAAACCACTTTTCCTGATTTCTTTACAGTTCGGTGCATGGGGCTCATTCGCAATTTCCGTTGGCATCGGCGTCATCGCCCTACTGAAACTCATTGACAACCACCAGGTGCGCAACATCAAGGTATCCATGTACTTGGAGCGCCAGAGGTTGGTGAATCAACAGCAGTACGACGGCAGGTCAACCCCGCCGATCGTTTCGAACGGCTCATCTGACTCGGAACAGAACAAATAGTTGACGTTTGTGACCAGCCAGCAGTTTGTAATTCTCTACGTATTTCTCATCACGTGCGTTATAATCATTGTATGTCATTTGGTCCTCGTCCTTATCATTGAGGCAGACAGCCGGCAACACACATTATCTTTGTAGTGTAGCTCGAAACAAACTAATGATATTAGCTCTATGTTTTAAGCCAATTTACGTGATATACTGTAAATATATATGTATTTAATTGAATATTCCATGTTACAAATATAGTAAAACCAAATTATTATTACTGAGAGCGTTTATTTAGATAACTACTTCCGGGTAAGTACTTACGTTTTGGCACCTCCCCCCATTGATCCCAAAATTAAATAATCAAAGCGATATGTTATGTCAGTTACATTTATTTTGCAGTTATCTTCTGTGTTGTGTGTGTTTTTCTTGTTGTTGATGTCATTCGAATCTGTCGTAATGTCAAACGGATTTTGGGTTTGGATTTCACGTTTGCATTGCAACAAAATGTTCTTATAGACTTTAAAGCGACGCTATTGTACATTTAATATTAAATTCCGTATTTGCTTGCGTAGTCTGTTACAATTCAATTAAAAATTTCTTGATCGCACGGCATTTAGGCCCTGATCGCTGTATTTTTGCGTCTAAATTCAATCTTTGCCTGCACCGAGTTTGTTTCTTAAATGTGGAGCAAAAATGGTGGAGATTTACTTTTGGTATAGAGAAAAATAGTTACTTGTACATTTACGGGCTTTGTAGCTTTGCAGCTGAATCTCATCGATACTGTATCTGCATCTACGACTGCTTGGAGTTTGGTTTCGGTTTTCTGTTTTCTGTTTTCTGTTTTTCATTTTCATTATCGTTTTCTGTTTTCTGTTTTCTGGCATTCATGAAACAATTTCCTGGGATCTTACAATTAACACTACATCAATGTATGTACTATAATTAGTATTTTTAGTTTTTGCGTTTTTTTTTTCTGTTTTGTTTTATGGGTAATCATGTTTTGGATTTCTTTGAATAGCATATTATTTAAACTTACATTCTATTTTTGGTTTTTGTTTTCAGTGTTTTGTGTGTTTTCATATTTTGTTTTTTCATTATTTGGTTTTGGTTTTTTTTTCATTTTTGTTTTTAAATACATTCAAAAAACGAAACGCAAGGGTGTAAAAAACGATGTGCAGTGTTTCCTTGTTGCGGTTTCTCTTTGTACGAAATGAGGCGATAATAACCAAATCTCCTGCGGGCTGCGATTCAATTTGCTGGGGGCTAATCGATCCAGTTAACGCCAATTTTGGAAGGCGTCCTGGAGGATGGTCCGGATGACGACGCCGCGCCGCCAATGGACGCCGAGGGCTACGCAATTTGGGATGATAGTGGGTCGAATCGTAAAGCAAAATCATAGTTTTTCTTAATGGTCAAATATAAAAATTGGCTCTGGCGCATGTTTCGTTCAATCCATTGCATAGCCCACGACTGGTGGTTGCGGGCGTGTCCTCCGATCTCTGCCGGATGTGGCTAGAGACGTATGTCACGGAAATCGGTCGAGTGTGCTCCGATTAACCCCTGGCACTGAGCCCCTTAATCGCAGCCGGAGGTGATTTGCCGAACGCAAAGGGTGGTTGTGTTTTTGGTTTCGTGTGTATAAGATCAAACTCCCACCCGTTCGCCCCACACCCCACCCCCCACTAATCCGCACCGGGAATCGAGGGGGGCGGAGCCAGGACAGAATGGGCTTGAATTTGGATTTTGGTGAGCACTGCCATGCGATTTCCGTGACCTTTCCATGGCAGTGCGTGTCTGATGGATGGCGGGAAAAACTCTGGTCTGTTCGTGGACATGTGTCTCTCGGTGTGACCTTGTTTGGGCGGCGGACCAGCAGCCGAGTGCGTCCCGCCCGCAATGGTTTATCCGGCTCTTTGATGACCGGATCCGGCTATTCCCGCACCCAACTGGGCCACGCCGTCGCTTTGTGTAGTGTGCCAGGGATGGGCCGAGTGCGCAGGCGAATAGCCGCTGGGGCAAGGGATCCGCACTCGACCCTTCCCTGGCCCGCGATGCTCAACTGCTCCTGGTACTAGCACTACATAATACATACATAAATAGTTGGTAGTACCATGTGGCGTGTGGTGTGTCGTTCACATAAGACGTAATGTAAAATTAGTTATAAAACTTTCAAAAATTGTTTTCTTTATAAGCGTTTTAAAGTTGAAATTGTAGTTTTCTTTTCGGATTTTGTGTCTCCTCTGTACTCTCATTCCTCTAGGCGGATTTGATATCCAAAATAAGTTGGTTTTTTTTTGGTTTTTTCTTTCATTTTTTTTTTTTTTGGTTTCTTGTTTTAGACAAATGCAGGTGAAATATTTGCGATGCCATTGCCTACGCTCGAAAAAATGCATTTTCCTATATCTCGTGGTTTTTCACGTTCTTCTTTCTTTTTGGTGGACGCACAGCAGCGGAGAAAATTCATACCAATTGCACAATCCAAAGGTGTTTTTTTTTCCCCATTTAATTCAATGGCGCACAGGACGAGCTAGGCCCGTCTGTGGATTCCAATTTAATCGTCCCAATTAGTAGTTAGCCAACTATGCAATTTGCAGCTTTTTCCCCCATTCAAAAGTTTCAATATCGCGATTCGAATCGATCCGATCCACAACATAAAAAAAGTTTCGTATAAATTTTCCCGCATCTGCTGTACGTTTGTATCTTGACCTGGCTGGGTTTTTTTTTCTTTTTGTTATCCTTTTTAACGTTGGTTTCGGAACACTGGGGTTCGCTGGAACACAACATTATTTACCTACCTTGGTAATACATAGCATTAGTTCTTTGATTTCATTTTGTTTGTCGTAATTCGGGTGTGCTTACTTGGTTTCAACGCGATTTCATTTAGTTATAACAAACAATTTTCAACAATTTTGTACTTTTTGTTTTGTTTTCTTGGGTTTCTCTAGCTTTAGCTTTACTCCTTCATTTTGTTTTCTGTTTCATTCATCCCTGTTTCTTTTGCACTACTGCTTGCGCTTCTCTCTGTTTAACGGTATCACTAATCGGTTTCTGCTGTCGCTTACATAGGAACAAAACGAGAAGGAACATAATTGAACTTGAATTTGATACAACTTGGCCAGACTATTGCTGAGTGTTTCTCTGTGAATTAAATCCCTTTTCTTTACTATAAATACCCACTATTGTTTAACATTTGTGTTGGATTAGTTTCACATCTGCCCGTTGCGCATCTTGCTGCTTTCTACACTCTCCAAAGTTGCAAATGGCGGGCGGATAGTGTTGGTTCGAGCTGTTTGAGTTTAACGTACTGATTTCAGACCGTGGAAAGGCGGCCGGGTTCGCTGAGCTGCTTAACTGATCATCTTTCATCTAATCCGATCTAATACCGTGGACTGGGCACTTTATACATGTAATTTTGATTACAGCTTTTGATTTTCGAGTTGCCAGCTCTTTGGTTTTTTTGTTTTGGTGGATTTGGTGTTCAGTGTTGGACTATGGACTGCTGAGATGGCTAGTGGCTTCTGCTTCTGCTTTTGCTTCTGCTCCTGCTCCTTTTGCTTCTTTTGCTGCTGCTTTTGCTATCGGGTGGGGGGATCGGGTGGGCTTTTCGCGGGTGGGTGGGTCTGTGGTCTGTGTGGGTTGTGGGATGCAGTTTGGTTCTGCGCTGGAATTAGCACGTTAAATCAGACGCTCGCTGTACCATATTCAGAAATCCGTGTTGTTCGTACCGCCGTCGCCCTCGGCGCCCTCCCCAGCCACGCCCACTTCGCCCACGCTGGGCGGTAGGGCCAGGGACAGTGGGGGGGCGGCCGAGCCGGCCACCATCATGGTGGGTTCCGTGTTCCGGCGTTTCATTTTCAGCTTGTTCTTTTTCAACATGGTGGCCTGCGGTTAACGGTTATTCATTTGACATTACATTTGTAACGGTGGTATTTAAAGAGAGAGATAGAGAAAGTTTTTCAATTTGAAGCGTCCGGTGCATTAATTAGTTAGAATAATCGAATTTTTTAGATTTCAGTTTTAGCATTTGTTTGGTATTCGTGTGATTTAGTGTATTTTCATTTTGGTTGGAGAGAAAAAGAGAGTAAGAAAAGCGTTAACGTAAAGGAAATAAATTTCGTTTGCCTTAGCTTAGATTCGTTATAAGTGCTTCAAAAGCTAGCTGAGAAATCAGGCAAAATGCAACGGAACTCAATCAACAAAATGGTTTCGGTTATAGATATTTCGATACTGAATGATGGATTACGAAAGCTTGCAGTTGAGAAACGGAACGGAAACGGAATAAATGGAAATGGAACTAAATTCGATCAAGTTCCTCCAAGCGGGGGGAAATCAAAGAAAATTATCGCATAAAAATTAATCCAAAATTTTGTAGTCAACTTCTAGGCGCTGTGGCTTGCGGTGTGGTGTGTTCGTGTGTGTGGCGTGGTGTACTGAGGTGGATAGTGGTGGCTTCAGTTGGCTAAGTTCAAGTTCAACAGCGGTGGTCACAGTTTTCTTGTGCAGTGGGTGGTTCTTTGGTTGGTTGGTGGGTGGTGTGTGTTTCATCTTGGGTGGTGGTTCAAAGTACTTAGAGCTTGACAGCACCAACTTTTATTTACAGCTATTTGTTGTTTTTAACTTTAAACTTTTTTACTTTTTGTTTGCTTGTTAATGCTATTTCTCGCATTTGGAAGATAAAAGTTAATTTGCTTGCGCATTGGAGTTTTGCTCTTGTTTAAATATTCGATTTTTGGGGTTACAATTTGGCCATTTTCTCTGCTGATCTGTTATGGGTTACTTTTCTGAGGGATTATAGAGAGTTATGTATCTGACTATCTGGTTTCTATGGGTTGAAACAGGAGAACCAATTTCGCAGGCCGGTAGCCAAGCTCTAGGTGCTGCCAAAGCCGGCAGGTAGCGTCATCGACGCCTCCTTCTCCCCATTCTCGGCCAGCTGCTGCTGCTGCTGTTGTTGCTGCTGTTGCTGCTGCAATTGCTGCTGCGACTGAGACTGCGGGGATCCCGATACCGACACGGATCCCGATCCGGATCCCTGTTGAGCCACTGAAAGGCTCAGAACCGCCGGCGAGATATGAGGCTCGGTGAGGCGGCGCTTACTCTTCGTTTTCTTCAGCATGGTGGCCTAAATATATAGCGTAAAACACACACATGGTCAACTTAGACATACACACAGGCACATCACACGCACATCAAACAGAGAAACATTTTAGAACGCTACATACACTTCTTCTTTTGCCGATTTCAATTATTATTTTTTATGTATATATATATTTCTTTTCTTTTTTTTGTTTTTTTTTTCTTTTGAGCTGCCATCAACAAATGAAAAATGCTGAAAAAACGTGGCTATTTTACATGGTTAGAGGGGGGTGGCTCGGGGTGTTTCAATTGGTGTGTGCTCTATTAATTAATTACGACACAAGGGACGGGATTTACCAAGGGACAAATTACAAAGTTAACATACAAAACACGCATATCCAACGCACAGGCAGACAAAATGTTACATTGCTTCAGGTTCGATGACAATCGGATTTGTTTAAATGAATTATATTTGTTCATTGTCGTTTGCAATTTGAAATATGTCTAAAATGAGGTTTCGCTCTAGGTTTCCAGTATTTACCAGTACCGATTGTCATCATGTTTTCGTTATTAACAATTACTGTTCGTCTCCAATGCACTAAGGAAATAAAACAACAGGCATTCCCACTATTACGAGTATATCCGAATTGCGGTTGCTCTCCTCGTGCCTATAAGTTCGACTTAAGTCTAAATTTCAACTGTCTTGTAAGCTCTGTGGATTTTCACTAAGTTAGTTCTTGTTAGAGGGTGTAATAATTGAAATCAATGGAAAACCAAACGTGTTGCCCTCGCAATATTCAATAAATAGTTAAGAAAAGCTTTTTTTTAGACGTGAACTTAGATGCTTTGTCTGTGTTAACTTAAGTATGAAATGAGGATATGTTTTAAGAAGCCAGCATGCCAGAGAACAAAGAAACATCAGATACATGCAGGGAATCGGCTAAGTGGAGGCCAAATCCAAATACGAGAAATCCAAAAATCCACACTTACCTTGAGGGCCGACTTCAGGACGACCACATCGCCGGGACTCTGGATCCAGGGCTCACCGTCCACCTGGACGGGCATATCGGTGTTCAAGTGTATCTTGATGTGACCACCCTGGAATTTAAAATTCATACATTAATTATATGGCGTGTAATCGAATAGAAAACATCTGGGGCTTACCTGAGCTATGCGCATGGCCGTACGAATTCCGGATTGGATTTGACCCAAGTGGACCACGCCCGTCACACCGACCACCTCCAACATGCCATCGTAATGGTTGGGCGTTGAGAACTGGTCGTCCTTGTCGGGACCCCAGGGATTGGCACCGCTGCCCCAGCTGGAACACAAGATATAATTGGTATTAGCATGCATTTGAGGAATGTTACATTTTAAAGAAACCATGTGTACCTTAAAATGTTCAAGATGATGATGCCATCGACGGGTGGCAGTTCGACAATCTTGCCATCGACCTCCAGGCGCAGTTCCTTCTGCAGATCCTTGACAGCCTTGCGACCCACGATCTTGCGCAGTCCCATCTTCACGTAGTAGCCCTTGTTGCGCAGCCGCGAATTGAACTGATTGGGATTCTCCTCACGCGCATTGTGGAAGTCCAGGCAGAGATCGGCATCTATGCCAATGCCAAAGTAGTTGTTCATCACGAAGATCTGAGAGTTATCCTCGTTTTGGGCGCCACCTGAATGGAACGCCAAGTTCGTTTAGTCATCTTTGGTTTACATACGAATTGGATCAAACATCGACACACAGGACATCAAATATTTAACTGACAACATCGAGCTTGATAATATATCCATGGCTTAATTTACCTAATTTGTGGTTAAGTCTTGTTGTGTCTGAGCTGATTTACCTTACCTGGCGTTTGTGACATGCAAATCCCTACAAGGATATTTTGTACACATCGAAACTAAACAGCATTTCTCATCAGATACCAAACTGGGCTTGTGGTTTACATAAGGGGTTTATTGGGGGGTATATTAAGGAGAGACTTTATTTCTGTGCATTTGACGTACATCTACAATCTTGAACCACTAAAATTATGATCTATTAAATATTTATAGAGGAAGTGTTAAAAATCTCTGTTCCTGCAGCTAGAAATTATTACCAAGTAAAACTTGGATACATCTCTCAAAAACAAGTTGGTAAAAGTATAGCTTTTGAAATTTACATATGCTACATTTGTACAGCCTTGAATATCTATATTCTCGGTTTGCGTATATTACAGCCGAATCCGGGATTTAGTCAAAGCACAGGTTTAATCACAACACAAATTATATGGTTCTGGGACTGGGATACTGGGATACACTGGATCGGATAGATTAAATCTTGAAGGGGGTTAGACACTAGACGGGTTTACGAGTATGTAACGTAGAGAAAGAACACACGAACGAAGTTTTGAAAACACCAAATGACCTGATATATCACTCGATGTCAGAGCCGGTAATTGATGATGCTGATTGGTTTGTTGCGATTGCGATAGGTGTGCTTGGTGTGCCTTCTTCTTCTTACCGGTTGTTTGCGAGGGCGCCTTCATGGCCGGCTCTTCGGGCTTGTCCTCCGGATGGAAGACAACCGTCCAGCGGTCCAGCCTTATCTCCTCCGCCTCGATGACGTCGCGCAGCAGATTCAGCGGATCCTCACCGCCGGTGTAGCCGGAGCCCCAGCACAAAACGCGAGCCAAGTCGTTGCCTTGGGAGGATTGCGATGGGAAAAGTTAATCGATTTCAAAATATATGATATGATACTAGTTTATCTGGGGTAGAAGGTGGCTTATGGCACTTACCTGTTCCCAGTGGAACAATGGCGCACGGCGGGCTGGAGCACTCCGAGTCCTGGCCCACATTGTCCAGGCACTGCAGCACCCAACCAATGGTGCCATCTCCGCCGCAAACCAGGATCTTGTAGTTGGTTATTTGCCGGAATACATACAAACTACGGACATGATGGAGCACAACAAAGATAAGTGGGTGATACATAAACAGGTGTATAAGTGGAACGTACCCGGGCAAAGGACCGCCATTATCCAGATCGAATACCTGGTAGGGATTCAGCAGTTTCCTGAAGCTGGAGATCAGCTCCAGTCCCTGGCAGCCGCCGGACTTGACATTGACAAAGACCAGCAGTGGCCGCACATCCGAGGGCACCATGCTGGGCTCGATGTTCGGCAGGAGCAGTACCAGCAGTTTCTTGTCCTCGATGATGGTCTCGCGGAGATTGTAGAAGGCGCGAACCTGCAAGCAATACAACCCACATCCCATTAGTTGAGTGGCACGTGGGCATTGACATATGCTCAGATACCCACCGCCTTCATGGAGTCCTCGAAGGTGAGCACCACGGAGCCGTACTCGTAGTAGATGGGTCCGATGCTGATGAACTTGTTCTCGTCGGTTACGTACTTGTTGAGGATCTGCTCGTAGTTGCGCTGCGAGAGACCGGTGGGCAGATTGCCCACGAACAGCGCGATATTGGGACCATGTGGATCCTGCTTGTGCTGCATGTAGAACCGCATGAGCTCCATCTGGCGAATGGAGTCCTTGCCCAGCTGCTTCATAATATCCCATGGCCTTTCGTTCCACGACAAAATGCGTTCGGTCACGCCGCGATCGAGCAACACTTCCGAGCACCTGGCGAGGATTATGGAAATGGGTTATCGCTGGTTTAAAGCCAACCATATATAAGGACCTACCTGTAGTCCTGTATCTGGTTATCCTGCAGCCCGAACTTGTCCAGGGCATCGCGTATCAAATCCTTAATAACTGTGCTATTATCTACAGGAACACTGACATAGGGATCCTCCAGCATCGAGCACTGCAGCTTGCCGGGGTAGACGCGCACATGGCCGCGATCGCGGTCGTGGAACCGTAGGTATATGGCCGGTCGCTTGCCCTCCAGGTGCACCAGGTTGAGCACGGGCGTGGGATCGAGCATGGGAGTGTCCTCCATGCCGGCGGGTGCGTACAGATCGGTCAGATAGAAGGCCTGCGGATCGCGCGTGATGTGGAATGCCCGCAGGGCGGTGGTCAGCAGCTGCTCCAGCGTGTAGGTGCGCTGCACGATGATCACGCGGTACTGCTGGCGTCGGAATGAGTTGTTGCCATCAAACACCTTGATCATCTCTGTGGGTTATAAAAGTTTAGGTTTTCAGTTTCCCTAATCTAGAACTCTATGCGCACCTATATCCTTTTCCTCGCGCTCCTTCTCCTTCTTCTCGCGATCCTTCTCCGACTTATCCGACTTGTGGCCGGAACCGGAATCGGGTCTATAGTGACCGGAGGAGCCACCGGCAACCGATGCCGCGGCACCAGCTGCCGATGAGCCACCAGCTCCGCCACATCCGCCGCCTCCGCCTCCGCCAACTGCACCACCGCTGCTGGGTCCATGTCCCGATTCGGCTTTGCTGGCCGACTCCTCGTCCTTGAAACGTGGTGTGTCGCCGCTGCTAAACTCCTCGGATATGCTGCGTGCTGGGGATCACGGAAATGTGGGTCAGTAACTGCTCGCATCCTCACTGGGACACACATGGTTTAGTAGCAAAAAATGCGGCCTTGGCCTGGTTTTAGATACTTAGTTACGCTCGGAAAAATGTGCATTAAACTATATCTCTTTTAAAAAGGTTCACTATTTCAACTATATATATTTAATACAGAATCTTCCGAGGATTACTCATGCGGTTATGTCGGTGTTAATGATTAGTGGCATTGCAATGTGGGGCGGAATGGTGCGGATGATTAGTGGTTCGATGGTTAGCGATTAGTGGGTTATGGCCAAGTGGTTCAACAGAAAACGGGGGACGTGGGACGGGTCAACCAAAAACAAAAACCAAAACAAAGTGGTTAGCGCAAACTGAGGTCCTTCGGAAACCCAGATCCTTTCGGTTAGCAGGGACTGAGACAAAGACAAATAGAGAGAGAGAGAGAGAGAGAGAGCGAGAGAGAAAGTAGGGAAAGGAGTACGGTTGGCTAGTCACCTCTGCGCTTCTGGTAGCGCGGCTTGCGCCAGCCGACGGAGAGGCCCTGCCGCACCTGGCGGAGCAGTCGGCCCAGGACATGGCCATCGCTGGCGTCACTGGCCCTCGATCGACTGCTGGCCCCGCCGTCGCTGATGTCGCCGGCGAAGGCCACATCATCACTGGCCCCGCTCGGCCGGTCGTCCAGGTAGAGATCATCGAAGCCCACATCATCGTCCACATCGGTGGCGTCCAGTCGCCCGGCCAGCATGTGATAGTTGTCGTCATACGGATGATAGTTACCATCCTCATCCTGGATGGTAATCTCGATATTCTGCGACAGCCGGTCCAGGCTGTAATTGCTTTTGCCGCCCACACCGACCGCCTGCTTGGGCGATCTCTTCGAGCGTCGGCGCTGGAACAAGCCGCGTCCGTACTTCTTGTAGCGCGACACAGCCGTAATGGCCGCCGACTCCTGGAAGGACTTGCTCCTGCCCACCGGCGACAGCTGCAGCAGCGTGGCCGGGGCAGAGGGCGAGGCCGAGGAGCAGTCACTCGAATTGGAGTTGGACAGCGGCGAGCTGAGGGAGCCGCCCTTGCCCTGCGCCTTGTGCTTGGGCATGAGTATCGGTTTGGGCTTGGGCTTGATTTGGGCCAGAGCCCCAGTCTTGGGTTGCTGGCGTCCGCCCTGGACGCTCAAGGCATGTCCGGACTTTACCGGGGCAGTGGTGGTGGTGATGGTGGTGGCGTTGGCGCTGTTCCTGGCGGCTGTTGCAGTTGTGGAGCCACCGGGAACATTGGAGGCATTGCTATTATTACTACTATTATAGCTAAGGTTGCTGATCAGATTGAGGCTGCTGTCGAGGTCATCCGTATTGGTCAGCTCGCCGCCCGTGTCGGAGGTCTCGTAGCAGCTTTCCCGCGGCACCGTCTCGCCCTCCGCCTCCGCCTCGGCATCCCCGTGGTAGTCCGTCTCGCTGACGTCCCGCGGCTGCCGGCTGCGCAGGGATCGACGTCGCAGGGCCACGTCGCAGTGGTCGTAGTCATCGCTCAGATCGCCACCGCTTATATCACAGACACCGCCATCCACATCGTCTTCATCTTCGCTGGGCGAGAGGCCGCCGCCGCCGCCGCTGGAGCCTCTTTTCCGCCTTCGCTTGCCCTGGCCCAGTTTCCGAAAGAGATTCGTGTAGAGCAGGTGCAGCGAGGAGTTGGCCGAGGGCGACTTCTGCAGATTGCCCATCACATTCGACGTGGAGGTGGTGGTCGTCAGCTGCAAGGCGCTGTCCTGCTCCGTGTTTTCCTCCTCGGGCTCTTCATCCGGCTGATCCTGGTCCCGTTCCCGCTCCCGATCCCGGTCGCAATCTTGCTCCGCCTCGTTGCTCGTCTCGCCGACTGTCAGCGAGGAGGGCGTGGGTGAGTGGCACAGCGAGATGGAGCCACAGGAGGTGGGCGTGGGCGGCGTGGAAAGGAGAAAATGTTGTTTCGATTGCTCGAGCCTTTGCCTGTGGAGCTCGAGCAGCTCCTTCAGGCCCAGGCCCGCTAGCGAACCCGATCCGGCGCCCGGAATGGGGCAGCTCAAATCCGGACTGGCTGCCGGTGGCGCGCCCACACACACACATAGATAGACACATCATCAATCAACCGAAAACGCATATAAAACGCATCCATAAAACCCAAAAGAGAAAAAGAAAAGAAAAGAAAAAACACAACGAAAACTAAATCAAAAATCAAAAAAGTATTGGGAGAATCGAGCAAAATCGATGGTGGATTTGGTGGAGTGATAGATAGATAGATTGATAGGTAGATAGAGTGATGGTCTGCCATGATCTGAATGAGCTGGAGCGATGTGGTATCTGATCGTTGGAGTTCTTGTACTAGTTTTTTATATTCTTTTTTTTTCAGTGATCGGAGTGTGCACACAACACAACATCGATAGCAACTTTTTGGGGGGGAGAGTGGGTGAGTATTGCTACATCGCTATAGAGGGTGAGTGCGCCGGCCTACACTGAGAAAAATAGCCACCTTTTATGCTTCCTCAATCAGGAAACTAATGAGCTTGATAAAAATCAGTTTAGCAGATTTTAAAAGGCATCATTAACAGGTTTATTATCAGTGTAGGACCTGGCTGATTAGGACTTTGGTTTTGAGAGGGCCAGTGGATCCTGCAGGATCTGGACAATGTACTTACGACACGAGTAGTCGCGCACGAGCGAAGTCTTCGATTTGACCTGGACGCCGATGATGGCCTCGATGGGCACCTCGGTGCGCGGAATCGAGACTGAGTGCGGAGGTAAGTAGATAGGTTGTAGAATACCAAAATTACATTCGGTTGGCAGGTACATGCGACATCCGGCATGGGTCGTCATGCCACACCACTCGCAGCGATAGCCTGTTCATCAAGTTGCAGCATTAATAAATAATTTTATAGTTTATAATTAATTCAAGTCATTTACCAGTGAGACATTCCGAGGACCAACAGGTTTTCTTGCAGTAAGCGCATTTGGACGTTGATGGAAGATTGCCCTCTCGCCAGTGATGCTGTAATTGGACAATATATCCATCCATTATCCATTGCCGATCCTCAGCAGAGCGGAGTTCGCACTCACCTGATGCTTCACATTAAGCAGCTCCTTGCCCGGCACATACGTGGCATTCTCGGTGCAATCGGGCACGGCAAAATCTTGGCACTCAATATGCGCGAAATATTCGCAGACTGCGAAGAGATATATTATTAGATATGTGGCATTACATCTAGAGATAAGCAATTGGCTATCCTAAAAACTGGCTGACTAATGTGCAATGATGCTTAAACGTAGCATACTTTTATGGCAAACGCCTTATGCAAATTGGTATTGGTTCCATAGAGAACCAAATGCGCTTGATGGCTTGGAACAATGGATCGCAGGTGAACAGAAGTGACTGACACGGAAAACGACTGCTGCGAAAGCCATTATCACGGAGGGGGGGAAAATATCACAGAGGAGGACACAGAAGTGGACTGATGTATATATTCTGTCACTTACCTAAACAATGCACCGCTGGCGTTTCATCCAATCGCTTACGGCAAACTGTGCAGAATTTTCTCTTGTGATGAGTTGGCTCGGACCAACAATGGGCAACGGGATTCTGTGCGGAATGGAATGACACATGACAGCTATATTCGTTCTGAATTGTGAATGCCAGCTCCACCGAGCTGCGCCCGGCTACGGCTACGGCTACGTACCTTTATAATACATGGAGCGATGCCGGAACAGGGCGTTACCACGCTGCTGACACATCGTTCGTGAATGATAAAGTTGCAAACTGAAAGTGGAGGAGATGTGTGGTTATGCAATGGGCTGGCAGAAGTTCAGAAGTTATTTCAATGAGATCACAATGTCGAGTGCTTTTCTAAAGGGCACTGGCTGTTGCAACACTGCGTATACGTAATATCATTTAGTACTTGAAATATATGAAAGTATTGCGTATACGTAATATCATTCAGTACTTGAAATATATGAAAGTATTGCGTATACGTAATATCCTTCGATATCAGAAATATATGAAAATATTGCCTATACTTACGTATAATTCAGTATTAGAAATATATGAAAATATTGCGTATACGTAATATCATTCTGTATCAGAAATATATGAAAACATTACGTATACGTAATATCCTTTAATATCAGCAATATAATATATAAGAATATTACGTATACGTAATATCGCAAAATAGTTTACATTTGAATAGCTTACTTTGTAATAATATATGTAAGTGTTTATAGAACTTTATGTACTACAGTTCTATTAAAGCTTTTAAGACAAGTGATTTCTGGTAGATAGTTTTCAGACCTGTGTGCTAAATGGACCCCTGAGACCCCCCTTGCGCTCCACCGCTGCGTGCAACCGCAAAGTCACCGCGTCATTGGTAGCCTGCATGCCATTCATAGTTGCCGAGTTCACGGACGACGGCACATTCATTGAAGTTGCCCGCAGGGCGCCAGAGGGGGCGTGGCAGGGGGCGACGCAAGTGGCAAGCTCTGAGTTAAGTGGCCAAGGTAATGGAACCAGTGTGAATAGAGGGACGCTTGGGGGAGGGGGGCACACTGCACAAAGCCCGACTGCTTATCTCCCTCTCTCACTTGTGCCAGATAGCTAAGCCCGCTCTCTAGCCATCCCGTTTCCCCCCCGCACCTGGACTAAATGTTAACCCCACAATGCACCGAAGGGTATAGGATGTTTTTGGAACGATATGGCAAGTTCTTGTGATATGATGAAATTGGAACCACTTTTGAGAAAGGGCAAAGCAGTGCACAATCATGTTTTCTAAATTGAGTATATGTTTCTAAACCTTTATATGACAGTAAAAATGTACATATGTATGTACATTACATGTATTTTAAAGTCCTAAGGAATGGCACCTTTTTGTATGATACTAGCCAAAAATGAAAACGCACTACTTCCCCTTCTGCCACAACAAAACGTATGCATTTATGCTCTCGTTTTCTGTGCAGCAATCTTAACATAGATATCATAGTTCTATTTTTAGCCCGCCGTAAAAGTTGTATTTACACATAGACAAAAGTCGGGGCGGTGTACACAAACAAACACTTGCTGCGTTCGTGTGTATGTAAATGCATAATTATCGCTGTGTGTGCAGAGGTGGAGTGGCACGGGGGCGGTGGGTGGTTTGCGTTTGGCGTTCGGCGGTTGGGAAAAGAGAGAAAGCTGAAAACTAGGCCGCTGACCTGAGGCGCAGTGCTGACGTCATGAATGAACTCGTGAATGTGCTTTAGTTTTTGGCCTGTTTTATAAATAAAACAGCGGGCAGTCGTCAAGCAGTGCAAGCAGAGCGAAGAAGAGAGATGGAGAAGGACAAACGTGACGCTCGCTGCAGTTGCGAATGCAGAACATAACTGTAGTTCGCCCAGCCAGCTGTCTCGCTCTTTCCGAGGCTTTTCCTTGTGACTTTCTTCCAACTGTTGTTGTTTTGTTGCACGTGCGATGGGTGGTAGGTGGTTGAGTGGTTGGTCGGTGGTGGTGTTATTGCAGAAGCAACAGCTGAGCATGTATACGCCCTGTGGGTCAGCGCTTGAAATCGGTGTATTTTTTCCCGTTTTCGGTACTTTCCACTTTGTTGCATGCCTGCATTATGTATACCAGCAAAATTTGTGTGCTTTCTCTCGCTCTCTCTCTCTTCCTCCTTTTACCGTTTTTTGTGTAGATAAGCATAAGCAGACAAACAGCGATGCCAACGCATGGGGAAATTTTCTAAATGCTTTTCTTTCTGCTTGCCTTGTGTGTGTGTGTGTGTGAGGAAATTTTGGGTTGGAAACTCAACACACTTTTACTTTTGCTTCTCTTCGCATTTCCTTTTTCCCTTCGCCCAAAGCAACAAAACCAAGAATAACAAAGGAGAATGAAGACGAGGCAGAGCAAGAAGCAGCAGCATAAAGCCAAATTTAAAGCACACACCAATACACATGCATGCGTGGGAAAAGGACGAAGCAGGAGGACAAATCGAAGGAGAAGGAGAGGGGGAGTTGGAGGTTAGGGACAATTGAATACGCACAAGTTGACATGCGTAGTGCGTGAAGAGGAAGCACAATTAAAATTGATATTTGCCCAGAGGAGAGTTATACAATTCAATTGAGGTGTAGCCAAAATACACACACACACACTCTCACACATTTACATGCCAAAAGCAGGAAGAGAGGCTAAAGAAGAAGAAGAACTCCTTGAATTAAAAATAGCTGGACTTGCTTAATAATAAATAAGCGCACACATAAACACATTCGCAAAGAGACAGTTGGATGACGCATATCAAACACGCATAAATCAAAATCCCCGAAATGTCTCTGCACAGCGAGAAAAGTGGGTCAAAACATGCAAATTCAAAATAAAACAGATAACTTTGAACTGAACCACTTTGTTTGCTTCAAACTTGTATTTTAAATAAGAGTGGAAAATATATTTAAACCCTGAATTCTCTTACACAAGCATAGTTTTATTCCATTCTAACTACCACAATGACTTAAACACTTTAATATTCATTTAATTTGCAAGCAATCTCTTCTTGATTGAAATTAAGTAAACTAAATGTATTTTTATTTCTCCAGAAAATTGCAAAATATTTTTAACCACCATGGAAAAAGGGAGATGCAAGATTTTCCATCACCTAACATAATTCCAGGTAAGACCAGTTTTAAACGTGTTTGTATCTGTATATTTCTGTATTTTGCCCTGGTTAATCGACATTTAATCGTTCTTGGCTTGATTTCATTAGCGTCGGAAGTGCTTTCCACTGGAGATTTTTCCGGCTGGCCTGCAACGTCAGCATTGCCCTTCCTCTTTATCGCTCTTTCGCATTCCCCCACTCCCCCGCTCTGTGCGATGATCCAGCCAAGCTGACGACCCCGAAAGTCTGTTTATTATACTCTATCTGCGCAGGGTATATATATAAATCAGATGTGTTTGGTCTGTACACAACATGATTGAAAATGGCTGTGAGTAGATCACTTTCTGTGGATTCCATTTACAACGCATCTGTGCTTAAGTACTAATAATATATTCTATTTAATTTTAATCATCTACGTTTTATATAAGTTTCATTAATATTTACATCGTTCATAAAGTATAGGAACCATGTTATAGCGTATTTTTTGATCGCCGCGAAGGGCTGCCCTTTGTTGCTGCTGCCGTTGTTCTCCATTCACTTTGGTTATGAATGAACAGCGTCGACAACGAGGCAATTAACAAGGCAAATCCCCCTTCCATTCATCACCCCCATACCAAAAACGCCAGCCCCACTCCCCACCACCTCACCACCCCACGCTCCACTTGGTTTTCGGTTCCGCTGGCATCGTCGTCATTTTCCATGGCGGCCATTGATGACGCACTTTTAGCCCTTCGCTGCTATCGGCAGGGGCACCTCACTCGGATTCAGATTCGGATCCGGATCGGTGGGGAATGGGAAATGGGGTTGCTTTGGTTTGGGTTTGGGGCTCGGTGTTGCATTGAGGTGGATGGTTCATGGCTACCAGCACAAGCTAAAAGCTGCCGGCTTGTAGATATTCCAAGCTAAGGCAACCAACCAACCACCCACAATCCACACTCACACTCACTCCCCTCCCGCAGGTCATGCATCCAATTTGATTTGGGTGCGCACCTGCTGCTCTTGTTGCAGTCCGCTTCTCCGCTTCCCCTGGAAAACCAATTGAAAATTCGCCTGCGGCCTGCGCTGCATCTGTGTGTGTGTGTATGCGTGTTTTGCACAGTGTAGGAGAGTGCATTTCGCATTTGACCTACTTTCGAGATTCAGAGATTCAGAGAGCCTGAGCTCTATTTCTGGTACTTTTCTGGCCAAGTGCGTGGGCAGCTGCAGCTCCAGCTCCATCTAGAGTCCAATTGGATGTGCAACTCATTTATGACGAATATTCGAATCATCTGCCCACTTTAGTAACGACGCCTCTGCACTATTTTACATTTGGCTGGCCAACGCGGCGTATGCTTAATGAGTGGCACGCCCGGGGGTATGCAACACACACTCTACATATGTATGTATGTGCCACACTCCTCATACAATGGGTATATGGTATGCCTGCTCAATATAAATATGGGCTGTTTTGACCGCCATTAAAACAGCACCAAAATGCGCTGAAAATGTCATAGGCAAGTGCAAAGAAAACAATGAGGGAATCTTGGCATTTTTGACTGCCAGACGGGCAATAATAAATTCGCCAAAATTGCAGCTATATGGCGGAATAAGCGAATGAGTGCAATTATGGAATCTTAGAGATACAATCGTTTATGATCCCTCGCACTGGCCATTAAAGTGCACTGAGCAACAAGCCATGGTCCGCTTAAGAAGACCAAAAAGATGTAAACAGCTGCGTCTATAAATGGGCATTCATTACTGCATCGTATGTAGTTTGTTTTCAAAAACAATTGTGGCATTTCACAATATATGTTTAATTATGGCGAGTGCTTCATGTGTAAATCACATACCTTAAGAAGATCAATGAAATTGCTCATTACACAATTGCATTTAAAAATCTGTAAGTATGCATTGCAAGTGAAATCAGATAGATTATATTTCGCCCGTTCCATTTTAATGCAAGTGAGCACATTGCATCTAATGCGAGTGTTAGTAGTGCTAATATTGACAATAAGAATGGCTTTTGAGGCACCAACTGGAAAACTGCGAAGTGGCAAAAGTGTAAACAACTGAGGCCGCATAAAATGGCAAGCGTTAATCGCGATAATTATAATAATGGCAACAACCAGAGCCACAAATCCCGAGAACAAAATAGTACAAATAAACAGAGGAAAAGCGCAGAATATTCATCATGATGCCGATGCCAGGCGCCTAACACACTTCCCATTGGGAGAGTCTGGTGGCCTCAGTTCGATGGATTCCGCATCCGATTTGGTTCCTGCCGCGTCTTGAATCGCGCTGGGCGAATGATGTGCTCTGTTTCATAGATTTCCATGGCAATGGCACATATGTATGTATGTATATGTACATATAGACGAGCCCATACATACATATATATACACACAGCGAATCGGAGCTGTCTATGACGTCGTTGGCGCTCCGCTCACGTCACGGCAGACACGGCCAACAGCCGCACAATTTGGAAAAGTTCAAACGCGCACACTTATCGGCCGCAAATAGCCCGATGATGCCGCCCCTATACTCTATACTACACACCAGATCTAGATGCTGCCCCTGGCGGAGCACACAAACTATACGATCTATACGATATATAGAATCTATACAATCTACACGATCCGTAGAATCCACACAAGGCGTAGATGACCCATTGGTCATGTGGCGATGACGTCGGGTCTGCCGATCACTCTGCACGAGGAGAACTTGTTTAGTTTCACAGGGAAAACGCATACGCCAATTGGTTTATCTTTGGTTCTGATTATCTAGATTTCCTTATTTATCTATCTATAGCATATCTTCTTTACAGTGTCAAGATCCCCTGTAGTTGATTTCTAATATTACAAACAAAATTGTAGAATTTATACTATTCAAATTAAGATTGTAAAAATAATGAAATAATCATTGTATGATAAGATCCCTCAGTTTCTCTATTCAGTGCAAGTGCAAGATTGTGTACCCACAATCGCCTCATCATCAGCGGCCGCATTTCCATTCCAAGTTTATGGCAATTTAAAAAGTATTTTCAAAACTAGACGAAATGTATTTTTACATCTGCCGCTGGCGTTGAAGATGTTCAATGATTTGCGTGCTGCGTTTTCTCGCTTCTGTTTAGTGCCCATTAATTACAACTTGAGACTGAATTGAGAACTGATGGACGAACTCAAATTCAGTGGAATTGTGATGCACTATTGGTAAATTTTCAAGAAAGATGTAGTTTTATAAAGAATAATACAGATTGAAGGCAAGACTATTCCAGAGACTATCCTGATAGATATATTTCGATGTAAGTTGTTAGATTTTCCTTTCTGATTAAGTAAACCTGTGATTTCATTGAAATGGTGTTATGTACTAGTTGGGTGCTTACCTTCGCAGATATATCCCTGCTGGATGAGGCCCCAGAGCAGATCCGAGCAGTGGTGACAGTATGTTGGCTTATGAAATGTCTTCTTCACGAATGAATGCCCACCATCCGCCATTTTGTTTGCCTGTGTCCGCAGCCCGCCCCACTTCCTGTCCTTCTTCTGCTTCCGGTCTATCCTGCGCCTCCTTGTGCTGCCTTATGCCTTATGCGTAGCGTTTTGTTCCTTGTGCGTCGTCCTGCTGGAGGATGCTGTTGCAGTTGCAGTTTGCTGTTGCGCTTGCAGCGGCAAGGTCTCTCGATGTTGCAGTTATATGAGCAGTAATCGCGGCTGATGCGAGTGCAGTGTGTGTTGCAGTTGCAATGTCGCCTGCTGCTGTGTAGATGGGCTATTTCGAAGTGGGATTCTGGCGGTTTGGCAACTTAGGCCGCTGCTGCCGGTGCGGGCGTCGACGCCTGCTGAGGCAGCGCTGCCGCTGTACCGACCGAGGGCGTTCGATTGGCGTGGGCGTGGCAGGACTGCTCCTTCTGATCCTGCTGCTGATGTTGCTGCTCCTGGTGCTGCTCCTGGTGCTGCTGATGCTTTTCCGACTTTTCTTGCTGCTGCTGACAAAAGCGATGCGATAGTGACGACGGCGAAAGTGACGGCGACGACGGCTGCATTTTCATCCATTGGTCAGGTAGCGGCTCCCTTATCCGGACATTTGCTTGCCGGGATCGGTGTTATTCCTCGCTTTTGAACTCTATTTATCCTTACTAGTTTCTATATACATATTGGCTATGTATCATATTTGTTTGGATTCATATTCATGCATCTTTGGTTTTGGCTAAGCGTTTTCGTTTATAACTTTCTTTTGGTGGTGAGTTTTTAACTGTTTTAATTATGTACAATTTCTGGCGCTGCACTAAACAAAAAATTTGGTTAATTGCTTGTTAGAAATTTTCTGCATTTATGTGTGCCATTTGAAATATATACGCATATATGTATGTATGTATATTCCAGTTGAATTTTGTATATAGCACTGCACACAGTCGCGGACACACACGTAGGCACACTTCACTCGGCGGGCGGTCTTCACTTTACTACTACCGAAATCGAACAGTCGCAGCAGAAGCAGCAGCAGCAGCAGCTCGGAAAATGTTTTTCTTCGACTTCGCTCGTTCCTTTGCTTTTCCACTTTCCGCTTTCCTGCGCTGATACGTGGGCGCCGCACACCCCAAAAGAAAAAACAGCAGAGCCAAAAAATGAAAGGAAAACGTTTCCCGATAATAAAATCCACAAGAGCGGGAGTTTCCACAGGGAAATGCGAGAGAATGAGAAAGCTAGTAAGAGCGAGCGAGAGAGAGTGGGCTGCGCGAGAGAGAGAAGGCACGCGTCATGCGTGGTGAGTTGGGTAAAAAAATTCCCAGTATTTGTGGAGCATCATAAAAAAGTAGTAGACATCAATATAATAATAGAAGTGGCAAAAATATGATATCAACAGCGTGTACCGCTGGGCAAAAGAGAAAGGGAGCCACATGGAAAAGGAGAAAGTTAGAGAGAGAGAGAGTGGGAGAGAAAGAAAGAGAGGGAGCTTGAACAAACTGCATTGCTTCAGTTTCCCCCATCCAAGGCGATTCTATCAATTTCCATAGCTGCGGCGCCCTCAAGTATGCAACATGTTCTGCGATGAACCAATTACCACCGCCACCCACTTTCCCAGCACCACCCCACTCCCAGCCCTCCAAAAGGGCCACCCACCGCCAGCGGGTATGGCCAAGGACAATCCAGTCAAACATTATATCATACAGGTCCTAATAATAGACGGAAACAAAGGTAACGACACTTGAAGTTTTCAACTTGATGACAATAAACGATAGCTAACGGAAGGCGCACAAATCCACATTGTGTGTATACGCAAAGTTAAGGTCGGCATAATGGCCCTCGAGCGCAAGGATCTTGGTCCTTATTTAGTGTATGCGACTTAACATGTTTTCAGCATTGATTTTCCATCAAGTAATGCCCCAAGCTCATAATACTATAACAATCTATGCTGACAATAAGTTATGACTAGTTATGACTGGGATGTCTAGTTCCCTATAGAATAACTCAGCTTAAGGCAGATAAATTTAGTTTATAAAGCCAAGTAATTATGGCACATCTAAGCTTGAAGCTGAAGGAGTACTGCGAACTTGAGCAGGCAGTTGTGAACTTGGACTTGACGGTACTATTATTTGTACCGCAACTGTGAGTGTGGAGCCAGCCTGACGACGTGGAATGTCCAGGACCCGTTTCCCGTGTCCATATATCCTGGCCACCAGGCGATGTCCTGGCGACATGCGCACTCCGGAACCCACCACACACTCGCTCGCCTCAAACTCAACTCCACCACGACGGAGCGGTTCAACGAAAGTGGCCAAGTTTAAGGATAAATCACAACGAGCAATATTTTTGCAACAAATGCGACGAACGGAACGGGAGGGGCAATTTGCGCGGGGGGCATGGTGGGTGATGAAAACTTTGCGGCTTTGCTTTTCTTAGGGAAATTATTGTTTTGTTTTGGGCTGTGCGAAGCAAGCAGCAGCGGCAGAAACAAAAAAAAATGGAAAATTATGGATGCTAATGGGGGGCCCAAAAAAAGCGAGATATATAGATTTCAGAGGCTGTGTATACACACACACTCTACTACAACTGTAGACAAAGCAGCCGTACTTCGTACCCACTGGGGCCGTGGTGGCGCCCACCCAGCCCACTGTTGCCCCCCTCTGGACTTGCCACCCACCACCCACTTTTCCCACCCAATGCTGCGCGCTTCGCTCTTTTCGGGCCGCATGAGCAAATCGCAATAGATAGAGAATTTTTTTCTTTCTTTCTTTTGCTGGCGCGGCTTGATTCCTTGCCACCACATATATATGTACATATACATATATATCTGATTGGTATATGTATGCGAATGTATATGTATCTGAACGGAGTGCGTGTGGCCTTGTCTTTTTTCATTTTCATTGCTAATCACACGAAGGAGTTAATTTGTTTAAACATTGCCTTCGGCTGGGGAAAGTTGGGCCTGGAAAACTCTTCGCACTTGGCACTTGGCACATATGACAACGTAATTTTCACGCGCACACATACACTCGCGATTTTGGAGAGAGAAATTTTATGTACCATACATTTTTGAAGCTGCAAAATTTTGCACATTCAATTTTCACACTGCCACTAATGCTGCTAATGCTACTGCTTCTGCTGCTGCTGATGATGATTTTCCATTCGTTTTTCTTTTCTAGCCGCACTTCAGAATTTTTTTCCATCTCCGGATGGAAAATTTTCACACGCACAGCAATCGAGCTGAATCGAGTTTTTCGCGAGTTTTCAGCGTGATTTCCCCCGAGTTTTCCACGCCGTTTGTGCACTTTTCCGCTGCGAGTGTGTGAGAATTTTCCTGTGTGCTGGCTATGTGGAAATGGAAATCCAGTGAAAATCCGCAACCGTTACGTACGGAAGAGCACACCTAGCTGCTGTGTGTGCTCCGCTGAAGACGATGGTGCGCTCTGCGGACGGGTCTGCAACTTTCTCGCAGCGCAGCGCCTTTATCGCTGCCTTCGCCGCTGCTCCGCCTGGCGCTCTCGCTGCGTCCCGCTCGCACGCGCCGTGCGCCCAGTCGCGCCCTCTCGCTCGGCGGTGAGTGTGTTGAGTTCGCCGAAATTCCTGTGTGCGTGCGAACCCAACAACAAACAGGGGGAAATTTTTGGGAGCTCCCGTTAGTGAGAGAGAACCAGCTCGCTCTCGCTCTCTCGCTTAGCAGGCAGGATGCTCTCTGGCGCCCGCCCCCCAAATAAAAATGAAATCAACAATTTGTTGGTCGGCGAGCTGCCAACCTGGCCCCAAAATAAATGTGGCCAAGCTAAGGAAGGAAATTGGCCGCAGAAACAACCTTCATTTTAAATTAAGGTTTTATTGAAGCTAACAAACAAATTGTACTTTCTGCAAAGTATTTATTTTTAAGCCCACAACTTACCTTCGTTAATAACTTGCCGAAATGTCTAATTGAGTCAGTTACAAAATATATCTAGTTGAAATTATGTTCTATAAAATATCTCCCTAAAACTAACTTATCAAAAATCATTGCCTACTTTTCTGAGTTTGTTGCATGTCATAACAATGACGTACTTTTGTCCCAACAAAAAAAATTAAACACAGCGTTTAAAAAATCTGAAAAATAGACACTCTCACCATTGATTCGAATTTTTATTTGCAGCAAGGAATGCATAAAGTAAACAGAGTTTTGATTGGTTACTTTGGATACAGCAATTTGCATATATTTATAGGGCTTTTAACTTACAACTAGAGAGTTGAGCACACCGTCGATTAATCGAATCGCTTTACCTTGCTTATCATTAAGTTAATCTTTACAAATATGAATATGTGTGAGCAACCGATATTGCTGCTTTTGTGAAATAAAATGTGAAATGTGTTGCAAATTGCATTTGCCAAGCGAAATTAGGAATAGGTTTTACAGCACTCTATACACAATGTTTTTATGCTGACACAGGGTGGTTAAATTATAATAGAACCGATATACTTTTGGGTTACGTTGAATACAGATACACGCATACAATTAAGGCGACTTTAAATGGGTTCAATATAGATAATGCCCTTCTGGGTTTACTTTTGGGGTAACTCAGAGCCAACTTAGCCCAGGCCGTGATCGTCGAAGAAACTCTGCGGGGTCTCATCCTGGAAAGGGAGAATGCTTAGCTTCAGTTACGTGATCTATACTTTGCAGGTAACTTGGGGTAAAAGGAAACCAAATAAAAGCATCGATACTGGGGGTTACCCCTCATAAATAGACTATGAAAAACGGGTAGTAAGTAGTAGCAACTAAAAAAAACAAAAGGACACCAAACGGGTGCGCTAAGCCAGACAGATAGGTAAATAGACAGTTTGGAGGCAGTGGAGCTGAGAGATCAGATCAGTGGAGGCGGAACAAAGTGGGCGTCAAGAGGTCGGAGCAGTCAAATGGGTCAGTGACAACAACAGCAAAGACAACAATCAAAACTAAACGTATACAAAGACACTAAAAAGAAACTGAGGATCACCAGGTCTTACCATTTTCATATAGCATACGAGTAGTACAATTAGATTTGTTTCAAAAATACTTGGTTTTTTATTTTAACTTGTTTTTCTCAGTTACAAAACACAGAAAATTTGGCTAAAACGTACAACACACATACATAAACATATATATATATATATTTACTTGTAGATATAGATAAACTAGAGTTTTTATTCGGTTACCACTAGGGGATGATTATTACAATTTTCAATTATATATCGTTCTCATTTTATCAACATTAAAGCTTAGATGTTTCTATTGTAAGAATAGTATTGCATATATTTCCCACTAAATTAGTTATTGCCCATTTGGTGATTGATTGGAATGATCTTTCGATTATATAATGTAGATAGGAAGAGGAATATTAATTCAGTTCAGGAACCCCAGGTGGGACTACGTGAGGTTGGCTTGTTTTGCATGAACTTAGCTGAATCTATTGTATCTGTGTGTGAAATTTACGAGAGAAAGAGTGTATGGAAAACCACATGCCAGATGCTCTGATGTTACTATCTAGTATTATTGCTTTTTTGAAGCCTCACGCTGCTGGGCGTCTTCTTGCTTATCTTTTTTTATCAGCGTTTTAGTGCTGTACAACAGCCAAATCACACACAAGAGTTGAGGAGTGGATGGAGCAGTGTTGTAAAGTGCCAAGTGCAGCACACGTTATCGCTGGGGGGTGTAACTGTGTGTGTTATTGTGTGCTTGCTGTGTCTGGGTGTGCGTGTAATATCAACTACATAAGTTCTAGGGTGTTCTAGTTCTTTAGAGGAGTCCAATGTCTCTTAAAGTGCCCTCAACGGCTTCGTCCTGGAGTACAGAGAATAAGAACAATAAGAACGAGAAAAGTAGAAGGAAAGAGAGTAGTAGTGGTAGTACGAGTAGTAGTTGTATGTGTAAGTAGAATGTGTCCAAAAAAGAAACCAATTTCGATCTTGTTTTGATTTTCTTTCATGTACGGCACAACTTGGAAACACGAAATGCATATTATATGGATGAACATCACAGCGCAGCGCGGGGAAGGCAGGGGAATGGAAGCTGGGCAATATACACAAATATATATATATATATACAGCTGGACGAAGGTTCGACTGATCTGACCTATCGACTCTCCACTAACTCTTTGCAGATCGGGAATATAACTTTATGTTCTTTACACTGGTTCTTTGGGATTGGGTTTTCTTTTCTTCTTGGTATTTATTTATTGTTTTGATCGATTAGTTGAGATACTCATTGAAGTCCTGTGGTGGTTGTTGGTGGTGGTAGTAGTTGTGTTAACATCGATATATGCAGTGGCGGGTAGGGTAAGCGTTAATAATAACAAGAGAGAGGGTACATGGGTTACACATTTATATATGGCTTATGGTATGGCAAGAATATGTTAAGTTCAACATTGTTTCTAGTTAGTAATTCATCTACAAAGGTCATGCATAATAAACAAGCCAACTACAATCGACATCTTGCTACAATTCGGGTTAGGAGACTTACAAAAGTTACGGTCACAAAATAAACACAAGCTTCAAATTGTACTATAAATGGCAAACAAGGTTTTAGTTTTAGTTTAACTGCACAGCAACATCTATGGCAAGTTCAATACTGTGGCGATTAAATATTTCCTGGTAGATTCTCACAATTCACAATTCGTTTTCGAGTAGGCAAGTTTCGGAACTCAGGACGGCATGCAAATAAACAAAATCGAATGAATGCGTGTGTGACAACTGAGGTGGTTTACATCAGATTCGGAACTTAAAGATAATGACAACGCTGCTGCAAGGACACACACGCACACTGGACTTAGGATCTATTGCAGCGAGTAAAAGAACTCTTCTTGCTTTGAGTTGTTAGAGGTGGTTTGTTTATAGAGATTAGTTTTGATTGCAAAAATTAGAGAAATAAGAACGAGAAGTAGGTAAGAGTAGAGTATAAAGAGAAAACCGTGATTTGATGAGTTATGACATTGTAAACGTTATAGATAGGCATAAAAATATAGATGCAAACAAACACTAACGAGGTAACGAAACTAAAAACCATTAAGTTGAATAAATATATAAAACAATTAACAATATCCGGCATAGGTAGAGTGACACAACCGTTTTAGGCATTACAGATCATATGTCTCGGGTGTACTGACCTCTTGGAGCAGATCCTGCGAGGCGATCGCCTTAAGTACGTTCTTTTTGGACGTCTCCTGGATCTCGCCGCCAATGAGCAGCTCATCCAGGATAAAGTATGCTTTTTCAAAGTTAAAGATAATGTCCAGCTCGCAGACCTGTTTAGCAAATGGGAAATATGACACTCTTCATCGCTTCCATAGCAAAACGGTGTTAATAACTTACGCTGCCAAAGTACTTATCCAACAGCTCCACATAGCGATGAATGATCTCCAGTGTCAGCAGTTCGTTGTCGTTCTGCTCGATGGCGCAACAGAAATACAAGCTTGCATATCTATAAGCCAACAAACGTTAATGTATACATTTTGATATGTCTGTGCACAGCTTTTATTTAACTAACTGACGACACTTTGCTGGTCATCGAAGATTTGATACCATTACACACCTTTTGTAGACAATCTTGCAGTCCTTCCACTCCAGAAAGGAGCACATTTTGGGCTTGCGGGCCAGTATCGTGGTGACCAGTTCCCGGGTGATCTTCTTTTTCACCTTATCCGGATAGGCCATGTACCACTTTTGTAAACGCAGCTTGCCCTGCCGACTGAACAGCAGCATGAAAAGCATCTGGAATAAGGTAGAAGGTTCGTAAGTACAGAACGTTTATTGATTTAACGATTTGAATTAATTTTTCATATCTTTTTAGGCCAGCGAAGCTCTCAATTTCCACTGACACAGTCATCGAGCACCCCCACCAACACACACACATGTACACCTGGAGCCACCGCTTCGTCAACGCACAAATTCGATTCGATAACGAAATAAATCACTTGTTCGCCGAATTTTTCTTGAGCCTTACCATTGACTTTTGTTTTCCTCTGTGTGGTTAAGTTTTTCCGTGGGCTGGGAGTAGAAAATATATGGAAAAACCTTATTTTTCCATGCAGCCAGCGAGCAAAACACACATAGAAAGTTCTTCTTCATGCACTGCTGCCATTCGCAATGCACCTGCCGACGTGTTCAAGTGAATGCCATGTACAGTGGGCTTCAAATAAATAGAGCTAGTCATACAATACTTAAACACTAAGTGGTGTATGATGCAAAATTATTTGATACTTTCGTGGGGCAGCAATATATTTTGATACGAAAGACGTACACATACAAATATTATATAATATAACTATTATTATCATCATATTCCACTGTATCTGAGCCGTGCGATATTTGCCATTCACCGAGAACTATCGCACGACAACTGCAGTTCTCCGTGCCCATCTCTATTGGGCTGTGTAGACGTTAGCAGCTGGCCGTACTCGTGCCGTTTAAAAGCCGAAATTTCATCAATTTGATTTCAATTGCAAGCGAACAACCTGCGACCATGTCAATAAAGCTCAAAGCTAACCTCAACAATCCGCCCATAAGTAAGTATCAAAGGGAAGCCGGCTGCAGTGACCTTCAGTGCCCGGAGGATGTGCACTTGAGTGAGGTTATATCCGCATCGGGGTCTATTTATGTACACAATATATTGTGGTATTCCAACCGAACCCTCTTTTATTGCATCAGCCCGGTATCGTATGATATTAATTGATTCATTCGACTAGGTGGCCTGGCGACGGCGCATCTAATCAATGGCACGGTGCCCGTGGAGATAGTATGGAGCAAGGAGGAGACTTCCCTTCAATTCCCGGATAATCGCCTGTTGGTGTGCCACTCCAACAACGATGTGCTCCGCGCCCTCGCTCGCGCTGCTCCGGACTACAAGCTGTACGGAGAGACGGCCATCGAACGAACACAGATTGATCACTGGCTGTCTTTCTCACTGACCTGCGAGGATGACATATCCTGGGCACTCTCCTTCCTGGACAAGTCCATTGCCCCGGTGACGTACCTGGTGGCCAACAAGCTGACAATCGCCGACTTTGCACTGTTCAACGAGATGCACTCGCGCTATGAGTTCCTCGCCGCCAAGGGCATTCCTCAGCACGTGCAGCGCTGGTATGACCTCATCACCGCCCAGCCGTTGATCCAGAAGGTGCTGCAGTCCCTGCCAGCGGATGCTAAGGTTAAGAGAAGTCCACAGTCTTCCAAGGAGCAGACACCAGCCAAAACAGGCGAGCGCAAGCAGGAGGGCAAGTTCGTGGACCTGCCAGGTGCCGAGATGGGCAAAGTGGTTGTGCGCTTCCCGCCAGAGGCCTCTGGCTATCTGCACATTGGTCACGCCAAGGCAGCGCTGCTGAATCAGTACTACGCTCTGGCGTTCCAAGGAACGCTGATCATGAGATTCGATGACACGAATCCCGCCAAGGAGACGGTCGAGTTCGAAAATGTCATTCTCGGCGATCTCGAGCAGCTGCAGATCAAGCCCGACTTATTTACGCACACCTCAAACTACTTCGACCTCATGCTCGACTACTGTGTCCAGCTGATCAAGGAGAGCAAGGCCTATGTGGATGATACCCCTCCGGAGCAAATGAAGCTGGAGCGTGAACAACGTGTGGAATCCGCCAATCGCTCTAACTGTGAGTTGATCTTGGTTACTTGACTGTATTTTACACATCTTAATACATGTTTTCTATTTCAGCTGTCGAGAAGAATCTTTCGCTGTGGGAGGAGATGGTTAAGGGCTCTGAGAAGGGTCAAAAGTACTGCGTGCGCGCCAAGATCGACATGAGCTCCCCCAACGGATGCTTGCGCGATCCCACAATCTATCGCTGCAAGAACGAGCCACATCCTCGCACGGGAACCAAATACAAGTGAGTAAAACAAAAAATGTACATAGAGAATCACATGTAACCCTTATCATTTGCAGGGTGTACCCCACCTATGACTTTGCCTGCCCCATTGTGGACGCCATCGAGAATGTGACCCACACCCTGCGCACCACTGAATACCATGACCGAGATGATCAATTCTACTGGTTCATTGATGCCCTGAAGCTGAGAAAACCGTACATCTGGTCATACAGTCGACTGAACATGACCAACACTGTGTTGTCCAAGAGGAAACTTACCTGGTTTGTGGATTCCGGTCTGGTTGATGGCTGGGATGATCCTCGCTTCCCAACGGTGCGTGGTATCATCCGTCGCGGCATGACTGTGGAGGGTTTAAAGGAGTTCATCATTGCCCAAGGCAGCAGTAAATCCGTAGTGTTCATGAACTGGGATAAGATCTGGGCCTTCAACAAGAAGGTCATCGATCCCATTGCTCCTCGTTACACAGCCTTGGAGAAGGATAAGCGCATTATTGTTAATGTGGCTGGCGCTAAGGTGGAAAGGATCCAGGTATCCGTGCATCCCAAGGATGAATCACTTGGCAAGAAGACCGTCTTGTTGGGTCCCCGCATCTACATCGACTACGTTGATGCCGAAGCCTTGAAGGAGGGTGAAAATGCCACGTTCATTAACTGGGGCAACATTCTCATCAAGAAGGTTAACAAGGATGCATCTGGAAACATAACTTCCGTTGATGCTGCCCTCAATTTGGAGAACAAGGACTTCAAAAAGACTCTTAAACTCACCTGGTTGGCTGTGGAAGAGGATGCCAGTGCCTATCCACCCACTTACTGCGTTTACTTTGAGAATATCATTAGCAAAGCTGTTTTGGGCAAGGACGAGGACTTTAAGCAGTTTATTGGCCACAAGACCCGTGATGAGGTTGCCATGCTGGGCGATCCAGAACTGAAGAAGTGCAAGAAGGGCGATATCATCCAGTTGCAGAGACGTGGCTTCTTCAAGGTCGACGTCGCCTATGCTCCGCCCAGTGGATACACCAGCGTTCCTTCTCCCATTGTTTTGTTCTCTATTCCTGATGGACACACGAAGGATGTGCCAACTTCCGGCCTAAAAGTGAATGCTCCGGAAGCCAAAACGACGGTGAGTTGAATTGTGCCTTACAAAAATAAGACTATAAATAGGGTATTCAATATTCGACATAAGACGTACAATTAACTACACAATCAGCTGTTTGGAGCTCTGTGAACTTTTTCGCTCTCCCACTGCGGCTCTCTGAAGCTCTTTCACTTTCTCTTAGTTATGTGCCGCGTTGGTGCGACGTAGTCTTCTTCACGGAAGAAAACCAGTTGTATGCTGAACTACCTGGCGTGTGGAGCGTTATCGTCAACCTCAGTAAGGCAAACAACAAGTTTAAAAGAGAGGCTCGTTGAATAATAAATGTAGCCCTTGCTGACGTTGCAAACAGATTTTAGAAAATATTAATACATTGCTGCAAATTCGCTTTTAATTTAAATTAATATAAAATGTGTGTTCTTTTAACAGAAAAAGGCATCCTCACCTGTAAGTTCTTCCGGTCAAGCTTCCGAATTGGACAGTCAAATTACCCAGCAAGGCGATCTGGTCCGAGATCTGAAATCCAAGAAAGCTGCCAAGGATCAAATCGATGTTGCTGTGAAGAAGCTGCTCGCCCTGAAAGCGGATTACAAGTCAGCTACTGGAAAGGATTGGAAACCGGGGCAAACTCCTGCTCCTTCTGCATCTGTACCTGCCGCCAGCTCATCCCCTGCCAACGACGCCGTTTCCGTTAACGCCAGTATTGTCAAGCAAGGCGATTTGGTCAGAGATCTGAAGGGAAAGAAGGCTAGCAAACCGGAGATTGACGCTGCTGTTAAAACCCTTCTTGAACTCAAGGCTCAGTACAAAACTCTCACCGGTCAGGATTGGAAGCCAGGCACTGTACCACCCACTGCCGCTCCAGCTGCAACTCCTGCTCCATCTGCCGCCGCTGCCAACGATTCGGTGGCCCAAATTCTTAGCCAAATCACTGCCCAGGGTGACAAAGTCCGGGAACTAAAGTCAGCTAAAGCCGATAAGGCCACCGTTGATGCTGCAGTAAAGACGCTGCTTAGCTTGAAGGCTGACTACAAAGCAGCCACCGGCAGTGACTGGAAGCCAGGCACCACAGCTCCAGCTCCCGCAGCAGCAGCAGTAAAAGTCAAACAGGAGAAGAATCCGGAGCCAGCTTCTGGCCCTGCGGTAAACACACTGCTTGACAAGATCGCGCAGCAGGGTGATAAAATTCGTCAATTGAAATTGGCGAAATCGGAGAAATCTCTTGTGGAAGCTGAGGTTAAACTTCTGCTGGCTCTAAAAACGGACTACAAATCCCTAACGGGTCAGGAGTGGAAACCAGGCACTGTGGCACCCGCTCCCACAACTGTTGCCGTTGTAGATCTCACTGGTGGAGATTCCGGCAGTGACGTCGGCAGTGTCTTGAGCAAGATTCAGGCACAAGGCGATAAGATCCGGAAACTAAAGTCAGAGAAGGCAGCCAAGAACGTTATCGATCCTGAGGTTAAGGCTCTGCTGGCCCTTAAAGCTGAATACAAGACGCTGAGCGGTAAGGACTGGACACCAGACGCTAAGGCTGAACCAGCTGTTGTAAAAAAAGAAGCTAGCCCCGTTTCGATGGCATCGCCGGCTAAGGATGAACTCACCCAGGAGATTAATGCTCAGGGGGAGAAGGTACGCGCCGCGAAGGGTAATAAGGTAGCCAAGGAAGTGATCGATGCTGAAGTGGCCAAGTTGTTGGCACTCAAGGCCAAGTACAAGGAGGTCACGGGCACCGATTTCCCTGTTGCAGGTCGCGGAGGTGGCGGCGGAGGAGGAGGTTCAGCCAAGAAAGCGCCAAAGGACGCGCAACCAAAGCCAGCCAAGCCAGTGAAAAAGGAGCCTGCAGCCGATGCGTCCGGAGCTGTAAAGAAGCAAACCCGTCTGGGTCTGGAGGCTACCAAGGAGGATAACTTGCCCGACTGGTACTCGCAGGTTATCACCAAGGGTGAGATGATCGAATATTACGACGTTTCTGGATGCTACATTCTGCGTCACTGGTCCTTCGCCATTTGGAAAGCCATTAAGACTTGGTTCGATGCTGAGATTACACGCATGGGCGTCAAGGAGTGCTACTTCCCCATCTTCGTTTCTAAAGCGGTGCTGGAAAAGGAGAAGACGCACATCGCGGACTTCGCGCCGGAGGTGGCCTGGGTCACCAAGTCCGGTGACTCTGATTTGGCCGAGCCAATCGCAGTGCGTCCTACCTCCGAGACCGTCATGTACCCCGCCTACGCGAAATGGGTACAGTCCTACAGGGATCTGCCGATTCGTCTCAATCAGTGGAATAACGTTGTCGTAAGTATTGCCCTGAGTTTGCACAATGTATCGTTTATTAACAACCACATTATGTTCTTTTTGTAGCGCTGGGAATTCAAGCAGCCAACTCCTTTCCTGCGTACCCGCGAGTTCCTGTGGCAGGAGGGTCACACCGCTTTCGCCGACAAGGAAGAAGCCGCCAAGGAGGTGCTAGACATCCTCGACCTTTATGCCTTGGTGTACACCCATCTGCTGGCTATTCCTGTAGTCAAGGGCCGCAAGACTGAGAAGGAGAAGTTCGCGGGTGGTGACTACACCACCACCGTGGAGGCTTTCATCTCGGCTTCAGGACGTGCCATTCAAGGAGCTACCAGCCACCATTTGGGTCAGAATTTCTCCAAGATGTTCGAAATCGTGTACGAGGACCCTGAAACGCAGCAGAAGAAGTACGTTTACCAGAACTCCTGGGGCCTAACTACTCGCACGATTGGCGTGATGATCATGGTGCATGCGGATAACCAGGGCCTGGTGTTGCCCCCACATGTTGCCTGCATTCAGGCCATTGTGGTGCCATGCGGCATCACCGTTAACACCAAGGATGACGAGCGGGCGCAGCTGCTAGACGCTTGCAAGGCCCTTGAGAAGCGCCTTGTCGGCGGTGGAGTTCGTTGCGAGGGTGACTATCGGGACAACTACTCGCCCGGCTGGAAGTTCAATCACTGGGAACTGAAGGGCGTGCCGCTGCGCTTGGAAGTGGGTCCCAAGGACCTGAAGGCCCAACAACTGGTGGCCGTGCGTCGCGACACTGGCGAGAAGATCACCATACCGCTGGCCGATGTGGAGAAGAAGATCCCCGCGCTGCTCGAAACAATACATGCGAGCATGCTTAAGAAGGCAGAAGAGGATCTGACCAGTCACACGAAAAAGGTGACCAACTGGACGGACTTCTGTGGTTTCCTAGAGCAGAAGAATCTCCTTCTGGCTCCCTTCTGCGGCGAGATCAGCTGCGAGGACAAGATCAAGGCGGACAGCGCCCGCGGCGAAGAGGCCGAGCCAGGAGCTCCGGCGATGGGTGCCAAGTCGCTGTGTATTCCCTTCGATCAGCCAGCGCCCATTGCGGCAAGCGATAAGTGCATCAACCCCAACTGCACCAACAAGCCCAAGTTCTACACGCTCTTTGGACGAAGCTACTAGAAAATGAAAGTGAAGCCAGGCTTCGTTGCTTATCTAAATCATTTTTTTAACAAATGAATTCGATTGGTTAGGATCGATTGACCTATATGTACTCTGATTTTCACAAAAACTTACTATTCATTTTAAATTGATTAAATGTTTAAATTGAAAACCATAAACTTGTATTTTGCTTGCACAACCCAGACCTTTTAACCTACAGCTGAATGGCTTGCCGGACTAATTTTAATTGGGGATTTTTCAATAAGTTGTCAAACTATTTAACCTCAGTTGCGCCGTGCAAATATAATTAGAAACGGGTAAATAAACGAAACGTATATATACTGTGTTTAGTTCCGTTTATAAAACATAAATTATTTATCAGCTTCTTTTAAAAAGGTATCAATCCTATCGCCAGCCAGCAATTAAATACTTAACTACGTGCCAATTAAATTATATTTCATAGACTACTTAGTACTGACTGATAGTTATAATTCTATTCTTGTTCTACTAATTAAACCCATTTCTAAAGGAAGCTGTCAGTGTGAAGAAATCGGTCATATCCTCCATACCCATTTTAATCTGTTAATAACACCAATTAAAACAGACTTAGCCGCGCTCCATTTCAATAAATGGATAATTTTTCACCACTCGCAATCAGTGGATTCCATCTTAAACGGTTTGGAGGTGGGTAGCGATATGACCACATATAGGAATTGATACCAATGATACCAGAGCCCAAGGCATTTACTTTCTGTTCGAGCGGCGCTGCTCGCCAAGATCAGTAATATAATTGTCATACATATGAGTGGGTTTTGGAATGCTGGAACCCTAAGCGTTGGGTAAGAGTGAGTCCAGCTAATTAAATGCATATCTCATATCTGGCCACTTTGCGTCAGCCAGCAGTCGCTGGCCAGCAGCGACTTGTTTTAAATGGAAAAATAATGGCCGAGCCCACGCCGCGGATGGGGTATATGGAAATGGCCCCAGACCTGGACAATATTGCGTGCCCATGTGCGTAAACATCAACAATCGCAGAACCACAAATAAGTGACAAGCAGTCCCTGTCAACTGAGTTAAGCAAATATGACTATTTCCATTCGTATTGCCGCGATTTGTAACTGGTTTAAACTACTGATGCAATGGGAAAATATCACAAGTCAACACGAAAATGGGTTTGCAAATAACAAGGTTCTTAAATAAATTTTTTATAATATTATCTCATTTATTGTAATATTAAGTGTAATATTCGAGTATTTCATTTCCAGTTATCCACTTATAACATAATAGTATTTATGGCAGCTATTAATCCTTTTTCACATGCAAAGTTGCGAAACAAAGTCTTCAGACAGATATACCCCATAGGCAAGATACACGGCTCAGTTTCTTAGTTGACTCAGGTCAAGCCTTAATGTGTTCTACTTAGTCGTTAATCGAATCTCGAGCAAATAGCAAATATTTAGTGTTATTTAGTATTCAGCTGCGCGAAAGCAAGCGCGATTTGCAATTATGTTTGATTTATGGCGGCGTTCCTGATTCGATAGGTGGTGGTGGTGCTCGTGGTGCTTATGGTGCTGGTGGAGATCATTGGATCTTGGAAATCCCATTTATTCCATCCGCAGCTCCAGCCTTGCCTTTTAACTCTTAACTCCAGCCCACTCGGAGTAATCAATTGCAAAAAAAATTGCATAATGATGGCCGCGACTGATTGAATGCATGGTGCATACGTATGTAAGTAAGTATCTACTCAAGCAACCTGTTCACAAATGCCGCATTATTCATCGGCAGTGTTCAATCAAAAAACATAATGCGGAGTTGGAGTTGGGGAAGTGAAAAGAGTAGTTCTAAAGTTGCAAAGCTTCAATATATGTTTATTTCCTGATTTAAATCAGATTAGCAATTAGGCTTTCGATAATAGGAATCAAGATCTAAATATAAGACTAACAAAGTTATCCTAATTCAATTTAGTTATATTCCACTTCAGCCGATGACAATATTCTAACTTAATTCTCACTTAAGACCTAGACTTGTTTAATTAAAAACAATAACATTATGCGTTTTATTTAACAAAAATTACGTCTCTTTATGGAAATCTTTGACGTAATCGTAATCCTTCAACAATAGGAAAATTTGATGTGTTTTTTAGCTGTGCATTAAAAAAATGTTAATTATAAGCTGCAAGTATCAAGTTCTTAGTTTAGCTTATAAACAACAAGAGTGTGAAAGGCAAACATTAGCTAGTAGTAACCAGATGGAAGTCAAACAGGATTCAGCTGTGATTCAAGATATTAGATTGTTTGAGTGTAAATGGCAAAGATCAAAGACATTTACCAAGGAGTTCCTTGGAGATTCGTGGACACGTGTGTTGATATCTCTTCCGCTTCCACTAGAGAAGCAACCTGGAGAGCTGAGATTTGGACTGATCGTGCAATTCGCGGATGGGTGACGAGTCAGTTTCCTCGGTTCTGTCGCGTTTACAGAATTAATTAGAGTGGAACTATGAATTGGGCTGGACCAGGGGCGTCGGTCCAACGACTTGGGCTGCCAAAACAAATTATGTCATCAAAGGAAAGGGAAATGGAAATGGAATACAACTGATGAGCTGCGAAGCCTGTTATTAACCGCAAGGTCCGTAGGCCAACATACCCATACCCAAACCCCCGGCTGGAAATAAAAAATGAAAACGTAACGGAGACGTTGCTGAATCACAATTTCAAGGTCGTCTCAACACGACATCTTCTGTGGATGGTTGCTCGTTACCAGATTGTGAAATCCCCAGCGATCCTGTGCCCCAATGTGTCCAATGCCCATGCCCCTCATCCCCACATCACGCCAGCTCACAAACCAACTCACCTGACGGGGCAACTTTTTTTTTAACCGGCCATTATCAGCGCTTGCAGCCGTGGATCAGGTTCCTCCAAGAGGAAAAAATCTCTTCTACAGCCGAAAATTGCATGAATGCATTTTAGCGCGGAAATGCGCTGGTATGAGTTGTCTGAATTCGTGCATACGCCACCACAGTGAAGCTTCAAATAGCTACGATTATCAATGAAGTATTTTAATCCCACTTAAATTGTTCTAATAGGTTTCCATGCACAGGTGTCAAGCAAATGATTTCATTATCATTTTCAATAATTCATCAATCGAGCAAAAGATACATTGCAAACGTGTTTTTAATTAGATAAAAGATAGCATTAATAGAAAGATTACTTTTAGATAAAATGGATTTAATGGAACTCTGGAGTGCTGTGTGTGCCTGACAAGCCCTCCGCAGGAAGTTCGCCATAAAGGAGCTGCACTGTACATATGCATCTGTTTCGCTGCCATGGATGACATGCGCTTTTTTAGGGCCACCTCAAGTGGCTGGCCTTGGTGTGATGCTGCTCCTTTTTTTGCGGTCGAGGGGAATTTTGTTTTGGACTCCGTCTAGGGTTGTCACCCCACTGCAGTTGGGATGCACCGAATCCGAATCCGTATCCGAATCCCAATACGAAGACGGGAGATCCATTAGCATTGCCCTTGCTCGACTTGGAGTACTTTAAGTGCCGTTTAATTGGCTTTAATTCGAGTGTTTCGATTCGCTGTGTGTTTTTCGGCTTTATTGCCTGGCTGAGGGCAAGCTCATCTTACGCCTGATACAACCCGGAAAGCAGCGCTGCTCACCTGGTCACCACACACACACACACACACACACCTGTCGCCGCACACGTTTCATAGCTGTATTGGTGCGGCGTTGGCGAGGCAGCGACGCCGGCAGAAGCGAGTTTCCTTTGAGCCGAGTATAACTTCAAGCCAATTGCCCGCTTTCAATTCAGTTGCCGCTGAGTTTTCAACCGATTCGATTCGAGACCGCCAAACAACAACAACATCACTCGAAAGATTCGCCAGTCACCGTCACCGTCGCCTGAGAAGTGAGTTTCAGATCCAATCGAGGTGCTAATAACTTGGCCCAATAGTCGTCGCTTAGGCCATCCTAATCCCCTCGTGAACTTTGGCTCCGTGTGTGTTTGCCCTTACAATTGACATGAAAAGCCCAAAATGAAAACAAAAGTCAATCCAGCAATTGCAAGCGAAATGTGTGCGAATGTCATAATTTGCGTGCCTCAAGTTACGTGCACCTGTCCGTCCGTCCAAAAAAAAAGGAGGCGTGAAATGCTGTGTATAGTGTGTGCTAGTTCAGGAATAAAAAAAAAAACTCAGATCGGATCTGTAATAACAATGGGAATAAAATTCAATGGAAATTAATGCGGCTAGAATGGAAAAGAGCAAATGCATTCGAGTTTGTGTCTTAAGTCTTTTGTTTGGGACGCGAAAAGTGGAATGGAATGGTCGCCAAAGGAAACAAAAATTTGCATGAATGGAAGAGATTGCAAAATTATGCATATCTAAGCATACAATTTCCTGGGACTAAAAAGTTGTATATTCTTCAACTGGGGTAAAGGCAAAATTGCTTAATGCTACTTTTTGGCTCCAGGCATTTTAAAGTGAATGTTGTATTTTCCTTAAAAAAAAGTAAAGTGCAAGCTCTAGAAACTAGAATCGGTGAATAACTTATAAATGTTTTAATTGGCTTGTCGGAAACGTAAACAATTGCGTTTGAATAATTTAACAAATGCAGCATTCTATAATTTTGCAATCAATCAATGATTCAGTTGTATTACTAAATGTTAAGCAATAGAAACTAGGCGGTAGAGCCTTTATTACAAAGAAAAACCTTCCATATAATTTTCTTTTGACTGATTCTCATGATGTCTGCATAAAAAGTAAGCTACTTTAATCAGTGCGCCCATAAAACGAGAGTGAAATGCCAAGTCTTTTATGCTTATGGCTAATGGGTGGAAATCGCTTAAGTCATCGTTACCTGGCTAATTGCTTGGACTTCCACCCGCACTCGCATTGCCCAAGAGCCTAATGCACACACACTAAAACCTAACTGCCCGAAAATAAAAACCCCAAAAATAAGGCAATGGTCCAAACATTAACCCATTGCGGGACGGACGCTTTCCCAAAAACACGAAATAAACAAACAGACGGTGGCCGCTAACAGGTCTTTAAACTTGTCACTATTTACCAACGCAAACAGATGATGTGCGAGGTGAGGTGTGATGGTATCCCAGCTGGTGATGGGCTACAGGTGGGAAGGGGGGCTCCAGGGGAACGGACAACGGACCCCCCAAATCCCAATTGGCCGCGGCAATTACACGCGGTTGGTCAACACTTCGCAGTTGTCTCGTACTTCACCAGTATGCGCCGCTGACATTGAAAAGAATCTGGCTCGGAGTAGGTTAGACAAACAAACGGCCAGCAACTCGATCTTGAAAATATACATATAATCGTAATACATCGAAACTTCCCTTGCTTAGTTGTACAAAGTAAACGGCATCCTTTGGAGCATTGCTTACTAAAAGGACTTTTTTCTAAACCATAATGTATTCCAGATCGCTGCTTAAACATGGACATACTGAGGAGCGATGCCGACTGCGGCGAGTCCGATATTGCCAAGTTCTATGCCAACAAAACCATACTTATTACGGGAGCCACTGGATTCATGGGCAAGGTGCTGGTGGAGAAACTACTACGCAGCTGTGGCGACCTGAACGTCATATATCTATTAATACGCACCAAAAAGGGAGTCGATCCCAGTGTGCGCAAGGAGCAGTACTTCAAGTGTGTGGTAAGTTAATCCCATTGCCTTCAACCACCGGAACTCAATGCATTCCATCAATAAATGCTGTAAATTGTTCAGTTTATGGCTCGTAAATAAGGCCCAGCCCCTCGCTTTAAGCAGCTTAATTAGCAGCTACTTAGATTGCCATTCTCCCTTGTACCACGTGACGTATGCGTAATGGCCATATAAAGTGCAACGAAGTGCATCAAAGATCCATGGAATCGTACTCTCCGCTATGTTGCCAATTAAAAATCGCAATATTGATGTGTGTGATTTGGATTTTCTATTAATTACCAACTGAGGCAAAAAAAAAATTCATTTCCGGGGGTTTTCCAAAAAGTATTGACCAATATTTAATTACAGCACAACGAAAAATCTAGAGAATAAGTTGTGTTGTTGGGGAAACCACCAAGAATATGTGACTGAAGCAGATTTCACAATTCACTACTAAATTATTGATATTTCACAATACCTCCAAAATTGTAGTGTGCAACAAGCCATCAATTGTAGTTCTCTTATTGCAGAGCTAGTATAGTTTTAATGCACTTAATCTCTCATTTATTACACGTTTTATAATAGTTTTCCGTTTATTTCAAAGTGATATATGTGAGTTAGTCATAGATCGAGACACTCCATTTCGAATCAGCCACACGTCAATAAAGATCTTACAAAATCCGAAGCGATCAGTACTATGGCCTTGCCCACCGGCCGTTAGCCATAATTTCCACCTCAGACAGCCTGACAATTCCGAATCCGAGTCTGAATCGCGACGCACTCGCACGTGAACTTAGATATAAATTCTATATAATTATACGCCATAACTGAGCTAATACCCCGTTTGCCCTCCGCCAAAAAAGGGGGGAAAAAAAAAAGAAAACCTCAACTCCCGCAAATTACCAAATTATCGCACAGCTCAAAGACACAGAAATCCGGTGTTACGTGGTGGCCACAAAGCGACCCACTCAACACACATCCACGGCGTTTATAAGTCAAGGTGATCATTATTGGTAGAAAAAATCCAAAAACTTACAATGACTCTTAATTGTTGGACGTTAAGACGGCGCTAAAACCAGCGACATGGCCCATTAGGCGATTCTAGCCAGTGGAAGCAGTGGAACTCCAACACCAATTGCCAATTGTCCATTGCAATTCCAACGCCATGACACTTAACTAATGACCCAACGACCGACCGCCTCTTATTTTCGCTTTCAGATCTTTAGCAAGCTGCTGGAGAAGAATCCCGGCATCGTGGACAAGGTGCGCGTGGTAAAGGGCGATCTGCTGGAGCCGGACCTTGGCTTGAGCGCCAATGACACCAACACACTCGCCTCCAACGTCGAGGTGGTGTTCCACTGTGCCGCCAATGTGCGCTTCGACCAGCCGCTGCGTCCCATGGTCATGATGAACGTGGTGGGCACCCTGAAGGTGCTCCGTCTCGCCGAGAAGATGTCCCAGCTGCAGGCTCTGGTCCATGTGTCCACCTCATACTGCCAGTGCAACGAGAGCGTGCTGGAGGAGCGTGCCTATCCTGCTCCGCAGAACCCCTTCTCCATCATCGAGATGGTGGAGACGATGGACGACGCAGCGCTGGCGGAGATCACACCCAAGTAAGTGATGGGAAACTGCTCTGAGTTATATGTAGATATGTAGATGTTTTTATGAACAGCACTTACTTTTGGTAAACAAAAGGCTGTCTAAATACTGGTATAGTAGTACAATCAAGTGCCACAGTTTCATGCTCCTTTGCAGACGCACCTTGGCGCCTAATAACCAGTTTCATTGGCTTGTTTTCAGATTACTAAACGGCTTGCCAAACACGTACGCTTACAGCAAGGCGCTGTCGGAAGATTTAATTTGCAGATACAACAATAAGCTGCCCATAATCATCACAAGGCCCTCGATCGGTATATATATACTTAATTTTTGTTTTGCCTCCTGGCTAATTGCTTTATTAAATCCATTGCAGTGACGGCCGCCATTCACGAGCCACTGCCCGGCTGGATCGAGGGCGTCAATGGACCCACTGGGCTAATGATTGGCGCCGCACGCGGAGTCATCCGATCGATGCATTGCAATCCGGACTACGCATCCACGGTGATACCCGTGGACAAGGCCATCAACGGCATGATCCTGTGCGGCTATCAGCGCGGCAAGGCCAGCCAGGAGAAGGGTAACCAGCAGTCGGGTGTGGAGTTCTGCAATCTGTGCATCTCCAGCAAGGCGCTGATGTCCTGGGGCGACAGCATCGAGACGGGTCGTCGATTCTTCTACGAAACGCCGCTCAGCTTTGCGCTCTGGTATCCGGGTGGATCCATCAAAAAGAACTACTACCACCACCTCTTCTGCGTCATTTTCTTCCACTATCTGCCCGCCTACTTCATCGACTTCTGGCTGCTCGTCTTTGGCCAAAAGCCCTTGTAAGTAAAAGCTACTTTCGGGTATTTACTATACTAACTTATGGATTATTCCTTGCCAGCTTACTTAATGTCCAACGCAAAGTGTCCATGGGTCTGAAGCTGCTGCAGTACTACACAACGAAGGAGTGGGAGTTCCGAAACGAGCGCTTCCAGGATATGAGCTCCCAGCTGAGCCTGCTGGATCAGGACCTCTTCGACACGTCGGTGGGTCAGGTCAACTGGGAGACGTACATTAGCAACTACATCATAGGCATGCGCACCTATATCCTGGGCGAGAGCGAGGCCACCTTGCCGCACGCCAGGAAGGTACTGCGTCGCCTCTACATCCTCGACTGGGTCAGCAAGGTGCTGTTCTTCTCCCTCAGCTTCTGGTTCCTGTGGACCCATCTGGATGGCTTCGTGGAGCGGGGCGATGCCTTCATCCGATCCTCGCTCAGCACCATTTACCACGAGCGAAACAGCACCTTACATGTATAAGCACTTTTTTAATTATGTATGTACTTCAAATATAGTCCGCAAGATTTTGTTTCTTTTTAAGTTAACTTGCTGTGTTTTACTTTTAAATGTAACTGGTAAATGCTAATTTAGCTTAATAACTTTTTTATTCACTATATGTATATAGAGGATTTCTAATAGCAAAGGCATCCAAAGTCCTGAAAAATCAAAGGTCAAGGAAAGCAAAAGGAATTTGTGTGAAATATCAATAGAATAGTAAGGCAAAAATTAAAGGGATAAGTTTAAGTTATAAACAAAACCCATAAAGTTAAAAACAACACCTTAAAATAAAAGCAGAAGCAAAGAGCAAAAGCATATTCAACGAAGATAAAAAATTATAGAAAAAGTATATACAAAATCACAAACTAAATAAAAAAATAACAATAATTAATAATTTTTTGATTTAAAAACAAATATTTTGCAAGAAGATACAAAGAAAATATAAAATACAATACAAAAGTATACCTTGTATAAGATGGTATTGTTCTGTATTATATTATTTAAGTTTTCAAATAGTTTCCAATACTTCCAATGCAGTACCCCACATCCCCCCTGAGCTCGACACTTGGCGGAAGATGATAAATCATAGCTTAATCATGAAGTCAAAGAAAAACGTGAACGTGAAACCGATAACAAAAAGCTAATCTCTCCCTGGCAACGATGCGAGTAATCCGCCGGCGCTGCAGCCGCTTTTCTAGCGGGCACTCACCAGCAGAGCTTTAGCTGAGAAGAGAGTGCTCTCACCGCTCTCGCAACTCGCGAGAGAGCCGAAAGCTCGGCGCTCCGAAAAAGCCGACATATATATGCTTATGCATGCGAGTACCTCGGCCAGTTTGGTGCGGCGTCGAGTAGCGAGCGGTTGTGCAGAACAGTAAAGTAAATTAAGCAGCAGCATGTATCACCTGAAGAGTCTGGCCCGACAGGGCGCCCTCCGCCAGCAGGAGCTGGCCACGCTGGCCAAGGCGCTGCCCACCGCTGTGATGCAGTCGAGCCGTGGCTATGCCACCGAACATCAGATACCCGATCGCCTCAAGGATGTTCCCACCGCCAAGGATCCGCGCTTCTTTGACATGGTCGAGTACTTCTTCCATCGCGGCTGCCAAATCGCCGAGGAGTCGCTGGTGGACGACATGAAGGGCAAGCTGACCCGCGACGAGAAGAAGCAGAAGGTGAAGGGCATCCTCATGCTGATGCAGCCCTGCGACCACATCATCGAGATCGCCTTCCCCCTGCGCCGCGATGCCGGCAACTACGAGATGATCACCGGCTACCGTGCCCAGCACAGCACCCACAAAACGCCCACCAAGGGAGGCAAGTGTTGACCCCAGATAACCCCCAGATAACCCAAGTTATCATAGTCAGAGTTTTGTAGTTAGCTAGATAGATACTTCTAAGTATAATATGGTTTCCATTTGCCATTTGAAGCGAATTCAAAGGGTTGCAAACAAAAACCAAGCCCACAAAAGTTATAAATTTTTAAGCAAAAAAAACCTATAGGAAAAAGTGCAATTACGGAGCCAGTTTAAAGCTAAAATATGTGAGTTTTAAAAAAACCCTAGAACAGCAGTTGTTGCGCGATGCAAAATCGATTTTTCCTTAGGCATTTCTGCCATTTCTGGCATTTCGTCTTGATTTTTCGAGTTATGTAACCCAAGTATGAGTCGCACATCTACCCCCCTGCCCCCTTGCCCCTTTCACTCCACGTTCTGCGCATGTACCGCCGCCTGTTTTGTTTACGTTTTAGCCGACTCCCCTTTCCTCCCCCCCTTTTTCTAGGCTTTTCATTCTAGGCCTTTTAGGCCGCATTGCATAAGTTGGGTACTCTGCTACACGTGTTTTCATTAGATTTCCAAACCCTTCAAGTGTTCACCACCCATTCAGCATTCAAAAACAGATGTACTTCTGTATAATACATGTATTCTGTGACCGCTTTTCGCACATTTCATTATTTTCGAGCTGGCAAATAATGTATTTCGATTCCTTCGTTTCTTCGCTGCTTGTTTTTGTTTGTTTTGCCTTTGGCTGGGTGCTATTTATAATGAACTTTTGTTGGTGTTTTGCTTTCTAATTGAAATGGGAGCACAGCACTGCACAGTGTGTCGAAGTGCTGGCTAAAAAGTTACGCCCAAAAAGTTAACACCCAAAATAAGACCCTGCTTGTTGTCAGGCCACGAAAATTGTTTGTTTCGAATTCGGTGTTTTTGGCTTCGTCGCACGTTATTAATTATAGAATCAGTTTGTTGCTTATCAAAAGCAAAAGTACAACAAAAAACACAAAAATATGTAGTAAAAATGAAAAATATGCGACTAGGGAATCTTATCTGACCTTGGTTATGCGCAAAAATAGCAAACAAAAACAGTCGAAAACCAGAAGAAAAAAACGCTTTGCCCCTAGAATTTGTTGTTTACGATTATTGCCACGCTTCTTAGCGCTTTATGATCTTGTTTTCGATCCATAGATCGATCGATCGATCATGTGCTTCAGTTGTTGGGTCACCAAAAAGTTGTAAACAGCGAAAAAGTTGTTACCAAGTGAATCCACCTTATGGCTGGCTGGCTTGTTAATGATTCACTCAAACACTCAAACGCTCTGCTATTTCAGTCGAAAGGTGCTAAAAATTGCTAGTCTATTTATTTACTTAGTACTAGATCAATGGACAATGTTTAATGGCTACCATTTTGTGCGCTCCATGCTCTAATTAATGCTAATTCCCGCTGATGCATCTGCCATTTAGCTGTTAATTATTTAATACGTTCTGTATGTACATACATACGTACATCAAGTCCGGTCTCGAATTTCGGCAAAACTTTTGCCCAGTTCAAAAAAAAGCCGGCTCATGAATTTCGTTTTATTTGCTGCCCTGCTTAATGTTTGGTTGTTTGTGCCTCTGAAGAACTGGTTTCAATTTGCTCCGGGTGTCTGTCAGTTCGGCTTTGTTCACGTGATGGTCACGTTGTGCCAAAAAAAAAAGAAAGAACTGAACAGAAACTGGGAGTTTAGGATATATGCGTCATATTCTGTACCACTGTGCTCTTTTTTGTATATTTTCAACACATGGGGGTTCATTCAAAACCGATTTGATCTGGTCTACGACTATGGAACTTTTTACACATGTCGATGAACCGAACTAAATTGTCTCGGCAATTGAGGGGTTTGCTCTGTAATTACCCTACAACAAGTGATGCACTCAAACTCGCATCGAACGCGACAAAATACAAAACTGATAGTGATAGTGTAAAGCGGCCCTATCGCCAGTATACAATATTTATTATATGTGGCGACAGTTGTGTTCACACAAGTGCACAACACATTAGTTCAAGTAAATAGCGTTTCCCACCAGTACTTGGCAGTTATCTCATAGACAAACAAGTTCCGATTCTATTTGCTCGCCTCGAGAGCTGCACTCGAAAAATGCGTATGCAAATCGCTGTCAATTGTGCGACATTTGACGGCGTTCCGATAATCACGCCCCTAGAAAAGCAAACAAAACTGTTCGCATTATCTAGTTCTTAGCTAAATGGTTGATCACGATGGCATCGACATTGAAATGGCGTGTTTCTAGGCACTAAACTCTGCTGGGGGTGCGTCCATGTCAGCGTCACTTCCGTTCAGATCCCCAATCTTATCGAGCATAGAGATCTCAAGGCCCCCGGACAGAGAGATTTCGGAGAAGTGTTTGCACTCGCCATTCTAATCATATGGCGTTGAATTCTGGTCAGCTGACTTGCTGAGCCAACCGGTTTGGTCTATACGAAATAAAAAAAGATCCTCGCCTGTTGCCAATGGCACATACATATACTCGAATGTATGTGGACTTATAGACACACTTATAGACGTGGCTATACGGCACACACAGCCACACGAACGAGCCCCCAAATGTGTGTTATCGCAGCGATTGTATAAGACTACATAGACTAGCATATATAGCTGCTAGCTATCTGTGGAACCTTAATAGATTCATTTTTGTATTGTTTTTCGAAAAGTATTTGGCAAAAAGCGAAAACAAGTCGCCTGATCAAGCCGGTTGTTGCTGCTCCTCTGGCATTTTTGCTGCTTTTTTATTTATTTTTTTGTTTTTTATGGTAAACATAAGCGAAAAGAAAGGCGAAGACTGGGGCTTCGCCAAATAGAGAATGATGTTGCGCTGTCGTCAAGCGCTGTGGGTACAGTCAGCACCATTCTCAGCTGGACTTGGGGTTCGATTCGATATGATGACGGCTCACTGGCTCACTCAGCGGAAAGGCACATAGCAGACGCGGAGTGGCCGGAAGAAAGGCGTTCCAGACTCAAAAAACCACTCATTATAATCTCAAAAGGGTGCAACGTTAGTGTGGCAGAAAGAACTTACAATAAGGGTCTTGCTTGAAAGTAAGAATTACTACTTCACACGCTGTCACTATCATCTTACACCAGCTCACTTATCTTTAAGTTTATTTTTATAGAGCAGAGATAGTGTGCTGCTAAAGATTAAAGATTCAGTAAGAGCCTAGTAGCACCTATTTTTAGGTTGTTTACAAGCAAACGGATCATAATTCACTACCTTCAGTCGCGACACAAAATCTACTTTCAAATCAAATGTACTTGAAAAACAATGATACACAAATAAGTTTCAAACCAGTACATAGTGAATTGTAATTTGGTGAACTTGTGTACTCATCGTTTTTTGTTTTTTTTGTTTATAAGTTCCAGTTGCTAGTTCTACACAGCTGATAATGTCAAAAACTCATTTCGAGTGCCAAAAGCGATTTTAGATTTTGTGTTTTCTGTGGAGAAACCAAAAGTTCGCTTGAATCATGGTCACTATCGGCTTGGCAACACGGCATTTCATTTAATCGAGTGAATTAAGCTAATTTGGGATTTTATAGTCTTATTTTTTGGGGGCTCGTCCCGGGGTTCCAATGGGGAAGTCATTAATTCACCTAGTTCTGTATAAAGGCCATTTGGTGGAACTTGGTCTGGCCAATAAAGCCGCATTTATATTTATCGATCCATAAACGGCGGGCACTTTGCTCTTTAAAGTTTCTTACAATTGAACACGCTTATTAAATTCGAATTACAATCAGGAAACTTTGGCTTATCTAATCGCGGCCTTAGCAAAGATATCAAAATTAAATGTGCCAAGCAAATAAAGATAAGACCGAAGGCGGGGTTTTTTATGGTTTCTGATTCTGTTTTTGGGACTGTTGCGCCATCGACGAAAGGTTTCCCCACGTCTGCCAGATGCAATGAATTTGTTTTTAGGGCACGTGATCTAGTTGGTAAATCAGCCAAGAAATGTGCGGTTGTATCATCGATGCGAGGAGAACTTTTGCTTTCCGCGAGGAATTCGTGTAGTTTGTCGTCTATTTTTGGATTTGTCTATTGGATTTAGGCCAAAAATGAAAGCTGCAACAAGGTCGCCGAAAGTTCTGAGCACACCTGTCGTATACGTAATGTGCTTATGCAATTGTTTTCCCTTGCAGGCATCCGTTTCTCGTTGGATGTGTCACGCGATGAGGTGAAAGCCCTGTCTGCCCTGATGACCTTCAAGTGCGCCTGCGTTGATGTGCCATTCGGCGGTGCCAAGGCCGGCCTGAAGATCAACCCCAAGGAGTACTCCGAGCACGAGCTGGAGAAGATCACTCGTCGCTTCACCCTTGAGTTGGCCAAGAAGGGCTTCATTGGACCCGGCGTCGATGTGCCCGCCCCCGACATGGGAACCGGCGAGCGCGAGATGTCCTGGATTGCCGATACCTATGCCAAGACCATCGGTCACCTGGACATCAATGCCCATGCCTGTGTCACCGGCAAGCCCATCAACCAGGGCGGCATCCACGGACGCGTCTCGGCCACCGGTCGCGGTGTCTTCCACGGCCTGGAGAACTTCATCAACGAGGCCAACTACATGAGCCAGATCGGTGAGTGTTGCATCATCGCTGTATATATTTATGAGCAGCATCCTAATGGCCATTTCTCCTCGATACTTAGGCACCACTCCCGGCTGGGGCGGCAAGACCTTCATCGTTCAGGGCTTCGGCAACGTGGGCCTGCACACCACCCGCTATCTGACTCGCGCCGGTGCCACCTGCATCGGTGTCATTGAGCACGACGGCACTCTGTTCAACCCGGAGGGCATTGACCCCAAGCTGCTGGAGGACTACAAGAACGAGCACGGCACCATTGTGGGCTACCAGAACGCCAAGCCCTACGAGGGCGAGAACCTCATGTTCGAGAAGTGCGACATCTTCATTCCGGCCGCCGTCGAGAAGGTCATCACCAGCGAGAATGCCAACCGTATCCAAGCTAAGGTAAAGTTTGAATTAATATACGAGTATCAAAAGAAGCCAGTAAATAATTTGCATATATTTTAGATCATTGCCGAGGCTGCCAACGGCCCCACCACCCCCGCTGCCGACAAGATCCTCATCGATCGCAACATCTTGGTCATCCCCGATCTGTACATCAACGCTGGTGGTGTCACCGTCTCCTTCTTCGAGTGGCTGAAGAACCTGAACCACGTCTCGTACGGTCGCCTGACCTTCAAGTACGAGCGCGAGTCCAACTACCATCTGCTCGGTAAGTTACATGATCCAGAACAATGGGCTCTTGAAGGCACTTGCTCCTCATCTCACTATCTCTATCTATCGATCTATCTATTTAAATAAGTATAGTTTGGCCCATTGATCATGCCATCTCATTGATCGGTTTACGGATAAGTTATGCTATTTATTTTAGAAAACACAAAACCTATCAGAATAGCGCTTGCTTCTTCGGCATTTGCTCTTCCCATATTGGTTTAGTACTTCCAAATTTCGTTTCTCTTTAATTTACTTTCGATCCTATGCACCTACACCTGCAAATCAAACCATAACCAAGAGACTCTAAGATCGTAATTTAATTTTGAAGTATCATCTAAGTAATTCGTTGTTTATTCTTCTTCTTTTTCCGTTTCTCTATCAACAATGTAGCCTCAGTCCAACAGTCAATCGAAAGAATCATTAATGACGGTACATTCTGATTATTTATTCTTTTCGTTACCACTTATCCATCCCAAAGCCCAGCAAACTATTTCTACCTCATGTTTACCTCTTTTTGTAGTTAGTTTTGTTCTGTTTCCTGTGCACTATCTTTTACTTGTTACTTTCGCATAATCCAAACGACATTTATGTATCATAATCACACTAATATTAGGATACATCCAATCCAATGCTTTAATTCGGTATCTAATTATTTGGTGGCTTAAAACCTTGTCATAGATGTCAATGTTGTCCTCTGAGCATGTGGCACACTTATCTAATTGCTTTCGTCCTTTTTCGTTTCCCCCATCGCTGTCTTCCTGCAGAATCCGTGCAAGAGTCCCTGGAGCGTCGTTTCGGCCGTGTGGGCGGTCGCATCCCCGTGACCCCATCCGAGTCGTTCCAGAAGCGCATCTCCGGCGCCTCCGAGAAGGACATCGTGCACTCCGGTCTGGACTACACCATGGAGCGCTCCGCCCGCGCCATCATGAAGACGGCCATGAAGTACAACCTGGGCCTGGACCTCAGAACCGCTGCCTATGTCAACTCCATTGAGAAGATCTTCACCACATACCGCGATGCTGGCCTGGCCTTCTAAGCCCGCTAAGTGTGCTGAGTGTGCTGATTAGCCCCCAGACTCTTAACTAGTTAATTAAGCAATCGAACTCAAGAGCATAACTATTGCTATTGCTCCATGCACCGCCGTCTTAGATGAAAAGTCACAAAACCGAAATGCAAGAATCGTTATTTATATCTATGGCAATTGGAGCTGGCCGGAATAACTCTTTTAAAACAACAAAACAAAACAAACAAAAAAACAAAGAAACAAACAAAAGCCAACTTTCGCCCGTGTTTCGTATTAAGTTGAACAAGTTGCGAGCTTATTATTGTTGATTTTCTGTAATTTTTAAGTTAATGAGCGTCAAAGTGAAGCAATTGCATTTTCAATTATGTATCGCAACGTCTCGTACCGTCAAGTCACGTTTATCGTACGATCGCTCCGTTGCCGTAACATTAAAATAATCAAATATACACAAAACTAAACTCTAAACAAGTGCATTTTAATTGTCGAATGGAGTTGGTCACTTAGCTAATCACAATGGAATACAAATTGTTAGTCTCAATTATAATGTACTCGTACGCAAAAACGTATATATCGCTGGATCGACTGGAATGTATCAAAAATATATATGGGTTCTACTATAATACTATAAGTACACTTTTGTGATAATAAAAAACGGAGATACAGCACAGCGTACATGCGAGAGTATCCGTGTCAAATCCGTATACAAATTGGAAGTGGATTGATAAGTGTTTAAAGAACTAGTGGACTACAAGCTACTGGGATAGTATATCTCCGGGTCCGAGTGCATGTCAACGTTGTGCAATCTTCTGATGGGAGTAGTGAATCAAAGAACCAACGATTTTGGAAACAATTGCTGCTTCACATAGTCGTTGATCATCTCCATAAGCAGCTCGCGAGTGACTTTCGGATGCTTCAGCACGTAGCCAAAGTCTTTCAGTTTCGTGTTATCCAAGTATAGGTGCTTGTGCTGGAGCTGCTCCTCGTCGAGGTAGGGTGTCAGCGGAGTGTTGTCGATGCCATTGCGCTGGCATATCTCGGCCCAGGGTGCCATGTGCTTGTCGTTGATTTCACTGACGGTGTCCGTGGGATAAAGCTGGAAAATGCAAGTGTATGATTAACAATAGGCTGAAGTTTAGTGCGGCGATTAAAAGCTAACTTACTTTTGCCAAATTCGACATTACAAGGCCGAAGAAGTCCAAATTAATGTCGAAAATATCCACCAAAAGATTACTAATGGTGCCCTGCGTCGATGCTGAATCATCGCAAATGTTGTAGATCTGGCCGGCGGTCTTGGGACTCTGAGCCAATTGCCAAACGGCAGCGCACACGTCCGATACGTGCACCGTATTCAAACGCATGGCATCGTTCCACAGCAGCTTCATTGTCTCGTTGAGGTATTTGTAAATGGCAGCGATTATAATGCGCGGCACTGTAAACGAAAGGTAATGGCGGGTGGGGTCGGGTTTAACCCATGCCCATGTGGTTTGTCAATTACATCAATTATCGGGTATCAGCGAAGAGGGACACTCACTCAAATAGCGCTTATCGCCAATGCCATAGACCACGGGCAAACGGACGACCGTGTAGCTGAGATCGTCAATGTTGGCCAGTTCCTTTTCCACCTTCAGCTTCTGCTTGGCCACGCCCGTCCACGGATCCGATTTGCAGTCCTCTTTCAGCGGCGTCTTCTCGCTGCTGTTCACACATCCGGAGCTGAGTTCCACGTACCGTTTGGCCCGCTGATTAGCCGCCTCATTGGCACAGTTCAGGCTGAGCTTCAGGATGCCCTCCTTGTAGACGGCATCATCCTGGTTGGCACGCGTCTCGGCCGCACAATTGATGACGATGTCCCAGGCCCGGCCGGTGGTGGGGTGTGGCGCAAAAGCCGCCTTGCAAGAGGCTGTGGACAAACAAAGGGGAGCGTCCTATAACCAGTTTAGGTGCAACTGCATTAGGGTGGCTCGCTTTGGCAGAAAGCTGGTACTTGTAAGTTCTAGATGCAAAAACCTTTTTCTTTCGTACGCATACGTGATCCGCATCCTGGCAGAATGAGCCACTTTAATGTGGTGTGATTACCTACCGGCGTTTATGAGGTTGGCGCTGCAGAACTCCACCCGATCGCTCTCGAAGACCCGCGTCTGCTCCTCGTTCAGCCATGCCATCTGCGGCGGCGTCTTATCGGCCAGTCGTATTTCCTGCGCCAGTTCATTGTCCAGCAGATAAGTGGCCAAGTTGCGTCCAATGAAGCCGCAGCCTGCGGGAAGAGGAAGAGCGCGGATGCAGTTAGCGTTGCTGATAAGCGGAAGTGGGGGGAGCGGGGCGTACGAGGATGTTGAGGATGCTGGGGATGCTGCGAGGGGGGCCCACTTACCACCCAAAATCAGAACAGTCGGCTTCTCAGACATGCTGCAGGCGCGACACAGTCAACCGGAATGCGAATGAGTCAAGTTGAAAGATATATATTTGTTAGCGGTCGCAATGGTTTTTGTTGTTTTGTTTGGCTGTATTTCTGGTGTGACCGTCGCGTGCCATTGTCGATAAATCAAAACACTTCATTACTCCGTATGCTGGTCACACTATGGCGCCGCATTCAAACCACGTTTTATGTACTTCAACTAGCGTCGAACGTTGGGCCTATTTAAACAGACCAGGACAAAGCACCTCGATAGTTTTTACTCCATATGGTTTAAGTGTCACATAAATATCCTGCTGGTCTACCTTATACCCGCTGTCACGAAGTAATAGTAATTATTACTAAATTGCGTTCCGTTAGAAATTTATAGGTTATAAGTTAGCGAATAGGGTTGCCAAGCTCACCAATAGTGCACGGAAATACTATCGGACCTAATCCTTTGGGGTCAATGACTTGGTAACTCTGTCAAAAGTCACATTTTAATCGTCCATTTTGGCCAAAATCGTCGAAGAGACCGCAACATAAACTTTTTCTCTAAAGAACTTAGAAAGCAACATGCCGGGGGTTACTGTGAAGGACATTGATCAGCACGTGCTAACCAAGACTATGGCAGCTTTTCTTAAAAAATCTGGAAAAGTTTCTGTGCCGGAAGTGGCTGTGTACGTAAAGACTGCCAAGTTCAAGGAGACTGCTCCCACCGACGACGATTGGTTCTTCATTCGTTGTGCCTCCATCATGAGGCACCTGTACCTGCGCAGTCCCTCCGGGGTGGCGGCCTTCACCAAGATCTACGGCGGACGCATGCGCAACGGAGTTCATCCGTCGAAGTACTGTCGCTCATCGGAGGGCTGCATTCGCAAGGTGAATGGGAAATGGTTGTGCTTTAAGGTTATATTGAATATCACATCGTATGTATCCTGAACAGGCTCTTCAAGCTTTGGAAGCTGCTCACATGGTGGAGAAGCATCCGGATGGGGGTCGTAAGCTGACTTCACTGGGACAACGTGACTTGGATCGCATTGCCAACAAGATTGTGGCCAACCAGCGACAGGATACTGCACCAGTTTCCATGATTATCACTACCTAAGATGCCAATACTCAACATGTAACCACGAGAGAGCATATTTAAGTGCCTTGGACTTGTCGATGACATATTTCTAAAACATTCTCAATAAAGCGACACGCTAACACTAATAATAATGATAAATAATACTATACTTAATAAAATAACATAGTACTTGAAATATAACTGATATGACACTTTATTTTTGGCACAAACATGCCGAATAGCAAGAATACAGATTCAAGAATGTTAGCTAGACCAGAAATCTCCCGATTTTTGGTTGCCAGGAGCTCTGAAACCGCGAACTATGACCTCGGCCTGCCACCAACCGCTGGTTTCCTTTGCTGCCTTTAAAAAGTCCTGCTGTTCGCTAGACTTGCTAACGTCTGCCCCAGATTTATCCAGATTCAGCAGGCCAAGATCGTGGTAAATGTCCAACTCTTTGCAGCAGCGTAATTCATTCGGTGCGTTCTCGCTGCAATGCAGGAGATGCAGATGTATGTTTTTGCAGCTGCGCGGAACTTTGCTGAGTACATGCTTGGGGATTAGATTAACGGAGTCACAATGGGATCCTTGAAGACCACCGGTGTCTGTAAGGAGTTCCATTTCGAGAAACACATTGGTGGCATTCAGTTCGGTGGAGAAGAGCGTGTACAGCTCCTCACAGGTCAGCAGGCGGAGCAGCGCTTGGTTAATGCGACCTTCGGGCAGGGCATGGTGCTCGCAATAGTGATCTCTGGATATTGAATCATGTGGTATGTGCAGGGTATAGACCTCCGAGGGCATAAACGTATTGTTGCCAAACAGAAATCGGAGGCTCTTCACTTCAGAGCTCCTGAAGGCTTGTCGGATGACCTGTAGGCGAGAACAGGTAGATAAAGACCAAAAGAAGTCCTGGATGTACGGGGAAACGCACCTCTCTCATGTCACTAATGGATTCTTTGGTGGCCTTTGCCTTCGAGCGCTGCTGGTTGCGTTGATAGTGGGCAAAGGACTCCTGATCCTTGGATTGCCCCGATTCATCCGCTTCAGACCATTTATCCACATAATATTTGTATGTTTTGTACACGAAAGGAATTTGCCGGCGTTGGTAGAGCAAGAAGTCCAGGATGCCATTCACGAACTCCGCTGTTGTCCCACTGGTCAGGACCTCAATGTTATCCAGCTTCAGATCAACATTCTTGATATTTTGATCCATTAAAAGGTCGCAATATAACAAATTTAAACAAATGCTCTTTTCGAAGTTCGAACTAATGGCAAGCGTTGCCAGACTGTAACATTCATATTGTTTACGGTAATCGATAAGTTTATGAAAACAGTGACTCTTAAAAATTAGTTTTTCAAAGCCTAAACTAATTTTTATTTCGGTTGTTAGCTTTTTCCTTTATTAAAATCTAACTGTTAAGCATTTTCTGCCTTTTTAACTTTTCACATAGTTTATAAAAATATTTGTTCACTTTTAGAGTTGCCAGACGTTCATGTTTTGAGTGAACGGTAACACTGCAAATGCGAATGACTAGTAATTTTGTTGCCGACAATAAAGAGTAAAAAGTTCATCAAACGTTCGGCAAAGCAGCAAGCACAAAGGCAAAATGGTAAAAAATCATCTCCAGAACACCCTGAACCCATTTACGATCGCGAACCACACATTTGCAGGGACAAAACCAATCGGCCCAAGGGGGAGCTGGCGACAAAAAAGATGATAAGGATAAAAAGAAGAAGTACGAGCCTCCAATCCCGACGCGCGTTGGCAAGAAGAAGAGGCGCGCAAAGGGTCCGGATGCGGCCATGAAGCTGCCCCAGGTCACGCCCCACACCCGCTGCCGCCTTAAGCTGCTCAAGCTGGAGCGCATCAAGGATTACCTGATGATGGAGGACGAGTTCATCCGCAACCAGGAGCGCCTGAAGCCCCAGGACGAAAAGAACGAGGAGGAGCGCTCCAAGGTTGACGATCTGCGCGGCACCCCCATGTCCGTGGGCAACCTGGAGGAGATCATCGATGACAACCACGCCATCGTGTCCACATCGGTGGGATCCGAGCACTATGTCAGCATCCTTTCCTTCGTGGACAAAGATCAACTGGAACCAGGCTGCTCCGTGCTGCTCAACCACAAAGTGCACGCTGTGGTCGGAGTCCTCAGCGACGACACCGATCCAATGGTTACGGTGATGAAACTGGAAAAGGCACCCCAGGAGACTTATGCAGATATTGGTGGATTAGATACTCAGATCCAGGAGATCAAGGAGTCTGTCGAGCTGCCACTGACCCATCCCGAGTACTACGAGGAGATGGGCATAAAGCCGCCCAAGGGCGTCATCCTATATGGACCTCCTGGCACGGGCAAGACCCTGCTGGCCAAGGCTGTGGCCAACCAGACCTCGGCCACTTTCCTGCGCGTTGTGGGCTCAGAGCTTATCCAGAAGTACCTTGGAGACGGACCAAAGCTAGTGCGTGAGCTCTTCCGTGTGGCCGAGGAGCACGCTCCATCCATTGTGTTCATCGACGAAATCGATGCAGTGGGCACAAAGCGCTACGATTCAAATTCTGGTGGTGAGCGAGAGATTCAGCGTACTATGTTGGAGCTCCTGAACCAGCTGGATGGTTTCGATTCGCGCGGCGATGTCAAGGTGATCATGGCCACCAATCGTATTGAGACTCTGGATCCGGCGCTAATTCGTCCCGGTCGTATTGACCGCAAGATCGAGTTCCCGCTGCCCGATGAGAAGACCAAACGCCGCATTTTTACCATCCACACATCGCGCATGACGCTGGCCGAGGATGTAAACCTCAGCGAATTGATCATGGCCAAGGATGATCTATCCGGCGCCGACATCAAGGCCATCTGCACAGAGGCCGGCTTGATGGCGCTGCGAGAACGCCGCATGAAGGTGACCAACGAGGACTTCAAGAAATCTAAGGAGAGCGTCTTGTACCGGAAGAAGGAGGGCACGCCCGAGGGTCTTTATTTATAAGTCGAGCGCAGATATACTTTCAGTTAATTTTGATAATTCCCCAACACATGCATTAAACCACATTAACACTAGAATCGTTTCCCGATGTGAATAAATTTGTAGTAGCCGGGAGTTGCTGTGCAAGTTTTCCCAGGAGGTCGTCCACATAAGTCCTTTGTTTTGCGGATATCACGTTGAGTGGAGCGCTCCAATAATTGAAGTGTGCTTTATGTGTTGCATTTTCTAATTCCAGATTTTGGTAAGCCTCTTGTTCTGCTTTCAATTCCGGCGGTCGCAGATCCTCGCTCTCCTCCGAATCAAAAGTAGTGGTATTGGAAAAAAGCTCAAAATTTACGTGTTCTCAGTGTGAAACTACTGTTTAAATTAAAATAATGAGCTTTTTAGTAAAGCTATTTAAAAGTTAAATTTAAATCAGCGATATTGCCAGACTGTAGAATTCGGACAGGACCTCTTGGCTACCGATATTTCAATCTGTGCCACGTTTCTAACGGTTAAGTAGCGGGTTACACTGCAAACGGTAAAAATCAATAATGCAGAAATAGCGGGCGATTTAGATTGTTTTCTCATTTAAATTTGTACATTAAACAGATATGTATGTAACGATTTAAATACTAAGCCAAATATAAAATGTAGTGGAATTTCAAAAATAAGTTCTATTGGCAGCAGGCCTGTTTCATTCTGTTTCGAGTTGTGGTCAAATTTGTTTCTCTATTTTTTTGGCACTCAAGATGCAGAACCCCATTTGTGAACCGTTCACCAGTTGGCCAGTGAAGTTCGACATCAACGAGCTCATAAAGGAGTTCCAGCCGGAAGAGAAAGGGCGCCAGGTGGCTGAGGATAAGTCGCCACGGGACTTTCTCCACCTACCCGACAACAACTGGGTGGTCCTGCCCAGTTTTAAGCACAGGCATGAGCACTTGACCCCGTATCTTTCCAGTCGTCGGAACAAATATATGCGGTGTCGCTTTCAGAGATTTCTAAACAATGTTCCCAGCTGCTACGTAACCATCTCCTTGTATGGCTCCAATGTGAGCAAGTAGGTTATCTCCTAAAATTTTGTTAGAAAGAAATCGGTTTAATAATAATCCTCTTCTAGCATGCCCAAGCCAAGGAGAAAGAGTCTGAATGGCCAGTTCTACGGTGTGGATAACAAACTGGCTCCTGTTCCGGCGGTCGCAGATCCTCGCTCTCCTCCGCACCGAAAGTAGTGGTAGTGGAAAAAAGCTCAAAATTTACGTGTTCACACTTAAAACTATTGCTTAAATTAAAATAATGAAATATCTCGAGTAACTTGTGGCTTTTATTTTATGTCCAAGCTATTTCAAAGTTAAATTCAAATCAGCGATATTGCCAGACTATCGAATTCGGACAGGACCTCTTGTTTACCGTTATTTTAATCAGTGCCACTTTTCTAACGGTTAAGTGAACGGTTACACTGCAAACGGTAAAAATCAATAATGCAGAAATAGCGGGCGAAAAAAAATGTTTACAAAATGCATTAGTTGCTGTGGTCTCGCAATAATCTCGGTTTTTTTCGCCTGCCTCTTCGTCGAAAATTGCGGTGAGCACAGGAGTAGTCCATAAAATGCCAGGATCTTGATGTAGTGTCCTTTTTCTCGCCTCCAGCGGCCCTGCAAAAGACGCTGCGCCACTACGAAATTTTTCACAAGGACGATGTGGTACACAGGGTGGTCAAAAGGGGTGCCAAGCACAGCACGAATCCCTTTAACATCATCAAGGAGGTGGAGTTCACCACGCTGGGCAAGAACTTCCGGCTGATCCTGCACCCGCACAGGGATGTCCTGCACAGCAAATTCAGGGCCTACGCCGTGGATGCGGATGGCAATGAAACGGTGGTGCACATGGGTAACCTCAGTATCTATAGTTCCATAGCACATTTCTAAGCACTTAATCTCTGCAGATCACGATAGCTTCTATTCGGGTCGAGTGTTTGGCGAACTGGAGTCCTCTGTGCGTGCCCACATCGAAGACGGCACCATGACCATGTCCATTCACTTGCCAGAGGAAACCTATCACATTGAGCCCTCCTGGCGACACCTGCCGGAAGCCAAGAAGGACACCATGGTGGCGTACAAGGCCTCGGATGTGAAGGTGCACAAGAATGAGGCTGGTGCCACCCCCAAAACCTGTGGCTACATCAAGGAGGGTCTCGAGCTGGAGGACAAGGAGCACGGTGATGCTCTGGACAACGAGCTGCACACTAGGGAGAAGCGTCAGTCCGATCAGTACGAGTACACGCCCACCAAGACCCGGTGTCCTTTGCTCTTGGTGGCAGACTATCGATTCTTTCAGGAAATGGGCGGAGGCAACACCAAGACCACCATTAACTACTTGGTGAGCTTCTTAAGGAACCCACTTTATAACTTATAACTTGTATCTTGTAATACTTAGATAAGCCTCATCGATCGGGTGCACAAGATCTACAACGACACCGTGTGGCAGGACCGCTCGGATCAGGAGGGATTCAAGGGCATGGGGTTCGTAATCAAGAAGATCGTGGTGCATTCGGAGCCCACGAGACTGCGAGGAGGCGAGGCACACTACAATATGATTCGTGAGAAGTGGGATGTGCGCAATCTCCTGGAGGTGAGTTGACTTCATTTGCGCCACTTCACTTTTCGTGTAGCTGCTCTACCTCAAGGTCATCTAACTCTTGTATCTCTCACTTTAATACCGACTCCTCCGTGGCCATTTCACCGGCTAGGTCTTCTCCCGGGAGTACAGCCACAAAGACTTTTGCCTTGCCCATCTCTTTACCGATCTCAAGTTCGAAGGCGGCATTTTGGGCCTGGCTTACGTGGGCTCCCCGCGTCGCAACTCCGTGGGCGGCATTTGCACTCCAGGTTGCTACACCCAGTTGTCTCTCATTTTGTCCTTTTCATTTGGCTTATAGACTTTCGTTTCCTTGGTTATCCTTTTACTTTTGTTTTCAGCTTGCTTTTCAAGGGGTGCTATAGAAATCTTAAAACTAACTTATTTTCTATTCATCTCCAAGAATACTTCAAAAATGGTTACACCCTGTACTTGAACTCGGGTCTGAGCAGCTCCCGCAACCACTATGGCCAGCGGGTCATCACCAGGGAGGCTGACCTGGTCACGGCCCATGAGTTTGGACACAACTGGGGATCGGAGCACGACCCCGACATTCCGGAGTGCTCACCCAGTGCCTCGCAAGGCGGCAGTTTCCTCATGTACACGTACTCCGTCAGTGGCTACGATGTGAACAATAAGGTAGGGCTCTCCTCTACAATACCCACAAATAGTAAATGACCTCTCCTTCCTTAACAGAAATTCTCGCCCTGCTCCCTGCGTTCCATTCGTAAGGTGCTGCAAGCCAAATCGGGCAGATGCTTTTCAGAGCCCGAAGAGTCCTTCTGCGGCAACCTGCGAGTCGAGGGCGATGAGCAGTGTGATGCTGGACTTTTGGGCACCGAGGACAACGACTCGTGCTGCGACAAGAACTGCAAGCTGCGCCGGAACCAGGGAGCCATGTGCAGCGACAAGAACTCGCCGTGCTGCCAGAACTGCCAGTTCATGGCCTCCGGAATGAAGTGCCGCGAGGCGCAGTACGCAACCTGCGAACAGGAGGCTCGTTGCACCGGCGCCCACGCCGAGTGCCCCAAATCGCCGGCCATGGCGGACGGAACCACCTGCCAGGAGCGGGGCCAGTGCCGGAATGGCAAATGTGTGCCGTACTGCGAGACCCAGGGTCTGCAGAGCTGCATGTGTGATATCATCGCGGATGCGTGCAAGAGGTGCTGTCGCATGAGCATCAATGAGACTTGCTTCCCCGTGGAGCCACCTGATGTCCTCCCTGATGGCACACCCTGCATCACCGGATTCTGCAACAAGGTATGCTTGTGGTTTCCGTCCTTAGATTGACCTTAATCTCATGCTGAACTCTGATTTTTTCCAGGGCGTATGCGAAAAGACCATACAGGATGTGGTGGAGCGCTTCTGGGACATCATCGAGGAGATAAATGTGGCCAAGACCCTGAGGTTTCTCAAGGACAACATTGTCAGTAAGTATTGCAATCTTAAATGTTATATTTCGAAGATCACTTATAAACCACACTTCCCCACTTCTATTTTCAGTGGCCGTTGTCCTGGTTACTGCAGTATTTTGGATACCCATCAGCTGTGTCATATCTTACTTCGACCGCAAGAAGCTGCGCCACGAAATGAAGTTGATTGAGTGGAGCCAGAAACTGGACCTCATACACCCCAGTGACGAGAGGCGTCGAGTGATTCACATACGGTAGTCGCTCAACTTACTTTTTCATAATTATGTGATGATAACGTTTCTATACTTTCAGAGTGCCGCGCCAGAAGATTTCTGTGGCCCGAGCCTGTAACTAGCACAAAAACCCAGTGGGTTCCTTTTGTTTTAATCTTCCGTGAGCATTCTTCTCAAAACTGCCACAATTCGTTAACATTAAGTGACATATTTGAACACAACACAGATTGAATAAAATTCCATATAATATAGACCAAAAACAAAGAGGTCAGTATAATTGGATGGTGTCTGTTTATGGGGTTTCTTTACATTATTGAAGTCTTTAGAAAAGCGCTCTCAGCTTTATTTTCGTTACCTTATTAAAGTTTTTATTTTTTCGGATCATTTAGTTAGCTTACTGGAGTGTAATGTATTTCTACTTCTTCTTATTACTCTTGCCGTTCGTCTGAGGAGCTGCTTCTTCGTCGAATTCCAGTTCGCTATCCTCCTCCTCGTCAGAATACTCCTCGTAAATCTGACCGTCGTCAAACTCGCCAAAGTTCATCTCCACCTAAAGATATAGAAATGTGTTAGACATAGGAACACAAAGTTAATGAATGGATAGAGCTCACCTTGCCGCAGACGTAGACGGGTCCAGTTCCCTGCACCAGTTTGAAGGTCACTGATCCGTTGGGGAACTCGACATTTGGCCTTAAGCTACGGGTCTCGCCGACCTTCAGCACGGCAATGGGGATCTTCACCGTCTTCTTCTCGCCATCGTCATTTATGTTCGTCTCCGCCTGGTAAAGAAATATACAATATTTGTATAATCTAGTGTCCATTATATGTTATATGATATCAGTGTTCCCTCTTAGAGGAACGCCATGCCGTTCTTTAATTTACGACCGGCAGACGAAGAGGCGAATTCCATGTATCGAGGCTTACCTGTACAACGTTGAATTCGCCGGTCTTTGCCTCGGGGCCGAGGGAAATCTGTTTGATGATGAGCTTGTGCGAGTGGACGATATACTCCTCGGGCACATCCGGGACTTCGAACTGTGCGATGGCCTCCTTCTCGCTGAGTGTGACACCTGGAAGTGGACGAACGGCGAGGAGGGTTGGATTTCCGACTGCTTTTTTGCCGGCTGGAGGAGCTGCACGCAGTTGGGCTATGGGATGCCCAATGGAGCGCTCTTCCAACCCAAATGGTACAATGGTACTCACCATAAAACGACTCGGACTCCATTTGCAGGCCTTGGAACACAGATGTACAGTCAATTAATAATGGAACTTTTTGTACTATACACGTGCCCGTAAAACGGCGATGGCTGCAGTTGTGTGAAGCGTTGAGCGGTGCGGTTATCGAAGCGCAGGACTATCGATAGTTTTTATTCAACTTGCTGGGAACTAGGATGTGTAGGTAATGAAGCCTTGAATGGTTTTTGAATATATATATTACAATCATATAAACTTGCAACAAACGAGTAAAGGTGTTACATTCGATTGGCTACTTAAAATGGCAGCACTGCGATTTTGATTCCCAGGCCAACAACACCTATCGATATGTGCACCCTACGTTGACCTGGCAACCCTGCGGCAGCTACCATTTTGCAAAAGATTTTGCTCAACACGTGTTCGCCGCTGGTTTTGTGTGGAATTAATATTAAATATTACCTACCATGGCTGAGGAATCATTCTACGGTAATAACAATTAAGCAGATCAACTATATAAGCAGCGAAAAGAGGCAAAAATGGCCGCATAAAAGGCGTATTTATACCCGAAAAGACGGAATGTCTGCGACGCTTGCCGGTGTTTTTGCCTCAAGGTTGCCGCTGGCCAATTTGTGTGTCTGTCTGGCCTCAAACCCCCGCATTTGAATGTGTGAAAAAGATAGAAATTTAAAAGTATAATGGCGTCTTTATCCGTTCTGCAGGAGTTACTCTGACTGCCGAGAGCGACAGCGTCACGTGGGATGTGGACGAGGACTACGCACGCGGCCAGAAGCTGGTCATCAAACAGATCCTCCTGGGCGCCGAGGCCAAGGAGAACGAGTTCAACGTGGTCGAGGTGAGTACTCCATGCGTTGTGCATGTAGTAAATCCCATAAATTGTATATGCGCGCGCCGGTTGGTGTCCTCCTGCTCTTTTTTTCTCTTTCAATTTTTTTTTGCTGCATTTTTCCGGCCGGCGGGGCAGGGACCGGTTTCCATTTTCCCCCCCCAGACCAGAACAACCTCGAACTTTTCGCTCGCTGTGGGCTAGGGTAATTTTGTCTGTACCTCTTCAGACGGCCGCCGATTTTCGATGGCTATGGCACATTGGGCATGGGAAGTGCTAGGTACATGCTTCTTACTATCTAGGTACTTGCAAAGAAGTTGTAGGTACTTTACAAGTGTCCCAGTAAATCCGGAGGTGTTAGGTATTCTGTATATTTTTAGGATCTCCTATACCGAACTTTCGAGAATAACCTTTAAAATCCATCTTATGTTGAAGAATAATTTGTTAAACGTTAATTTGTAATTTTTTTAAATAAGTTACGTTTTTTAACCTATTCAAAAATGTTTCTTACTTGTACCTAAACTTGGTGATATATTAACCATCAAGATACTCATTATTGAAGTACCCCACCTTTCCAAACCGAATTTATTGGCGCAACTGTACGCAGAAAGACATACGCGGTAGACAAAAGAGCACTCTTTATTGACTCAAGTCAACGGCAATACACGAATTGGCTGCCTCGGCATCCGCAATTGTTTGCATTAGGTCGGGAAAGCTTTTCGAGAACTTGAACATACTGCGCAGCTTCCTATCCATCCGGCAAATCACTCCCGCCGCCGGAATACTCCAGTTCCAGCAGATCATGTCGCACTTCAGCAGGGCGAGATCTTCGCGCAGCGATTTCAGGTTCTTTGCGGGCAGGAGAAGGGGTTTCCGGTCAAAGGTCATAATTCGCAACAAAGCAAGCTGTCACTCACCAAAGCCACGGTCGTATCAATTGAGGCGATCTCGTGCCCCTTAATGACCACCAGTGTGGTGGGAGCACCTCCCTCGCTGTTCCTTTGCGTCACGTGCGACACAATCGACATCTTCAAGTACTCGGCTGCAGCGTAATCCACGCTTCCCTTGAGGTCGGCCATAGTCACCTCGACGCCATTGAACTAGGTGGATTGTTCTTTGGGATTATTTAACCTTATGTATGATATAAAGTATCAAACTCACCTTCTCGGTTGCCAAGTAAAACTGCGGCTTCATGCTCTTGTAGAGCAGGAAAAGCGCATTGAAGACAATGCCCACCACCATGCCGTACTCCAGGGTCCAGAAGACACAGGTCAACACGGTTACCAGGAAAGGCAGCATATCGCGCTCTGCAAGATATCCAGAGTTACAATAACTAAACGAGGTCCCTATTCCCACGCAACACTCACTCTTAGCCCGCCAAATCTCGCCAATGGTCTCGTACTCCACCATAAAGAACATGGCCGCAATGATAATGGCTGCCAGGGTCGCCTTTGGAATGTAGGCAAATGTGGAGGTGAGGAAGGCCAGGGTCATGAGGACGAGAGCGCCGGTGACCGCACCACCCAGCGGGGTTTTCACTCCACTGGCATTGTTGATGGCTGTCCTTGTGAAGGAACCAGTGATGGGCATGGAGGAGAAGAAGCTGCTGAGGATGTTGCTGACGCCCAGGGCAATCATCTCCTGTGATGCGTCCACAATCTTGCCTTTGGCTGAAAGTATCAGGAGTTAAGGGTATGGACTATGGACTTAGTAGTTAATCTGCACTCACAGAAGGCCTTGGCCACAGCTATGCTCTCCAATATAGACAACAGTGGTATGGACACCAGGGCAGTGCCCACGTTCGAAATCATGCCACCGAAGCTGATGGTTTCCCCGGTCGCTGGATCCTCCGTGTGAAAGGGAGGAGGCTTGAAGGGCGGCAGGCCTGGTGTGATGCTGCCGCTGACTAGAAAGGGCAGCTTGCCATCACTTTTCAGGAGATAGCACAGCAGTATGCCAATTAACACGGCCACAGCATTGCGGGCCAGCGAAATATACTTCCACACGCTTTTGATGCCAAAAGGCAGGTCTTTAAGTTGCTGAAATTATTCAAACGTTAATAGAGTCGCTAATCAAACATTCTAATTAAACAATTTGAGGCATTAAAGGTGCTTATTTGAAGTTACCCACCCTCATGAGCAGCAGGAGTACGAGTGTGCCGCAGCCCAGGATGGCATCATTGCGGCGTGTGTGCGTTATGTGGCCAAAGAAGTATATCCAGCTGTTAAGAAACCCACTGGCACTACTGCTGATGCCGAAGAGGCTATTAACCTGGCCGGTGGCAATGGTTATGGCAGCTGCCATCGTAAAACCCGTCGTCACCGGCACCGATATAAACCGCATGAGCACTCCGAGATTGAGTAAGCCCATTATTGTGATGATGCAGCCGGACATGAAGCATATTAGCACAGCATACGCCGGGTTGCCGTTCACATATGGCTGCACCATTAGCGCCATGATGGCCGTGGGGCCTGTGGAACAACGATTTCAGTTACTTAGTCATCTTCGGAACAGCTTCAGAGGACTCAGAGAACTTACCCACTGTGATGTCCTTGCAGGTTCCGAGGAGTATGTACACAAATCCACCCATAAAAGCGGAGTAGAGTCCATAGGCTGGCGGCAGATTGGCCACAGCTCCATAGGCTATGGCCTGTGGAACGGCTGTGAGGCCCACGGTGAGACCCGCCACCACATCCATGGCCAGAAATCTCAACTGGTACTTCGGCAGCCAATCAGTGACGGGCAGGTATCTGTGCACGGAGCGCATGCTGCAGCAGCTCCTCGCCTTCGAGCCCACGGCGCCGCAAACATTTGGCAGGCGCTCCCGATAGAGATCATCTGGAAAGCACAATTGGGCTATTGAGTGGGTGTTGCTCCCGGGGTGCCTTGAAATCTTGATATGGCCACTGTTAAGTGGTTTACTTGATTGAAAAACGCTATTTTATGTACACCTATTCACAATCTCTGCACATGATCTGAAGTGCCTCGATGATTTCCTGCGGTACGCTGGTCTTGTGACTTCTGGAAAAATACCATTGATGTGTACAAGCTGATAGACAAGTTCATCCAGAGAAAGCAGCAGGCTTGTCTCTTGACAATTCGTTGATTTCAGCACTTTGGACCCTCTGTTTTGGTGTCTCATATTCTAGATAATTGCTGCGCTGCTTATAGTATCCTTGGCTAGTTTATATCTTGTTTATTCAACGGGAGAAATTTGCTTTTTGATCCCTCCGCGCTTGATGGACACGTTAAGCCGCAGGAAGACGGCTTGTCACTGATAAGCTCTTTCGGAGCTCGTAATAACACAAAAATCTTGTGGATTCTCTTGTCTAATTACGGACTCATTACCGGGTATTTACCATAAAAATCGTAGACGCACACACCTTTGGTATCCTGTGTTTAGATTTGTTTACTCACTTACTCACTTTTCTAGGTAAACTTATTTCCTTTTTATAGCTTTTATCACCTTTATTCTCTTGACTAATTATAGTCCCATTGAGTGATAGTTTCTATTTCCTGATATTCAAACTTGGTGTTAATAGTAGCAGGTGTAGTTCCCTTCGCATCACACCGCTTTCACTTGTCCTCTTGAGGGAACACGTTGTCCACTTACCTTCGTTATCGCGCATGTCGACAAGATCTTTGAAGCACTTTACGATCGATCGGCCAGTACTAGAGGAACTTTTGATTTGGATTACACGTTGTGGGTGATTAATTAGCGGTCACTTGTTAGATTCACGCTTGCTGGACTCCGGTTCAGCTGAGCCTGACTGCAGTTTAAAGGGAACGAGCCGATCCGATCCACTCCAGCGTGGGCAGACGAGTGGTCAAGCGGCCGCCAGTCGACGGGGTTATTACTGAAAGCGACTGTGCGAATATGTGAATGCGTAGGCAGTTATCATCGGACAGTTCAGTTCAGTTCAGTTAGTTTTGGGGAAGGTGTTCGGCTGACAACGATAAGAGATAGAGACGAAGACGAAGACTGCAGAGCGATTAAGTGGGCCAGTCGTGATGAACTTCGCGCTATCTCCTCACGAGATCCGAAATTTGTGTAATCGGGGTATTTAACAGCGATATCTGGACACTTGAAATGCCTATATAGGTCAATCTTGGCAAGGAATCTTATGCAGTTGAATACAGGGAAAGATGTGCCATTTTATGTTCCTACCTAATTAACCGATAGATAACTTTTGAAATGTGACTATCTAACCTGAGAATCTTACCTCTTGTTTACGCAGGTGAACACACCCAAGGACTCCGTGCAAATTCCCATCGCCGTGTTGAAGGCTGGAGAGACCCGCGCCGTCAATCCCGACGTGGAGTTCTACGAGTCGAAGGTGACGTTCAAGCTGATCAAGGGCAGCGGACCCGTCTACATCCACGGCCACAACATCAAGGACGATGTGGAGGTGGTCGACATGGAGGAGGATGACGACGAGGACGATGTGGCCGAGGATGAGGAGGACGAGCACCCAAAGAAGCGCGCCAAGATCGAAAACGCCGCCGATGGTAAAAATGCCAAGAACAACAAGAAGAAGTAAACTGCTGACCGCCAATCATCCATCGAGGTTTAAGCTATGAACGTGTAGATTTTAAAGCAAAAACAGTTTTAGGCCCTATATTACAATACGATGCATACTGAGAATACAATCTAGTTCCTTTTGAACAGCTCCTTTTACATTCAATTCAAAGACAACGTTGTGTGCTCGGGTCGTGTTATCCCAAGCGAATGTTCTGTCGCTCAGCCAGGAGTTCCGCTCCCGTTGGGAGCAAATCGAACTTCTTGGACTGATCGGACACTAATCGAACACACAGATTTGTATATATATTAAAGTATAACTAAAGCTAAGCCGGACTTCCTGTACGCGCCTCCTTCATATTTGCAGTATGAAAATAAACTGTCGTCGGAATACAAACAATATTATTGCATTTTACTTGACATCCTTATCTTCCCCCTTTCGTACACATTGTTCGTTTATTGAAACCATAGGTTTAATCAATTTCAGTTTTATTTCTCCCATCAATTCGTTACTCATCAATTTAAATTTCAGATTTGGTAATGCTAAAGGGCTATCATGATTGCAGTTCTATGAAGTGGATCAGAGCGATATCGGGAATGCCTTCAAAGATTGCGGGTTGCTGCTAGTAAATAGTGATCTCTAGGAGTTCAGTGCTTAGTTCGGTGAGGGCATAACCTTGATGCGCTCGAAGGCTTGTTTCTCCAGACTCTCGCGGTGCTTGGGATCGGCAATCTGGATGAGTTCGTACATCCTCTGGCGCACGTTCTTGCCGAACAGCGAGGCGATTCCGTGCTCCGTGACGACGTAGTGGACATGGGCACGCGAAGTGACGACGCCAGCGCCAGCCTTCAGCGTGGGAACAATCTTGCTCTCGCCCTTGCTGGTGGTCGAGGGCATGGCAATGATTGGCACACCCAGTCCATCGAGACCCTCCGCCGCTCCGCGAATGAAGTCCACCTGTCCGCCGAATCCGGAGTAGAATCGGGAGCCAATCGAGTCTGAGCAAACTTGTCCAGTCAGATCGACCTCAATGCAGCTGTTGATGGCAGTCATGCGGGGCTGCTGTTTCACAATGCTGGTGTTGTTCACATAGTCGATGGCGTACATCTCTGAAAGGTGGACGGACAGTTAGGCATTAGATCGTGCTCATATCCCATACATTTAGAATTCAACCTTAGTGTTTCAGGTCTAAACATACCGATGAAGGGGTTGTTGTCCACGAAGTCGTACAGAGCCTTGTCACCGATGAGGAAGGAGCCCACAATTCTGCCCTGGTGCATCTTCTTCTTGCTGTTGGTGACGCATCCCTTGCGCACGAGCTCCACGACACCGTTGGCGAACATCTCGGAGTGGATGCCCAGATCCTTGTGGTTGTGCAGAGCGGCGAGAACGGCGTCCGGGATGCTGCCAATGCCCATCTGGAGAGTGGCGCCATCCTTGACGAGATTCTCGGCAATGAGCTTACCGATCTTCTTCTCCACCTCCGAGATCTCACCAGTTCCGTGCTGAGGCAGATCATCGGTCACCTCGATGGCGAGGTCGAAGTGAGACTTGTGGATGATTGCATCGCCAAAGGTGCGCGGCATCTTGGGGTTGATTTGAGCTGGAAAAGGAATAGCATCAGTCACAGGATAAAAGAGTTTCCTCGAGTTCGCAACTCACCAACAATGAGCTTCGAATTGAGCAGCGCAGCTCGCACACAATCGACGCTGGTGCCGAGGGAGCAGTAGCCGTGGTTATCGGGGGGCGACACGTGGATGAAGGACACATCTGGCTTCACGATCTGCTTGTAGAACAGCTGCGGGATCTCGTGAAGGAAGATCGGCACATTATCACCACGGCCCTCGGCCACCGCCTTGCGCACATTGGCGCCCATGAAGAAGGAGTTCGAGCGGAAGTGGTCCTTGTACTCCGGCTTGGCGTACTCGCCAGGACCCTCAGTGTGCATGTGGCACACCGTGACGCACTCCAGATTGTTGCTCTTTCCGTGCTTGGCCATCGCGTTCAGCAGAGCCACGGGCGTGGCGGCTGCTCCGCTGGCGAAAACGGTGTTACCTGGAATGCAGGCGAGAAACCGCAGTTTTTATTACTAATATATTTATTAGGCACACGCTGCTAATCAGATATTGTGCACTTAATCTATTGAGCAGGTCTTATCTAGAGATTTGCATGACATGCTACCCGCGGGCCTTCAATTAAATTACTATTCAATGTTGCCTAATTAATGATGCTTTAAATGTTAAATGATAACGAGTCTGTCAGTAGATACTATCAGTTAATAAACTGTTTTGATACATTAAAGGTTCAAGTCGTATGTTCCCAGCAAGATTTATGAGCTGTTAATCTGAAGAGCATGGCCTGATCCATTCTATGAAATCCTGACCAGGCAATTAATGCACATCGTACTGAAGTTATCCCCCTAGGAATATATTTACATCGCGAGCTAAACGAAAAACATGTTTGCCAATTAGTATACTTTTAATAGCTGATCATATATGTATTAGTTATTAATCAAAGTAATATAACTTTCTATAAAGCTTTAATCGGCAAATGCGGTTTCTGTAAATCATTCATTACTATTTACATACATTATATTGCGCTGGTCATGCTTTCATTGAGTAACAAACAAAGTCTATAAATTGTTTCGCAAAACGATTAGTGCTAAAATTTATAAATTTTCTCTCTGATTATTCCACTTCCTCTCTGAATTTAGTTCGTTACTCTCTAGAGCTTTAAAGCTATAGCTATATACACTCATATGTACTAATTTATATTAGTTAAAAGGAGAGTGATAGTGAGAAGGCGGGGAGTGGGAGCGCCCATTGCCCAGAAACGCGTGATAATGAATGTTTGTAAATAAATAACACCGGTTTCCCAGTGGGCATTACATGGCAAACAAGACTTCTGCCGGATTGAGATTGCAGTATAATCAGAGGGTATACATACATATAGATTTTGCCATTTGATTAACGAGGCAGAAAAAGCAGAGGCACATGAATTCAGCAAAAAGTATCTGATTGGACTGTGTTACGTAAGACAACTGTAGCTTCCAATCGAAATGTTTGGACAAAAAAGATAATATATATAATAATAATATACTATCATTATAGCTATGCCTTGGATTGTAAAATCAGAGATGTAGTAGTGTGGTACCTAGCATATCTGAAAGAGCAGCCCTATGCATTTTTGAGCACATGCATCATGTTTGGCCAATCTATTTTGGTTTCCGCCTCTAGAGGCCGGCATTCCGAGGTACTTCTGTATGCGGCATAGAAAAAACTAAGATGGCAAATGAAGTCGAACGAGCGAGCCCCTTCAACTGGGGAGTCATGCGATAAGTGTGATTCTTATCGGCAGACGACTGAGCCACGTCGACACGGTCAAGTTTTCCGCAAGGCGTCACTATCTGCACTGCCAAACCTTCATTGTGATATTTACTGTGACTTGAAAACCCAAATATGCATATCTTACGCACAGGTTTAGTTAGTTAGTGCCTACTGTACCGCTTATTATCTGCCAAAAACGTGCCAAACGAAAAAGTTTTCCAAATCAAATTACGTCGTAGATTTGGCATGGCTCGTGTTGGTGATTTTGGCTAAAATTAGAGATACCGCTTTCGGGTGCCACTCCCCCTCCAAAGACCCGCCCCCCGCTATAATATCACCAATTTGCACGGACCTGCTGATGAGATGCCGTAGAAGTGCTAAGAAATGGAGATATCTGCGGAAGCCGAGGGCGTGTCCAGAATCTCAGGAGACTGCCTCCAAATTGGGACAATTGAATTTAATCAGAGTGGAGGCTCCCAAAAATCAGATGATTGCTATCTTTATACTGACACAGAAATTATCTAACTAATACGAATATCGTTGTGATAAGAAGGCTTGTTGGAAATTAAAGAATATTTTTCGGAGCACTCCATGATTATGTTTCCATAATTCACCTGCCGATACTCGTTGCATAACCTTGCCTTCTTCTAAAGCTGCTAAATACTATAGTATATGGTGTATGGTATATGGGTTCCTACAAAGAGGCGGTCTTATCAGCACCACTTCCAAAGGCCGGCTGAGTGGATAGACGTGTTTATGAACTACATACGCGGTCGTTCTTGCCACTAAGCCGAGCTTTGCATCGGACTCTTCTCTTGTTTTTGCCCTGGGTACAAAGTACAACTTGTGCTGGAAACTCATCTACAGCGCTGAGCATATGCATTATTAAATGTGTATAAATATCTACGGGTATATGCATTAGTAAATGTGACACGCACAGCTGTTTTCACGCGATTAAATTAATATAATTTACACTTGTGCTGCTGCAGCACCAGGAATTACAATTAACACAAGGTTTACTGATAGCCACAAGCGGAGTAGCTTTGAATGGCAACTTTTCGATAAGGGCAGCTACTTAAAAAGTGATTTGCTTATTGTATAACTCACTAACTATTTATGAAACTAGAACCCCAATCAACCAAAAACCTATCACAAGGTAATACAATATACTAAATATTTGCTTCCAACTTGCATATTATATAGCCTCCCCACCCCATTGGCCCACGAGTGTCTCCTAATCACGGTCAATTAAATGCCAACAATCCATGTACTGAGCACCCTGTGACTGCCCTTCCCTATATACACACGTAGGTATATAAGTACATATGTACATGCATAGTGTGTGCTCGAAAGTAGTTTGGATTGCGGGCACACATGGGCTTACATTTGCATGGCCCCACAACCCGGTGTTCTCGTTTCCATTCTGTTTTCCTAAGCAGGCCCACTAGAAGGTTACATAACCGAAAGATTGCAAACAGCGCACGATAAGAGGGACCAGTTCTGTTCCGAAGAAGGGAGGGGGGTTCCTAGCCAGGACTCACCCGATTTCACGCATGCCACGGCCTCCTCCGGCTTGACAATTGGAGGCTCCCGGTCGATGGGATGCGACAGCTCCCGCACGTAGGTGAAGTAGTTGTTGTGGGCGGAGACCAAGGAGGCGGTGGTCGCCGTCTTCAGCAGGCTGTTCAGCTGACCCACATGGCGCGCCAATTGCTTGCTCATGGTGGACTGTGTTGTGGTAGTGTGTGTACTGAGTACTCTGTTGTAGGCACGCACGTCGAGAAGGGTTAAGCGAGAAGTCCGCGAGATGCAGGAGGCGATGAGTGGTGGGTTTTCACTGGGGAGAGACTGCTGCGCTGAGTTCCGTCCGCTGCGGCACCAAATTTGCAACTGGTTCGCCAAACAAAAACGCCATAAAAGCTCTGCGGCGAAAGCTGTCTGCCGATCACAATCCAATCTCCCCGAGCTGCGTCTCCGCTCCTCCTCTTCGCTTCCAGTTCGAGTCGTGCTCACGTAGATGAGGAGCACATTTGATTATTCGATGTGTTCCAGTGCTTTGAATTTCTAGGCTTTATTGAGTATTTGTACATTTTATTTTGATGTTTCAAAATTTACCAGCTGCCTGTGTTGAGCAACGCACGGATGGTTCGATAACAACGGCTATCGGTATACATCGATGGGACGATTAGTTTGGCGCCACTTTTGAAAGCTGATAAGTGCAATTCGTAAGAGAGCAAAACCCATTTGTCTTGTTTTTAAAGTACATACTGGTAGAGCATTTACTTGGCATTTATTCACTAGGGTTATTCGTTTGATTAATCAAAAATTCCTAATACATAAAAGCGCTTTGGACTAACGATTAAAAAATAACAAATTACATTAGTTCCGCGTTAATATCATAAAAAGACCTTATGTGATGTATACAACGCAATTCCTCTATGTACAGGCTTAAAACGTAGGCTCGTAGATATATCAAAAGTTTGATCTATGATGTATTATAGCGCATGTGCATGTGGTACATTGCTATGACTAGTTTATGCGATTAGATGCCTCTAGACTCTAGACTATAGACTCAAGTTAACTGGCCGCTTGCTAAACGGCTTCGGCACAATCTGGGGATACGAGTTAGTATATTCATGTATATGGTCTATCGCTAGTATTCGTATGTTTAGATTCTAGTTTCAGTTTAAAGGATTGCCAACCCCGTCGCTCGGAACTCTGTCGATCCGCGGATCTGGACGGAGCCTAAACACCATCAGTGATTATCGACGAAGTGTTTAGGGCGAACGGAAACAAGGTAGGAGATTACAACACGGCGATGCCATTTGAATGTGTGACTAGAGGGTTACTTATAGTATGAGTTGTGCAGCGCCCGAGGCGAGGGTCTTTGGGCTTCTGTCTTCTGGCTTTGATTATTTTCGGTTAGTTAGCTGATGCAGATTACTTGCTGAATGTTCGTTTACAGTGACTAAGGCTACTGCTTAATAATACTACTTAGATAACGCTATGAGCTAGGCTTCCTCGCCACTAACTGATTGGTTTCCATGCCGAGGGCTCCCCAGTTTTCCTGGCTTTCCTGACTTTCTGGCCTTACCTCGTGGCCAGCGTCATGTTCAGGCACAGCTCGTGATCCCGCAGATCGCCCCAGCCGCCGTTGCCCTTGCGCAGCTTGGACTTCTTCATCAGACTGGGCACCGTGAGGGTGAGGGAGCGCGGGAAGAGCTGGTGCGAGTTGCGGGCTATCCGCAGCACGTGCTGCACCTTCGAGATCACCTGGTTGGACTCGCAGTTCTTGTTCTTGTGATGAACGCCACTGAAAGAGAGAAGCAGCAACGTATGACTATAAAGCTCCCTTGGAGGACAGGAGTGCTGCTCACCATTCTCCGATGTGGAAGACCCGCGGACCCTTGACAATCATGGCGTGCAGCTTGCGCCGCAGACACTGCTGCGAAACGTGCTGCAAGGACCAGTCCCAGTTGTAGTCATCGTAGGTGCAGAAGTGGCGGGCGCACTTCCGGATGTTCGACCAGGTGGTGCGATTGAAGGCGAAGCCCATGTTGTGCTTGCTGCTGACCCAGGGCATGACCTCCACCTACCGAAGAGAAGAACCAGGTCAACCAAGCACAATGCTGAACAATGGCAACAAAACAACAATATATGTATGTACATAGAAAACGGAAAAGGTTAGGTGAGGAGTGGAGGCATGCAAATTTCAATCGACGCGGTTCGAATTCTGGTCTCCGTTTCCACCGGCACTTTCTTCGTCCCGGACTAACCACTAGGTGGATTCAGAGTGCGAAAGCCGGATTTGCGGGTGGGGTACAGTGCGCGCCATACCAAATACCTTGCGATAGTCATTCTCGATGCTCTGCCTGTCGATCTTCGCGGTGCGTACGCGGGCGTGCAGCTGGCAGATGGAATCAAGATCAGGAGCGGATTGGGGCGGAGATGTGGCATGCCAGCACGGACACATAGACAAGTACAATTAAACACATCAATTACAACGTGGCGGCAGTGGTGGGAATACAAGGTGGTGGCTACACAAGGGTAGCTATGCCAATGGGGTTGACCCCTTTCCCATCACTGCCAGCAGGATGATAGCGTTTACAGGATAGAACAGATCATGCAGAACATATTGCCAAAGCGTAAATGGATGGATGGAGTATGCAACAAAGAATGGTAAACGGGGACCGACTAGCTACGCAAACAGGGATGGTGGTCAGGCAGGAATGAGTGGTTAGGAGGAGTCCGCGGAGCTGGCGGTGCGGTGCGGTGTCGCTACCTTCTGATAGACGGAATACAATGACGGCAGGACATGATAGTTCCATGTTTGTGCACCATTTTTGCTGCTGCTATGGCTACTTTGCTCATTATTGTTGGTGTCGGATGTGGCGGCGGTGGCGGTGGCTGTGGCTGTGGCGGTGACAGTGTTGATGAGGTTGCCCCGCCTGCTACTGGAGTCACTGGCTCTCTGGTGGTCAGATGTGTCGCCCACATAGACTTTGGATGGCTGTGGTGATTGCGCAGATGATGAGGAGGAGTAAGAGGACGACACAGCTAATTGCACAGAGTTTCTATTGTTATTCCTATTGTATCCTAATAGACTGTTTGTCGAGATCAGCGAGGAAGCATAGGATTTCTTGTTAGTCTGCGTGCCAGAATATTCGGAATAGAACAGATACAAATGGTAAATTACAGTAGTCAGATGGTGAGCTTAAACACAAGTGTGTGTGTGTATATGTGTGTGTGTGGGTCTATGATCGAATGGCCAGTACCCACTAGGGCAATGGCTGGCCATCCGAGTCCCGACAATGGATGGCTTGGATGAATGGCGCTTTGAATGAATGTGTTCTGTAGCAACGGAAGCTTGAAGGATATACATAGATGGGCTCGAGGCGCTCGCTGCGTTTCGCAGCCAGTGGTTTAGCACTTATGGGCACCGGACCACCCTGCTCCGGTTCTCACCTTGCTGTGGTACGTGTAGTAGTTGAAGGTCTTCAGATAGGTGCCCAGGGACAGCACGTTGCACTGGGGGCACAAGTCTTTGGTGCGCTGCTGCATCATGGCCAGCAGGTATAGGAAGTCCTCGGCCACGTAGTGGTCCTCCTCGAGGAACAGTACCAGTCCTGTGCCGGCATTGAATGCTTTAGTTTGGAGTAATAAACCAGAGAGTACGTTGCTCACCTGTGTGGTAGCGGGTCACCTCCAGCTCGTTGAACACCCGGTTGGCCTTCCAGATCCAGTGGTGCTTCGTCTGCGTGAACTTCGCCTCCCGATAGTGGCCATAGAGATCGGGGTACATCGCATTGTTGCAGTTGGTGATCAGAGCTCTGGAATAACAGATACTTATAGCAAACGCCTGAGGATTGTTGGCCACTGTTAACGCACTGCTCCTTTTTGATGTTCCGCGGACAGTCGTTGGGATCCACGCCGGGATACTCGTTAGGATGCGTTTGAATGGAGTAGGGGTAGAAGATCTGCATCACCTTGCAGAAGTCGATCTGCTGCACCAGGTCGTTGATGTCGTCGTCGTAGTAGTCGTGCGAGAACACCAGCAGCACCTTGGAGATGTCCCGAGCCTGCGCCAGACTAACGATCAGGTGGCGCAGGTAGGTGATCCTCGTGTGCACCTGGACCACGATTATCACAGAGTCGTTCTGCAGCGGTCCAAAGACGTCCTCGTTGAGCACCATCTGCATGTCGTTGTACCTCACGATCTGCCGCTTGATCTCCGTGATATTCGGAGGATGGTACACGTCGAAGCTGATGGTGCTGGCAGTGGCAGCTCCCGGGCTACTGGCGTTCAGGAGCAGGGCTAGGTCGTACGGAATCCAGATTAGCACCTTACTATCGTGGCTATGTCGGCGATGGCTTACCCGCGCCTGTGAGGGCTCCTGCTCCCGAGGCGGTGTGGTTGCGGGAGTGGGGCGTCAGATACTTGTGCAGAGTGGCGGGCACCATGGCCAGGATGGCATCGTCCGAGTCGTTGGTCACCGCGTCGCCCAGCACATTGTCCCGCGAGTCCACTGGATCAGGGATCAGGATTGGTTTAGATAGCTGATAAGCTGATGATGCGCATTACTGGCGTCTACTTACGATAGTTAAAGTTGTTGTACTGGAGCAGGCCAAAGATGCCCAGGGCCAGCAGGAACAGGCTCCGCATGTAGAAGTTGTTGCGCTTGCGACCCATTGCTCCGGTATTGGGCAGTGGGATCAGGATGCGACCTGTTCAACGGCAAACGGCAAACAGATTTAGCAAGGCTGACTTTTCTACGCGGCGATCTCGTTTCAATTACCCCTCATTTTCGACATCGCGTCGCTCCTCGCTGCCGGAATCGAGTAACTGCTGCTGCTAACTCACTGGTGGAGCACCTTCATCTCGCCATCTGGAAGTAGTGGCCACAATTATTGCGAGAAGCCCAATCACCAGCAATCCAGTGATTACTTGCTTGCGCCTTAAGTACTCATTTAAAAGCTGCCAAACTTATCACATAATTGGATTAAGAACAGACAATTGATTTGAACAATAGCTTCACTTCCGAATGCTCCAAAAAGTTTGACGTCTGTCAAAGGAACTAAGATCATCTGGAAGTGAGGCTACAATTCGGTAAAGTGTAAGCTGGTCTGTAATGAGATCAGGTTCTCCAGGGCGCACCCGCACAATGGAACTCGGCATGGGAATGCTAATCAGCAGAGTAACGAGTATGGATCCGTGCTTGGGCACTGAGTACTCAGTACTGGGCACTTGAGTTTAATTAGCGGCGGAGGCTCAGAGCTCGCCAGATGAACGACGATGGGTGGGTGGAGAGGAGCACATGGTCGCCGCATGGAGAGAGAGCCTGCCTGCCTGCCAAGTGGGCGGACTGCGTCTGAAATCTCAATTCTGAAATCACAAATCCGCGGCCTCGCGTCAATTGGCGTAAAAATAGATTCGGCGGCGGGCGGCTCAGCGAAATTTCACAAGTGAAACGCTTTTGCCTCGAGGAAGCGCAATTTGCGTGGCGGAATCGGGAAAGAACTAGATAATACCCGCCACTAAAGCATCTAGTGACTAGAATCATGCCACATCATATGTAGATACGCATGCTGCGGATTCTCGGGGGCGTTTTTTGGATGCAAACGCGATGACCCATTTGGAGCTATGCTATAATCATAGGAAAGGAATCCAGCAGTAGTCATCTAATAAAGTTAGGAGCTTATTGTATCAACACTCATGATTTCTCGCTGTGTAGAATCGCTGCCGCAGACAACTAAACAATATAAAAGTACACTTTCATACCTTCCTAAGTGCTTTCGTATGTAAACAATGTATTATGATGAGAATAATGAAATTAGCTCATATCAGCCCTGTGGTTCAAGGTCGAAACTAATATTATAGCATATATATATGTATATATAGACATAGAAATTCACATAAGGTTCGAGACTTGTATTTGGAAATGAGGCAAATAATGTGTAGTTTTAACGGCTTTTCCGCGAAACTTGGCTAGTTTACTTTGGAGTCACGTTGTCGCCAGTTGAAAGCAGTTTCGATTCACAACTGGGCATCGGACAGCTCGGAACCAAGTCACATGGGTGGTTCTCCAGGCGCCCAGCTAACTACTATATGTATACTCTATGTAGCTTCAGTTTGCAACTGCGATTGATGGGATACGAAACCCTACTGGCTGCGACCATCCAAGCCAGTGGGAGAAGCGAGTTTTCGATCCTAGGACTCCCACTCCACTCCGGAGGAATGCGTAATGAGGCGCCGCTGTGCCGGGGGCAACTAATTAGAATGTTTCCTGGTAACGTCAATCTGACGCACTTGAGTGGGGAAAATCAATGGGCATTAATGACTCGACCCTTTATTAATAAATTGTAAGTGGGCCAATTGACTGACACGACTGAACTCGGCTTTGAAATTCAGGCGGTGAAAAGCGAGTGCGGAAAAGGTCTAGGAATAGCAGTACACTGAGCGAAGTTTTTACTTTCTTCTAGCAAGCGTGTTTGAAGTGGGAAAGCCTGTTAAATATTCAGCATTTGAGCTAGTTTTTACGAGCAAATGAGCGCTTGCAACGGCAGATAAAAGTTCATTGACTTGGCTCATTCATTCAATAAATGAAAAATGTATTATGCATTAGCTTTTAAATGAAATAATAAGGCTTTTGTTATGAACAAATAAGCATGTAGTTGATTGTTGTGATACCCAAAACAACAGTAGTATTTTCTTGCTGTGCAGCCACTTTTTTTTGGGTGTGTCGGTGGGAGGTGGGCGCTGGCAGGGGGCGGGGGGGTTGGGGCAGGGGCAGTGTGGCGAACAGGTATTTTCGGTTTAGTTGTTACGAAATAAGTGGCGAAAATTGGCGTGCCGAAGGCGAAGGCAAGAAACCAAAACAAACACACGAAAACGCAGGCAAATGCGCCGTACACTTTGCATTGTTTTTTCGCCTTTTTCTCTTGACTTTTTATGGCTTTTGTTGCTCTTTGCGGGCGGTGTTAAGTGCCCCGTTTGACTGGACTCACCTTTGCTGGACTTTTCGAGCAGTGTAGCCGCCTGGTAGGAGTCCAAATCCTCCATTATTTCGCGGTCGACACTTTCCTTGCGGCCAATCGATTTTTCAGAGCGCCCCCAAAAGTTCAAATGCAGCGTAACGAATTCGCAGCTTTCGTCCGCTTTTCCGCGCATTTTCCGAATATACACCACTTGGTGGATTCCCCGGGGGAATCGAATTCGTCACTTTTAGTCCTGTTTCTTGTTTGTTTCGCACTTTACGCACTTTTCACTTTTGTTTTTGCAATGCAAAATGCTCCTGCACTTGCGATACACACACATACCAACAGCTGCTACGGCCGCCGCTGCACACACACACACGCACAGCGGGCAAACGGGCATCGCTATTCCCGTCTCGCTTCAACCCACTGCCGTGCGCATTTTCACATTTCCCGCTTTTGTTGTCACTCCGCTTGATTCACTGGCCGTTCATCCGGGTGCTCCGTTTTCACTTTCTATTGACAGCGACGAACAACAACAAACTCGCGAGTCGCGATCAAGTCCGCTGCGAACGAGTATCTGCGTAACTGAGTAACTGAGAATCTGTATCTCGCGGAATCGGAATCAACACAAACAGCTGTTCGGGCTGCGATGGCCAACAATCGATAGCTTAGCGATGGCAGTCGATTGCTTAGAATTTCAAAAATAAAGTTCGCTCATTAACTTGATTTTCATTTAATTATGTGCATTATGTACATTACAAGGTAATGTCTTCCTAGCGCAGTTTCCTGGCCTCGCGTTCGGATTCCAGAAGCGACAGGATGTCGCCCTCGCGCACAGGTCCTTTGACATTGCGAATAATCTGGCGGTTCTGGTCGCCGAGGAACTCAACCCGCACCTGAGTGCACTGTCCCCGGGATCCTGTGTGGCCAAGGACCTTCACCATGCGAGCATACTGTGGCTTGTCCATACTGAATACGAAAATCGAGATTTATTTGGCAATTTAATATTTGAAGTTGAAGTAAATTTGGATGTGAACATAGAAAACTATCAACCCTTTTGTCATACCTGACGCCACCTGTGGGCTTTGTGACGCACTTTAAGTGCAGACGCGAACCGCAATAGCAAATTGCATTCTTCTTTGCCTATTAAAAATCGAGCTGGCACCTTCAGCAGTAAGGGAGGCGAGTTGGCAGTCCCCGCTGCCAGTTATCGAACCAGTTCGATTTCGAACCACGCAACTCTAGCATGTAATCGTTCGTCTCGCCGTCTAACATTTGTGTCGAACTACATTTTGTTTTGCCATTCAATAAATCTATTATTTACCACTAAATAAGCGGCGCCACGGAGCCCGGAAAGAGTGTCCGCGTTCTGGAGACCCGACGAACAACGGCACGCAACGATACGTCCATGAAAAGCGCACGGCAGCAGCAGAAGCAGCAGCAGCAGCAGCAACCACAACCAGCGGAGGCAACAGCAACAAAATACACAAAATAAAGAAGCAGCAGACGGAAAAGTGCCCAAATGGTGCAGAACTGAGTGGAGAGGCCACCACGAACGGAATTCACACAGTGCCGGAGCCCGGAGACGCCGAAATGCTCTAGTGGGCGGCGGTCCAGAACGAATTTCTCCCCGCGGAGAGACCACAGTTGCCAGCGGACGAGGATGACTGCTTCTGGCGAAGCAGGAAGCTAAGAGATACATAGCCATCGTTTACGGCGGGCAGCTCAGATATCGGGATAGGATATGTTCGCGGACCAGCCCACTTGAGGAGAGGATCCGCGCGCGAGGAGAGGAGAGGATCTGCAGCCTAGTTTAGTTAGCATTTAGTCCGGTCATCGTGCCTGCGCCTTGTTAACCACACTCTCTTGTTTACGTTTGCTTGTTTGTTAAACTCCACAAATCGTCCTTCCATTAGTTGTTAGTCACGAATCCCTCTCGTTGAGCACACTAATCAAAATGAAAGCATCCTCGTCGATATCGAAACGTAAATTGAAATTGAAATTGAAATTGAAATCGAAAGCTAAGTTGCAATTGAAATCGAAGCGTCCAGCCGTTAAAGCTACAATCAAATTACACCCGTCCAAACCCACCTCGTCATCGCCATCGCCATCGTCACCGCCATTGAAGATTGGAGCCAGGGCCGCCAGAACTGCGCCAGGATCAGTCGTCTGCCATCCCAATTGAGTGAAGCCGAGGATACACGAATCTAAGGGTGAGTACTGCTCTGGAATCCCTTGCTTAACCCATAACTAATGGCTTTACTTTCTTACGTAGTTTGTGGATTATCGGATTTGCATGGCATATTTGCATAAAACTATCACCTTGCGGACTGGTAGTATACTTTAGGAAAGGCATAGATTATACATCCTTAAAATTGCACGAGAATGATTAATGACCTAGGTGTAGATAGGGAAATCATTAGAATAAGAGAATTCATGTACATCTAAGTAATATGCCAGTTTCAGCAGGATTTTGTATGTTCTTTGTATCAAGTGTAAGCAATATTTTGCAGTAATATTTTTATTTTTATAAAATATACTTCAGTATATGATATGATATGATAATATGGCATAATCAATTAGGTAGCAGCATATTTCATTTGATAAACGCATTTACAGAAGTGCATGTTTCAATAGAGTTTCCTTACAAACTGTATATATCTTTAAAAATTCAACAAATAGCACAACATTTGAATGCATTATAAGGCAGAAAACGTTTTTGTTAACACAAGCTTGTTGTACTGTCATTCTATATCCTTATCCATATTATTTTGTACAATTTTACCTATTGTTGTTAACATATCCTTTTTCTTTTTTCAGGTACTGAATGTACTGCATCAACTGTAATATAAGTTACGTGAATAGGAATTTATGCGAATAAGAGTAATTAAGTGAAGCGCGGAGTTAAACATTTCTACAAACCGGACATCAAAAGATACAGCCATCTTAAAGGACTTGCAGCGCTTTGAATTGATATGGTCTTAAGCGCCGGCCATTTCTCACTTGAGTTTAATCGGTTAGTGTTTCATCACCCTTTACATTCTGCGCATTCTTTATATTTATTTAGGCGTAAATTGGATGCACCCGTGCGAGAAATATTTCTCTCCCCCACAAACCCAATATGTAAGGGTTATTGGAAATGGAAGGCACTTGGGTGGTTGCTTCTGATTGATTTGAATTACACTGTGTCTCAAAAAATAATTTGATTTCAGTTCTTGAATGTGAACTTATTTAAATTTCAAAGGATAGATTTTTAAAATTGCATACCTTACAAAATTGTATTTTAATGCACTATTTATAACTTTCATACCTCCAAAAGTAGTTTGATTAATATTTATCTAATTTCTATTGTTAGATAACTTTAAACACCTTTTTATAGTTATCAGATTTATGAGTCTGATCCTATTTCGGTTTCCAATTTATTTCCTTTTCCCATGGCAAAGTCATCAAATTCTTTCCAAGTAATATAAAGAGTAGCCAGGATCTCTCATACTGTAAAAACTAAAACTCTATAAGCTAATGGGTAACTTGATCTTTTACTAGCCGAACCTAATCGAGAATTTTTAGTAAAGTTAGTAATGTTACAACTTCAGTCTTATTTAACTAAAAGAAAGCCTTAGTTTAGTCCAAAATGAATTTTATTGTTCTAATTTTTTCCAATCTTTCAACTTTTTTTTCAGGAACTACTGGAACCATTCGGAACACCAATATCTTCCCTTGATTTCATGTTGAATTTTTTATGCAAATTACATATGTGAGTATTCAGCTTATATTTATTATTATATCAATTGCGTTAAACTTTAAGGTAACTACGATTGCATGCGAGAATCTCAGAAATGAAAACAAGTATGAATAACTGATTAACATGGATATACTTAAGTACTTTCCCATTTTTCGAAACATAATGAGCATAATATCCTGAAGAAGTCTTAATCACGAGTCAGTCTCTTGTAAATTGCTTAATTGTAATTATGCCGAAACTGTTTCTTCACTTTTATTACTTACTTGATTATAATATACCATGATTTCATTACTATATGATTTCCTTATGGTTTATTGGGCTGCTCCACTCTGACTGAGGTCCTGAGTCCTGCAGCAAGTTTCTTTCTTGTGCCGAAGAGGAGCAACAGTTGACCGCGCCCAAGTGCATCCTTCGGTGTCCTTGCAATGGGCGTTGCACCTGAAAAGTGGGCGCTTCCGCGCTGAACTTTTCCGGCTTTGCTGGCAACTTTTGCCGCGAACAAAGTGCCACTATTGACCTTCGGCAATACTCGCAGCCGCCGTGTTTCCCCCAGTTTGCCAGTTTGCCAGGAGAGAGGAGCAGGGAGCAGGGAGTGGTCTAGACCGCCATCAGACGCCGTTTGTCGGACTCGCTTGGTTCAGCAATGGCGGTCTTAACCTCATTAGAAACAAATGAGGCTGCCGCCGGTCGCCCCTCCCTTCGCATTGTTTTCCAACTCATTCGAAAATAATTTCCACATTTGCGTTTAGGGGAGGAATCGGAATCTGAATTGAACGCCGGAGGTGGGTCTTCTGGCTCAACCCTTGCCCATCCCCTTGGCCTTTTCAGGGGATTGAGAACTACAAAGCAAACCCAACAACTCCGCTGCTCTGTTTATGTACAATGCGAACGGGCGTCTGTTGCTTCCTATGCCAGTGGGCCACAACTTGGGTCTGGGCTTAGGCAGCAGGCAGGAGGGAGCAGGGAATGGGAGTGGGGTCTGGGGTCTGGGGTCTGAGGACTCAATCTGGACCTGCGCATATTGGTTGCACACAATGACTCCTATTCGCCTGGTGCCGTCTCGCTTGCTCCGCCGCAACCACGGACACTCTGAAAAGAACATCCTTTGTGTGTTGTTGTACAATGTACATGAAGCACCATTATGTTGGAGGTCGTCCCAGCGCCGCCACTCGCACTCCTGCTCCTCCGCGGGCCAGTCCATCAACAGCTGGTCGGGATCTTCGAGGGGCAGTGGTGCTCCACTAAGAGAAAATATCCCCGAAATGGTTCTATTGGCTCTGCAACACCCGATGTGTATAATGTGTTTCAAATCAGAGCAGGATTTTTAAATCAGCACAAGAAGAATAAGTTTAAGTGGTAGAATGTTCCATTATTCGTATATAAAGTATGGTTAAGTGGTAAGGTATCTTTTAAAACACAAAGTATATAGCCTTTTAAAGGTAAACGAAAGTAGACCTTGGATAACTTGGATAACATTTGTAACTAGTTTACCAAAAACAAACCTTTTCCATTCCTCAGTTTTAAGAGTTTTGATATAGATAGAATCAGTTTTATAGAACTCAAAACTATATCCAAGTCAAATAATGAATAGAGCTTCAAGTTGTTGATTGATAATGGTGAAGTGACATGAGTGTACGAGTTTATAATTTGTTTCCCAGGATAGATTTAATTGAAGTTCCTTTTAGGATACTTAGTTAGGGAATAAATAGGCTTCATTATTTCTCTTTTCGGTGAAGCATCAAAGTTGTTGAATGACTGACACTGACTTTCTGAATCACGAATAGGTGTACTAGGTGTAAAGTACTAGATTTTTCCCTGTGTGGCACCCACTGCGATGTGCTCGTCGATTAAGTTCGATTTCCGTACATAAACGACGTGAGCGCCATCCTCGATGTCCGCATGCAACAATTGTGAATGGGCGAGGTTGTGGGTGCGCCAGAGGATAAGGATGAGGATGAGGATGCTGGTGGGAGTGAAGCCGAGGATGAGTCAGAGGCAGTGGCAGTGGCAGGGAGGGCTGGCCAGGAAAGGCAACCCCGAAATGGTCTATGTACTCTGGCTGCTCGGCATGGGCGCACATACGTGGCTGGCAGGGTGAAATCTGACATCGCTGTCAACGCTGGAAGATTCTGATTCAGATTCAGATTGAGATTCATAATCGCAACTCGGGACGCTGGCACTCGTTCAGTTTGACTTTCCGCGCGTCAAGGCATTGTCACCGTATCCTCGTGCTCCGTGGCTCGTGGCCAGATTTGTCACAACAATTAGTGGCGATAGTAATCCGAAAAGTCGCGCAGCTCCGAAGTGAGCAACCTGTCGCGGCATTGTGAATGCATCAAAGGTGATTTAAGTGTCGTGCTGTAGCATACCTGTGGTTGGGATTCTTTGGATTCCTTTGGCTTGAAACTAAGCCAAATCCTTCGAGAGCTGCTGGCACCTGGGCAACCGTTCTCAGGGAAACCCTGGGCAGAGCCAGTGGCCTCCGGCATGTGGCAATGGGAAGCCCTCATCTCACGCTAGACTTACCTGCCTGCCAATCATCGGAACTCATAACTTGAAAAGAATGGGAATTATCCGGCGAGGCGTACGCAATCTAATAGGGATAGAAAAATCATCATCATCTGCCCTCGAGAGGGTCTGTCTGCTCATATTTCATTGTTGTTTCTCAGCATTCGCTTGGCAGCAAAATCAATAAGGATTTATTTAATTATTTCATAATTTCCGTTCAACTGCATTCGCACAACAATGAATCAAACTAGTTGCTGCCGGGGGTTGAACTTTAACTCCGAGTGCCTTCAATTTGTAATCCATTCGTTTATCGGGCGCTCCATGTCCTTATGTCCTTCTGTAAACAGTTTACCCGCTTCTCATTAGGATTGCATGGACTTTGGATAAGTTTCCATTCACCGGCGGCATATTTGGAAGGATAATAGTTTTGCTGGCAACTGGATCAAATCATTATTATGCAAATTGAATTGAAATTAATTGCTTCATGTTACTATTTCACTTTTATTATCCTTTTCTTTTTCTGGTTTGTTCAAAATACGTTCAATTAGATGGGAAAATAATGTTGATAATAGGGTTTGAACAATGTCGTTCTGCTTCTAAACTTCCCTATTTCATTTGAATAAATAGTTTAGAGTTAAAGTCTAGAGCCTATTGTCGACTTTTAGTTTTCTATAACAGTTAAGAGGAAAAGTTCGGAATAATTATGTTTGAATAAAGTCAAGAAATCACTTTCTGTTTCTGTTTCAATAAAACTAAACTTTGGTTGGGTTTATAAACAAAAGAGCAATAGAGATTATATACACTAATCCTTCTAAAATTTATCAACTAGTAACTGATATTATAGTCCTTGATCTACGTTTTTATAAGTTTTAAATGAAATACAGTTTATAAAGTGCGTTTAGTAAGTAGAAAGAGCATACAAGGCTTTTATGTAAGTTCTCTAGTTTCAAGAGGTAGCAAAAGCATTCCTTGAGTGATTGTGAAACCGCTTAGGTAACCACTCGCATCAGTCAAAGGTAATTCCCTCTTCTGGATGAATGTTCCCAGCCCCATCTCACCACTTTACCATTTCGCCATTCGTGGTGGCCTTAAAATGCGCCGGCAACTAACTTTCTTTGTGACCCAAGTTTTAAAATGCAGCTACGGGGCTTTCAGTAGCAATTACGCCATTAAGGTCGAGCCGAATCTTTGATGTCGGCGATGGCACTTGTTAGTCCTGAGGATGCAAAGGATGCAAAAGGATGCCAGGATGGCGAAATGCAAGATGATGCACCAAAGAGGTGCCGATTTCCCCTGCTGTTTGGCGCTGTCTTTGTGCCGCTGATGCCTTGGCCACGGGGGAGATGCGGGCCTCAAGTGGACGAAGCCGGAGGCTGTCCTTCTCCTAGAAAGCACCGCCATCGCAAGGATGCCTCCCTAGTTGCTAGTCCCTCGCCGGCGGATTCCTTTGCGGTGCCGAGCGTTTTAATTGTGCCTTTCTTTGTTCTTTTCGCCGTAATGGAGTGCTATGCAAATGGCGTTTTGATGAATTTCCTTGGCTCTCCGCCGGCGCTATCGCTTTGTGGATGGATGTTGGCTGCTGGCTGTTGGCTGTTAGCTGTTCGGTTCCCCAGTTGTCCTGGCCCTGCTCAAAACAACGAAAACAAACAAGAGCAGCTTTCATCCCCTTTCATCAGCTCGCCGCCAGTGTATGTGTGTCTGTAAGTCATGGCTGGCTGGCAGGGAAGTGCTGCCCAGGCCCACAGCCTAACCCAAAGCTGAACCCAAACCCAAACCCTTCTGCTCTCCACTTCTCGCCAGGCTCTGCTCATGTCCTTTATGCCATCTTGTTGTTGTGTTTGTCGCTGTTCTGTTGTTGGCGGCCAACTTAACCAGTGATGACCGTTTTTAGTAACAAAAGCTAAGAGTTAGCTAGTTAAAGAGTTAGAAGTCCTATAACTAAACACAAGTACTGTCTATAAGGTTTGGCCAAGAATGTCCAAGTACTCGATGAATGAATATTGCCAGTTTCTTGGTTGAAATATAGCTCTCTTTAATATTATAACTATACCTTATGTTCTTAATCTGAAGTTAGAGATTGGAACAGCTGCGTCTTTAACTATGGAGATACGTCCATTAGTAATTTCTTTATATTTGTCATTAAGCCATGTATACATTATGATTGAATGCACTTGAAAAATTCCAAACCATTGAGTTTTATGTTAATGTAGTCTATCCTAAGATGTCATTAGATGTGCTTACTTAACCTTGCCAATCAAAACTGCAGTTATAATCGACGATTTGCCTCAGGATCTGTTGCTAAGTAATCTGTTTTTAAAGTTTTAAAAGTTTCCCCATATTCTTTAGAGTGATTTTCAACCAGAAAAGAGCTGAACTAACAGCTCTGCGCCAGTCTTTATTGCAAAGGGGAGGAAATGAAGGGGCGCAACGAAGAAAAGGGAATATTTTTGATTTACCAAAAGCGCGACGCGGTGCTTACTTTCTAGTTTCGGCCTGCTCTCGAACGCGTCAGACAGCTCGAGGAATCCGGGGACTTTAAAGGAGCGGAGTCCTTGCCACCATCCCCGATTTTAGCATGCCTTTATTGGGGTGTGTGCTCGAGTGAGCAAGTGAGTGTGTGCGAGTGTGTGTGTGAGTGTGTGTGCGTATTTCGTGTTCAAATTTTGTACATAATGGATTATTGTCCTTTTGCCTTTCCGTTCTCCGTTCTCGGGCCATGCGCCCGACTGCTGCATTGGTCGATATCGTCAACCAATCAAAAGCGCCCTCAAAATGGCCGCCATTCGATTCCGCTCCTCACTTTGCCCACTTGCGTGCATCCTCCTTTGTGACGAAAGGCGAAGAAGCCGCCGCCGCCGCCAAGTGGTCATTCAAACTGGCTTCGCATCCGCATCCTTGAGGATTTCCCATGCCCATTACGGCTCCAATTACGAGTGCGGTTTCGATTTCGATGCCTGCACCGCAAATTGCAAACTGCGATTCTGGGATGGAAAAGTGGGCCACTAGAGTAGTCAGTTATGCATCCACTCATCTACGATTTATTATTGTAATGTAACCCTTATTAGAAAGAACTTAAACTTAAATCCTTGTTATCCTTTTGTTGCAGGCCTTGTCTAATTGCCTTCCAAATTCGCAAACGAGCGCATCTTCCATGTCCCAGCTATTTGTAAAATACGGGCGTTTGTGATTTGAAACCGAGAAAACACGTTCGTTAATCGTAACTGGTAACTTAAGCGTAACATTAGGTAAATATTTAGCAGCGATCGCTCGTCCTGGTAAGCCAATTTAGAGTGGCATGAGTGGCCATCCATCGGGACTCCGGAAACATGATGATAATGAGTGTAGTGGCCCACGACCACCAGTACCCGGAGAAGAGAGCCGTGTTAAAAAGGTGCTCACATCACTGAATCAGTCATTGTAAAAGAAAGTCCTCTATAATCGATCAATACCCTTTCTCAGATGACCGAAGGGGTAGCAGATACCTCGAAGAATTCGTCGCCATCCTACCTGAACTGGGCCCGGACGCTGAACCACCTGCTGGAGGACCGCGATGGGGTCGAGCTCTTCAAGAAGTACGTCGAGGAGGAGGCGCCCGCCTACAACGACCACCTCAACTTCTATTTCGCCTGCGAGGGCCTCAAGCAGCAGACGGATCCGGAGAAGATCAAGCAGATAATCGGAGCCATCTACAGGTGAGTGCCATGCTTAGAAGAATGCTGATTGCTGAATGGTGGATAACTTACCTTGCCAACTCCCCACTTGCAAAAGATTCCTGCGCAAGAGTCAGCTGTCCATCTCCGATGAACTGCGCGCCCAGATCAAGGCCATCAAGACGAATCCCGAGATCCCGCTCAGCCCACACATATTCGATCCCATGCAGCGCCATGTGGAGGTCACCATCCGCGACAACATCTACCCCACGTTTCTCTGCTCCGAGATGTACATCCTGTACATCCAGCAGATGTCCGCCCAGCAGGAGCGCTGCAGCAGCAGCGGCGCCACGGGCTCGGGAAGTGGCGGCAGCAGTGGCAGCGGTGGCAGCAGCCTCGTCGGTGCCTGCGCCCTACCACCGACCACGGCGTCCGGCAAGCAGCAGCAGCTCCAGCCGCTGGTGCCGCCCGGTGCCTTCATCAATCTGCCGGTGAGCAGCGTGAGCGGGCCGCCAGCTGGCACGTGCAGTGCCAGCGGCAGTGTGTACGGTCCCTCGACCTCGGCCAGCTCCAGCGGCTCCATCAGCGCCACCGACACACTGCCACGCAGCTCCACGCTGCCCACGCTGCACGAGGACTCGGTGCTGTCGCTCTGCGACGACTTCGAGAAGGTGCAGATGCAGGAGGGCGGCGGTTCCCTCGGCTCCGGATCCGTGGGCGCAGGTCCGCGGGCGCCCGACTACCCGATTCGCCTGACGCGGGACCTACTAATAGCCACTCAGAAAAGAAGACTGGAAATCCGACCTCCTGGGTAAGTCAGCACTCTGTTGCCCACTCTATCTGTTCGTTCATAACAAAAGCTAGAGTAGTATGTATATAAGATAGTATATAACGAAATCAATAGTCGCATAGAGAAGAACTCTCAACTAGAATATAGAAACCACCCCAATTTGAACACTAGACGAGATCCACCATACTCTTATGTTTGTCTTAAGTTTTTTATTGTTAACGATGATTTTCCGTGATTAACTCCTAATTTGTTATATATTTGTTTCTTTTACTTTTTACACATGTACATGAACGCTCACAAAAACACGCACGCCAAAAACACGAACCACCCCGCATTCTATATACTACATACTCCAAATATTCCGAATATTCCAAATATTCCAAATATATATGCCCACCAACACTCATTGGACCTCAAAACACCACCCGCATATGCATTGTACATATGCTTACCTCTACACTACTGACTCGATGAATATACACTGCGTTTTCCTTATTTGTTTGACCATTTTTGTTTGTGGATCTTGACGAATCCCCCACTCACATACACACGATCACACACAATTGGGCGCCATTGCATGGAAACTTTATGTTCCTGGTCCGATCTGCATGCGAGTAGTGCCCACGGTTACGTGTACAATCCAAGCACTACCAACACCTCCTATGTGCCGAATTCGCGGGTGGATTCGGAGAGGGCCAGCGTTAGCTCCGGCGGACGCACCGACTCCGACACCATGTCCATCTCCAGCTGTTCCATGTGAGTAGCAGCGCCAGTGGAAGCCGTCTGCCCCAGAGATCCAAACGAGATGGATACTAGACACGCGGAACCAGAAGTCCAAACCACACAGCTTGACTGACTAATCAATCCTCGTTTCAGGGACGGTCGGCCGTACATCCAACGCAGACACAGCTCCACGGAGAGCAAGGCGATCCGCCAGAGCGCGATGGCGAACAAGGAAACCAACACCTTTCAGGTAAATGGGCAAACCATTATCGACTGACTGATCTCCATCCATTTCTTCTGTTCACAGGTGATACCTCGCACACAACGACTACATTCGAACGAGCACAGACCACTGAAGGAAGAGGAGCTGGTGTCCTTGCTGATACCCAAGTTGGAGGAAGTGAAGCGAAAGCGCGACCTGGAAGAAAGAGCCCGCGAGGTGAGTTTGTGATGAGATGCGTCCAAAACAAACTTTAACTTACTATGCAACACATTTACAAGCAGAGAAATCCCGGAGCCGCTCTGCTTACCAACGAAAGATCCAGTGCCAGCGATCGAGCCTTCGCCGAGGCGATACGAGAGAAGTTTGCACTGGACGAGGACAACGACCAAGACATTCTGGACCAGCATGTGTCGCGGGTGTGGAAGGACCAAACGCCGCACCGCTCGCCGGGAACGATGTCGCCCTGCCCACCCATCCCGTCGCGCCGACGTACAGCCACCCACGATTCCGGAATGGTCAGCGATGGCGCCATGAGTCTAAGTAGGGATAACCCAATCCATGAAGACGATGATTTTCTAAACTTTTGTCTAACCACAGGCGGACACTCAATGAAGCACTCAAAGTCCATGCCGGATCACAGTTCCTGCTCGAGGAAGTTGACAAACAAATGGCCTTCCATGAACACAGACAGTGGCATTAGCATGTTCTCGGCCGACACTGTTACCAAGTACAAAGATGCGAGGTAGGTCAATGTGGCTGTAGTACTAACCCCCACTAACTCTCATCCTAACTCTGCTAAAGTTCTCGATCTGGCTCTAGCACGGCCTCGAAACTGGAGGAGGCGAAACGAAGACTGGAAGACGAGCCGCGGCGCTCTCGTCGATACGCCCAACCGCCGATGCAGCAGCACCTGTCGCAACAGCCACTGGCCTCCTTCAGCAGCAGCAGCAGTGGCGGCAGCATCAGCCTGCCACACCAGCCACCGCCTCTGCCGGCCAAGCCGCCGGAGACGATCGTGGTGTTCTCGTTCTGCGAGGAGCCAGTGCCGTACAGGATAAAAATACCCGGTACTCAGCCAACCCTGCGTCAGTTTAAGGACTATCTGCCCCGAAGAGGTCACTTTAGGTAGGTAGTATCTACTGTGCCACTCAAAGATCTCAATGCTAACTTTGTAAAACTTTGTGACCGCATAGGTTCTTCTTCAAGACGCACTGCGAGGACCCGGACAGTCCAGTGATTCAGGAAGAGATTGTTAACGACTCCGACATACTGCCGCTATTCGGAGACAAAGCGATGGGTCTTGTCAAGCCATCCGATTAATATTAAGCAAGTAGCGTAGATTTTGTATTAAGGCAAATCGTGAGTGTGGCTTGGTGCACTGATGCACTGATGCACCAAAGTACGGCTAAGTACGAATACGATAACGAACGCACCAAGTGTACGCATCTTAGAGCTAGCAACTGGAGAAGCTATTTCCGACAAATCAAAAGCTATATCTGTACGGGCGACCGGCTTTTGTAAGCATCACAAACTACTCTCTGCGGGGGCAATGTATTTTTCTGTACAACAAAAACTGATCTATTCACCGGCCACCCAAAAAAAAAGGTGGTTTGATCTACGTTTGTAAATCCATAACGAGAGCTAATCGGAGCTATTGGTAGAAGAGAAAGATCCTCTTTTATGTTGACACCTTGGCGGCCGTACGTTCAGTGTCCGAAAAGCGTTTCAGTCCCGCAGCCAGGGGCTGAGATTATTAGGAACTGCACAAAATCAATATTATTGAGAAGATTTATGGGTTTACCTCGATTGGGATTTGTTTGTTACCTTTTACTAACTACGGACTGCCTGCAATAAATTTTGTTAATATTTTTGTAATGTGCATTTTATGATGATGATGATATGATGATATTAACAAAGTTCTATTCAACTCGACAAAAATCAAAAGATAATCTGTTTTATTTTTGTATATCTATAACACAGCATACACACTTAACATTTATGTATTTATACAATGTATTGTAATTGCGTCAATTGCATCTACCGATCTACCATTAGGCACATTTCATTTCGGGGCTCGATCAGTCCAGCAGCGACCAATAGTGGGATACATGTGGGTATATTGGAGGCCCTTGGCCGAAACGGACGAGGTCGAACGATTGATTTATTTAAATAAGTTAACGCATACACTTACTATACATATTTTTTTAAGAAAACTGAAATAACCGCAGAAATATGCAAGTAACGGATAAATTTATTATATCAAACATATTTTATTTGTGAGCAAAATGCATATAGATTTAATAAAAAAGTACATGGATAGAACGTAATGAGCCAAATGATTTCGATTGCATTCGGTTGGTTGGGTGGTTGGTGATCACGATGATGGTCGGGATTGGGCCTTACACAATATATAATTATCTATTATATATCTATTCAATAGTGGGCTAAACTGCCGTGCAGTCGTCTCTCTGAACGTGGGCCACATAGTTCTGCTCGTTGATGAACGTATGCGTGCACTTGGGGCAGTGGAAGCGGCGATGGCGATTGGTTCCTGGACTCTCGTGCTCCCGCAGATGGGCCTTCATGTTGTACATCTGGGAGAAGCGCTTGTTGCACACCGGACAGGCGAAGGGCTTGTCACCCGTGTGGGATCGCATGTGCCGCTCCAAGTGAGCCTTGGTCCGGGTCTTGAAGCCGCACACCTGGCACTCCAGCCGCTTGGTCTCGTTGTCGTGGATCATCTTGTGCTTGTACAGGGCCACCTTGTGGACGAATCGCTTGGAGCAGACTTCGCATTGGTATGGCGTTTCGCCGGTGTGCCAGGCCATGTGGTGCTTCAGTCGGAACTTGCGGCTAAAGCGTTCCGGGCACACGGGGCAGGCGAACTGCTTTACGGGCTCGTGGTTCTGCAGGTGCCCTATGAACCCGGAGTACGATTGCAGCGTCTTGCCGCACTGATCACAGACGTAGCCCGGAAAGTGCTCGCGTTTTGTGTGGGCATTGTACGCGCGCCGGCTGCTGAACTTCTCCGGGCAGCTGGGGCACTGTATGTTGACCGTGTATTCGCCGGAGCTGTCGTTGTCCTGCTCCTGGTCGTCGCCATCGGATATTATGTACTCTATTGTGCCGTCCAGATGCTCGTCAAAGTCGCTCATGGTATCTTCCTTAAAGAAGTCTTCTTCCTGGGCCCCTTGCTTGGCATGTGGCAATAGATCCTCCTCCTCCTCCATCTTGTGGGCTACCTCCTCTACCTCGTGGGCCTCCTCCTCGTTAATGATAATCTCGTTGTCGATATCTAGCTCTAAGTCTACGGATTGATACTCGTCCTCCTCCTCTGATTGTTTGATAATGAAGGTGTGCTCCTCATCGGCCACTTCCTCCACGATGCCGGCGGAGCCGACCAGCGTGACAGTGGTGCCCACACCCTCCAGCTCCTGCTCCTGATCCTCCTCGTACTGATGCTGTGCCTCCTCAATGTTCCCATCGAACTTGCTTATTGTGGTTTCCCGGTCGAGATCCTCTTCCTTATAGGACGACTGCTTGTGGTCCTTGGATATGTAGGGACTGTGGATCAGCTCCAGGATCTCCTGGCGCAGCTTGCGCGCTATTTGTATGGACTTGTGGTATCTGGCAAGCTTCTCGCAGCACTTCTTGCAGATCGTCGACGATTCCTCGGTGAGGACGTAGTCCGTGCCTCTGGTGCATTGCAGTACCAGGTCGCTGATCAGCACCGGCGGATGTCCGACGGTCTCGGTGTGAATGTCCTTCGGCACGCGCACCGAGAACTGACAAATGCAGCAATTCATATTTGATTGAAATTTATTTACAATTTCCAGCCAGTGTGACCGTCCAGTGGGACGAGTGCTCCGATTGTGCCGCTGTCGGTTATCGGTATTTGGAATACTGATCTAGTTCACTTAACGGTTCAAATTTTAAATTTAAATTTTGGCACGCGCCAAAAAGTTCTGACTAATTTAATCATAAAATTCCTATCGTACTCAGTGAAAAAACGAATGAATGATATTTAGCCATGTATTTACTTTGTTTTTTTATATAATATATTGCCAACAGGGCATTGAAAAATTAAACAAGCTTAAAACGCCTTCACTGTGTCACTCTTGATACGCGTTCAAATTCTTTTTGGGCAAGATGATATTGTAATGCTGGAATTTCGTCCAAGACAGCAGGATGTCCTTCGTCCTGCCGTGCGGCGCCTCTCCAAAAGTCTGAGGATAGTCTCCTTAGCCATCAGATTGATGGTAGATGATTCCAAACACTTACCTTGCAGCACCCGTAAATTTTCATTACTTTCTTCTCCTCCTTGTTGCTGATGAACCCTCCACCCAGGCACTTGGTGCATATGCCAATTTTGTCCATCTCCTTCTGAATTTGCTCGAAAATCTCCTCTGAAGGCAGAACAATTAAAACACATGCGCTAAACTGATTGGCCGAACTAACCGTGGTCCTTGGAGGTGGATCCTCGAACAATAGTCCTGCCGAACCTAGTTAGGCCGTGCATGTGAATCACCATCAAAAGGTACTTGTTCTTGCCACTAGAAAGCTGAACTCTAGGAACATTTATCAGAAGGGCATTGACACGCGAGGCGCTCTGCCTTCGAATGGGCTTAACTAATTGCGAAACAGGTGCCAAAAGGTTCAGCGTTTTCATTTTGGAAAAATTTTAAGAAAAAGGCACTGGAATTTAGATGAAATATTCCGAAAAGAATCTGGTCCGAACGGTAGCAAGGCTCCAGCTAGACTGATTTCATCAGAAGCCTTCAGGTCGTATGCCAAATTCGAAACTGACACAAAAATCATGGCACATGTGATCGTTCAAAAAGTACTGAGCTTTCATATTCTGGAAAAGATATATTTACATGAACGGCATTTCGAAAAATTTATATTACGAACTGAACTTTTAGATTTATTATTATTCTATCTCGCCAGAAAGAAAGCAACAACCATTTTCCCCTGTCCGAGGAACCCCCTAATAATAAGCAAAAAGAGCGCTACTTTTATATTCGTTTTATTTTAATTAATACTAAATTTACATTTTCGAAATGTGTGCAACTTTAATTCTTAACGGTTATCTTGAAGTCCTTATATGTGGTCCACGAGTGAAGTATATTCCTCGTCCTTGTGTGATCAGCACTGCCGAATGTCTGAGGACCCATTAGGAACCATTAACCGGTGCTCCGGGAACCAAGGACTTTCTACTTACCCTGGAGGTGCCATAAATCTTAATTTTCTTGCTGTCCGCCTCGTTGAGAATCCTTCCACCACCGAGGATTTTCGCACAGATGCCCTGTGGCTCCAGCTCCTCCAAAATGGAATCAAAAACTGTCACTGAAAAAAGGATATGTTAGGCTGATCAAGGATAAGCTTCCTGCAGTGGGAACTCACAGTGATTGTCGACATCGGCGCCTCGGACAATAACTCTTCCGTATTTCGTGAAGCCATGCGTATGAATATTCACTAACAAATAACGATTCTGACCCTTGGTTATCTTGACCCGGGGAATGCCTACCAAACTGATCAGATCGGTGGAATAACATTTTTCTGTGAGCAAGAACAAAAAACGTCTGCTTTACACATGATAGATATATTAACTTTCTTAAGCCTTACGAAACGGAGAAACAATACGGGGAAGTTGACTCAAGGACTTGAACATTTTCATTTTATTTAACCAAAGGAAAAGAAAAGAACCCAAATTTGCCAACAACCTGAAAAATTTTGATCCGAAAAGGTTTAGTGTGAGCAGTTGCAAAGCTACAGACTAACTGCTTTTCAAAATAATTTTTCCATTTTAAATGCCATTTCCGAAAAATTCATGGCACATAGGATCGTAGCCAATGCTGAATTTATTTCAGTGTATTTATGTGGAGTCTTTGGTCGTTGATTGCAGCTAATATCCCTCGTCGGACGTTTCGATCGTGTAATCCGGGTATTTGGTGGCCAGGATGCGCTTCGTTTGCGCGTGATCAGCTTTTCCAAAGCCCTAAAAAGGAATGAATTGATAAGCAATGCTTTGCCATACATCCGCTCCCTAGCGACCCTATTGCTAAAGGAAGTACACCTTCAGAATAGACCAACCTGCGAGTATCCGTAGACCTTCAGGTACTTCTTTTCGGGATTGTGTTCGATGCGACCGCCACCAGGACACTCGGCACGCAGGCCCAGTTTTTTGAAGACCTCCTCCTCGCGGTCGAAGATGTCAGCTGTGGGACAGTTACCAGGTAAAATGGGTGCGTTATGGATAAGGTTAATACAACGTACCATGCCATGTGCAGTCGTCAAAACCGCGGACCACTGCCTTTGAGGCATCTCCTCCATCGATGACATTGATCAAGACGTATTTGAAGACGCCCTCTGGGCTAATGTGCACCAATGGCACACCGGCAAGTGCTTCCTCGGACATTTTGTGAATCAGTCGTAGGCCTTTGGAAAGCAATGGGAGACGATTCATAGTGGAAAACTGTTTAAAAATAGTATTTAACTTCTTACCAACCGGCAAAGTTTCCAAAAATGCTGCTGCCTTAGTCCAACAATGTGACCAGATACTTTTGTTTTCGTTGACCCTATCTATCGAAACTATTGAAAGAACAATATTAAGTTCTTCTGTTAACAGAGAAAAATTCTTTTCAACATTCGGTTAAACTTTTTGTGTACATTTAGATATTTGTATATTTCAATTATATTTAATAAGCTCAAAAACAAAACGTTGCTATCAGTGACCAAAAATATATCGATTATACCACAGCCCACCATCGATAACATCGCCACTATCGGCACAGCTCTGGCGTTCACAACAAAATATACACAAATTAAATTGTTTAAGCCGAATTTTTCGATTGGATTCCAAGGCGACGAGATGAGCTCCACGCGTCCGTTTTGCTTCGTTTGCGGCAAGGAAAAGTCCGTGGGCGTGTTCCAGCTGATAGAAGGTAAAGCCTGCTCCCGCCGTACTCCGAATTCCTAATAGCCGACTTTTTCACAGGCTGCATAGTGCCTGGAACCTTTAAGCCGATCAAGGATATACTGAAGTACTTCGAGAAGATCATAAACCAGCGGCTGGACCTCCTGCCCAACTCCACCGCCTGCCGGGACTGCCTGGAGTACCTCTTCAACTACGACCGGCTGGTGAGGAATCTCAGCCAAGTGCAGCGCCAAATTGCGGACGCACTCCTCGGCTGCAGGCAAGTGGAGGACAAGCCGGAGACCAAGCAGCAGGCGGCGAAAAGAGCTCGCGTCCAAGTGCCGGCCTTCAAGATCATCCAGGCCACCGCCCTCAAGGAGCCCGAGAAGCAGCCGGGGGAGGGGGATGAGTGCGAAGAGTTCATGAAGGAGGAGATGCTGGACGAGGAGTTCCAGTTCAGCGAACCGGACGACAGTATGCCGTCGTCGGAGGAGGAGTTCTTCACCGAGACCACCGAGATACCCTGCCATATATGCGGCGAGATGTTCTCCAGCCAGGAGGTTCTCGAGCGGCACATCAAGGCGGACACCTGCCAGAAGAGCGAGCACGCAACCTGCACCGTGTGTGGCCTGAAAGTCAAGGACGACGAGGTCCTCGATCTGCACATGAACTTGCACGAGGGCAAAACGGAACTGGAATGCCGCTACTGCGACAAAAAGTTCTCCCACAAGCGGAACGTCCTGCGCCACATGGAGGTGCACTGGGACAAGAAGAAGTACCAGTGCGATAAGTGTGGCGAACGCTTCTCGCTCTCCTGGCTGATGTACAACCATCTGATGCGGCACGACGCCGAGGAGAACGCCCTGATCTGCGAGGTGTGCCACCAGCAGTTCAAGACCAAGCGCACCTACAAGCACCACTTGCGCACCCACCAGACGGACCGGCCGCGCTACCCCTGCCCCGACTGCGAGAAGTCGTTCGTGGACAAGTACACCCTGAAGGTGCACAAGCGAGTCCACCAGCCGGTCGAGAAGCCGGAGTCGGCGGAGGCCAAGGAAGCCACCGCCACGTTTTTTTAGGGTAGTCCTTTGCTAGATTAATCTAAGTAGCCCAGCTGATGGGTGCATAAGCGCGCGTATGTATCATAAAATTAAATCTAAACAATCATTGACGGAAAGTCCCAGTTCTGTGCCCGTTTTCCAGGAGATCTAGCAGGTAAAATCGCGGATTCAGCGAATTTCGCGAATTTTCCCCGGCTGTGGCCATAAAATAGGCAGATGTTTTTTAAATCCCCTGCAGAGGTCCTTTCTACCTGTGAGCTCGGCATATATAAAGGTGTCCAGCCGTCTGCCACAACTCAGTCGAACATTTCTGTCATCCGGAGCACATCTCATAGAGAAACATGGAGTCGTTATTGGTTCAGTTAAACACTTGCAGCGAGCTGATCGCCGAGGGCTACAGCAGCACCGGCAACATTGGCTGGCTGAACGAGTTCTGCGCCACTTTCCTGGACTTTGCCAGCGATCTGAAAGCCAGGCTGCCGGAGGTGGCACCCAGTGGCGCCAACCTGGATGTGGAGACCATCTTCCTGTGCCTCACCCAGGTGGTAACCTGCATCACCCACCTGGAGAGGACCATCAGCATGGAGGCACCGCAGATGACCAGGCAGCACTTCCTCGATCGCTTGGACTGGTGCTTGCGGCGACTGCTCGTCTCCTTGACGCAACTGGAAAGCAACGTAGCCCCAGTCAAGAACCTAGAGGATCACTCCTTCGTTGAGCTGATGGACCTGGCACTGGACCACTTGGATGATTACATGGAGAAGCTGGCCCAGCAGAGCAACCACTCGCTGCACATTCTGGAGGAGAGCTTCACGGAGGACACCTACCAGCTGGCCAGCATAGTCAATCACATCGTTCGCCACGCCCTGGCCTTTGCCAATGTGGCCATCAAGTCGGACAAGAAGGCTTTGACTGCTCTGTGCGAGACCTTACTCACCGAATGTGCCACTTTCCACGAGGAGGCGGGTGAGCCCAACAGTGGTCATCGGAAGTTGGAGGCCCTCTCGCTTGAGCGTGCCCTCTATGCGCTGGAATCCTTCCTAAATGAGGCACTGCTGCACTTGCTTTTCGTCAGTCTGATAGATCTGGAAAACACATCGGTGGAGAAGCTGAAGGAGGCACTGCAAAGGGATCCTGTGGGAGCTCAGGAACTAATCTCCGCATTCGACACCAATATGGATCGCATTCAGCAGATTGGGGTGCTGGCCATAGCCTTCTCGCAGGACATCAAGACGAAGACGATTGTCAGGAGCTGTCTGGCTTCATTGGAGTCCCTGGATGCCTGCATTGTGCCAGCTCTCCAGTTGCCAGAGTCCATCTCATCCTCGCACCACGCGGAAGTCTTGCAGGAACATTTCAACCAGGAGCTGCTGATCTTTCGGAACGTCATCCACGAAATCATCGATAGCTGCTCCCTGATCAACAACTACCTGGACATGCTGGGCGAGAGGATCCATGTTCAGGACAGAAACCATCTGAAACTAATTGTCCAGAGGGGCGGTGTTCTGGTGGAGCACTTTCGGCTGCCCGTTAATTATTCGGGACTCAGTGAAGATGGCAAGCGGGTGCACAAGGATCTAATTTTAATTCTGCGGGAGTGCCAGGCAGTGGTTAACCTGGACATCCCTGTGGACCCAAAGCGCATCGTGAAAAGGCTTAAGATCCTGTACTCCGTTCTGGCCAAGCTGAGGGATTTGATAAGCAAGGATAACCTGGAACCCGAATCCTTAGGTGCCTCCGCAGCTCAGGTTCCCTCCAATGCAACCCGAACTCTTGTGCGGAACAGTCGATCCATTGGCAAAAGACACCGATCCTTCGTAAAACAAACCGGAAATTGCTCAGTTTTCGGGCCACAGGACTCACTTGCTGAATCCGGTCACAATGAAAGCGATCTTATTAGTTTCCAAATCACCGAAATTCTTAGATTAGATTGAGCGGGGCAAGCCATATTCTAAATACACGGGCGCGTCTATAGGAAATATAAGTAACAATTTGTTAATGCTTCATTAGCTTGAAGTGTTTAATTAAGATTGCACATATCCTTTACAACAATTCTAAGTAGCTAACTAAGCCAATTGTGTTCTCTACATTTATGTAATTACTTCATTAATTTGAAGCCATTCTCATAATTTATATAAAATACAATAAAAACATACCGTTATAAACAACTCATAAAAATTGCGTATCAAATTAATAAATGAAATTCTACTCCTAGAATTGAGTAATAAAAACCAGTACAAAAACGTAATTATAAAATGGAAAACCTTTCTTTATTTCATTTGACATTTCAAAACAGTTTCAAACAATTAAATATCCGCTTGCAATAGTTAGCAAAAATAATTTTTAAATATTCAGCTCACATATTTTACATTTGTACACCCTGTTCCATTCCCACCGTTCCGGCCCTAGCGTCATTCGGCATCGTTCGCCAGCCCTGGTGGGCATGATGCCATGGTTGCATTTCACTCGTTTTAGTATAGCTTCCGATATTCATCATTTTGCCAACTCTATTAAATTCCATACACAATTTAAAAGGTTGTAAACAAAAGCCGCTATACCCGGAATCGGCATTAGGACAACCGTCGGCGCAATGGACACCTGCTTCTTCTGCGGCGCCGTCGAGCTAAGCGACACGGGCTCCTCCAGCTCTATGCGTTACGAGAAGCTGTCGGCCAAGGTGCCGTCGTCGCAGAAAACAGTGTCTCTGGTGCTCACCCACCTGGCCAACTGCATCCAGACGCCGCTGGACCTGAAGCCAGGCGCCCGGCTGTGCCCGCGCTGCTTCCAGGAGCTCTCCGACTACGACACGATCATGGTGAACCTAATGACCACCCAGAAGAGGCTGACTAACCAGCTGAAGGGCGCTCTAAAGTCCGAGTTCGAGGTGCCGGAGTCCGGCGAGGACATACTCGTGGAGGAGGTGGAGATACCCCAAAGCGATGCCGATACAGATGCTGACGCCGAGGCGGAAGCCCTGTTCGTGGAACTGGTCAAGGATCAGGAGGAGTCCGACTCCGAAATAAAGAGAGAGTTCGAAGATGAGGAGGAGGACGACGACGACGACGACGACGAGTTTATCTGCGAAGACGTGGAGGTGGGCGACTCCGAGGCCCAGTATGGCAAGTCCGACGACGGCGAGGACAGACCCACAAAGAAGCGCGTCAAGCAGGAGTGCACCACCTGCGGCAAGGTCTACAACTCCTGGTATCAACTGCAAAAGCACACCAGCGAGGAGCACTCCAAGCAGCCCAACCACATCTGCCCCATCTGCGGCGTAATCCGGCGCGATGAGGAGTACTTGGAGCTGCACATGAATCTGCACGAGGGCAAGACGGAAAAGCAGTGTCGCTACTGCCCCAAAAGCTTCTCGCGCCCAGTGAACACCCTGCGCCACATGCGCATGCACTGGGACAAGAAGAAGTACCAGTGCGAGAAGTGTGGCCTGAGGTTCTCCCAGGACAACCTGCTCTACAACCACCGGCTGCGCCACGAGGCCGAGGAGAATCCCATCATTTGCAGCATCTGCAATGTGTCGTTCAAGTCGCGCAAGACCTTCAACCATCACACGCTCATCCACAAGGAGAACCGGCCAAGACACTACTGCACCGTCTGTCCCAAGTCCTTCACCGAGCGCTACACCCTCAAGATGCACATGAAGACCCACGAGGGTGACGTGGTCTATGGGGTGCGGGAGGAGGCGCCCGCCGACGAGCAGCAGGTGGTGGAGGAGCTGCATGTGGACGTCGACGAATCGGAGGCGGCCGTCACCGTCATCATGTCCGACAACGATGAGAACAGCGGCTTCTGCCTCATCTGCAACACGAACTTCGAGAACAAGAAGGAGCTCGAGCACCACTTGCAATTTGATCGCGACGTAGTCTTGAAATAAACTACCATTGCCTACAATAAGTAATTGTATTTCCCTAGAATATTTCCTTCTCTTTGTACTTGATTGTAAAAACCTACAAAATATAATTTACTGGTATTCGATTTATGGCGTTTGATTCAGACTGAAGCGTTTTTCAAAATAATTGTACCGCGTTCTGTAACATAATCATGAAAATATATAACTATGATTTTAATTCAACTTTCTTTTTCAATACTAAGGGCAAACGAACGATCTATAACAAAAAATGTTCAAAATGAAGTGATGCTGGCTAGTCTTGGCACGTAAGGAATCTATATTCTTCTATAATTTCAAGACAGTTCCTATAAGAAAGGCCATAATCTCTGGATCAACTAATTCATATGCAGATGATATTTATACGGCGGTGCTACATCGATGATGCTATCCCAATCTCAGAAAGACAACTGCACGCGGCATTCGCACATCCTTTTAACTAAAAGTCCGGTATATTAACGTTTACAAATGTGTATTCCGACCACGTTACAAGAACTCTCAAGAATCTTAAGCTTACTCGTTCTCTTGAGAACGCAGGCGACCGTTGGGGTTGGTGAGGCGGACAGACAGCTGCTTGGCGCGCTCGACGATCTCCTTGCGCTTCTTGGAGGAGACGCCGTGGGCGATCTCGCCGCAGTAGACGCGGTTCTGCATGAGCAGGACCTCCAGCTCACGCACGTTGTGCACCAGGAACTTCTTGAATCCGGTGGGCAGCATGTGGCGGGTGCGCTTGTTCGATCCGTAACCGATGTTGGGCATCAGATACTGTCCCTTGAAGCGGCGACGCACTCTGTTGTCAATACCCTTGGGCTTGCGCCATTTGTGCTGCAAGGAAACAAGTTGATGAAACGAGGCTTTCCTAACAAACAATCTTCGTTAGAACTTACCGACAGCTTAGCATATCGGTCCGACTGGTGGCGGATGAAGTGCTTGGTGCGCTTCTTCACGATCTTGGGCCTGTATGCTGGGCGGATGGTCATCTTGAAGCTGAAAGCACAACAAAAGCAGCTATTAGTGCACTGGGCATCAACTGGCCCACGGGGCTTATCACTTATCAAACTAATAATGCACAAGGTGCCCCACAAATGCGTAAATCAACAAGGCTGGGGTGGCTTATTAGCCAGTATCCATTGAGTTTCCGGTATGTTGCCCCACGAATTTCCAACACAAACAGAAGTCATTTGGCGAACTCTCACAGGAATCAGTCCGAATTCGGTCGAAATACGAAACGCACACTTGCGAACGGCGCACGGACCAACTCAGTTCAACTTAAAACCGCCAAAACCGAGAATTACGGCTAAAAAGTTATAGAAATACACGTGGGCCTAAAATCACGCACATACCTTGCCGGAAACCAGAAGCGAAAAGAAAAAGTTAGTGGTGTGAAAAAACATCGATACGTCGAGCGTCGATGTTCACACCGATATTTTTGTTCGTGGCGATGCTAAGCAATGTGTTGCGAAACATCGGTTGTGGAATTTAAATTTTTGCGCGCTATCAAAGTTTTGCAAGTATAATCATTTATAAATCTGGCGATAGGAACAACTGCGACTGTATGTGGAACAAAGGATAGAATGATTTTTAGCTTGATAGAGCTCGTTATTTGTATTAACATGCTTTGCCTCTTGTCCCACTGTGCATTACACTGTTTGCAACAGCTGTTGAATAGCCGTTTCACATCACCGTCATCTGTGAAACAACAACAAAAAGAAGGCAATGGAAAGGTAAAAAGCTGACAGAAGTGGTCAAGAAGCAGGTGTTCCTGAGCTTATGGAGGCTGATTTGTTAGCCTCCAAGTCGTGGATTTTACAACAGTCCAATCCAAATAAATTCTTGGTATACAGGGTGGTCCTTGGTCCAGAGCATAGGGTGATTCGGTCAAAAAATGATAGTGCTGTTAAACGCTCTGTTAAGAATATTATTAATAAACGTTATATTATGTTTTAGTTTACACAAAGAGTTAAAAGCATAATCTTAACTTTACCGAAAGCGCGAGTACAAACCTCAAAGCCGCTGTTGCAAATTTAAATAGGACACAATTATTTTTGCTACTCTTTTGCATTGCGAAGAAATTGAATAACAGAGTCCTGTGGTTTGCATCAGAGGTCCAGCGACGGTCACACTGGCAGTGGCCGTCAAACCGTGGTTCTTCTTCATTATTATATAATTAAAACCAATGCGTATCGAAACCAAAACAAACCAGCACAATTCCCGTGTGTGAGTAGTTACAATGGTAACGCGGTGACAAATGCGCACTACTCCACACGCCCGAATTAAAGATAGGACAGCAGCAAGATGAAAGACGATGGAGCACCAAACGTCGCGAAAACCACCGACCCACCGCCCCCCAAAAGGTTTCCATCCGGAAGGCCCCACAGCTACGGAGACGGGGATGCGGGGAAACTGCTGCATGGCAGCGTTTTCTCGGAGCGATTCTTTGGCTCCTTTCAGTGGGAGGAGTTCGCCTGCGGATGCGGCGCTGCCTTTGTCAACATCGCGGTCACCTATCCCATCTACAAGATGATCTTCAGGCAGATGCTGCACGGAGTGCCCATCACCTCGGCCTTTGCGCAGCTGCGTCACGAGGGACTGGGCTTTCTGTACCGCGGAATGCTCCCGCCGCTCGCCCAGAAGACCATCTCCCTGTCCATCATGTTCGGGGTGTTCGATGGGACGAGGCGGTACCTCGTGGAGGACTACCGTCTGAACGACTACGGGGCCAAGGTGATAGCGGGTGTGGTCGCCGGTAGCGCCGAGTCCATTCTCCTGCCCTTCGAGCGGGTGCAAACCCTCCTGGCGGACTCCAAGTTCCATCAGCACTTCTCCAACACACCAAACGCATTCAGGTGAGCAGGGCAGAGGTGGCTATAGGTCACCAAGCGTATGTTTGTGGTAGATAGACAACTTCTTATGTCTTTTTATGCTTCCGCAGGTATGTGGTATCCCACCACGGCTACCGGGAGCTCTACAGGGGACTTGAACCAGTATTTTGGCGCAACGGCCTGTCCAACGCGTTATTCTTTGTGCTGCGAGAGGAGGCCAGCGGCCGGTTGCCTAAGAGAGTGAGTATGGAGCCTGATCACCTGAAGAAACATACTAAAAAACCTAAAAACAACCCACAGAAATCCGTGTCCACCCGAACGGCCCAGGAGTTCGTAGCTGGCGCCGTCATCGGGGCGAGCATAAGCACAATATTCTATCCGCTCAACGTGATCAAGGTGTCGCTGCAGAGTGAGATGGGCCAGCGGTCAGAGGGCAGCTGGCAGGCGTGCAAGCGAATTTACATAGAGCGCGATCGCCGCATTGCGAACTTCTACCGCGGATGCGCTTTCAACACAGGCCGCTCCTTCATCAGCTGGGGCATCATGAACACGGCGTACGAAAACCTAAAGAAAGTGATGCAGCAGCAGCCCCAGTTGCCACTGGCCTCGGAGTAAATGCGACGTTTCGGGAGTAGAAATAGATATAACTTAGCTGATTGTACACAAACGGTTACTTCTGCCTTTAGTTAGCCAATTATTTCGTTCCATTTAAGTCTCGTGTAAGTCGCTTGTGTTGCGATGCTGAATTCTAGGTGTTAATGTACATACACACATCCTAAGCGGAGAGCGCCAGCTCCTCCTCCTCATATCTGTATATCTATTCAATTCGCCCCGCGGATGCCAAGTACAATACAACGTGAGCATTTAAAGGTACCCAATCTACGAGTTACGGTTTAGTTAGCTACTATTCGAGTACGTGTAAATAATACTAGATGATGTGCGATATAATACGAGTGTGTTGTTTGTTCGCTAATGACTTTGTGATTCATTGAAGATTGAAGATACTAAAACTGATTAATTTACGCGGTAAATTCAATGTTCTTAAACGAAAATAAAAGTGTATTTGTAATTACGAAGCTTAGGCGTACATCTTATGTAAGTTTCAGCATTGCATGGTTATCTATAAGCACACACAACTTAAAGATCTAATCTAGGGCTAGTGGTAGGGTACGAGTATCACAAGTAAGATTAAGTGCAGCACACCAGGCGGCCTATCGCCTTTTAAGGGAGCTGCGGTATCGCTGGTAGAAGTCCTCCATGGCCCTGTACTCGGGCTCCAGTATGTCGGGTATCTCCTTGTCCAGCGAGGCGAAGTACACCATGGCCACCGAGCTGCTGCCCCTCAGCTCCAGCTCGTATCTTCTCAGCTGCTGGAAGAATCCCGAGTTCGGGCGCACCTGAGGCCTGATGGCCTGCACATGCTTGTAGGCCTCGCGCAGGCTCATCCCCGCGTGCTTCATCAGATAGGCCAGGCACAGACTGGCCGAGCGGCTGACCCCGGCCACGCAGTGGATCAGCGTGCAGCCACCGGAGAGACGCACCTCCTCGATCAGATCGGCCGCCTCATCGAAGTGCTTGGACAGGTCCACCTCGGAGCGATCCTGGGCCATGATGCGCAGGTAGAGCGGACTCTTCTGGCTGGGCAGCGGTGTGTCCGGCAGCTCGGGCGCCACATTGATGACGCAGCTCACACCCAGCTTGTCCATGTAGGCGGGCACCACAGCCGCAGCTCCGCAGAGGATCAGCGATGGAGTGAGGCGGGACAGGCCAGGAAACGGTGTTTGGTCCTCTAACTTGGATGCACTCAGCTGGCTGCAAGGAATCAAAGCGCACAGAATAGTAAGTATTATGAACTTTGGTTTCTGCGAACAAAGAAAAGCTTATGCAATTCCATGGATGTACATAGATACAAAAGATTTGGGGACTCTGCCAAATGGTGCTGCGTAAATATTTTGGCTGGATAACCTGGTGCACTTCAAAGTGGGTGAAAAACCCGATAAAATAGGAACATTTCGCGGGCGAACAAAGGCGAACAACTGGTGCTAAGCCAAACACACAAATGGGCCATAAACAAGTGGCAGGTATTCGTGTATCTTCTGCGTAGTACTGGCCCACAGCTCTCTGGTTAATTTTGTGAATGGAAACTAAAGCATCGAATCCATCGAAAAACAACCCAACCCATCCAGATCCCAGCAGATCCCATCACCTACGTATTTGTGGGTCGACGTCATGGTTTTCTGCGCTGCGTAGGCACAAACAATAAACATATTGCCAAAATACCTACGTATATATATATAGCCAAATTTGTATCTTTGCACCTCAAAAATGCCCGTTTATAATTAGTTTCGCGGAGTGTATAATAAATGGAGGCGATGTGAAAATAGCCTGCTTCTATAATGGTATTTGCTGAATGCGTAAACAAACAGATCAGTCATCGCATAATGGGATACTAACCACTGCATCTTCGATCTCTTAGGATTTAGTCTGTTTGGCTACGAGCTAAGCTAAGAGGTCAGCTACCTCAGATAACTGATACATATCATTGGGATTAGTCATCCCATCTTTATGTAATATTGCCATCCATATTTTGATAGAGACACTTGCTAAGTTCCAACTTTATAACGAAAACAGAGGTCTGCCATCTGGTTCCTCGTCGCCCCCTTTCCATCGCAATCTTCCCATCCCACGGCATCCACATTCCCCCAGTCGAAGTCGCCCAGAGATCAAATAGAAGGTGCCAATCCCCTTCCATCTTCCGCTGCTGTCATCGCCCTCCAAAAGCTCCTACCACTGCGGAATGTAAATGTAAAATTAAACACTCGACTGATTCCGAGACGACGAAGCTATACCCTTCCCAAGAAACTAAACAAATTCGCAGAAATATTCACCTGAGTTTCCTTCTTTAAATATAAATCTGCATACCTTTGAGCACCTTTGTGGCACTTAACAAGTTATATTTATTTGAAAATCATGTAAAAGTCTCTCAAAACTACTAGAGTATTGCCACTTTCTGTGTGTCAGAATGGATAGTTCCTTTTGGTTTTATTATATGTTTACGGCGACTCGGCGTCGTCATTAAATAATAATCACAAATTCCACTGGCACGGCGCCAAAATTAATCATCGGTCACTTTCACTAGACCAAAGTGGCATCCAGTGGCATCGGCAGAAAATTTCTTGATTTGAAAATAAGTGAAATTAAAATATTTCACACCGCCCGATGCTTTCGTTATTCACTTTATCGCCGAATGCAAAAATAAAAGCAAGAACAAATCGAGATGTTTTCGAATTCCACCTCCATTATTTATGGATTCGCCACGGAGCGATGGAATCTGAAATCCTTGTCGCTGGGCTCGTCCCCATTGTCCATCACATGATTGTGGTTTCGGGGGAATCTAGGTTAATGGGTGGCGAGAATTCGCTGATCTTCTGAGCCTATCAAACTAGCCATCCCTCTAAGCATCGCGAAAAAGGCAAGATTCCTTACATCCCAGATTTTGAGCTACCAGATTTTGAGCTCCCATATTTTGAGCTCGCAGATTTACCTCGATGCCAAAAAATGCGCATTTTCCGACTGCCAAAACTTTGACAGACCTGCAGACAGACCTCCGTCTGCCCCATGATAAATGACTAATTTCATTTTGGCAATTATGCCGTCCTTGAATTCAATTGTCAGAGTCAGGGCCTCCGTCCGATAAAGAATGCCAGAAATAATTGAAATATTTAAATATTCAAATACAGCCATGCCCATGCATTATGCATTTCAATGAAAAGCATTCAGTTCCGACTCGATTTCCGCCTTTAATAAATTGGGACACTTGCGAAATATGCTCGCATGTGAGTACATCGGCATTCGGATTGGAATTTGGCTCAAAAACAAATCGTATTTGAAAAACGCATGTGGCGAAATGGGCTGCATATGTTGTTCTTGGCCATATGTATGGAGTTTGTGTCTCAAGGGGGAAATGACATTTTTATGAATATCTTGAAACTGATTACTGAACTGAAACTGAAATATAATAGGCAATGCTTACTGCAATCACCCCAAAGCATAGTAATGGCTTTGTAACCCTATATCGCATTTTATTGCACTATTCTGCCAAGCAAAACTGAATAGCTGCTCGATTCAGGTGTAATTATTTATAAACTGAACCAATTAGCTGGTAGGCAGCAACAAAGGTTCGCCGAGGTGACATCATAGCGACCTTGGGCAGAGTGTTTGGCGCTAGTTTAGTGTTTGTGGCTAACGAAACGGGCTCAAATGTCGAGCACAGACATGTGTACTTGGCAGGAACCTGCGACATGTGCGTGTAGTTACTTACTTCTGGCGATTTTCCTTCTCGACAGTCTCATTGGCAAAGGGAACGCCGCTGATGGCGATGCCGCCAACTATTAACTCCTGCATGTCTATGGGCTGAAGAATTCGCGCGCCACTTAATCGGGAATTTACGCTCCACAATAAACAAATTCCGCGGATTCCAGGCCAAATTTGAAAACTATTTTCCGCCTTGCTCTCCGGCTATTCAATTCGATTCGATGCGGTAAACAAAGTGAAGTTCTTTTGGGAACTCGTGGGGGGAACAATACTGGTCTTTTTGGCAAGCCAACGACGACTGGCCGACGGGCAGAAATGCTTTCGAAAAACGTTTTCAGTTCGAGTTGATGTGGTGAATTTGCGCGCCGAGGTGCGTGCGCCAAAGGTGTTTTGTGTGGGTGCGACGAGGTGGGAAAGTGGGCATCGTCTGCCAACGAACTTCCACCTGTGGGAGCTTTGCCAACGATTTTGAACTCGTAATTGGGTGGGCGTGCCGCGTGCATTGGGCGTAGCTGCTAAATATGATGTATTAATACTAGGATCAGTCAATTTCAAGCTTTAAACATTAGTTTAATTGTAAACTTGAGTAACACGACACCAAAGAAGACTTTATCAAGAGTGCAGGGGTTTTCACTATGCGATTCAACTTCATGAATAAATCTCCTTTTTATTCAATTGAGTTTCATAAATTCCAAATTCAAAAACTAAAAGCCCGCCAAGTTCCAGTTCCGCCATTCCCTGTTTCGACCAGCGCACATGTGAGCCACCACCGCTGACCGTCTGCTGAGCTGGCCACACTCACCACTCGAACGAAATGCAAAACATCGACATCGATTGTTATCGGTGCCCAGTGTCATATCTAAGAAAGCGCGAGACGAAAAGCAGACGCCGCAGAAATCCGGTGAAAAGAGATTGGAATTGCACGCGATCCGAACGAGCTAGAGCTAATCCGAAATGGGCAAGGAAAAGGCGGCCGCGTCCTACAGCATTGGCGACCTGGTGTTCGCCAAGGTGAAGGGCTATCCGCCGTGGCCGGCCAAAATCACCAAGAGCAACAACAACAAGAAGTACAATGTTTACTTCTACGGCACGGGCGAAACGGCCAACATCAAGGTGGAGGATCTGTTTCCGTACGCAAACAACAAGGAGCGCTTCGCCACCGAGAAGATCATGAAGCGGGCCAAGTTCATCGAAGCCATCGAGCAGATCGAGAGCGCTCTGCGCGGCGAGGATTCGGCGCCCATCGATTTGCTTGGCGGCGGCGCGGAGCCAGTTGCTCCACCCGCATCTGGCGATGTTGTCAAGACGGAGCAGCCAACGGAACCGGAGGTACCCACTGCTCCACCTGTTGCAGCACCGGCCGAGAAGCCCAAGAAGAGCGGCAACCGGAAGACAAAGGCGCCACCGCGCCATGTGGACGGCGACAGCGAAGCAGGCGCTGAAGCCGCCACTACGGAATTAGCTGCTCCGCCGGCCAAGCGAAGGGTTCCTACCGAGGGTCTGGCTACTGTTGCAGCCGCCCCCGCTGCTAGTTCGGCTCCGGCACCTGTGGCCCCCACATCCAGCAAGAAATCAGTTAAGAAATCCAAGCCCACGGCAGCAGTTACTCCGATCCAGAAGCGGTCACGGCCCGTCAATGTGAGTGTGATCAAATTCAGCGGGTGGAAAACTTCCACCTGACACTAATGTATATTAATTTCCAATTCTGCCCACACAGAACATCCGGAACGAGATGCTCATGGTGTACATGCCCACAGCCAAGTGTTTGGGAATCGACATAAACTACAACAAGCCAGAATCCTTCGAGAGCGCCGCTGCCGAGGAAGCCTGGATGGAGAACGCCCGCAAAGAAGCCATGGAACTGAAACTGAAACTGGAGAGCGGCCAAATCGAGCCAGAGTCCATGCCCGAGAGGATCGTGGTGGAGCCAACGCGCAGCGAGATACCCAAGCAGGAGGCCTTGCGATTCATCGAGGAGCTCATTGAGCACGAGGATGCCCTCTTCATGGAACGAGACTTCATTCAACTATCCCAGCAGCTTCGCGAGTGTTTGGGTCTGCGACGCGCCAATGTGGGCAAATGCCTGGAGATCCTCGAGCAGTTCAAGGAGGTGGAGCTCACCAAGTTGATGCTGCTGCGCAATCCGGAGTGCGTGGACATAATGCGACGACTGCGCCGATATGTGGGCAATCTGGAACTCTGGAAAATGGACCTGTCCGACGAGGTGGAGTTCAAGGAGAGGGCGCAGACCATTCGCAAGGTGTCGTCTGGCATATACGATGGCTTCAAGAGCCTCTTCAATCCGGAGCCCGAGAGCGAGGACAACTTTTGGATCGATTTCTGCGAAAAGGTTAAAATCTACAAGACCTACACGAAAAATATCAACGAAAACCTTCGCGTCGGAATGAACGAGCGCGGATACAACAATCTGGTTGTGGCCAAGGAGGCCGCCGGTTCAGCCGAGTCGGCTCCACAGTGAATGTTTGAGAGCAAGCTCTGCTTGAGCAACTGTATGATAAGGTAGGTTGGATTTCGCTGACTTAAACCCAATTCTTCAAGATCCCCTCCTTTATTTCAGTTACTCCTAAGCGTTACAAGCCAGGCAACTTTAAGACCGTGCTCTGGATGACGAAGTTTTAATGAGCCGAGTGTGCTATTGCTTAAATTCTAGGATACAAATTCAATTAAATTCCTTACGAGAACCTTACTGAACCTTACATCTGTTTGCCTGCCAGGTGCATATCGTGCAGCGCTCGGGATGGGACTTTTCCTGCCGCATCCGCTTATTATTACCACCAGACTTAAAAGCTTTTCAGCTTCGGACCCCTAAATATTTACTAAGTTTGTAGATGTTTTGAATAATAATGAATTAAAAATAGATGGTATATACAAATTCGCAACGGCTGCTTTATTTTGTCGTTATCCTATACATTCTAAGCAAACACTAAAAAAAAACTTAAATTATGAAGTTAAATTCTTAACATAATATAGAGCTCCAGCACTTTGTCCTAATCTATGGATAAGTCATCATTAGAAATGGAACTTAAATGTGGTAGCTCCACTCCTAGCATTATCTAAACCTATGAAGAAGCAACTAGCTCTCCCTGGCGTCTCCGATACCATCCGGCAGAATGGCGAACATGGCCTCCGATTCCGGCAGACAGGGCGAGTCGTAGATCTTGCAAATGCGGGTCTCGCCCTTGCCCTTGCGCAGATACAGTCGCGTGGTGGAGGAGTGGGCCATGATGTGCCCGCCAATGGGCTTCTTGGCATCAAACATGCCGGGTGCGCCGTCCAGCGAGGCAGTCACCTGGTTGGTAATTACCACAGCCACTCCGAACTCATCAGCCAGGCGTTGGAGCATGCGCAGGAACAAGCCCAGATGGTTTTGTCTGGCGGCCAGCTCCCCGCGTCCTATATAATCCGATCGGTAGAGCGCCATGGCACTGTCCACAATCAGCAAAGCGTATCTGCGAAATATTAAATCATTAAATGATGTATACTGAAGGATAAGCCAGCGTACCTGGACTCGAAGAGCATGCCCGCCGCCATCTGGATGAGCTTGGTCTGCTGATCGGAATTGTGGGCACGGGTGAAGGCCACATTGTCCAGCACCTCGGATTCATTCAGTTTGTATCTCTGCGCGATGGCAGCCAATCGCTCCGGACGGAAGGTGTTCTCCGTATCGATGTACATGCACTTGCCCTCGCCGCCCTTTTGGCTGATGGGCAGCTGGCAGGTTACTGCCAGTGTGTGGCACAATTGCGTCTTTCCGCAGCGGAACTCTCCGAAGATTTCGGTAATGGATCCCGTCTCAATGCCGCCACCCAGTAGTTTGTCCAGCTCCTTGGAGCCCGTGCTCAGCTGCACAACATCGGCACGCATTTGATAGAAGGTGCGAGCACTGAGAAAGCCCAGAGGCACGAGTTTGTTGGCCTCCGTGATGATCTGCTCCACCTTGCCGCCTCCCAACCCGGGAATGGCCATCAGTTGCTTCTTGGTGGCATTGGCCACTGACTCCACGGTGTGCAGACTGGCCTGCTGAAGCAGCTTGATGTCCTTTGCCGTAATGCTGCCGCCCTGGAAGAAGGATGTTAGCGAATGCCCACAATTCTGGTCGAGATCGCAGTCTACTCACCATTAACTTGGCCACGCTGAGTGGACCCTCCTCCTCCTCTTCCTGCTGATCCTGGACATTCGTGAGCTTCTCCATTTGACAGTTTCGGAGTAAAATTTGCTGAAACTGTTTATTTGAGTTTCGTTTTTTAAATTGTTCGTCTTGCGTGAGAGAATTTCGTCAAAAAATTGCACGGCGCGCAATTCACCGCAAAGGAGTTAATCATTCGCCCCGAACGCACACACGTAAATCACTACAGTGGTCTCCGCTTAAAAGGGACGCGAAAGATCACCATGGCGAACCATTACTATTTCGACATTAAACTGTGAGTAGACACAGAGAGTGAAAAATGAAATCCAGCTTGGTTCCTTTGAAATTCAGTATGTATATTTTTATTGAATAGTAAACTTCGTGATCCGGATGCGGTAGTTTTGACCCCAGCCCTGTTTCGAAGCTGCGTTCTTGAAGCCCTGGACAGTTTCTTCTGCGAGGAGAAGCCCACACTGGAGATCGTTAAGTTTTGCGCCCAGCAACAACGCGTCGTATTTCGAGTGCCAGAGGAACTGCATGATATAGTACGCATGTCTATTGAGCTTATTGGTCACTACCAGCAAATGCCCTGTCATTTTGAGATACTGCAGTCCTCTAAATCATCGCTTGACTTTGAGAAAAGCATTGAGAAGACCCTCTCCGGGCTGCCAAATTTTGAAGATTAGGGATATGGCCAATGCAGTTTAATTCATTGTCTAATTATAGAACTTTATATGTTGTAACCGTCACTAAAAATTTGAATTGCAATTATAACTGATTTTACTGTGATCCGATTTTTTTTGCCATTCACAACGAACCTGAATGCAATCAGTGTTGGTGGTAGCCATGAGCATAAGAAGCTACAAAAGCACAAATAGGGTAAACCATTTCAATAACAGTTTATTTAGGATTACATTTGTTATGACTTTGAAGATAAAATTTAAAAATAAATGTTAAAGCAATAAGTTTGCACCTTTTTATATTTATAAATGATTTTTTTTGGCTATTTTTATAAACTTCTTGCTGTTATAAGCCGAATTGGCATCTCTAGGGGCACACAGCTGTTTGTGAAGCAGTGAGAAACAGCAAACAAGGGGAGTAATTACATAAAAAACACACTGACCGGCAACTTTTGGACGAATTTTCCCGAAGTTTCCGCCAAAAAACAGGCACTGGCATTTGCACCCAAAGCATGAGTGGTTACCAATATCTGGACGTGAAGCTGTGAGTTCCGGGCCATAATTGCCGCTCCGTAGAGCCTTATATTCCCCACGTGCGCACGTGCATCATGCGAACATAATTAAGATAATGCACGTTTCTAATTGCCAGGAAACTCCGTGATCCAGACTCTGTGACTTTGACGCCCGTGTTCTTCTTTGGCTGCATCCACAGCTCCTTGGCCAGTATATTTGGCGAAATCGGTGGCCAGACCACACTGGACATTGTGAAATTTAGCTCCAGCCAAAAACGCTCCATTCTCCGGGTGCCAGAGAATTTCCTGGAACGAGTTCGCATAGCTATAGCCCTGATAGGATACTACCAGGACGTGCCCTGCCATTTTCAGGTGCTCAGCACATCCCGCAAGCCCTTGGATTTCGAGGAATCCCCCGAGGAGTTCGTAGCATTTAACTAGCCTAACCGCATCAGGATGTCATTCTCTTACTGCAAGGAGTACGGCAAGGACAAAGTGATCTTCGTGACCAAGGAGGACCATGCCACGCCCAGCACCATCGAGCTGCCGCCGCCAGAGAAGCCGGAGGGCGTGATCACCAAGGACGGCAAGATCAACTGGAGTTGTCCCTGTCTCGGCGGAATGGCCACTGGTCCCTGTGGCGTCGATTTCCGTGAGGCCTTCTCCTGCTTCCAGAACAGCACCGCCGATCCCAAGGGATCGGACTGCTACGATGCCTTCACCAAGATGCGCGACTGCTTCCAGAAGTACCCCACCGTGTACAACAAGTCTGGCGGCGATGACGACGACGATGATGGCTTGAGCGAAGCCTTGGACACGGATGCCGGTTCAGTTGGTGGCCAGAACGCAGATCCGCTGGCGGATGTGGGCAACAATGGAGGCGGCGATGAGGTGCTGACCCCCAATAGCAGTTCGGTGGTGCCCAAGGCTTAGGCCGGAGTACGTGCATACATTACATTAAGATAAGAGCTAGGTGTGACTTCGTACAAAATAAATAAAGCTTGTCATGGCTGGTGGCCAGTCGGGCTTCAATCGATACAAAAATGTAAATGTTTCTTTAAAATAATCTTGTTTAGCGGTATTCACTGTACCCAATAGGCCGTTATTTCCATTTGTTTCGTATTTCTGGTATATTCTGAAGGCGCTAGCAGCTGGCTGGCGGTATTTTTCCACCCTGCTGGCACACTGTTTACGAAGAAGCAAGCAAAGAAAACGGAAAAATAAAAGCGTATTAAGATTTCGTGTGGAAAGTAAAAATGCTGTAGGCGCAGTGTAAAATGCATATATTGCAGATAAATCGCGTTTGTGAGATGCTTAAACGCGAATTCAACATTAAGTCGGTGCAGAACTTCAAGGTGCAATAACACAAATACCCGAATTATCGAATAAACCAAAGTGCAATTGGCCAGTTGAGACTACAACCAGAGAGACTAACAACAACAACAACAACAACAACAGCAGCAACAGTGAAATAATAATATAACCTTGTGTTTTGTTTTTTCGTGGATCACAAATAAGCATATATACACAGAATTAATCGAGTTGCAAACGGTGTAAAAAGTGATTAAATAATAAAGGTTTAACAGGAAAACAGAGTTATTGTGTGTGCCAGTGTGTGTGTGCGTAGTGACAACAATACAAACGCAGCGACCAATACAAGCGCACAGATAGTTTTCATACGTAGGAAAATACCGAAAGTAACAGCGATAAATAATACAAAACAACAACGAAGAGTCTCAAAAAGTGCTGGAAAAACTCGCGATAAGAAAAACAGGAACCTCCACATCGGCAGATCACTTGAATGCTGCCGCACTTTGACATCCAGAGACACAATGGTTTCGTTAATTGACACAATCGAAGCGGCGGCCGAGAAACAGAAGCAATCCCAATCGGTGGCCACCAACTCCTCCTCCTCCTCCTCATCCTCCTCGTTTTCGGCCTCCCCACCATCTTCGTCCGTTGGCTCCCCAGCTCCTGGCGCCCAAAAATCCAATCTCACCGCCAGCGGCAAACCAAAGGAGAAACGAAGGTGAGTCACATGGACTGTGTACATGGTAACCCGGATGCCCTGATCTATAATCCCATCCCCCGATTCGATCTGCCTAGATCGCTTGTTTGCCCATTGCATAAGCGGCTGCTTTCTTTTTCGCCCGCTCTTCGTCGCGATATTCGTTGCCAAACGTCGCTTCTCGGGTTTCTTCTCAGTTTCCCAGTGCGTATGCGGTATTTCGTTTATTTTTGCGCTCTGGAATCAGAAATTTGCTATAGGAATGGAACCCACAGTCAATTGGGAACCCCAAACGCTAGCTTTTCCTACAATATCTCAATTTCCTCTTATATGCAACATATCGATAACTTTCTTCTTGCAATTTCCTATTGTTATTCATTCTAGTAACCTTTTATACCAACCCCATGGATTGATTTTCTTTTGTATCTCATAGTTGAGTCAACCTTACTTCCTGATTCAAAAGCCACAATAAAAGTGCTTAAACCCTAAGGGCGCGAATTTCATTTTTCTAATGAATACGAATTCCAGCTTGGCTTGAATTTGTGAACTTCCCTGAATGGGCGTCAATAATTGACGAAAGAGGGACTTGAATATAATGGAAAGCCAATCATTAATCACGCGTTCAACTAATTTTTGCATTCGCGGCAATTATTATACGATCGATGGCGACGGCGAATCCAACGGCCGAGACCCACGACCTTCAGGCTTTCAAAGACAAAAGTCGAGACGAACCGAAACCGTTCAGTTTGCATATGCATTGGCTGGTTTCCGCGGTGGAATATGATATCGAGGGGTATGCAATAGGCGAACAGTGTCCGCTATCGGGGGCAAGCACTTGTTGCTGTCCTGAGAAGGTATGTCCTCAAGGATATGCCTCATAAGGCCAAGCCCCCAGTGGCTGCGATTTATTTTTAGACGAGTGCATTGTTCTCTTCTTTCCTTACGCACTGTGGGTTATTTTTAAGTGAGACGAAAATCCAAAACAACGAGGAAAACCTGTTGTGTTCGATTATGCGTGCCCCTCTGCTCCACAAGATCAACCCGTTTTTTCCTCGTGCTTCGCTTTGTTGGCTTTGTTTTGTTTTCGTTTTTGGATCACGCCCCTCAGAAAACTTAAATTTATTTATTTTATAATCCCATAAAGCGACAAGTTTATGTTTCACTCGAGCCATTTACATGGGTTTGATACAAAGTTTCGCTTGGGCCTACGTGACTACCATAAAACTGAAGTAAAATAAGTGTGGAAAAGCCGAAAAGCGGTTCTATAACCATTTTCAAAATGCGCTCTAGCTTCGATTAGACCCACTAACCGACTATTCGCGTTTTCCCATTTGTCTCAAACTGGTTCCAATATACATATTTTGCAGTGCCGATACATGAAAACAATTGACCGTGGTCGTTGGTAATGTGAAATTGAATTGACCACCGTTGGAGAAAGCTTGGCAAATAAACTTATATTGTCCTAAAATCACTTTTATTGCATTTCCCTGAACACTTATCGATTTTTTCGATTGTCCGTCGCGTCGATCGACGCTCTCGATTGCAGCACTCCGAACTTGAACAGATCGTAACTGCAGCTACGGTGTGACCTCAATAAAAGTGAATTATTACAAGTTGACATGGAGGGAGGCAAGAATCTGAATCAAGATTTTGTATGTTTATTTTTCTCGTTAAATTATTTTTGTGCGCTTTTAGACCTGCGCCAAGAAGCTAATGAATAAACTTAAAAACAAGCGAGCAATAAATAAATTTCAATAGCAACGCAGAGAAACGCATAAAAAAGTAAAACACGCTTACACACATTCCACACACACAAGCATGTGTGTATTGTAAAATATTTAAATGATATGCCCTGTTGTTGGTATTGTTGTTGTTATTGTTGTTTTTCGTCTGGCCACGACGACCTACTTTTTGCGCAATCGAACTAAAAATGTGACGATCCGGGGAGGATGGAAACGCCCGCGGGGGGTGTTATGGGGATACTATGTATATTGGGGGGAAAGAGAAAGATGGTGGGTATTGTATTAGGCCCGTGGAGTTATTGTTGGTTTTCCTCTTGCCTTCCATGCACACACTTTTGTTTTGCCACTGGCACACTGCAAGAAATAATGCCTAATCATATTTCAAACCATAAAATCGGAAGTTCAGTCGCTCTCTTCTCTGGCCAAGAGATTTACTAGTCTTTGAAACCCTTCAAATTCACTATATTTGCGTACCAATTTTTGTTTCTCTGTATGGAATTAAGCTTGTTGCAGCGAGAGAGACGGATATAGGCAGAGCGAGGGAGACAGAGTGAAGGTAACGCAGCTTCCGAATCTTTTTCGGTTGTTCAGTTGTGTGTGAGCTCTATATGCATCGCATGCGGTGTAAGTTATGATGCCGCAATTGCTGGCAGGGAAAGTTCAGATTTATATTTAAGGCGATAAATTGGATTCAGCTGAGAATGCCTCACAAGTTTCGTGAACTGAGCAAAAATTTCGGATTGTGATTATCGCGGAACCTGTTTGGAAGTCACTTTTTGCTGTAGGGAATGTGGGGAATTAATTGCGTTGAGAAGAACGAAGCAAGTTCTTTCTTGGTTATGGATAAGATCTTTACGATCAGCTGTTGCAAATGGCTATTCCTTTGGATTACATTTTACTACCAAGATGAGAGGATAGTTCCTGGTCTCAAGGACGGATACTTGGATCACCAAGTAAAAGCGGAAGCTTACAATGCCGATGACTGTTCTTACTGCTCTTGAGATGAAATTCTTTTTAGCAACCAAATAGTTCCATGATAGACGTGTGTAGCATAAAAAGGTAAACATGGGGTTATCACACTGATTTCAGTTGACCCTGCCTGTTTCTTCGCCTTCTCAACGAGCTGATTACATTGCGATTTGATTACGTTTCGCTGGGTTGGAGAACTAGCTTTCCTTATCTCGTTTCACTTTCCGTGCTGTTTGCCAAACTAATCCAAATATTTAAATCTTATGCTATAGTTCTTATCGGCCGGCTAGGGAAATCGTGGATAAGTCTGAAAGTATTTAGTCATCTAAGCGGTTTTTCTTGCAGAGTGAGAAAATATCAATGCCCATATTTATTCTTATTGGTTTTTAATTTCTGGAAATTGAGGTTATTTTCTAAATATTTCAAAAATTCGTTGATCAGTTTTGCATTAGATACTTCAAAATTTCAAATACCACATCTAGTTTGGTATTGATTTACGAGAAAACTTTTCTCGGTGCAGTTTCTAAAATTATAACATGACAGTGCCGTGCACGGCAGCATGTGAGCCAGGGAAATGGGCGGGAAATGAGTCCTGGACATGCTGAAATTTTCCGCCAGCGCTGCAAAGTAGACTATAGTGTGCGGATCAATTATCGGCTGAAGTGGGGCGCACTGACATAATTTATATGGCTCTAATTTGAATCCGCCACTCAGTTGGTTCGCCGTTATCGCCCCGTTGGGCAGAAGCGAAGCGCTGGCTCCCTGCCAGCTGAATGTTTTTACGAGGCGGGCGGACCGGACTTTATCTTATCACTAAGGCCGGAGCGCACTTGTCCGGATAGGCAAACTTGTCTGATAGCACACGGAATCTGACGTTAACGTCGGTTCTCCCGCTCTTTTGCGATTTTTTCGGGTCGGTCTGCTGCCCAGGTATAAATATGACGACTTTGAGGCTATGGAACCTTTCGCTCATTTGGCGCTCGAACTCCCGTACGTCGTGTTCTACCAAAATATTCGAAGCAGTGGAGTTGTGGCCAAATCAAAACACTATCAGTTCTTATCGCACGCGTGTGTGTGTTCATCATCGATGGGCTTAGCCGGATTCCAGCGAAACAAACGGCGCAATCAATGTTTAATTCCTACGAGAGCTGCGATTTCTCGTGTCCCGGCGACAGTTCCTTCTACGGCGAAGATGTGATCCCCGGTTCTATATTCTACGAGTGCGATCCAAAGCAGCAGCATTCGCAACAGCCGCAACAGCGGCAACAGCTGAGCAATGGCTCTGTTTACGGGCGAATGCCCATTAATGAGCCTTCCGTGAACTTTGGCAACGGCTCATTCTACAATGCCCCTCCTGCGCCCAGAACGCAACCCTATGTGGGCGCCATGCTTGGGCGGAATATGGGCGCTGCTGGGATGCAAAGGTATCATCCGTACCACCAGCAGCAGCCCCAGGACGCCTTCTACCACCAGAGGGGATCCCTCCTGAACGTGGCCACGCCCTGTCGCGAGAGCCGCCCCTGGAGTTACGCCTACTGCTATGGCTACGCCCCCACCAACACCCAACCTTGTCAGTTCTCTCAGTTCGTCGACATCGAGGACTTCATGTGAGTGCGAAAGAAACGATTGTTGGTCCAATTGTTGTTTTGGCTGATTCTGTAATATTGGTTGTTACATAACATTGAAGAGGTCATTTGAGTAAACAAATGGAAACCAAAATGCCACTAATGAACTACGTTCTCTCAAAAGCACCTGAAAGAGCTCAGCTCTGAACTCTTAAAAAAGTGGCTGTGTCCCATTGTAAAAGCCAAGCCGAAAGCAAACGGCGGTGCACCTATCTATGCTTATTTGCGAATCGCTTTTATAATAATATTTAGATACGCAGCCGGAGATAGGGCGAGGGGGACGGAGATATGGTGCGAGAGAGGTGTCGTATGAGTCAAGGTTCGCTGGGTTATTCCCAAGAGAAGTGAGAAGTGCCCTTAATAAGATTGCTGGCTGGAAAAGACTTTCCCTCTCTCATCGATTGTTTTGCAGAAATGTTTAATGGCGGCCATATAGTTAATGAAACTTGAAACTAGAAAATTGTTTGTCAATTGCGCTGTTGTGTAATTGTTATCTGCCACCGACGACTTTATGCTGGGTATTTCCCAAGTACCTATCGTCATAGCAGTTATCGTATAGGGTTCTCCTGTGGGTTCCAAAATCCGTTGTTTTGATGAACGATTATCTAGGGATTGACGCAGATTAGAGCCCCTTTCCCTGGATTTCTCCTCCACAAAAACTTTGCATGCAACGTGCACAGCAAGCAAATGTGTTTGGAATGGTCGTCGGCTTTGCGTTTATTTACGTTTTGCACACGTTTAAGCCAAATTTGGCTGGCCCATCTCCATGCTAATGAGCCGAAACCAAAAAACTGACGCAATTGCAGAACGCGTTGCCAACAGTACTCCACCCACTTAATGCTGCCCCAAAGAAGACGGCAAACAGCCCTGACCCGTTGATGCCTCGATTTACTGCCCCATGAACTTGGCATTAGCACCTCGAGTCGTATTTTATGTGTTTTCGCTGATATCTCGCCCGGAGATATCACTTGGTACTTGGGGAGCCAACTTGGGCCAACATTTCGCAATGTTCGCAATTCAAACTCAAACAGCAGCAGGTCAGTATCCCAAGGTATTTGGGGGATCAGCTTGGACTTAGACAGCCACGTGCTGGGATCGTGCTTCTTAAATGTACAAACGCATTTGATACTCAAAGTACCATATTTGGTATCTTAAGATTGCTGCATGTGTAATAATGGAAGAGTTGAGTGACATAAAGAAAAGTTGGAATTGCATTCATCACATATTGCAGTAGATCCATCTACGGTTTGTCTCGAAAGGTTAATTTTGATCATGTTTTTGGAAATTATTGTTCTAATAGTGTAGCTTATTTTTTGCCAGTGCTTCGAGCGGCTTTGGAGCGGAAATACTTAGTAGCAACAACAGGCGCACCAGAGGCAATAACAAGGCAATTCTGCTGGCACAGGCTGAATATTTAACAGGCTGTACTTGCTTATGTTCTAATGATCAGACAATTGCCCGATTGAATATATATATATATATATATGTATGTGCATACCTCCCCCGCCAAGCCCCGCTAATATCACTCCATTTAAGCAGGCCATTAGCATGCAATTCAAAGTCACTCTCTGACGCTTTCTATGGACTGCGGGCTACCGACTATCGGATTTGTGTTTATTAATGCACATATAATATATAGAGATCCACGAGTCTACGCCTATACTAGTGTGCATTGTGATAGCAAAGTAAAATAATACTATATAATAATTATCTGTGCAGCCATTAGAGTTTCGCTTCAAGCTTTTGCCTGGTTTCCATCAATTAGTTCAGTCGCTTGATTGACAATGAAAATCCCCCTTATCTCCACTGGCTTCTGTTATATTTATTTTGATTTATTTGAAAAGTTTTATCTGGGAGCTCAGAATAGAATACTCCTTTTATAAAATAAAGTCTTTCCGAGTGCAGAGTCAAGTTTTGCATTGTTTACTTTAAGATTTCCTCTGTTTACAATCCATCGATTAGTGGGGCTGTTATCTCATATTCAAAGATGTCATAATAGAAGATTATTTTCCACTACAAAGTAGCTTCGATTTTTTTAAGTGGTATTACTTGCAGTTATGGAAACGGGAATACCTCTTTTTAATAGATACTTAAGCTTTTATTAGACTGCTGCCAGACTGACGAATAGATCATTTTTTACTGGGCCTTTGTCGGCAGATATGATGGACTTTTCATCACATGGACTCCTTCGTTGACAGGCGGTACTTAAGTTAACTTGTTAACAAAAAAGTTAAATATTTTCGCGCTGTTGCCAAGCAGATTTTCACCACTGAAACACCTGACGTGGGCAGGTTTTTTCTTTCATCCCAGCGAATCAATAAAGCAACGTTGGCAAATTTTTCCAAAAGGCCAAGGAAAGAAATGTACGTGCTGAAATGGGTGTCACCCTTGGATTATACAAGTTCGCCCACTATTTCGATAATAAATAAAATATTAAGAATCCACGAGTTATGTTGCTGCATGCGGCTGCTCACGAGATTTTCTTGGCAATCTTTGCTATAGCTATAGTTTTTCCGCAGTCCCGCGGGAGGCGGGCAATCTGTCTTTTCTTAGAATTTCCCGCAATATACAGATAGTGTGTGTGTGGGGTCAGTGCTCTGTTCTCTAAGTTTGTATGATCGATTTGACTGCTCGGTTGCCGATTTAAACACGTCGCCAATGTGGACGAGTCGAAACCGAGGGTTTAAATGGGGCTTACTCACCCAGCGAAGACAACTAACTCCACAGAGTCGCCAATTGCCAAATCATCGGTGTTTTGTCAATCCCCTGGCGAAATATTCCAAAAGACGAAATATTCCAACACCAAGAAATTGGTGCCAAGGCAACTTAGTTAGTTTTTATCAGTGGAACGTGTGACTGCCGGCTATTCTCGGAATCCCAAAAACATACGTTATAAAGTATCTAAGCCCCATGGCTCTACTGCCAGCTCGGAATGCACAGCTGTCCCAAGGGGGCACCTCTGTAGGTCAGGATCCCCTCGACGATACCTATGAGTATTGGATTTATTCAGAATGTTTTTCAAGAGTCTGTAGATAAGGAAGGCAAAGAAATGCCTTATCAGCATCGCCGAAAAGAAGAATACTTTCATTTGCTGCGACTTTGAGAGTCTTTGGAGATATAATGCTGTATAGTTTGTACTAAATATTGGTTAGAATTTATAATTTATAGCTTTGCAGTAGTATCTCGAATACCTTCTGCTTTGATCTTTATCCTCATTTATTTTCGCTGTCGAAAAGAGTTGGCTAGAAATAGCTGCCAAGAATTTTGGCGCCGTGTCGATCACCTATTATTTTTCGCTTGGCCTGGCAACAAATGCGAAAATTACAAGCGTTTTGCCTAATTGAAAAATTGCGAGCTCTGGTGGCCACCAGCGTGAATTGAATCACAAGCAATCAAACGGGCATAAAAGTGCAGCAATGCAAATGCACGCATATTTCAGGCAGCCTCCGCCGTTCTAGATCCCCCCCTTTCTCCAGCAATCAGTGGCGTACGTGATCGTTTTGAGCTTATGCTAATTTTCCATGCAATCGATCTTTGCAGGAACAATGAGAAGCGCAAGGAAAAGTCTCGCGATGCGGCTAGATGTCGTCGCTCCAAGGAGACGGAGATTTTCATGGAACTCTCTGCGGCTTTGCCATTGAAAACCGACGATGTCAATCAACTGGACAAGGCCTCCGTGATGAGGATCACTATCGCTTTCCTCAAGATTCGCGAGATGCTGCAGTTCGGTAAGTTTCTCTTAAACTTTATTCTTTGTAAACACCTTTTAATATATTAGTTATTTCAGTGCCCAGCTTGCGCGACTGCAATGATGCCATTAAACAGGACATTGAAGCTCTAGAGGATCAGCAGGAGATCAAGCCCAAGCTAGAAGTGGGCAGTGAGGATTGGCTCAACGGCGCTGAGGCCAGAGAGCTCCTTAAGCAGACCATGGATGGATTCCTACTGGTCCTCTCTCACGAGGGAGACATCACCTACGTGTCCGAAAACGTAGTCGAGCATCTGGGCATCACCAAGGTGAGTGTTTTCAACGACTTCAATGAAAATCATTCTAATTTGCTGTTAACCTTCCACAGATTGACACACTTGGCCAACAGATCTGGGAGTACTCGCACCAGTGCGATCACGCCGAGATCAAGGAGGCTCTCAGCCTGAAGCGTGAGATTGCGCAGAAGGTCAAGGATGAACCGCAGAAGGACTCTGGCGTGAGCACCCATCACCGGGATCTGTTTGTGCGCTTGAAGTGCACCTTGACCAGCCGTGGACGCAGCATCAACATCAAGAGCGCTTCGTATAAGGTGAAATAGTGACTCCATTAAAGACTCCATTACGCATATTAATCATGGCATTCTTTGGGTTTTCAGGTCATTCACATCACCGGTCACTTGGTGGTCAATGCCAAGGGCGAGCGCCTGCTGATGGCCATTGGCCGACCCATTCCGCATCCGTCAAACATTGAGATTCCTTTGGGAACCAGCACCTTCCTAACCAAACACTCTCTGGATATGAGTTTCACCTATGTGGATGACAAGTGAGATACACACCGACTTCAAGGCGCAAACCCATTTCAAAAACACAGCTGCTTAGGTTGCTTAGAACTACAATTTTGAATGATTGAATAATTGCTGTGCCATAAGCGGCACTTAGCTGTCATTTCCTCAATAAGTTATTTGCTTTTTGCTATTGGCAAACTTATTCCTATGAGAAATCGATCTCTGGCGATAAATTATCAATTGTTGTGGCAATTAAGCACTTATATAAGTAATGAACACAAATTAATAGATAGATTACCTAAAAATAGAAAGCAGCCTAGAACAACATGAAATGGGATCCCGTCTAGAGGATGGTAAACTTATTTCTTATTTGTTTTCTCTTGTTATTTCAGGATGCAAGACTTGTTGGGATATTCGCCCAAGGATCTACTTGACACCTCTTTGTTTTTGTGCCAGCATGGAGCGGATTCCGAACGCCTGATGGCCACCTTCAAGAGCGGTAAGTGGCATCGTCCAACTCTCAAAACTTGCGACTCATTAAAACAAACTACAGCTAACTAATGCTAAACTAATTACTTTAATGTGCAAATTAAAACGCGTTCGTCGTTAGTTGGTTGCTGGCGCTGGACGGGGGACGGAGAAAGGAAAACGGAGGACAGGAAGGATGCCGGAAGAGTCCGGCACATCAAAACAAAGTTGTCACTCGTCCGGCTGCGTTACCCACCTGTCCTGTGCTCCGTATCCTCCGTATCCTGACTCCTGGAATCCCCAGCAGTTCCTGTTCACGTCCAGCAGTTGCCATAGCTTATTGCATTTAATTAGTTGTAGCACCTTCCTCTTGTTCGAGACCATCCCCTTTCCCTCTTCACTTTCTTTTTTTGCAACACAAAGACCATTAGTCGTTGGCTTGACTTGGCTCTGCTTTAATTTCACTTTAGTTGCTAATTAGCTTTTGCGAAACTAAGCGAATTGGTCAGGCAGCGAGACAACTGAAATCTCTGTATCTATCACTATCTGCCATTTCATATCGCTACCTCTTCATTTCAACGAGTTTTCTGCTGATTCAATTATGTTTTCGCGTAGCTTTGGTTTGTCTACTCGGCATTTCATATCGCATGCCTGAGCTAGTAAATCTGTATAATTCAGCTACGCCTTATTGCTTCACTATCAGCAATGCCACCAGAGAGTCATTCCTACCCATCTTGCTTAGAAATGGAGGACTTGCCAAAGCCCTCGGCTCATTTGCAATCAATTTTCATAAGCCAAAGTATCGTTATCACGTCGGAACATCCAAACAGATCGATAGATAAATGGGTCTGACTATAGGGAACAACTTTACTTTTCTCAATAAAATAGAATTTATATATGTTTGCTAAGAATTATGCCACTGGCACTTAACTATTGGCTAATAGTGATATATTGGTTGTAGTTCTCTGTTAATTCCTTGTAATTTTTGAATGTCATGCCAGAGATGGGAGTTAGTTACTAAGAAGTGAGCTGTTATTTCTCGCCGTGCAGCGAAGTCCTACTACTTCGATGGCAGAGTGTGAGGAGGAAGTGTTTCTGTAAGCATTTTTCTTAATTTCTCCCCAGCTCATCGGGCGCGGCTTCTTGTTATTGTTTGCTTATTTGTTGCTCTTAATGGCCGCGTCATGTCGTCTACATTGGCCAAATAATGTTGCCACTGCCGATGGTGCTCCGATGCGGCTCCTTGGCTGGCTGCACTTAAAATGCCAACGTCGGGCAATAAAAAGTCTTCTGCTGACCATTGTTCGGGGTACAATGTACCCAAAAGTGCCCAAAAGCGCAAGAGCGCATCCTTGCAGCCATGGAACAGAAAATTGTCACTGCACTACAATTGGAATTATTATTGGCTGCGATGACTTTGGCTTCTTGGCCGGACATTTGCCCGCTGCTCCCACTTCTCACGCTCCTGGTTTTCGGGTAGACACGTTCTGCGCGAAATGACTTTCGGTTTTATGACGCGACGTATCCATTTGACCAGGACGCTCGAGTCCTGGGATGCAGCTGCCGATGCCGAGTTCTGTGTGCATCTCGCATCTCGCATATCGTTAGCAAAACTCGCCAGCAAGTTGTAAAAATGTCTTCGAAAGTCGTAAAAGTATTTCATACATTTTTGTTTTTATTAAGTTGCTTTCGCCGCTCTGCTGAAGTTTCCTTTTACTTCTCGCTTTTCCAAAAAGTTTCCTTTTGGAACGCTCGCCTGCAATATTATTGTTTATGAGTGCTGTCCGTTTTTATTTCCATTTGATTTTCATCAAGTTTACATGGCTTTGTAATAAGGGGGTCAGCTGCTGGTTCTTCCTTAAAAGCTCCATTTATCTCCTCCCATTTTACTCCCTGAAAATTCGATGAGAATGATGATGATAGAAGGTGGTACAGTGGAGAGTGCTATGAAAAGCACTTACTTATCAATCGGCAAATAAAAGTCAAATAACTGTTGCATACTCTTGGACACCTTTATAAAAGTATCTAGAGCCTTCGTTACTTTTAGGCTCCCTTAGTTTCATACAAATTTAAGTTGGAGCAGTACTTCTCCCAATCCTAGCCGACTTCTCCCTTTTTCGTGCTGTGCATGTGGGTTCTTTGCCTGCAGCTGGCGCAGCTCGCAAAATACTAAACGTCATGTGACAAACAGTTCAATAAAGTACAAAATGTGCGGAAAATCGCAAATGTCATGCGGGAAAATCTCGCATCGGGCAGCGTTTGCCATTCGGATGCGTGTGTGTTTGTGTGTGTGGTGGAATGGAAATGGGAAATTGCGCTAGAGCATTTCCATGCTGCAAATAAAGACGACAATTTGGCCGCGAGGCGAAAAATTATGAAACGAGCGGGTGGAAAGCGAGGAAAATGTTCGAGGAAAGTGGCAGTGGATCGAAAGGGGGCAAAAGTAAACTTAACGTGCCAGATAAATATCCTCTGACAGACAGACAGCGAAGAGATAAAGCCAGCATCGCTTTGGATTTTTTGGGATGAAGATGGAGGTGGAGATGGAGATGCAGATGGAGAATCGAGAATGGAGAATGGAGGTGGTTGTGAAGTATAGGAGCTCCGCCAGCGAGTGTTGCAATAAATTTTGGAAAGCAACAAAAAACAATACCGAAAAGTGGCTTTGGCAGATTTGGTGCTGCGTGTGAAAAGTTCCCCCTCGGAAAATGCATTTTCCACTGGCACTGCATTCTGGGGGCATTGCCGCGGCATTTGCCAGACGTTCAACTTTCAACTCTTGCCACAAGCCAGTTTCCAGCATCCAGCTTCCCGCTGTTTGTTTCTGTTTAAGTTTCCTCTTTTAGTTCTGTTTCCTTTCTAGCTCTTCCGTGGGGCAGCTGACAGTTGTGTTGTGGGCTAAAAGGGCGGATGATCCTGGCCAGGCACGTACCAAGCGGGGGGGCGTGGCACCAAGTGTTGCATACTTTTCGGCAATGGCCTACGCGAGGTGACTTTAAAGCGCTCCACACGACCGCCATAAACTAAAACGACAGCAGGGCTGGCCACTGCAAAAAGATAGCTGTTTGATAAAGAATAGGGTAGTTACTCTTTATAACACTTATTTAATCTTTTTAAAAGTAATTGCATTAGTCCAAGGTGTCTATAAATCGACCAAATAAGAATTTAATGTATTAAAGTTAGGCAATTTCTATATTCAGACTTGCATGCGTGGATTTCAAGTGCAAGTTTGGCTGGGGAACTTCAACTCAGTTTCATTTGCTCCCACGCCTCCCTCGCACGAGTTGTGTAATCAACATAACAAGCAACTGCCAGTTTACGAGTCTGTTAATGTCTCACACACTCCGGAGACTCCCAGCCAGACGAGCTTCCTGGCCATGTCCCGTAGTCGTCGGTGCGATACTCGTATAAACTATACTGAGTCTGAGCCCCGCGAATGCTTCCTGCCAAAAGTGTCGATGATGCTGACGCTTACCACTGCTGCCAAGTCGTTGCACTCATCAGAGCCGCCCAAATTCCCCCCTTTTTCGCGTGGGGAGGGGAAGCCATGGCCTTCTCCAAAACGGTTTCACACAAAAGTTTATTTATCTTGTTTGGGGCTAACATGCACAGTGGGCTGGGAGAGGTGTTCCATCACGATGCATCAGAATGAAGCGGCGAATTCAAAATTGTTGCATACTTTTAAACACGTTTGCAGTTCAGTTTAGTGCCCTGCGAAGGCTTTTAAATATATGCATTTGATGTATTTCAAGAGAGGCTAGCCCACTGTTGCTCAACCGCTTTATGTTAATGCACTTAAATTTGGCTCGCGGCGTAAGTGGGCGTTTGGGCGCATGGGCGTGGCTGGGCACGGGTTGTTGCAGCTGCCGTCGAGGCAGCCGCATTTTATTACATGCATAATTTCGCCAGGGGATCCTCGCTGGTCCGCCTCGGTCCACTTGCCCCTGGGCGGGGGGAACCACGGAACTACCTCCTACTACCCCACTTCGGGGTAATCCACATCTATTCCCATCTCCGCCTTCGTCCGCGTCCCGCTGCTCGTCTCTTATTTATTCGTCTGCATCGTCTGGGCCATGAAAGCGCCAAACTAATGCCGTCGAAACTAATGGTCCAATTCGAGTGGCTCGTCGGCATCCTCATTTCGGCAGCTACAACTCCCAGCGACTTCAGCGACTCCTGCTGCCATGTCCTGCTCTGTAATCCTGCGTCGCCTCCACCCGCCTCGCCTCGCCAGGATTGTAAAATTTTCCAGTTAATTTTAGCGTCCTCCACGTCCTCGACGCGTCGCTTGCATTTGACAAATTAAAATTGCATGAGCGGAAATGCGGCTTAAAGTTGCGCCGGATGTGGCTGACTGACTTGGCTGCAACAGGAACTGGCTGCTTCCTGTGCGAGCTGCCAACTAAATTACTTTTCCAGCTCAACTTTTCCCTCTTTGTGTCCATCAATTTGCCAACAGGTGGCTCACCGCTCAGCTCGCAAGTCCATCATCTCTTCATTACATAGGCTTAAGGTTTTCACGTTGAATTCTGATCGAAATGAAAAGACTTTAAGACTTTGAGTGTAATCTTAGACTTGAAAATATTTCTGAGAAATATGTGCATTCATTCCATAATTAATTTTTGGCAAATAATGAAGCACAATCTAACGATACCTAAAACCAATAGTTTATTTATATACAAACAAAGGTTAAATGGTGCTGGTTAAGGTTTGCATTGGCCAAATTATCTGCCGGGGTCCTTGGCCCTTTGTGCCTCGAAAATCCGCGCTCGGCTAATGTTAATGAACCGCGATGGTGGAGTTGCCTCCACCATTCCTAGGTTCCCAGGTGGACGCACGCTCCTCTTACCTGTTGATTTATGGCATCCTCCATCCGGCGCCGCTTAATTTGCGAGAGTTTATTAAATATGCCGGAGCTGCAGCTCCTCTACGTGAGTGCCGCGCTGCATTCAGCTACTCCTGCGAAGTCCTGCGGAGTCCTGTGAGTCCTGCGGAGGATGCCATTAGTTTGCGGGGGAGAAGTGAGAGCTCCTGCTCTGCCCGATCCCAATTCCCGGCGGATGCACTTTGTGTTGTGTTGCTGGCTTAGCTGAATGGCTCTATTTGGGGATGCCGCCCACACCCATTCACCGAAAAATATCCTGGACCATCCTGGCACCTCTGCAAATATTTCATTTCATTTGTGTCCGGGCAGTGACTTATGATGATGAATGTAAATGCTGTAAAAGCAGTAAATGCACTTTTCCTACCTTCAGGCAGTTTTGCAGCTTAGCTGCGGGAACTCACGCCTTAAAGTCGCACATCCTTTTGCAGAATTTTCCGCTACGTGTTGGCGTCCATTGTCACGTTACAATGCTGGGGATTTTCCTTCCCCTTTTTCCCGAACAATTCAGGCAACAATTGCATGGCAGCAAGCCCCACGCATTTATATCTTGGCTCCCTCCATTCAGCCGGCATATCAAATTAGATAACTATTCCATCGAACTGCTGCTGGTGCAACAAAAGCGAATGCGTTAATAACATTTAATGTGCCTGCCACGCCTCCCGCCCGCCCGCGCTAATGACATTTGGCCAAGTTCATTTCGATTCCTTCAGCGCTTTTATGGCCGCCATTCGGCGTCGGAGGGCTGGCTAATTGAGTTTATAGTCGCTTCAATCGCTTTGGCAGCCCGCCCACCCTTGATCTTTCCCCTTTGGCCGTGCACTGCTCAAAATGATTTTCCGTTTTAATGTACACTAAACTTCTTATTACAGATCTTGCAAACTTACCATTGAAAATATTGATGTTTGTTCGCTCTAATTGCTCGCTTTGTATATTTTTAAGAGTATTATTAATCTATCGATTCTATAGATATAAATATAAATGAAATATGTTTTCACTGTTCATAGTGATCAATGCATGTAACCTTCAGGACATTGTGCACTGTATGTCCTCTTTATCGGTGGCTTTGGGTTGCATACTTTTGTGCGCTGGCGTGGGTGGGCAAAGTTTCGCCGCCTTTGCAAGTTTTTCGCAAGTCTTGCAGAAAATTATACAAAAGGCGAAGGCAAAGCTTAAGGGTTTTGCGGAGGTGGGTGGCATGCAAATATGCATTTGATTACACGCTCCAAACAAAGGCAAAATGATAAAAGTTGCGCGCCAGCCGCCGCAGAGTGTGCAGCGACTTTTCGCCATTTCCCGCCCATTTTCCTCGTTTTCCTCGTATTCCCCATCCCAAAAAAGCTAAGTAAATTTGTGTGTTTATTTGCGAAACCTCAGAGGAAACTTTGCTTGCAACACCCACGAATTTCGCGGACGGGAGGTAAAAGTAAAACGACAAAGAACACAAAATGTCAATCGACCAAGTGGAAAATTTTCATTAAATTAAGAAAGCGCACAATTTTCCCACTGCTGCAAAATTGTCGCAGCAGCAAAGGACTGAACTGAAAACAAAAAAAAAAAACAAAAAATGTAAAGGAAAAAGTAGCGAACCCAATGAATGTGCAAAGTTTTATGTTTTTGGCTGCCGGGCGGAGATTTTCCTTTTGCCAATTTTCCTTTTCGTTTTTTAGTTGCATTGAGGTTTTCTTGTGTGGGTGCTGATGATAGTCGTTCCCAATTTTCCTCCCCAGCCCCCACGGCCTTCATTTTCCGAAAGGTTGTCAGACAAAACGAATAAATGTGCTTAGGCAAGCGGGAAAAGCAGCAAGAAAGACAGCGCAGCAATTGCATGCAAAATTCTTATCGATGAAGAAGTGATGAGCCTGAAAGTATGCAACACTTTTGCGCTGTGGCAGAGTGGGATCTTCGAGAAACTTAAGAAGAGTTACTTAAGACCCATTTGAATAGTAAATCAACATTTTTTTAAGGGTTACTGTTTCTAATATATACAACCTCCTGACCGCGGTGTGGCTGCCAATTGTCCCTCCTCATTCGCTGCCTCTGCAAATCCCCTAACAAATCCCCCCACAATCGAAAACAAAATGTCAGGCCTTTGGCCCAAACTGCTCAAGCAACCTTTCACAATGCCAGCCGCAATTTGCTTAACAAAAAACCTTTTGACTTGGGCTTTTGGGCTCCGTCTGCGTTTCTCTTCCCCGGGGCTCTGCTCAATCAATCAAAAGGCGCTTGTGACTTTGGAGAACCCCCTTTGATCCGCTGCTGCTAAATAAGTCGTGTAAACTGGCAAAATATTTGCGGTCCTTGGCGAAGGATTCCCTGCTAGAGTCCTGGCCTGGGCCTTCTCCACTCCATGATGGCTCTAATGAAGTGTTGAACACTGTTCTTGGCCCTTTGCCATCGGCCATTCGCAGCGTTGACAGGTCAGCATGTTGAAATTATGGCCAAGTCCTCGTTTGTTTCCATCAATATCAATTTTATTTCCTGATTTACTGGGAATCTTTGAGGATGAAGACGGCAAGTATTTGTGACCACAATGAAACCTTATTTATATTTAACATTATATTTTATATAGATGGACTTTTTTTTATTATTTAAGACGCTCTACTTTACGTATAAGCTGTTTGGATTTGTTTGCCTTCTAATTTGCCCTCATTACTGTGTGTCAATATTTTTCCACATTATATTTCCCCCTGCTGAAGTGAAAAGTAGAGCTCTATTTTCGTAGGGAGTTTTGACTTTTGAAGGTGGAAATATTTGACAGATTGCTGGTGCCCCTTGTTGATTTCTGGCCTGTCGCTCGACACGAGAATGATTTTAAATTTGTTGTTCCTGGCGCTGGTCTTTTGGCGCGCTCTGTCATTGTCAATTATTTATGGCGGGGGCGGAATCGGGATGAGGGATGCCGCCTCAGGTTTTGGTCATGCTCCTCCGCGCCTTGAGTCCACCTTTCCAGATCCCATCCCCCCGCTGTATTATGCATTGCGTGTCAGCTACACTGTGTGCCTTTCTTTTTTCCGCGTCATTTTCTGAAATTGGCATTTAGTTGGCGACGAACGGGATTTACACAAAACTCACCCGCGAACGCACACATAGCAAACCAATCTGAAATGCACAAGTACACTGTGAAAACAATTTTTTAATTTAATACAGCGCATAAATTGAACGCTCAAATTTGTCACGCTCACACTCAGTTCTCAGTTGAGTACGGTATATGTCAATCTATTTAGAGCTCTACTATCTGATATACCACTTGTTTCTCTAAGTGTGCCCGCATATCTGTGAAACTTGTCTGCCTTGCGCTGGTTTTATACAATGGGTGCATTCACCTACGCGATGTCCCGCTGAGAAATTTCCTTCCCGTTCAATCCAGACCCCTTCTCAACCCCCTTTTCGCCGCCTGTCGCTCAGCATTTGGTTTTTTCTCCAGTCTGCCGCACTTCCTTTACATGTGTGTGTACTCTTTCCCTTTCTCTTGCCATTTTCCACTCCCCTTCTTTCTCTCTCTTTTCAATGTCTGTGGGAAAAGTGTTGCCAATATCTGTTACTGCATCGCTGCGTTTGTCCGTCCGTTTGTCCGTCTCTTTCTGCCCTATTCTGCCGTCTCTTTCGTCTCACATTTCGTTTATTAAATGACAGCACGATATCTGCAAATGAAATTTTCCTTCAACGCATTTAGCCTCTGCCGGCGTCGCCGCTGCAATTGCTGAAATTGACAGTCAGACAGATAGATTGACATTTAAGCAACACTCGTCTGCTCTGTCTCTTTCTCTGTGCATCGTGCGGTCTCTTTCTTTCGCTGGCATTTGGATGCATCATAAAATGTTGTGTTCTAACCGCGAGTTTTTTATGGGCCTCAGCACTTTACCTCAAGGGTACTGCATACTTTGCAGCTTTCTCGATATTTGTACACATTTATAAGGATACCTAAATATCACAGTAAAGGTATTACGAAAATAGGTTGTCCAAAAGTCGAGCTAAACTCCCAGCACTGTTCATTGAGCAAATACTGTTTGAAAGGATTTGGGACCCTTCTTTCATATTGATTGGTTGCCTGACCGATGGCGAAAGTAATTCCATTATGAATGAAAGCCCTTTCTCTCCCGAAATTATTAATAAAGCCAAACAAAATTAAGTAGAGAAAGAATAGGGGGCTTTGCCAGCCAGCATTCTCCTCTGAATTATTAGCCAGGAAAAAAGAAAGTATAATGCTGAGAGTAGGAGTGCCGGCAAATGAAAAAACTTGCCCCAAATCTCTGTAGAAATCTTTACCAAGTCCAATTAGACGTTTGGCAAATGGACACAGCAGCAGCGAGTCCGGAAAAGTCCAGTCAAACTAATTGCTCAACATGAAGCGGCAAAAAAGAACGGAAGGTTCGCCTGCGGAAAATATTGCAGCCAAAGTTTCGTGAGCTTGTTGTTTGTGCAACAATTGTTGCAAGTCAGTTGGCGGCGCTAATGAAAAACGACAGGATTCGAGTGGGGAAAAATAGTTAGGGGGGTGTGCGCACGGCAACCGCCATTAAATTTTGCTTAATAAAGTTGCAGCTGCTCCTCTGCGCGAAAACTGGGAAAAAATTACCAGCCATCAGCACTTAATTGTTTGAACAGTCTTAGGGAAAATGGGAAAAACGGGGTTTCCCTCCCAAATAATACTGGTTACCAAATTCAGAGCACCTGGCGGCTGGAGGCAGTTACCAATCCCAGTTTCTCCCTCTGGATGTCTTGATGATGTCTTTCCTTCCGCTCAAATTGAGTTAATTAAATGAGCGCCGTGGAGGCGGAGATATGTATTTTCTCCACGCGAATGGAATTAATGAGCATAATGGGGAGGATACCCGGCGAAAAGGGCGAAAGTTTTCAATTACCCAGCATTTATTTTTGTTAAATTCTAATTAATGCAAAACAAAGAGAGGTGCTGCAAATCGCATAGCCCGCTGCACTCTAGTTTTCTTCTGCCTCGTCAGCTTTTCAGTCATTTAAATTTTCCGCACGCATAAATAAATATTGACTTGTGGCCAAAGTCGAAGTCTGAGGCTGTGCGTCAAATAAATATGCAAATTCTTTGATTTTTGTTTTCAATTACTTTTTCCTTCAACTTCCGTTGTTGCCTTCCCCGCTTTTCCGCTCCTTTTTTTTCCCGCTTTTTATTTGAGTCTCTTTTCCTTGACACACAGAAAAAATAACAGTGTCTTTTTTTATAGAAAAAGATTCTTAGCAATTCAATGTTGTATATTTGTATGTCTTACTTATTTAGCATTTACTTTTTCAAGGCGTTAAATAATATTACTTTCTTTTCTTGATTTTGTACTGTGCTGTGTGTATGGAGTTAAACTATATTTAAGTTTGGCAAATTAAGCAAATTTGTTACATTTTGTGGTCGTCCCTCACCGCATCGCCCATGTGGCTAAACTCCCGCTGACATTTTGAGTAGTTTTTAATGGGCTCCATTGAACCCGACAAACTTGTCGATTTCCTCGCTGCGGGCGTTCTGTGCCAAAGAATCCAGCGAGTGTCCTTTTCTTTGGCCAGCAGCTGCACACATGCGAAGGATCCTTGAATAGTTTTCTTTCCTTCGACCACAAAACTTGGCCTATACTGTGCGCACTTCGTCTTCGAGCCAAATTCTTCCTGCTTTTGGTGAACATGGGGTTTCTGGTACATTCATTACCCCGTTTATGGGCACTGCTGGCAACTCCAACTTATAATGGCCAGCTTTAAGTCTATATTTCTTGGCAGTAAGTTTGCATTACGCCGGAAACCCTTTCAAGTCGTTGGCCACTAACTGGGATTTGCGCTCCCTGCCTTTTGCTTCCTTCGTCCTGTGTAATGTCCTGTCTTGGCTGCCAAAGAAAAGGTGGTAAAATGCAATTTTCCACACGACTGGCGGGTTATGAAGACGCAGGAAAATCAAACCCCAGCTCTCTTTCAATAAGCTGAATATAAAAATATATAGCGATATATATATAGAGGCAAAGAGAGCGAAATTTGCATAAATTCCCAGCACATATTGAGTTTAAGCCCGCTTGCTTGGTGGATTGGGGATTATGTCACGGCTTAATTCAATTAGGACAGATTACGCATACGCCACGTGGCCGCCCTAAGCGAAGGCCAAAAGGTCAATGCTACGTCTAAATCTAAGACGCTCCGAGTCAACTACCTTTGTGCCTGCGTTGTAGTCGAAACAATCCGCAAACAAATCCTTGATTTATGCGCACATCCTTGGGCAGCCAAAGCCAAACATTTATTTCCTTATCCACTTGTGCCAATGTGATTTCGACCCATCCTCGTCATTCCTGGCTCTCAACTCGGGATCCTCTGGACTCTGGACTCTGGTCAGCAATCAGGATGAGCAAACGAATGGGGTACAGTGAACTCTTAAAAGTGTAGAACTTCATTCTGAACAAGTGGGCACTGGAAATCTTTTGAATCTGTAATATTAAAATACATGATTATGTATAAGGTTGCATACTACATAAACATATGTCACTAGGTGTTTATTAACATTTATCAATCGTCCACTATATTCCGATTATGGCACAGCATTAGCGTTGATGTAATCCTCGACGTGCACGCCTGAAACTGACCCGGCCAAGGATTCACCTTACTAAGGACCTGCTGCACCTGCTCCTTTGGCTCCTTTGGCAACTCTCGGTTCGTGCGCTGCGTTGATGATGATTTACTGTTGTGTTGCTGCCAGGATTTGCCCGTGTACTCGAGCGTGTCTGAGCATGCATTGTGCGCATCCTGAATCCCACATTCACATCCTGTGCATCCTGTACATCCTGCATCCTTCGAATCCGCCGTATTCCGTGCTCATCCCGCTTGATACATAACCTTGAATGCGGTTTTGATGTTTGTCTTGCATTCGACTCGAATAGAGTCTGGTTTTATCCCTATTGCCAACTTCTCTGTTTGATTATTTGTACAAATGGCCAGCTTCCATCCGCATTTTGCCCCACTCCGTCCGGAGTCCTGGCAATTCCACTGCCATGGCCATGGCCATTGCCATGCGAAAAGCGGATTGCATTCGTGTTCATAAATTGTGGAAGGCAAGCAATGGCAATGGCAATGGCTTCAAATGGCAGCCAAGGAATGCTGGTTAAAAAATTGCTGATAAATGATCTTTGCTGCTGTTTCTGCTGCTGCCGCGCGTAGATATTTTAATATTTTCCGTCTCAAGCTCAAGCTCAAGCTCAAACTGCCGGCAGGACTCCGGGAAAAGTCCTTGGCTGAGGGCAAATCAAGTTCACTGCTGCAGCTGCTCTTCCAGCCACTGCAGTTGCTTTTCCCGCTTTTCCTGCTTTTCCCAACTACTGTTGCTGCTGCTTTGCTGTCTGCTCACTTTGCTAATTCCACATAAACACTGCCAAATGGCAATCGTCTGAGTTCCAAGGCGGTGCTGCTTAGTTTAGCTTCTTGCAGTTTAGTTGTAGGTATATTTAGCACTCGAACTGGGGAATTTGAACAAGTGGCTCATTCGAATTATACATTTTTTGAATACAGAAAAGCCTTTGCGTATTTAAAAAGTTTCCTCTTTGGAATTATTTTAAAACCCATTTTAGCTACATCTTGTACTGAGAAAGTAGCAACACTCATGTTTCTGGTGGACACTTTTGTGTATCATACTTCCAGCCAAGGACTCCACTGGACTGACTGCCACATATGTCCTGCTCGCATCAATCTCACTGAGCTGTCAGCGGAATTTGGGAGCTCGGCCTCCTTAGATCTTGTCTCGTTAATGACTCCGCATAATTACCCCAACCATTTCCGCGCAACTTTCTTCTCTATTTTTTTTTTGTTTTTTGTTTTTTTTTTTTGGGTTGAGCACAGGACCACTAAGCCAGAGGAAAGCTAAGAAAAGGAAAAACTAATTTTCTGCTGCTGATTTCGAATTAACTGAATGAATAAATAAGAGAACGAATCAGAGTCAGGCGAAGGATGTTTAGCCAGAGATTCAACCCAGACCACAGAGCGTTTTAGTCCTGATTTCCCAGGATTTAAAGTCACTCTTCTATTACAAATTTCTTTGGCTTAATTGCAGCAAAGTTCGCTGGGCACTTGCAAACTTTGGCGATTCAATTAGTTCTTGGTGCTCTTTATGCAAATTTATTTTTATTGCTGCGACTTAAACAGGATATGACCCTGTTTTGCGCACCTGTGTCCTTCCTGCTGTGCACTTCAGCTAATCCTGATTGCTGGACTTGTGGTGCAAAAGCATCCATGAATTTCAATCGCCCTGCCCGAATTCCTATGAATTTTCATCATTTATTTAATGTGCTTGTCGCTGCCAGTGGCGTCCATAAAAATTTGATTGAAATGATTTCGGCCCAAGGAGCTGTCGCAAAAATACAGATAAAAGCTCTACCTACGCGTGTGTGCGCGGTTTGTCCTTTATATTTATTTTATTCCTGTTTTTTTTTTTTTTCTGGGGAAGGCGCTTTTAATTAAAATCGGGTTTATGTGGCGTCCTCGTTGGGCCAAATTACTTGGCAACGTATTTGGCTCACGGAAAATGCCTAAGACCCTTATGCCACGCCCCCGTTTTTACGCCCCACGCAGCGCGAGTTGCTATTATTTAATTTTTATGCCCCAGCGCTTTTGGCGCCGTAATTTGAGACCTGACAATTTGCCAACCAGCAGAAAAACACTGGGGCGAAAATGTCTACTTAATGAGATACGGCACTGTTGATTACACTTTATTTGGATTAGAAAATATATATTAATATATCAAATTGTGTATTTGAGATATCTTGAACAAATACTTTACAGTGTAGCTAGGCTAGCGGGCTTTTGGTAACCATGATTATACTTCCTACTTAAGGCCAAAAATATCTCAAAAACACCAGCAAAGTGCCAAAATGTAACCGATTCGGGTTTGTATCTGGTTCAAGAGCTCCACGCCTCGATTATGACAGAATTAATGGGCGGGGCATTTGCGGCAGACCGCAGAAGATTTGTTTATTGTTTTTGCGGTGGCGATTGTAATATGATTTCGCTGCCAAGAGCAGTGGGCGAACTTAAACCAGAACTTGAGCCACATTCAACCAATTTATTACATCCACTTGCCACTACTAATTCCTTTACTTATATATGTATCTATTTCTTTCAGTGCTGAGCAAGGGACAGGGCGAGACCTCCCGCTACAGATTCCTGGGAAAATGTGGTGGCTACTGCTGGATTCTTAGCCAGGCCACGATCGTCTACGATAAGCTGAAGCCACAGAGCGTCGTTTGCGTGAACTACGTCATAAGGTGAGTCAGTCAGATTTCCAATATATCTATATACTATATATACTAACTGTAGAACAACGGGTCCCAAAGAGACCGAATTGAGCTATTATATTGGGCGGGTTTTTTTTTCTATTGAAGCGGAACAATGCCGGATATTTGCTCATTACATTTTCGGCGAGTTTTTTATCTTTTAATTAAGCCACCAAGCAGGAAGTGAATTTCGTATTAATCCTGCCGTTTTTAATCGACCAAATTCAATTTCCCCCCGCCCATCCTAAATACTTGAACAGCCTTGAATGGGGGGTAATTGTGGGTGGTGGTGGGTGGTAGGTATGTTGTTGGCATTTGCATAAAGAATTCTGCGCCTCAGTGGGCGCTTTATGTAAGTTTTCCTCTCTTTTATTCGCAACGATTTGGTTTTCTAATCCGTCATTTATCGAATTGTCAGCGTGGAGTGGCCCAGATTTTCCATTTGATAACAGTGCCAAATTAGCATCCCGCCATCGATTTTCCTTCCCCTCAATTTCCATATTCATAATCCCCATTCGATATTTTCTATTTTCTTCGTGCAAACAACTTCGTTTCGTGCCTTTTCCATTTGCGTTTTTACTTGCGCGTTTCCATTTTCGTTTTCCATATAATATATATTTTATTTTAACGGACGTTGCGTGAGTCCACGTGCGGGTCAACAATGAATAATAAATTAACAATGTCTCTAATGATGAAGCACCTCTGCCCCCGAAAGCCCACAGTTGCCCCCCATTCTTTTTTCAGCTCGACTGGTAAGTACCCCGCACCAATTCGTATTTACCTAATTTAAGCGTGTATGAGCAAATATTTGTGCATTGTTTCGTTTCTTCCTTTTCGAGTTTCACACTTGCCTGCCCCTCAAAAAAAAATCCACGGAAAAATTAGCTCTTTTTTTTTTGTTAAAGGGTGTGTTGTTTAATTGTTTTAGCAAAAATACAAATTCATTTTTAATTGTGCACCTTTTTTGTGGGTTTAGAGACTCGTGTCGTTTCTCATACACTTGAGTTTATTTGGTAGTCAATGGGATTTTTTTTATGGATTTAACAGGAACTTTCACATTATTTCTAGTTGAAACAAAAAATAGTTCAAATGCAACTTTATTACTTAAAATATCTAGAATAGAGTTCTGGTAAAAGTCCATATTAATTTTAAAATTTTAACAAGTTTCTCTCTGTGTAACGCCTCACCCCTTGCCCGCACTTGATGACGAATGCAGTGATGCGGTGCAAATGAATGCTGACAATTTGCTTTTAATTCACACAACATGTGATTAGCCTCCCCCTCAGTGTCCCCTATTTTATTCGTTTTATTCATTTCTCTCGTGTCTTCATTGTTCTTTTAACTGCGTCAATCAAGTTGATTCAATTGTTCAATCCTTGATTAAACTTCTCACAAATCGATTGTGTAACTACGCAATGCGTGTGGGTCCCACAGAAATAGGGGATTGGTTTTAGAATGAAGTGAATGAGAATCATTCACAGAATATTATAGAAAGTGTGAGTATCTGAATGATATTATTTAAAGTTGAATATACTCTTTCAAGCTTTGCATCTTCGATGCTTAGTGTGTCAGCTATTCGACTCATTTCTATACATTTCGTAGCTATCCGTATTCCACTCGTGTGCATTTGAATGACAACAAATATATTGGTTTGCTCGTGAGTTGTAGACCTATTTGTTTTTGCAGTTTTTGTATGTGTTGTTTGCTTAATTGAATAAAACAATATTACACAAGCAAAAAGAGAGCGAGTGAGCCTTTGAAACACTGCCAACTAAATGAATCTCTTTGAACTTTGTTTACCTTTCGGGTTTCTCTCACTCTTTATATATGCACGTTATAACTATATAATTATATATGGGTTTTTGGTTGACTCGGGGCTTGGCTTGATTTATTAACTCTGTGATAGCAGTTTCTCATAACGCAACAGACGTGTGATAACTGGCACACGGTAACAAAAATAAATATTTAAGACACCATTTGAATAACAATCTACAATGGGTACTAAAGTATTATGAATGAATAAATCAAAGGTGGGATTAGTACTTTTCTATTTAAACTTATGTAAACAAAATCTATATAAATGGTTAAAAATCGTTTCCAAAATTCGAATGACTTCTTTTCCAGTTGCTAATATTTATTAACAAAGAAAATCTTTTACCACCTATATTCTTTGATTCACACACTTTTTCGCAGTGCAGATCGAGCGTTCTTCCGTCTCTTTCGCTCCGCTCTCTCTTAACGAGCTTGTCACTCAGTTGGCAGCTGACTCAAGGTCGCTTATCTTTGGGAGCGGTGCAATCTGTTTCAGATGCGTAATTGCCGCTGCATATTTATAGATTCCTACATTTTCGCGAAGCCAAGAAAAGCGGCGAGTACTCGCGAATTTCCCACGCCAATCCAATTAACATTGATTAGTTGACTTTCCTGGACGCAAAATTTGCATTTTTATAGCTTGTAGTCGTAGTCCTTGCATAATTCCAGCCACGCGTTGCTTTTAATTACCAAAGTCCCTCACACTTTTCCTTGCCGAAGCTTTTGCTTCTGCCTTTTCTGATTTATCGCACTTGACAGAGCCTTCGGCTGGCATCACAGCCTCGTTTTCCTTGTTGCCTGAAACTTTTTGGGCCTAATGGAATTTACACGAGTTCTTAACACTTTCCCCCCAACAAAGTTTCACCGGTTTTTCTGGGCTCAGGACGCCATTTTGTGGGCGAGCGACTAAAAATTAAAACAATAAATTAAGGACATCGAGCAGGAGGCCCAAAAATGTGTTGCATACTTTGGGACAATAAAAGGGGATTTCATTATGATTGCCCGACCTGCCATAAAATGAACTGAAAGATGGCCAGCTGACTTTAAAGAGAATTAAAGACTGAGCTTCCTTTGTACTGCCCATCCATTATTCATGTCCTGATGGGCGACCTTTTCACAGAGAAATTCCATTTGCAGACCACAGCATAAATATTTCATATACACATGCTCTAATCGGGATTATTGACGGGTTTCTCCTTTTCGAATAAAGGGTTCTCCTAAGTTCCTAAGTTTATGTTACCCCATCCGAAAGTTTTTCTTTTTTTCTTTCCTTTTACCTCCCTTTTGGGTTTGATGTTTGCGTGGTCGTAATTTTGATTTTGCTTTTGATTTCTTTCGAGCGATAACTTCGGTCACCTGGCTAATTGAAAAAGTTGAAGGCAGTTTCGGAGTTGTTCTTTTTGTTCCTTCCCGTTGACCTTAATTGCCTCGGATCGATGTTCCACTCAATCCGCACCTGCACATCCATATTCCCATCCTGACTCCGGTGTCTCTTTAATGGAAAGGTATTTGGCAGCAACACCCGGACAGGCGTTAAATTGCCCCGCAGCCAGTGCAGTAAGCCAAAGTAGAGATTTATGGCCGCACAATTACCAAAAGGCTGTTACAATGGCCCATGGATATGGGGAGTGGGCGAACTATCCCTGGTGGCCAAGAAAATAAATACACAGTGGGAAAACTCAACTAACTACTAGTGACAACATCTACAAAGTTTTTTTTTTTTTGAATAAATCCATCGGAATTCCTGACTGCAAATATTCTGTTAAATACTTTAACTCACCTCTTAAAAGTTTTTTTTTTAAGGCTAGCAACAACTATAGTTCTAGTTACTTAATATTTTCCCTGTATCCCAGAATGAAGAATAACGTGCCTTGTAAATTTTCCTCCGCTTTTCCCGCACCGATAAGGCTTAGTTATCTGGTCACGTAGTCGGCAGCAGTTCGATCGTGGAGTCCTTGGGCAAGTCCTTATTAAAGCCGCGTTATTAATGCGGCTGAGCGATGAAGTTATTCACTCGCTTTCGATAAACCACGCTGGCCCAATTTATTATGCTAATGTTGCCCCTGTTATCCTTTTAGCCTGCAATCCACAAAATTTGAGCGGAAATGTTTGTTGATTTCCGGCCCAACTAAAGTGGCCGCTCTGACGTCAGGATAATTAACTGCGAATGGGGCAGCACTTTAAGTTGCAAATACTCGGGGGATGCTCGGAAAATCCAGCTGGTGGGGGGTAAGCATTTCACACACGTGGAAGCTCAACAAAATGTGAAGGTAAAGAGCAGAGAGAGAGAAGGGGAAAAGCGAATTTTCAACCACTTGACGTTGATGTAGGGAATTTTTGTCTCTACTTGAGGAATTTAATTTGGCAAGGCGAAACGGAAAAGTGAGTTTATGGATGAGTTTTTCCTATCCTTGGGCAATTGTTTGCTTATCGCGCCGCCTTGCAGCTGATTCTGTTTTGATGAAGTCGCTGGCTCCTTACCTTTATCTCAATCTTTATATCCGGCCTGTGTGTTGTGACCCCATCAGCGTCAACATTGCGTATACGCAACGAGTGTCGCCCATTATTTGTATAAATATTTTCATCATTCCGCTGATGCGGCAACAAAATGACAAATTCATAGTCGCAGCTGAGCCCGTTGAATCAACTTGTTTGCATATTTATTATTTGTACCTTGATGTAAACGGCGCGGAAAGCGTGGGAATGCCGGGAAAAACTGGGGGAAATGCAGGGGAAAAGCGGATGAAAAGCTTGTTACAGCTCCACATGTGTGTCGTTAAATTATGTCCTGTGCACGAGTGGAAATTGCATTTTGATTGGCTTGTTGCTGCCGCAGATAGGACAGCATCTTGAGCACTCTCCTCATTTATTTGACTCCCATTTCCCCGGCGAAGAGTTGGGTTTGATTGCACATGAAAACGTTTTTATGCTGCGCATAAAATTTCCGCTGGAAAAGCCAAGCTCTTTCGGACAAACGGAACGTAAACGTTGTAAATTTGCCAGCATCAAAAATGGATCTTCAGCGTTATCGAATTGCGAAGCAATCGTTTGGCTAATACACTGAGAGCACGAAGGCTTAGAGAATAACTTCTGAAAATATATTTGCATATGAATATGAATGAATAATATATAATAAATTTTACAAAGTAATAATCGATACAATATTCATTCTAAGTAAGATCCTGGCCTTTCAGCAAAGTTATGGCTTACACGTATCCAAGTGGTATCCAACTTTCACATCTATTGTAAGCCCACTTTGATGGCCTTCGTTTTTCGTTCTCGAGGCAGTTCATAATTTGATGGGAAGCTGCTTTAAGAGCAGGCTTTAAAAGTTGATGGAGTGCTCTCGTTTTTGGCCCGTTGTGAATTGGGTTTGGGCTTAGGTAAGGAGCGGGGGAAAGTGCCGGATTACCATATTAACATATATCTGCGGCAAATGCCAAGGCAAGGCCTGTGTGATACGCACAATAAAACCCGATAAATCCGCCCGAAATCACAAAATGTTGCCAACTTGAAGACTTTTTCACACGCAAAGAGGTGACTTTTCCGCCGGAGTGAGGGGGGCACACGCACTCGGGGATTTTCCTGCTTTCTACTACTTTCTCGCTCCCTTTTTAGAGTGCTTGATACGCAGTGGAATTATTTTCCTGTTCGTCCTTACTGGTTTCCTTACTAATGTCGAGTTTTCCTGGCCGTGCGTTGCATATTTGAATAAACGTCAATGTAATTGACACTTAGCGGAGAAATGCGAATGGCTCGTGAAAGGTGGGCAAAAGTGGAGAAAGCTGCGGGAACAAAGACGGGCGAGAAAGGGTGGGGGCTTTCGCTCTTTTTTTTCGGGTGGCCAATCTTGTGGGGTTTCCGATTTTCCTCCCAGGCGGAAGTCAACGAACTGAACGCGTGTCTCCTCTGTGTGTGTGTGTGCGTTTGCTTACCTGTTTATTTCCGCTTCCACCTGTCTCCGACAGGCCGTTTTGTCCTTCGTCCTTCGGCCAGCAAATTGCGTAATTTAGCTCACGAAATGTATTTTTCTTAGCCATAATTTTAAAGTTGGCCCAGACAGCGGAGTCGGGCCATAAACATCGGCATTATTCATCCGCCCCATTTGCTTTTTCAGCGTAGACCCTTCGCAGCCGCATAATTCTGGTGGATTTAATACTTTGTTTTACGCATTTTTCCTTTTACACGGCAAATAAAAAATAAGAGAACTTGATTTAACAATTTATAGGAAATTGCTTGTAGAAATATTATTATTGAAACAAGTGCTTTGAATACCTAGATGGGGTTCACTGTTTCGTTATTACTACACATTATTTTCGGGTATTATTTTTAGGCGCTATTCGGGGTCAGGAAAATCCCTCCAACACACAGCTATAAATACACGTGCCGTGCGATTTGGGCAATGATGTACCAGGAGGACCAACCACCCCCCTCCCACTAAACACACCCCCTCCATCCATCGGCAATGATGTGACAATTACCTAGCATACTTTTTTGGGGGCCAGCCCTGACATTTGTCGGACAATAAAAAGCACGAGCAAAAGGCAAATCAATTTCACCTTCTCGCCGCCTATTACAAAATTTATTTGTTTGTTCGCTGAGCTTTTTGTTTTTTTATGGCTCTTCGATTTAACAGGAAAAACAAGGGGGAAAATCGGCGAAGCAATAGGAACAACATCATCATATGTTTTGTTGTTCCTGCAAATATTTTTGCGTCGCATTTGTGTTTGCCTTTTATTTTTTTTCTCTACCCCAAACGTTCTCACTTTCTTCACATTCTTTTTTCTCTCCCTCTGTGAGTGTCGTTGACTGGTGAAAGTGAAAGTTCTGCTCATTTTCCATGCCATTGCACGAGCCTAAACGCTGCGCTCTCTCTCCCTCTCTCTCTGTTATGCTCTCGCTCGCTCTCCCCGGGGGATTACATAACGCGGCAAAAGCGAAAGTGAAAGCCGAGTGCTTCTGGAAAAAAAAGGAAATTCGAGTTCAAGGTCCCTCGTAGGCCGCATGCTCAAGAGCGATTTGTGCCGTTAAAGAGAGCCTCTCTTTCGCTCTCTTTCCGAGCCTAAAAGTAGGCCGCATTGGAGTGAACTGGAGCTGGCTACATATTCCCGATACCGTCCACTCCCCCCCTCCCCCCATTTTGCACCCACTGCTTTATTTTCGCTGCCCGGGGCGTGGGTAACAAGTTCCTGCTTGCACCAGAGAAATCAGAAAACAGCTGAGCGGAGAATGTGGGAGGTGTGAGATTTGGGGCGGGGGCGGCACGTGTACCGTTATACGAAATGTGAAGAGCGATTGCAGGCAATACGGCTATCTGGTAAATTGTCTCCAGGTGGTGGCGCCTCCTTTTTGTGCCAGACTTTTGCTTTGTTCTTTCCACTGCTGTTTTCAGCGATAAAAGGAGGAAAGATAAATGTGGGGCTGAGGGTTTTCTTTGGGGGAGTTCCTTCTATCACACCTTTTAATGCAAATTTTGCGTTTTCCTTGCGCTTACAAAAAAATTCATTGTCTTTAAGAACTGTAAAAAAAATGTTAGGTATCGATAAATATCAATCAAAGCGATAGGCAATATCGACATCACTTTTAAATTTTAAAATATAAAAGATTTTATTTCTGAGTTTTCAGAGGCGAAAGTCTTTTTAGGAACACAAAAAAAAAGATGATAAAAAAAGAGATAAAAAGGAAGTGGGAAAGAGAGACAAGCATCTTATCGGGCTCAAACATTTGGCATTGCATAATTTGGGGCGCAAACGGCTGGCAAATATTCGAGTGCTCTGGGCCTCCAAAACAGAAGTGGGGTGGGTGGAAAAGCCGGAGGGGGTGGGAAAAGTTTCCCATCGTAATTGCAAATTACGCAAGTGGAGGGGCAGGGGATGGGACCCGGAGAGACAGAGCCGAGTTATCAGAGTGGAAATGTTTTTCGGCAGCATTTGAGGGCGTCAAGGCGTCGGCCCCCGAAAAGCAGACAAAAGTCAATGGGAAGTGAGGAAAACACGCCAACTACGCATAAAACTAAAGAACTTTCGGGTCCAAAGTTGACACAAGCCGCTGTCGAAGACAATAAAGAAGACAAACAGCGGCTCGATAAACAGAGAAATGAAAGAGTTCTGGGAAAAGTGGGGTTCACAAAAACAGGAGGCAGTAGATTGCAAAACATTTTTACAATTGTGCTGAAGATGTAAGCAAGGAAAGCAGATTAATGTTCGGTTAGTATATTAGTTTGTTAACTTGAAGCTATAAATGTTTGATTCAAGAAAAGTTCCACTATGTTCTGCTAATCCTCAATGACATTGTTGAATTAAATTTGTTGCTTTATTCTGCATATATTTAGACACACGTAATTCAGCAAAGTCTAAGAACATAACTATGACGACACGGATAGTTCTCGAAATACATATCCTTTCCCCCCGCCGATGGAAGGTCAGTTCCCCGCCCCTCCCCTTTCTGGTCTACGTGAGCTGGAGCAATGCCAAGGCCTGAAATTGTTGATATTAATGTGCTAAGATCTTACAGCGAGCTAGATAAACAAATTCCGGCGATCTAGCATCTATATTAATGATAATTTGCCGTGCTCGACATCGGGCGACAAACCGCTTGACTATAATCGGATCAGAGGAACGCATAAATCGTTGGACTCTCCTCTTTTTTTTCACTCTTCCATTAATTCTTTTATTTATTTGGCTGGCTGCTGCTTCTTGCTCCACTTGCAACATGTGACCCGAAGTGCGGGGAATGGGGCTGGTGGCATCCCACGCAATTCGCTTTAAATCTAATATTATTTTAATAATCGCCAGCCTCTTGTTTTTTGTCACAATTTCACTTTTCTCCATCCCATTCCGCTCTGCTTCTCTTAATTCAATAAAAAATTGTTTAGAAAAAGCCACGGGCGAATCAAGTGTAATGGGTTGTGTGAGGTCTATTCGCAATTGAATGGGTTACCTTAAATATTTGGAGATTATTGAAATGCTTCTAAAAGGTTTATGTGGCATTAGAACTAAATAAATACAAAAACCTTGAAATAGAAAGTGAATCTTAGCTGCGACTTTAGCTACTTGCCCAACAAAACAGATTTTCATTAGCCTGCTACTTTTTTCTTAGACATTATCAAGCTTTTCTTTTTACAGGGTATCGCAGCTGCGAGTAACAATTAGCGCTAGCTAAACGCGAGTCACATGAATTTTGTCGCCGTGTCTAGATTGATTCGAATGCTTCGCGGTCTTGTCGATGCCGAAAGCCATTTTCATTTTCACTTTCGTTTTCATGCGGCCAGCGTGTGCTCACACAGAGAAAAATCAGATCGAAATCATGATATTAACATATGCAAAATGCATACACAGCGACTATATTTATTTGAGATATATATATTGACCATTTAAAAAGCTTTGTTGAGTTTACAGTTTATTATTTGGGATAGCGAGCCATTCGGAAAATTTGTTGCCGTGCAGCGCGGAATCGGAATGAAAATAGAAGTGGGAGGCATCGAAAACAGCGCGTGGCATGAGAATTTCCAAAATAGCCGAAATGAAAAAAAAAACGTAGAATACAATTCTGGTCACATGCAGAACGATGAAAATGCTGGCGGGAGTCGTGGGGAAAAAGCGAGGCACGTGGGTTTATTCCATTTCCCAGCTAGTGAAAAGCCAGAGAAAGAGAATCCGAATGGTGGAAGAGCGATGGAAGAGGCTGGAGCATCTGATACACATGTTCCTGAGTGACTTTTGATGGATGCCACGCCTCGGCTGTATATCCTACATCCTGCAGGACCCTCTTTTATTTGTTTTCCTTTCCTTCCCGTTTTATTTTTTTTATTTTGCCCATTGTCCCTTTTTTTAAGGCCGTTGTCTTCTTATCAATTTGCGAGCAAGTTTATTAATTTTCCTTGACCCAAACTAGATTTATATTTGTCCCACATAATGACGTGCATAAATCAGCAGGACATCTGCGAATTTTGGGTTATCAGGAGTTGTTAGGAGTTTTATGAAAAAATGGGGAGTTTTTTGTTTTAAAAATTTAATATTTTCGTAGTTTGACAAGTTAAAGTTTCTCGGACTTATAAACAGCTGATCACAACCACTCCCAATCCGATTGTGTGCACTTTCGACCATCGCGTGCCATTTGGTCATTATTAGTGGGCTCTTTTATTATTTTGGCCAGACATTGTTTGGACAGCAGACCAAGTTTAATATTAATTCGTGACCGAACGCCCCAAAAAATGACCGCCCACCGGAAGGGGAGCAATCAATGTGGGTCCCAGTCTTTGGCTGACTGGCTAACTAACCGAATGAATAAATGAGTGAGCGAATGAAAATGGGCAAATGGGAAAATGGCTTTTCCTTTGATGACTTCGTTTTGAAGCCAATTTCCCGACCGCCGTCGACATTCAATTGCGGCGCTTTTGGCCTTTTTATTAGCGTTTCGCTGTATTGAAGTACTCATCATCATCATCATCATCGCCATCGCCATCATCTCCGGCATGCCAGCCATCAATCATGCCACGCCAAATTGTTTAGAATAAATGTTGTTTTAACTTATTATTATTATTGTTTTGTTGTTACTTGCGTGTCGGCTGTCTGGTATCATTCTCGCTTTTTGTTGCGCTGGCTTGTTATTTTAATTAAGCGTTTCATTATGTCGCTAATTTGTTGAAATTAAAGCGGGGGGCAAAAAAATCAAGAGCTAAACCAAAAACACATGACAAGCATTCGGTGGCAGAAAAGCGTCTAAACGTGACACAAATTTTATAATTTTCGCAATTATTCGATGGCGATAGCATCTTCATCTTTGATCATCCGTAGGCTACAGAGAAAGAAAATAGTGACTACTGTGGCACTACCCTTATGTTTATAAAGTAAATAAATTTCATTTGGCATTACGCTTTGTTTTCTGTGTACACAAACCCATACTAAACTTACGTTGAAAGTGTTGCCACTTTTTTAACAACAGATGATAATTGTTTATTTGAGTTCCCACTCTTCCCTCAAACATCCATCATTATCGGCGTATCTGTATCTCGACTATAACTCATCCGCTTTCCTGTTCGCGAGTCGGTGAATCCCCCCGCTCACTTTTGCTCCATCTTTTGCCTTTTTGTACCTTTTGTTGGCTTCATACCGCGGCGCTTAGATAAACATACAGATACAGATACGGATACAGATACCGAGGAAACAGATACATTTATGGGGCAGCAGGACGTGGTGGACTTTTCGGCCTCTGTTGGCCGAGAGCACACAAAAAGTGTGATATATAATAGCCAGCTGTCTCCTCCTTCTCCTCCTCAAAATCCACGCAGTTTTCCCTCCGACAGTTGTCAACACTTGAGTGGCGTGTTGTGCCATGTCCTTCGTCCTGAGTGCTGCAAAAAACATAAAATCCATAGCCTGTCACAGAAGGATAAATCAATATTGTCCTACCACCAGGATTTGGCCTTTGATTCGCTGTTGATTCGGTTGCTCGTAAATCGCGGATTATCCAATGCCCTACCCCACGAGGCTTTACGATCGATTTGCGTCAGCTTCGATAATCTTATCTGTGCAGCCCAATCCGCAATTAGCTTCTGGTCAACTTATGGCCCATTTATAAAGCATTCAGCAACCCATTAATGGCAGTTTCATGCGCACTGTGGAAATTGATTAAATTTGGCAATATCCGCTGGATTCATTTGTTAAGTATGTATTGATAACTGCCATAGTTATAGCATGTATTAAGTTTAAAGGCAGCTTTCTTTCGAATCTGCAATGAAACTGTAAACCAGTTTGTCTTAGTGTCTCTCCTATCCACTATCCACTTCACAGCCATTCAAACACCGGTTTGCCCAAACATTTGGAACCTATCCGGCTGATCGTGTATGTGTATCAGGTCGGATTTTTCGCATCGTCGATTGAAGCGGAACACGACACACAGTAGCTGTTTGAGTAGGTAGAAAAAAAGGGAGGATATAGGAAGAAAACGCCCGAATTATCTGGAGAACTTGCCCCTTTCATTCCCATTCCTCATTCGCATTCCTCATTTACGTTTTTCTTTTTGTGTGAATGCCTCGTCATTGCGCATTGTTTTTGTCTTGTTCTTTTTTTCGGGCCTAACTTGCACACAAAACTTGATTTGATGCTCGGTTTGGTTTCTCGTTTTCCTCCACATCACTCCCCATTAACGTGTCCGCCTTATCATATGTTCCCCGTTGTCTCTGTGCATTGCCAAATCTTTCGCCGACTTTTTGTTTTCATTATTTTCGCAAAGTGCTTGGAGGAGAGCCGCCCGTGGAAAGAAAGAAGAAACCAGTTCCACCAGATGCCGGCCGGCACACAAACGGAGAAACACAGACGGCGGCACACATTCGCTTCTGCCTGCTCATTTTTTGCACTTTTTCGAGCGGTAACACAGTAGTGCCCGCTCCCTTGTGGATCTGAGCACCCCGTAAAGCCCATAAACATCCGATCCCAACTCTCGATCTCCGGAAGACACGACTCTTTGACTCACTCGCTCCGCTTTGAGTGGGCTTTCGAGTAGTTGGAGTTCATGCTGCTCGGCTCGGCTCGGCACGTATGCCAGATTTGAAAACACCATAACCAGACTGGCCTCAGACCAAGACCCACAATCGGCTGGGGGCATTTCCACGGAATTCCAAAACAACGTCTGCACCTGCTGCCCCGTGAGTAGCTAGCCACACCTGTGGTTACTTGAATAGAGCCAGAAACAACAATCTTCTAATCACTTAAGCTATGGATACAGTAGCTTGAAGATATAGATACCTTAAAGAGTGTCTTGAAGATATAGATAGTTCTGCTTGTTGGTTCACTATATGTAAATATTAAGAACTGCTATCAGAAGCTATTTCACTTCTTTTGATTTGTATCTGAAATGTAGTCTATGCTAATAATTTAACCCCTGCTGTGCCCATCTAACATATGTGTCTGCAAATCCAGTAGCAGCAACGTGAGTGAAACGGCGTCGCCCCTTTCGATTTCACGAGTTCGACGTCTATTGAGCTCGTTTCGCAAATTGCGGCCAGAATTACGTGGCAGCTGAGTAAGGCAACAGAAACAGAAACATTGGGCTGCAACTGTCGGCGGAACTTATGAAATAATTCTCCAGATGCCTGTGATGCATGTAAAAAGTTGGGGCATCGGGGGATTTGGGGGCATTTTTAGCGATTTGCAACTGCGCAAATGATTTACTCACTCGAGTCTAGAGGCAGTGCTCTCGATATGGTCAGGGTTTTCGATGTGGATCTGGCTAGAATCCATGTGGGCAGATGTGCAATTGCTATCTGCGCACATAAGTCAATTTGCTTTCTGTTTAATTACTTTCTGAAATTATTTCGACATATGAATGTACTTCATTCACTACGGGTTTTTAGAAGTGGTAATGAAATAAATTTTATTAGAAGACTCATAAGTTTGCTTCAATACAACGGTTATTTTATTAGAAGATGAATTACTCTACTTCAATACAATGGTTATTTTATTAGAAGATGAATAACTTTGCTTCAATACAATTCTCATTTCAATCAGACAGCCAATTTTTCCCCTGGCAACCAAATGCTAAACTCACAATTGCTGATTGCAACAGCTTTAATTGATCTGCGTGTTTTGTATATTGAATAAAAATATTACGTAAAGGCTTTCCCCGTTCCTCCCCCATAAAGTCGCATATAAAAATCCAACCCGATACGTCAGCTACGATTTGAAGAACTGAAGTATTTTTTTTTGCGGTCGAATTCCGCGGAGATAAGGTTTCCCCCCAAACCGATTTCGACCAATCCCCGTGTCATGGTCTTGAGTCATCATGCGACGACTACAATGCTTACGGCCAACTTCCAGTCGAATCGACTTCTGGGGGCTTGTCATTCCCTAAGGCGACCGGCTATGATGCAGCACTTTGTGATCTGACAGTGGGATTGCATTTGCTATGTGGAGTATATAGAGTATATAGAGTGTAGACTGGTTTATCTGGACGCCTGATTTATTTGGGTCATATATTCCGGAGTTCCTGGCTTTGCTGGCGTGCTTTTAATGTGATTGAAGTCCGACAGTTGATTTGTATTGTGGCCAAGTGAATTGCAGAACGCTTCAGCTTGTCTGCGGCGGCATTTAGTCCCATTTCCCTTCAATTCCTCCCCTTTCCGTCCAAAAGTCCAACACAGACGCCAATGCAGCATCCAAAAATAAACTCAAAAGGGGTGAAAATTCCTTTCCAGCCAGCCAAAATATGTCTTTTTCGTCCGGCATTTACTGGCTCGCCTTCCTCGTGGCTCGTTTTGTTTGGTTTTGGCACACTTTGCGTTTATTTTTAAAACAATTTCCACTGTTCATGGCTCGCGAAAAATTCGCATCAAAGATGCGGAAAATGTTGCCACTGACAAGGTGATAACTGCTCGATCTTGTCCAGTCAACAAGATAAATAATAATCGATTCATTAAAGGGTCGCTAATGGATTGAATGGGCATGGAAATTGAAGGCATCAGGTCAGAATCCAGTTTACTGTGGTAATATTATGTCTATCAGACGCAAAGAGAGTTGTTATTGGTTTATCATAGACTTTAAATTCATTTTTAATTGGCAAAACTCGAAAGTTAAGTAACAATCTTAATATTACAAATATATTTGGATTTTTATGTCACATTCGATATTATATTTAAAAGAGGGTTTATTTTGTCATGATTTTGATTGAGCAAAGTTTGCAATGGACAATAATTTGTTGCTTAATGTATCTTTGTCTGAGTTTTTCTGCCTCCAATTATTTATGGTTCGCCTTGGTGGGAAAAATGTTTGGCCCGAATTTAATTTGAATTTATTTCTGTCCTCCTCGGCAGCAAAAACTGCATAAACATTTCGAATTTATTTGCCTTCATTCCGACTTTAATATGGTGTTTGCCATGTTCTTTTCTCCTCTCTATTGATTCTGTTTGCTCTGGTTTGGGCAACACATTTCTGGGGATATTCTGACATTTTTGAGGGTCGTGTGGGAGGCGGAATCACCTTTCAACCGCCCACTTTCGTACACCTTTCCCCCTCCAAAAATTCACGTTTAAGTGAGCTTTTAACGAAGAGGCTCACGAGATTTCATCAGCGAGTTGTGTAAATTTGATGCACTCGAGAAGTGAGAAGGCAAATACCACTAAAGCCGATATACCCTCACACACACACTCACGCGCTAACGCACACTTACGCCACTCACGCACCTACACATTTAAACGCTTTATTTCGTTTTCAAGGCAAATCGTAAATTTCTGCAAATACTTTGCTCCTGCTGCGTCTCTTTCACTCGTCAGCTCTCTCTTTCGCTCGAGTTTCGTTCTGCCAGGCCTATTATTTATCCTTCTCTCTCTGAATGTGTGTGTGTGCTTGTGTGTGTGGGGGGTTTCGTGTGTCCTTTTTTATGCCTATCACGCAATGGCTTTAGTTTTATGGCGAAATTAGCGAACGTCGACTTGGGCAATGCCAGCTCATATTTGTGAAATATTGGATTATGACCAAGAAATACTGAGAAAAATAACTCGTTGGTGCAAAAAGTTCCCAGTTTCTTTGTTATTACAGGATCTTTCGACTAAAATAGCCTAAATTGTACCACACTTTCAACTGCATGGTCACATTGCTGAAAAAGGAAATATCGCTCATCCGCCATGTTGGTTGTATTTGTTCATTGTAAAATTCTTATGGCTTTACGATCGCTTTTAACAAATTATAATACATTTTCCTCTGTATAAACGCAATCCTTTCATGGGGTAGCTGCCTTCGAGTTGTTACTGTACAGGAAGTTGAAAAAGCAATAAGTTCTTGTTTCCCACTGATAAACATGAATATTTTTGGGGTCTTTTTACGACTTTTCGTTCGGTGGAGTGGGAAGCTGATTCCGTAGGCCCACGCATCGATTTCCGCTTTGGACTTTTTCATTCAGGACTTCTTTCCGTGCATGACTTCTGTCATACTTTTAGGCGCCTGCGAGGGCATGAATAAATACATTATAAATACCTGGACACTGGTAATACGAACTCGATTTAGCGTTATCATCACTATCAGCTGATGTTGCGGGTCCAACGTTTAATGCTTAATTTTGGTAGGCAGAACTGTGTGCTCTTTAATTTGCTGGTGAAAGGGAGACTTTTGAGTGGCAGAGGTTTCTTTTGCGGCGCTCAGCTGATTTGTTTGGCATAAAAACAATAATAAATCGCTGGTGAATATGAGAGAAATATTTCAGCTCCCAGCTTTCCACTCAAAATTCAGCCGCAGAACGAGTGCTTTCGAGTGGAAAGCACTCAAAACGCAGTGCGCCGGCGTTGCGCTCTCTTCACTCAGAACGCGCTGCTCTCTTGGGGAGCCGCTCTCTATTTTTGGCGTCGCTTCGCTGGCGCTTTGAAAAAAGCCATCGCTTTCGAACTTCCACTCATTCGTCTCTCAAATTTCGCAGCGCTCACTTCACTTTTTCCGTGCACTGCTCCCCGAAAAATATAAAAAATTATAACTTGAACCGAAAAAACAGAGAGGCGGCGCACCAGTGACAAAAAAAGGAAAAAAACAAAAACAAAAACTATTAACTAAACTCTGCCGCCGCCGCCGTTGCTATCTCGCTCGCACCTCTCCGATCGCCGCGCCGTGCTTAAAAACAATCGCCGATTGACGTTTTGTTTTACTTCGCCAGCTGCCGTCGAGTCGAGTCGAAGTGCAAAAAGTTAAATAAAATGCTTAAAATCCACGCAAAGGAAAATACTAACTAAACACGCCCAAACGGAACTGTAAATATTTAATAACAAAATAACCACTCAAAAGCCAAATAAAAGCGCTGAACAACCAAGTTCAAAAGGTAAAAGATCAACAGAAGCGAAGTTAATAAATTACATAAAAAGCCTGCAGTTTTTTTATACACCTGTGAACCTCGTGAAAATATAAAAATAATAAAAAGTCAGCCTCAAGAATATAAAACCAAGCTAAAAAAAAAAAATACAAAAGTTGACAAAAATAAACTTAATCACACACACAAGTGGGGGCCTATATGCAAATTATAAAAAACATATAATTGCTATTTTAATCAGCCGCTGCCTGTGTGTGTGAGCGATTATTAAAATCTGAAACGGTCCAGAGAAATTATAAAAAATGCCAAAAAAATAACCAAAACCCATAGGAAGCTCATTAGAAAAGTGTGCAAATGTTTGTTACACGCGGAATGCAGAAAAGCGCCCGAAAAATTCATAAACGATCGTATAAAAATACGGAATATAAAAAGTAAATGCAATAAAACAGACAAAGTTTTACACAACACTCGTTCCTAACCTGTAAAATGCTCTGCTGCAGCGCTGCAACTGCGACGCCGACTGCAACAAATTGCATTCTGCGTGCATTGTCCAAAAAAGAAAAAAAAAAGAAGAATTCCTCTCTTTGCTCTCTTTCTTCGCCTCGCTGTTCGCCACATTGCAGTTGCAAATTTGCATTACATAAATTCGCTGAGCATTGGCATTTGTTTATTAAATCTTAATGGTGTGTTTTACGACCAAGAGTGCGTGTAATTAAATAGATTTATATTTCTTGCTGCTGCAATCGATTACACAACTCTCCGTAAACACAAAACACAATTCTCAATTCTCCACTCTTTTGATCTCGTTTTACTGTCTTTTCGTTCATTCAATTTACTGCACACACACAAACAGACACACACAAAAGCGAACAATTACTGCTATTTTAGGGGGGCTGTTCAAGCGAAGGAAGAAGCAGAAGAAGGGGGCGCGGCAGGGGGACACCCGTTATTGCCCTGCAATTGAAAGAGGAAAAAAAGAATAGGAGGAGCAAAAAGGAAAGGAGAGCGAATTTACAGCCTCTCGCTTTTCAGACAATTTGTGTTTGTTGTCGTCCGCTTGTTTTGTTCCTCTCTTTTTATGGTCGCCGATTTCTCGTATCTCTACGTCTGTGTTTTCCGTTCTTCGACGCAATTTGTTACACAATAAGAAAATGTGTTTGATGCAACATCAAAGCTCGCCAAAAGGACTCCCAAGCGATAGACCACTACAGCAGCTGATGCATCGTCTACTCTCAGCTTTCAGCTCAAAACCTTTTCAAAAACACATATAGTTGCCACCAGCAAAAGTGAATAATTATCAATTGATGTTTGATTTACATAAAAATAGAGATATTCATAACGGGAACCGGTTAAATAGTTATCTCTGTCACTGTTCCGATTTATTTGTTTCACCTTTTGCTCAACTGCAGCTTGTCTGGTTGCCCTGGGTAGTTAATTTGTGCATCTGCGAAAATCGTGTGGAAAAGGGGCGCGGCAAAAGAACATCAGGCGATCGAGCTGCGCTGCTGACTTCGCACTTCGAAAGTCTCGCACTCGAAAGTCATCAGAGCACTCGAAGATTCGCCATCTGCAGTACACGTTCTACGTTCCACGTCCCACAATTAGTACAACTTCCACTCGAGTTGCACGGTTCAAGAGTTGAGAGGAAAGATCGCGGGTGCACTTTCTATCTGTATCTCTTATCAGCAGTCGCTGCAGTCGTTCTCGAACATTTCATCAACCCATCGGCACTTCAAATGGCCTGAAGTGTTTTTTGCAGTGTCCATTGCAATCACAGCAGCGGTCGTAATAGTAGCACGCTTTCGTCACAAGTTGGTAATCAGTGGTAACCATGAAAAATCCCTAAACTAATCTCAAAAGCATTGTTTTTCAATTACTTTGTGATTGCTATGGTATGCAATGACTGAAACATTATTCATTTTTGTGCTAGTTGGTGTTCAGTTTGCTGCAATTTGATTTGCGCAATTAAAAACTAATTCTATTTCCTCAACTATGGCATGAGTAATCGGGTGTAACGATACTAATTGAATTACTGATGAACGCAGTAATATATCAAAGTCTCGTAAAAATAATGATTTTGTAATGCAAAGACTCATTTGCTTAATATTTGAGCTCAAAATTCCAGTTTTCATTCAGCTCATTCCTTTTCTCATACTAAATATGTGTTATAAGATCCCATTGATTGTTACTGGACAGCGCAGTCATTGTTTTTTAGCACTCCAGATTAGCTAGTATAATGTTAATGGGCTGCCAAAAATGTAGCCAAAAATAGCCTCGTTTCAACTGGTTTATAATGACCTTTCGCCAATTCGAGTGGCGCATTGTTGGTGCTATCATTTCAACCGTAGCTGTACGTAGCTGTATTCACTTGCGCATTTTTGGAGGCCTTCAATTAATAATGTGATGTAAGCCTCCTCCGCCACGAAAAGGGGCAGATCCACCGGTGCCGATCGTCGGTTCTAACTGGTTGGGACTGGCCCGTGTCATGCGACGGGCCCCAAACAATTGCCGAGCTCAACAATGAAGATGAAGCAATTATTTAAGTGTACCAGCAGCCCAGCTTCCACTACGTTTGTACATCTGTGTCTATAGGTTCCGTATGCTGTTGTCCACTCTGTGCCTTCCGGTTTAGTTCAGTTCTAGGTGGTGGGTGTGTTCCGTGGGCGTATGCCACCAAATCCCACTAATCAATCGATTCTTGTTGAATTGCGCAACTCCCCGAAAGTCGTGTGACATTGAGCACCTTTACCGCCCCCAGAAAGTGGGCTGGTCATCCTCGAGCAAATCGCAGATCTTCGATTGCCCACCCAGTGGACAGAAGACAAAAGACCCTTCACTTCACTTCAATGTCGAGCTGCCCCTATAACCACTTCTCGAACAACGTATTTCGTACTATTTCACCAGAGGGACGAGCCCCCAAAAAGTTGCTTCGCCTGTGTTGCTGTTGTTGCTCCGACTACGACTCACTACCACTGGAAATTATAAATAATACGCGGCTGTTTGTTTTGGCGTTGGTGGTGGTATTCCGCCTCATTATGTCCAGCACTCGAGGCCGAGACACATATTATAGTATAGCTATCGTGCGATGGCGCCTTTATCGCCAGATCAGTCGCAGCACGCATTCCACGGGGGTTTCACGGGGGCCCCACGGGGGCTTCACGCGCCCAGCGCTTGACTTTCAGCCACTCCGTGCATGCACAGTTTTACGGCCTTTTAACGTAGGCAGGCAGTCCGTTTAACGGACGGAGACGTCGTCGTCGTGCTGCAGATCAGGCTGAGTCGGCCGATCGCGCGAATGCGAATGCCCGTATCTTATCGCAGGAGGAGGTGGAAAAAAAGTTACTAAGACATCACGTCAGTTGCCGTGTTCTCTCGGGATTTTGGGTCTAGCTGGCTGTGTTCCTTCCATCGGATTACTGATTACTGATTACACCCTGTAGCAGCTTGGAGCTTATCAATCTGGGTCTGGTGGCGCTGTTGTTCTTGGGACACACCCACCTAGTGCCATTGCTATCTATCACGACCGAGGAGAACAGCAAAAACAGTATGAACGATGCCTCGCCGTTTCTGATTTCGCTTGGATAATTGATAATTGATAATGCTCAAAAATCGGTCTGGCATTGGGGAAACGTGACTTATCGCGCGGGCGAAAATTTTCCGATGGCAGTTGTGAAACCTAGGAAACCGCCGCCCAGAAGTCGCTAATTCTCAATTCTGAATTCTGAATTCTGAATAGGAATGATCGGTGATCACGTTTGACACAACGGCGCACGGACTTTTACCTGCAATAAAGGTGCACTAAAAATAGTTCTTTGGGAATTTTCCACTTTATAAACCTGATGATTTACTCAACAATGATATGGAATGTTAGAAACAGGCTTTAGCTAGGATCTGCCCAACTGACTAATAAAGTAATCGGTACTAAATCTTTGCTATTTTAATCCAAAAAAAGACGGAAATAGAAATACCAACTGCTGATAAATACGAAAACATATATTAATATTAAAGGTCTTTATCTACGAAAGTCTGAGCCTCAATTGGTGAGCAGTGCTATCAAAGCAGCTAATGATAAGTGATATTAACCTTTGTAAAAAACGATATTGAATTCTTTTCCGTGTACTCAAACGAAGGGGTTTGTTTTTACTACAGAAATACCCGCTCAATTCGGCTCGTTAGGGGACCCGTAGAGTTAATTAGTCTAGTTAATTGGTATTTACTAACCCAGAACGAGTGGCAAGCAGATGTGTCAGCTGATCGCTTGAAGAGAGCGCAGTATACTCTCTTGAGATACTGAGATACAGAGATACATTGCATTGTTCAGATACATTGTTCAGATACTTTCGAACGAATCCCGCGAATCGCTTTTCTCGCCGTGGTGTAACAAACGAGTGCAACGCGAATAAGTTACCGAAAACAAGCATTTCAATTAAACCCAATTCGAATCGCGTTTGTGCCTCTTCATTTTGCAGTAATCTTGAGAATAAACATGAGATATACTCACTTGCTCAACAAACGGCTGCAAGTGAGCAAAAGGAACAACAACAACACCACCACCAAGCAGCTGAAACCGAAGAGGAGCCCGAAAAATCAGCAGATCCCGAAATAATCCTTGAGGAAACCAAGGAAACAGTGAACACAACCATTTCCTTAGAGCCGGAAACTAAGCCTCTGCAAATTGAGAGCGAGCAAGCAGAGAAAGCCATAGAGGAAACCAAAACAAGTGCAACAAACCCACCAGTAACTGCAACCTCCACGGCTGACCAGATAAAGCAGCTGCCCGAGAGCAATCCCTACAAGCAGATCCTCCAGGCGGAGTTGCTGATCAAGCGGGAGAACCACTCGCCAGGACCACGCACCATCACTGCCCAGCTGCTCAGCGGCAATAGCAGTAGCAGTAGCAGTAGCAGCGGACTGCGTTCCGGGGAGAAGCGTCCCAAGTCGGTGACCGCTTCGGTCCTCCGCCCGAGTCCCGCTCCACCACTGACCTCGCCGCCCACATCGGTCCTCTGCAAGAAGTCACCGCTTGGCGTGGAGCCTACTCTGCCGCCCACCACCACCGCCACGGCAGCCATAATCTCCTCGAGCAATCAGCAGCTGCAGATCACACAGCAAACCCAACTGCAGAATCCCCAGCAACCAGCTCAAGATATGAGTAAAGGATTCTGCTCGCTGTTTGCCGACGATGGACGAGGTCTGACAAGTAAGTATCTATCCATCTTTTGTTTTATGAATACAAGGAAGTGTTACGGATATCTCTTTATCTTTTATCATTTATTCTCAACCCAAATGCTGATCAGTTACGATAACTTATACTACCTAAACAGTTAATGCAACGTAATCAGAGTATGCTCTTATCAAGAGCTGCACTATATCTCGTATTAGTAAGTCAGCATTTGAAACGATTGAGATTTCTGTTACACATAGCACACCTTGCGCTACATATCTGAATTCGGTTGTTAGGGAAGGAGTGATTGAAACAGCTGATAAGTGCTGAAGATAATACAAAACAGGAAAGATTTCACAAACCGCTTTTGAGTAGTTTACAAAAATTTTTTTTTTTTTTTTTGTGAAGTGCATTAGGTGCAGTGCTCTGCGTTCAAGGCTAAAGTCAACGCTTTTCAGCGACAAAACAGCGCCAACTTATACATATGCATTCCGGTTGGCTTGTTTATAAATGCTATGCAAAAATAGGCAACTTGGTGACGCGCGCTATTTAATGTGATTTGACGCATTGTACGATTTGATTGGTCAGTCGGTTATTCAGTCAGTCAGTCAGTCAGTTTACTCAGTCAGTTAGTCAGGCACTCAGTAAGTCACTCACTCAGTCAGCTAGCTGGTCAGTCGTACTGGCGATCGGTCGCTTTTGCCTTTCGGCTCGCTTATCTGTGGCCGCAATTTGCGCAAATAAAACTATTTATTTGTAAAGACACAACCTCCGCCCCGCCGACCTGCCCGCCGCTCGAAAAGTGCATTAGTAAACAATGTTCCGTTCGCTCGCTCGGCTGATAAGTGCACACAACCAGGTATATAATGCCTATATGGAGGGCTATATACCAGGGGGGGCGGATTCCGATTCCCATTCCCATCCGTACTTAACCGCAAGCCGGTTGGCGATGCAATTGCCCGGCACTTATGTCACAATTTGCCGGCATTACGCATACGCAGTGTTGTGTGTACGGAACCCCGGGGGATCGTTTATTGCAAGATTAGAGTTTGACGGTGTTGGTTGGTTTTGTTTTTAAGATTGAAGATCGCCGCTATGGAATGGCACTGTAAAGTGGGTTACCTTAGGTAATCAATTCGAACGTTCTGAATCGTGAATTATTGCGTATACGCCGCGTGTTACATCAAAGCCTATTTCTGATTTCATTGTATAATTGAAGTGATATACAATAGGCCTTATTAAAATTCTACCCTTGCCGTTAGCACTTTATTTTTGTTAGTTAGTTAATTGTTTTGTTTATCAGAATGGCAGGCTATAAACTGTGCTCTCTGCATGTTGGCGATCGTAAACATATTTCTATAATATTTTCCACTAGAAATCATATGATTAAATTATTTCGGAAAACGTCACCGATTGTTTTGCCCACTCTTTTCATTTCTCTATTGGAATATTTGTGTATTTCGAATGTTTTTTGTGCCCATCGAGTGAATTTTTCCACTCTTTTATTTTCTTTTTTATTTGCCTCTGCCGCCGCCTGGTGACAAAAACAGAAATATGAATATTAACTTGAGCCAATTAATATGCTAAGCGATGTGGCTGTCATCGGGGGGAGGCAGGGGTCCCCCCAAAAAAAAAAGAGTGAAAACCAGGGGCTGTGGAGAGCTGAATTTGTTGGCGCGTGTGCCAAGGTCCGTCGATGGATCAAGCGGTGCTGTCTCGCATGTGTCGCCTTTGTCGCCTCTCCAGATCCATTGGCCCCCAGAAAATGTGGGGGTATTTACGACACTTTCAAGTGGACCTGCAGCGTTCGTTTTCGCTTTCATTCGGCTACGGCCTCTTTGTGTTGACATTTTGCTGGGCCTGCAGACTCTCGGATGTAGAGATACAAGAGAGATACTCGTGCTAAACTTTACTTTACTTTCTTCTGGCGCATCGTCTATATTTATTTTCGTTGCGTGGAACGTAAATAAACAGGGGAAACGCCTCGGCTTTATTTTCGTCCCAAATCAGATTGCCTTAAGGGGATGATGACGATGATGAGTAGCCAGTGTTTTTATGTAATTCTTGTCACCGCGATTGTTTGGTATTTTTCCAAACACCTCAAATATTCCGTTCGTCAACCTAATCAGTTGTAACACTCGATCGCCTCGATTGCGTTCCCAAGGCGACTTACATACAGCACAGGCACAGATAATCAGCAGGGAATTCTTCTCGATGGCCAAGCTAAACTAAAGCAAGCAACTCGTTGGCAAACAAAAAAAAGAGTGCCACAGTGTAATTACCTTATGCTCTTATCCACTCCCAATCTACAAAAGCAAATATTTGTAACGATAGCACACGGATAGGAGCACTCGGGCCATAAATATCAATGGGCCGATACATTTATGGGCTTAGTCTGACTAACTCAGTGGCTGGGCAGTTATGCTAGGAGTGCGGATGGAAATTTGGGATCGAAGGGGAATGTGGGCAACGCACTTCTATCGTGATTAGCACGCGTGATAAGCACGCCCATCACGACCAGAAGCACAAATGTGGAATAAAAATAACAGACTGTCGGATGGTTGAATTGGATTCTCTGCTAATCACCCGGGTTCAAGTTCACAGCTGATATGGATGAGTCCCAGCCTGATTCGAGCTCTGTGCTTGTGACTGTGTAAGCTGTCAGTATTTTTTGGGCTCTTACATAAGGCTAAGCAGTCTTAGTAGTTCTAGATTTGCAGCAACACATCACGCCCTGTCTGTCCCCATTTTGGGGCTCACTTGTGATCTCTGCGGGCTCTTAAGTGCCCGTGTCCGTTGTTTACATATTCCGATTCTGATTTGGAACTACATACGTCACGTCACGAGTCGCCGTCTTCAATTGCAGATGATGGCATAAATTTATTTAAATTGAAGTCGTTTTGCTCCCGGGTTCTCGATTCTATGTTCTGGGCTTCTCTCTTCAATTGTCCCGAAGATTCCTCGCAGTCACGCGTTGAGCATACATTTTCGGTATGAATGAGTGCTAATGCGGCAACCTGTTCCCTCGAAAACTTTCGAATACACACGCACACACACGCCTCAAGTGCACCGAATGTGGCTCAAGTGCAGAGATGCCTTTCACAAGTTTCTCACGACCGACCTCTCATCGGTTGCACATAGAGAAACGTTGGGTTCTTTGCATGGCAGATGGAAAAGGCCTTGATAAGACACAAAAACATCAAGTAATCTCCAACAAATCTGTGCATCTAAGTAGTTACTTATTAGGTCTTTATAGTAAAATGCTTTTCGATGAATTCCTTTAGACGCAGTCCTTGCACAATATTTTTATACCCGTTACTCGTAGAGTAAAAGGGTATACTAGATTCGTTGAAAAGTATGTAACAGGCAGAAGGAAGCGTTTCCGACCATATAAAGTATATATATTCTTGATCAGGATCAGTAGCCGAGTCGATCTGGCCATGTCCGTCTGTCCGTCCGTCTGTCTGTCCGTCTGTCCGTCTGTCCGTCTGTCCGTATGAACGTCGAGATCTCAGGAACTACAAAAGCTAGAAAGTTGAGATTAAGTATACAGACTCCAGGGACATAGACGCAGCGCAAGTTTGTCGATTCAGGTTGCCACGCCCACTCTAACGCCCACAAACCGCCCAAAACTGCCACGCCCACATTTTTGAAAAATGTTTTAATATTTTTTCATTTTTGTATTGGTCTTGTAAATTTCTATCGATTTGCAAAAAAACTTTTTGCCACGCCCACTCTAACGCCCACAAACCGCCCAAAGCTGCCACGCCCACACTTTTGAAAAATGTTTTGATATTTTTTCATATTTGTATTAGTCTTGTAAATTTCTATCTATTTGCCAAAAAACTTTTGGCCGCGCCCACTCTAACGCCCACAAACCGCCCAAAGCTGCCACGCCCACACTTTTGAAAAATGTTTTGATATTTTTTCATTTTTGTATTAGTCTTGTAAATTTCTATCTATTTGCCAAAAAACTTTTGGCCACGCCCATTCTAACGCCCACAAACCGCCAAAAACTGTCCTTCGCACTTACACTAGCTGAGTAACGGGTATCAGATAGTCGGGGAACTCGACTATAGCGTTCTCTCTTGTTTAAAGTGTGACTGGGTTACTTGTTGACCGGGTGACTCGATGACTGGCTGGCTGGGTGACTGGGTGACTGGATCACTGGGTGATGGCCAAGAAACAGTCGCAGCTGCTCCGTCCTCTTTAGCCTTGCGTGTAGGCGCAGTTAGCCAGTTAGCCGCTAAATGCCATTCCCGGCCTTGCACCTTGGCGAAAAACAACACATTCGATGAGCTGTAATATATGGAAGCACTTTGCAAATATCTCATAAAATGCACTCCTCGATTCCGATATAGATATAGATAGACGGACCCCTGTGTTTTCGGTTCTGTTCAGTTCTGTGTGAGTCGTATTATCGTGCGCCATAATTTCTGTTGTTTTTTCCGCAAAAAGCTTTGGCAACGTTGAGTAGCACTCGAGTGCCATAATTACAAGTCACACTGCCGGGTTGGGGGCTCCATACAGCAGGGGTTTCGGGGGTTTGCGGGGGGGCTAGACCTTTGGGCCTGCATTGTTAATTAATTTGTTTGTGTCGAATGCAACGACCGCAAGAGCAAGCAGATGCCAGCTACAAGCTGTGCAAATCCCTTACACACCGCTAATCTGATCTTTATTGCCGCTTTCCTGAAAATGGCATTGGAATATGTTCTGCACGGAGAGAAAATGATGCATAGTGCAGCAGTATTACGCAGTATTGTCGTGCAAGAGATAACATGGTGTGACCATGCATGCAAATATTATGCCATAATTAGTTTATTTTAGTAGTAGTTATTTTAGTACTACCAAATAGTTGTCATAAAGAAATGAGATGTTATTTCTCGCCATGTGAAATGCACTGACTAAGCCTCATGTGGGCTGGTGAGGAGTCGCCATTTCTACTATTTTCTGGCTTATATGGCTGCCCGGTGGCAGTTGCCGCAGTTGGGATTTATCCGCATTATATATGGCTCTTTGATAGAAGTAAGCGGCCGAGCCAAAGGCAAACAATGCACTCGCACTTACAGTTTACATTCACGAACTTGGACTTGCATTTGAAATTCTATTTGGCCTGCTGTCTGTCCGTCGTTTTAGTTAGTTTTTCATTTCCATTTTGCAACTTAATAGTCGGCACACACAGGCGGTTGGGGCCAGTTTTATTAGCATACCATCTAGTATAGCAAACCCCATGACGGGAATGGTATTGGTATTGGGTGGGGATTGGGGATTGGGGATCGAGATCGGGATGAGTTGATAACTGAGGCTTAGCTAAGGAATTTCTACGTATGAGTGAACTCAGGTGACGCACAGGCCAATCTAGCGGGAAGATCGCGCCTGGTTCAAGACCCCATGCTGATAAGCGAACTTGCACCTGATCTGGGGCGATGCACCCGATAGTTACTTAATTCCGTAAAAAAAACCTGGAATCCAGCGATCTCTTATCGTTGTTGAGTTCCTGTTTCAGTAGCATTTGTTTTCGCATCGCTTCGCTTGCATTTATTCCGCGTACGTCAATAGGCCCGAAATGCTGATTAATGAGTCGTACGGCCATAAAAATCATGGCTCTGCTTCGATTCCACCGCGATGGCAATTGGAGCGACTAATTCACGCGGGGAACGCATTGCCTTCAATTAGATTCAATTGAGAGCTGTCAATTAGGGGCGACTCCGGCGGCGGGCGATAATTGAAATTTCGGCAGCACACATGCCACAATTAACAGTAGACCGAAAACCGAATTGAGATGTAGCACAAGTAGCGCAAGTAGCACCCCAACGCAAACTAGGTGAAACCGCCACTAACTGAATAACTGACTAACTGAATGTTTCTCTGTTCGATTGCAGTGCTTAAGGAAGAACCTGACGATTTGTCCCACCACCTGGCCTCCACCAATTGCATCCAGCTGGACGAGATGACGCCCTTCAGTGACATGCTGGTTGGCCTCATGGGCACCTGCCTGCTGCCCGAGGACATCAACTCCCTGGACTCGACCACCTGCTCCACGACGGCAAGCGGCCAGCACTACCAGAGCCCCAGCAGCAGCAGCACCTCTGCACCCAGCAATACCAGTAGCAACAGCAATAGCTATGCCAACAGTCCGCTCAGCCCGCTCACACCCACACCCACGGCCAACGCTAGCAATCCCAGTCATCAGCAGCAGCAGCAACAGCAGCATCACAACCAGCAGCAGCAGCAACAACAGCAGCAGCAGCAGCAGCAGCATCATCCACAGCACCACGACAACAGCAACAGCAGCAGCAACATCGATCCGCTGTTCAACTATCGCGAGGAGTCGAATGACACCAGCTGCTCCCAGCACCTGCACTCGCCCAGCATCACATCAAAGGTGAGTTTCCCCTGAACTCTAAGCATTGGTTATCCTTACTGAACGATATTTTCCCTCTATTGCCACAGAGTCCCGAGGACAGCAGCCTCCCATCGCTGTGCAGTCCCAACTCGCTGACCCAGGAGGATGATTTCTCGTTCGAGGCCTTCGCCATGCGTGCTCCCTACATCCCGATCGATGATGATATGCCGCTGCTAACGGAGACGGATCTCATGTGGTGCCCACCGGAGGATCTGCAGACCATGGTGCCCAAGGAGATCGATGCCATACAGCAGCAGTTGCAACAGCTGCAGCAGCAACATCACCAGCAATACGCCAACAACAATGGCTACCAGCAACAGCAACAGCAGCAGCAGCAGCAGCAACTGCAGCAGCAGCATTTCTCCAACTCCCTGTGCTCGTCGCCAGCCTCAACAGTCTCGTCATTGTCGCCATCGCCCGTGCAGCAGCACCATCAGCAGCAGCAGGCGGCGGTCTTCACCAGCGATTCCAGCGAACTGGCGGCGTTGCTGTGCGGTTCCGGAAATGGAACACTGTCGATCCTGGCAGGAAGTGGTGTTCCGGTTGCGGAGGAGTGCAACGAGCGGCTCCAGCAACATCAGCAGCAGCAGCAGCAACAGCAACAGCAGAGTGGCACCGAGTTCAGGACTTTCCAGCAGCTGCAGCAGGAGTTGCAGTTGCAGGAGGAGCAGCAGCAGCGTCAGCAGCAGCAGCAGCAGCAACAACAGCAGCAGCAGCAACAGCAGTTACTCAGCCTGAACATCGAGTGCAAAAAAGAGAAATACGATGTGCAAATGGGAGGCAGCTTATGTCATTCCATGGAGGATGCATTTGAGAATGACTACAGCAAGGACTGTAAGTATCTTGGGTGGCAGTTTGGGGATTTAGGTATTAAGCAATCAATTAGACATAATATGGCGGACTTTAGACAGATCACATAAAAAGGGAAGAATGTGCGACTGATTGGGGGCTAATTATGGGGTAGACATTTTACGACACTTTCTTTCTTTTAATAGAAAGCGGCATTTGATAGATTTAATAAAGCTGAATAGGATGATTTACGGCCCTTGGGATCTCTCTCTCTCTCTCTTTCTCCCATGCGGCTTTGAAAATATTCCACAATTTCGCCTCCTGCATTTGGAGAGGCCTAATTTTATGGCAGTTCCGCGGCTAAAAATAATATACGTGGAAACTTGCTTTATTTTTTATGATATGCTGCCAACGCACACGCACGCACTCCAACGCCTACATGTAAAAATAGAGGCAACCATACAGAAAAATTCCTCTTTTTAGTTGCGTGTCGCGGAAGATGTCACTCGGTTCAGTTGTGTGGTTGGGTTCACTTTTCCGCCTGCGGGAGCCGCGGGAGAGCTAATTGATGTGGGTCTGCGCGCCACTCCAGTGGTTTGAAAGCGCTTTGCGTAATATTCACACACTGCTCTCTTACCTTTGACACATGTCACGGCACGAGGACTGTGATTGATGCCCAGGAGCTGACGGAATCCGTGACACCAGCACCTAGCCTTGTCAATTGTATTGACTGCAAGTGCTGGCTCTTATGACAGGGTATATCGGGGAATATTGACAGATGTCGCTAGGCCTCTATGAATTTTCCACTAGCTAATCGTGGCTGATTTATGTCGCACACAGCAGGCGCGAGAATAGGAAACAAACTTTCTATATGAGCTACTTGTTGTAGTTATATGTAGAGTTGTAGATACTAAGATACTGAGTCAAAGGCAGAACGACAGAAGTATATATTGTGTGTGAATGTAGAATGTGCCCACTTATTTATGTGCAAAATGCTTGAGGCAGCCAAATATTATTGTTCTAAATTAGCACCAATGTCATGGGCAAAGGAATTAATTTTTGGCTGGCATTCGATTCAATAAATTTGGGGGATTATACTGCATATTTCTAATAAAGAGTCTTGGCTTCTTATTAACTTGAATTGCTCTTATTTTAGCCGCAAATCTGGACTGCTGGGACCTGATCCAAATGCAGGTGGTGGACACGGAACCCGTGAGTCCCAACGCCGCATCTCCTGCTCCCTGCAAGGTGTCTGCCATCCAGTTGCTCCAGCAACAGCAGCAACTGCAGCAGCAGCAGAACATCATCTTGAATGCAGTGCCATTGATCACCATACAGAATAACAAGGAATTGATGCAACAGCAGCAGCAGCAGGAGCAGCTGCAGCAGCCCGCTATCAAATTGCTGAATGGAGCCAGCATTGCGCCGGTGACCACCAAGGCCACCATTCGCCTAGTGGAGAGCAAGCCGCTCACCACGACGCAGTCTCGAGTGGCCAAGGTGAACCTCGTGCCCCAGCAGCAGCAGCAGCAGCAGCATGGAAACAAGCGACACCTGAATAGCGCGACAGGAGCATGCAATCCCGTGGAGTCGAAGCGCCTGAAGAGCGGAACCATCTGCCTGGATGTGCAGTCGCCACAGCTGCTGCAGCAGCTGATTGGCAAGGATCCTGCCCAGCAGCAAGCCCAAGCAGCCAAGCGAGCGGGCAGTGAGCGCTGGCAACAATCGGCGGAGAGCAAGCAGCAGAAGCAGCAGCAACAGCAGTCGAACTCGGTGCTGAAGAACCTGCTGGTCAGCGGACGCGATGTAAGTGCCGGTTACTGCATTGTGCCCATGCGGCCCAAGAAGCAGCTGGCCAAGGTCTAGGATCGAACGATACGAGACCCTTACCACCCGCCTCTCAATTAGCTAATGGAAGCACCCACAGCCGGCTATGATTAACAAAAACCAAGGATTGTTAGGCTAAGCGCATGGACAAGCCCATTTCTACAATTTGTCTTTGTAAATGGATCGATTTTATATTGCTAACTAGTGAATACGACTACCACTGCATCAGCTAAATTGTAAACTGTAAAATGTAACCAACAAGCAACCTCCTCCCGCTGCGAGAGGAAGGCGGGCCTAGTTTTAGTCCGTTTTTGTAGTCCCTAGACCTTAGTCCTTAGATATACATATATACATATATATATATTAGCGGATAGCTCTAGTCTAGATGTGTAAGAGAGCTGCAGTCGCAGCTGCAGCGTGGACTTTAAAATTATAAATTTGTAGACTATTTAAAATAGTGCTAATCGATCCGAACCGATCCGAACCGAAGCGGTCCGATCCGATCCAATCCAATCCAATCCGATGCGAGCCAGAAGAGCGGGATGGATCGGTCGAAAATCCTAACTAACTAAGTTGTAGCTTGGCGCGATTTGTTGATTTCTTTTTAAGTTACCGACCTAAGACCTAAACAAGTTGTTAAAAATCTTCTGTTCTGTTGAGCAATTCTGTTGTACATACGACGAGGAGCGGTAGCATTATACTAATCGAGTAGTTTTAGCGAGTGATCACCGTGCCGTAGCTGAGAACCATCACAGCGGATCGCAGACGCACACTCCGGACGTAGTTGTTTAGAGATGTAGAGGAAATGATTTGAGATGATGAGATGAGATGGGAGGAATGCGAATCAGAGAACGATTGCAATAAAATTGTAAACTATATAAATTCAAATACGGCAACTTTAAGTTTTTTACTGTGATAGCATTTGCTTTTGTTGTTTGAGTTACCGGCATCCATCAGGTTTATGTTCTAGACCTTATCCCTATGATTTCTGTTAACTTATTCGAGCAATTTGTTAGATGTGTAAGCTTTGACTGAGCAAAAGGAAGTAGCAGCAGTGCAGGAATACGGATATAAAAGATATATGATATATTATATATGATTGAAAGACAGAACGCGTTTGTTTTCGAGTTCATTTTTGGCCTTTTTGTTGATGAGTTGATGAAATAGCACGCAGTTGCACAAGCGGCACCCATGTAAATTGTCAAAATTTGTGAACGAAAAGTAGCAAAATTGAAAACTCAAATTCGAGCGCTGAAGGTACAAAAAACAAAAAATAAATAAAAAGTCAAGAAAAGAATATATCCCTAGAAGAATCAACTATAAGTTAGTCAAATATGCCTACTAATCTAGTAAAAAGTCAAAACTAAACAAAGTAAAACAAAACAGAACACAACACATATACATAGAGCAACTACTAGCAATTAAATAACAATCCTCGTGTGACGCACAGCACACACATCTTATAGATATAGAGTTATATAGAACCTAGAGTTAGCTGTAAAGATATAGTGCGTATATCGTATATAGAACAAAACTCGGGTCGCCACTGAAGCTTTAACCTGGCAGGAGCTTTCGTTTCTTATTAGTTGTCGTTTTTAATTTAGTTTGTAGTTCCTTTGTTTTGTTTTTTTATTAGCTTTAAATACATCTAAACGAACGAGGAGAAGTGATTTTCCAAAACGAAGAAAAGCCAAAAAACATTACCCAAAGCTGTGTTTCTTTTGATTTCGCCTTTCATTTTCTTTGATTACTTTTCGGGGGCCCTTGAATAATTAAAAACCTGAAAAGCCTATTGATTTTCCACCGCGTACTGACCTACATACATGCAAAGGGGATGTTCCATAGCAAAACATACGCATATCTATACGTATGCCAATGAATTTCTCATTGTGTCGCCTGGCAGCTTAATTAACTTTCTGAGACTTTCTCCATGGCGTGACTGACGCACATCGACGGCCATGCGACACCGAAATCATAAATATCCAGATGGCAAATACGCAGGGTATATATAAAGCCATGGAAGGCAAACAAATTTACACGCAACTAGGCCCGAATTTAAAATGCCAAGGCTCCCACTATTGACACTGCTTTATTGGCGCTGGCATTGAGTCCTTTGGCGCAGGATACTCGGCCAGGATACCCACATCCTTTGACATTCCGATAAGACCCGGCGGCAGCGCGTGCCGCATTCTAGCTTGAGTTTGGGCTTCCCATTCGTATTGATTTTGCACCTCCAACTCGCTGGTTAGTCCACCCATCTAACCATACAGCCATCCGGGTCTATCCTTTGCCTGTTTCACTTTCCTTTCCGCTGCGCACAGCTGACGCTCTTCTGCCACTTTCACTGCCACTTTCACTTTCACTCTCACTCAGACTTTCACTTTCTCCGCTGTTCTCGTGTTCTCTTTTTCCCGGACCCGCCGCTCTTTTGCTTCGCGGCACGTGTCTCTTATGTACCATGTACCATGAAAATACGCCCGGGTTTGGGCTCACTACCCGGCTGCTTTCATGGCCTACACGAGCTTCCCACTCTGGGCGGACTTTCTGCGTCACGGCTGGCACTTTTCCGTAGTCCTTGGTCCCTGCATTAATGAATCGCCTCCGACTCCTTCCTCCGACTCCGGTAATTGGCTGCAGCTTCTCCGGAAGCGGGGAAAGCGGACCCAATTTGCATTATGCTCGGGCGACACATGTGTGTCTACGTGGCCAAATATTTGGCCCTACTTAGGCAGCCTTCCTTTCCCATCCTCATTAGCCTTATTTGCTTTGTTACTTGTGTTTTGTGTTTTGTATTTTGTGTTTGTCCAGGAACAGAGCTTCTCTGGCTAAATAGAACAATTCATGGGAGAAATCGCCAGATAGATCAGATCGTAACCGCATCTACCTCGTGTGGCAAATCGAACAACTGAAACTGAAACCGAAACTACCTCCGGATCAGCCATCAAAATAGTAAAATAGCAAAAAAGCAAAATAGCAAAATAGCTGCTTAGCTAAATAGCAAAATACCAAATAGCAACCTCAATTAAACGAACGAAGGCCAAAATCGAAAAGCACACGTAAGGCGCCCTACTAGGAAATTATATTGTTAGCAAATCGACAAGCAATTCTCGAGATATTAACTAGACAAATACCAGACGACTTAGCATATATATTCCACTCGATAATCATTTAGTCAGAGCTCCGAACTGGGGTCTTGAGCATACTTGAGTAAAATAATTATAGCCCAAAAAGACTGCGAGCCGAAAACTCTGAAAAAATTAAATATACACATAGCGCGGAACTTATACATAGATCTAAGCAGGGATGTACATAGGAAACATGGAACGGAGCAAACACCAGAAGCTACTAAGTTAGTACTAGTAAGCTAGGAGCTAGTCAGCTCTCAAATTAATCGATGTGGCTTTAACTAAACTTAACTATAGGTCTCCTAGCCTATTCAGTAATCTAATATCTGCCTAATATTTAGCTACGATCGAGTTGTCGAGATAGTATTACAAGTCAAATTCAGATCGACTAACGATAACAATAACAATACGACTTTGTAGTAGAAGATCACGGATCCCAATCATCACATTTAGTTGCAATTTTTCGCGTTACGTATGACAGACGAGAGATGGGAATGGAAGGGGAATCGAGATGGGAAGTTGAATAGTTGGATAGATGGGTAGCTTTATCGCGACGGAGTGCAAATTCAAGAACGAGAATCGAACAGAAAGTACATACAATACCACAAATATACCACATATACCTCAGTACATGCATAAGTACGATCTTGTAGGTCGTTCGGGGTCAATCAATGGACCTCGAGCGGCGCTTACTTACATACCTCGTGTATACATATAACATTAACTAAAATATACATACATATACCTATCCTAAAAAACATATATGCCTATTCCAATGACTTTTGATAGTTCAATACACCTTAGTGAATGTTGTGCGACCCTTTGATAACGAGCGTTTTTTACTACCTCCAATTCTTGTTGTGTGTGTGTGTGTCTCGCATTTATAGCAATGAATTAACTAGGGAGCCCCCAAAAGCTAAAACCCAACTAAACCTAAACTAACTAACTAAATTAAAGCTAGCGCAAGTCTAGAGCAAATCTAGTGCAAGTAAATTAAAGTAAACTAACTAAATGTTGTGTCATTTTTATAGCCTACTTATGTGCGTCGAATACCTCGGAGAAAAGCTTCAGTAAAGTAAAGTAACGAAAGTAAAGTACATTTAGTGAAATTTTGTGAGTCAGTCACCTCAGCCAACCGAAACACACACAGCCTCTCCCCCTAAGCTACAGATTTATTGTGCAACTTTATTAGCTGTTATTTCGGGCTAGCAAATAATATACACCCTGACATATCCGTTTTCCGAACGAGTAGCTCCCGTTTTGGCCAACTCATCATAACTCAAAATGAAGTGAAACGAAAAGGAATGAAGAAGTCGAGGTGACAAGCACTTTGTGTGCATTGCAATTGATTTGGCGGCTGGCTGAATTTGATTAATGCTCCTGGCTGGAAATCTTTATCCATTGGCAGTCAATTTGAAGTTCCCACTCTCATTTGGCTCTGATTAATTGGGCTGGCCTGGTGGTGTTATGCAAAATTGTGTTATGACTGCCGGGATCAACAGGTCACAAAGTTCTATCTACAAGTGTATAACCTTTGTGCCAGGACTCATTTGTCAGAGTGGCGACAACGAATGACGAGTCGTTTTCACGGGGCATTTGCCTCTGTTTGCCACTGTTTGCCATGCCAACAAATCGCTTCAACCTCCTCCGGTTAACTTGCAACAATTACCAATACTCGTGTGTTTGTCCACACACAAAGCTTCTTATGTGAGAGCCAAAACCCGAAACCTTATCCCATTTAAACACCCTATCCCACACGAACACCCCACAAACACAAACGACACCGAGAATACCTCCAGTTCCACAAGATGTTAGCGTAATTTGAAAACTAGCCTTGAATTAGACTCGATTAAGGCAAACTAGTGTGTAAACGCCGCAAAGTATGCAATATTATACATATATACACCTATATACATAAATATATATATATATTATATATATACAAGATGTCAAGCAACTTATACATATACAAGCGAATGTAGTACGATACGATATGGCATATGCTGCTATGATATGATATGATATGATATCTGGATTATAAAGTATTTTAATAAACTTTTAATAAATATTTTAGTAAATCCAATAAACAATAAAGCCGAACCTCCAGCAAATCAACCGATGCCGCAGATAAGGGAATATTACCTCGGAGAAAAGCGGGAAGACTGTGTATTTTCTTCTTGGGATAACTTCGATAAGACATGGGCGACGTCGTTGCTTACAAGTTTTCCCTTCGATTTATGTGCATACATTGGCCCTCGAGCATATTTGTATTGACAGGTCAGCCTGGGAATTGATTAATCTCCATTCACCATTCAGCATTCAGCATTTTGTGTGTGTGTTTGTGTGCCACTGACTGGCAATTTATTAAAATCTTTTGATTGGAATAAATGATGCTGCCAGCTAATCAAGTTGCCCAAACTTGCGCCGTCCCTGGAATTGAATTCCTTATTGTCTTGTCTTGTCTCCTCGACTCAAGACACTTGAGTATGCCGAGCACATCCAAACACACGGATAACTTTCTGTCTCTTATCTCGGGATTTTCGTTTTACTTTCTGGCCAAATTTAAATCTTTCGCTTCGTTTGCCCCAAATAAATGATGAATGTTCGCCACACACGAGCGCTGTGCCAAATTTTACTTCTAAAAGGAAAGCTTACCAACAATTTTGGAAATATGCCTGGCGACAATTGCATTACGTATACGCCACGTTGTCTCACTGAACGAGATGGCTGCATGAGTTATTCAAGTTTATTGCTTATTGATTTCGGGCCACAGTTTTCAATTTCGATTTCAATTTCGACATCACCTCGTTATGAAGGGCCTGGGAAATAAGTAGGCAATCCTTTCGTGCGTTTTCCCAGGAGTTTTTCTATGCGTTGCGTTGCGTTACGTAATAAGAGTCGAGTTGTGGAAAATGTTACAGTAGTCCTTAAGTACTTTTGCTGCCTACTTTTCTCTTTTATTGTGCGGTGACAGCAGATTTTTCTGCAGAAACTTGGCAGCAACACGCGGCCGAAGTGAAAGCAAAGTTTCGCTTTAATTGCTTTTGTTTTTCTATTGGACTTTCGTGAACGCCGCATGGGCGTGGCACGTACGCAACGAGGCGTCGTTGAAATGCGATGCCATAAAAAAAGAGAATCCAATTAGGCGGCTTTAAAGGCGCAGAGTCCTGCAAAGCCAACTCAGCAGAACAGCAGAAACACTGGGGAAATCCGCCATAAAGTCGGCCCAAAGCTCCTCTCTAAGACATCAAAGTGATGGAGCGGCGGAGGATTGGCAATTATCGTAATGCCCTGGCATTTCCGGAAACCTTTACCAGGACAATGCCGTCTTTATCTAATAGTTTTCGCCTGTTCCGTGGCACCAATTGACTTTAATAATTTATTAGAGCATATTAGACCAATAGCTGAGTTCTGGCTGGCATGCCACACAATATATCAAACAATAGGCCTAGTACACGACTCCTGTGTCCTGGGGGGCAGTGCGCGTGCCACTGGAGCTGCTCATCATTTCGTTACGCATACGCCCTGTCGTCCGTGGGGCGGGCATAAATGTTATTGGGTGTTTCCCCCCATCGCTGTCGATGATGTGCCCGCGGGAGCTGGTTCTGGGCTGGCACAGATGTTGTGGCTCCGACTTTCACTTTCTTTGTCGCCTACATTGTTTGTCCATCGCTCAACTTACAGCACTTTCGCCTTCAGTTTCGCTTTCGTAATTGCTGCAATTAGCACTGGCTGCAGTCGAAGATTGCTGAAAGCTTGGCAAACAGAGGGCAGGGGTGCGATTCAATGGACTGCACGTGAACCCTTGTCCACTGGACATCATCACACCCGTTCGGGTAATTCTTGGCAGCTCTATCTTCGTCACGGCCGTTGTCAAAGTCGGCACAGAGAGAAAATGCAATTATCTTTAAATATGAACGTTTACATCAACATTTATTAATGTACTTTAGAATTCGATGCTAGCATGTTACTTTCTCTGTATAAGAAATGCAGGCAGCGGTCGAAATTGATATATTCCCCACTTCCTGTCAGTCAGACTGGCGGGAATGGAAATGGGTACGGACTGGTGGCTCTCAAAGCGAAAGTGGGGGCGTTCTTTGTGTCAATCCGCAATCCAGAGCATAATAATGTCCCGCCGCTGGATTCTGTTTCAGCGCGAGCAGCAGGACCCATTCCCAACCATCATTAAAATATGATTTATTGCCGGTTTCCCAGCCCCGAGAGGGGTGGACTTTTGCGGCCTGGCTTTTCACTGCCTGCCGTTGGCGGCTTTCCCGTGGCTTTTCCACAGGGACTCCTAAGGCTTGAGCTTGTTTAAACGAGTGACTTTGAGCATCTTCATGGCTCCGACTTAGGTCTGTTTTTCCGCTCGATTTTCGCTTTACTGTCAAGGTATCAAAATTTCTTTGCAGGTCCCATCGAGTTAATAGGCCGACATTTGCATAGGAATAGCTACGAAAAACACAGTAGCAAGTTGCGTTCTCCAGGGATTCAGTTGCTGGGGGAATCGGGGAGTAACTTGGCTGCAAATCGGTTAATTTAAATTAATTTAAGCACAGATTGCGGTACTTAAGGCATAATTGTAATTTCAATTGTAAGCTATAAGTTATGAATACAAATAAGTAAGGATTAAGTAAGGCAATTAAGAAAATCGATCCATTTACCCAAACAAATGTGTACTAATTAATCCTTGTGTACTTAAAGAAAAGTGGAGTGCTTCCTATACAGAAATAAATAAACCAACTTTGTGTTCTAATATTTAAAAATGTTATCTCAAAACTGTGCTAATTTTTACTTTTTCTGTTTCTTCGTTTCTGCCCCCCAAAAAACAGAATGACGAGTCCGAGGCAATGATAATCGATGAGGACAACTCCCTGGAGCAGCCAACTCCACTGGGCAAATATGGCTTGCCCCTGCACTGTCACACGTCCACGTCGTCGGTGCTGCGGGACTACCACCACAACCCGCTGATCAGTGGCACCAACTTTCAGCTGTCTCCAGTCTTCGGAGGCTCCGACTCTGGCGGAGGTGACGGCGAGACCGGTTCAGTGGTTTCCCTTGATGACTCCGTGCCCCCTGGCCTGACAACCTGCGACACGGATGCCTCCAGCGACAGCGGCATCGACGAGAACAGCCTGGTGGATGGATCATCAGGGTCACCGCGTAAGAGGATGCTCCCAAGCTCCATCAGCACTGAACAGGTTGAGTGTGCAGCACGCCCTTCGCAAGTGGTGACTCCAGTGAGCCAGAAGTCGTTGGAAGAGGAGCTCGACGGATGCGCAACTGGCAGTAACGCCCCCAGCAGGAAGACTTCCATCTCGTTCCTGGACAGCAGCAATCCACTGCTGCACACGCCGGCGATGATGGACCTGGTGAACGACGACTACATCATGGGCGAGGGTGGCTTCGAGTTCAGCGAGAACCAGTTGGAGCAGGTCCTGGGTTGGCCAGAAATCGCCTAGATTCAGTACTTTAGTAGCATGCACTGCATTTGACAGTAGGCATTTTTTTTTGGCGAAGGACTAGAGAGAAAACATTGAAATTAAACTGAGCATCGAGAAGGAAGCTAACCAAAAGATTGATTTTGAGCCTTGCGTGAAAGTACGAACCCAACTTGACAACCGGACAGGACCCATGCCCACCAACCCCCAAACCAGATCGAACACTTGACCTCTGACCCCTGACCCCTGGCCGCGACACCGACCCCATGCTAACCGACACATTTACAAACAGGAAGGGTTAATCACACTTGAATAGTTTTGTAGCCATGTTAACTGCCTAGAACAGAAGAATATACACGTATGTAATTTAGTCTTAATGTTTTTCTATATGCAAACCGTTTTACACAACAAATGGATGAGGAGCAACATAGCAGAGGAGGTGGAAAACCAGTCGAAACATAAATATAAACCTATAGTTTACAAGAAGAGAAAAAAAAAAACGTTGAAAAATGTTCATAGTTTTTTGCTGGAAGGCTCAAAGAAGTTTTTTGGTGATGGTTGTATTCTGTTTTATAACTTTCAAGCAAAAATGCTGTGACGACAAAAAAAGTTTTTGAACACGTTTTACAATAAATATTAAAAAAATAGAAAAAAAACTAAAAAAAATCTTATATAGTTATGTAATATTTAGTTTAAGATTTTAATTTCAATGTTTTCAAGTGCTACAGTGAATGCTTGTAGTAATTATAATATTTTTAACATTAACTAATTGAACTAAGTGAAAATTGTAACCCATTCAGTTGATCTTAACTTCAGGCTATACTTTTGAGCATTTCTATAAATTTACTTTGTGTCAAACATTTTCAATCACTTACGGATTTCTTATTCCTGATTACCAATTCTTTATGTAAATTAGTTATAATTCTGTCTAAGGCGCATCATACAATACAAACTGTTTGCTTGCTTAAATCCAAATTTATATCCAAATTCAATCAATGTTCAGTGTTTCCAAACTTGTTTTAATATATTAATTGGCAAAATAAATCTAGAATTCATTTCGATGAAAGTTGCATGCATACAACTGCGATTCTTTGTTGAACTTGGGAGGAAGTGGGTTTAGTTTCTACAGAATTTAGTGGGATGAATTCAAATGAACAAATAAATTCGCCATCGACGTTTAATTCGCCTCAACGCTTAGCAAAGACACGAACCAAGGGCAGTAGTATTATGTACGCTGTAGAATTTATGTAAAATTTGGTAAGAAAACATCAGTCTTATTAAACATAATAAGGAATAATTACATTTACTTAATACACTAAATAAATAAATGTGCTACTTGAACTGTACGTTATTTCGCAACAGCTCCATGATCTGCTCTTCAGGCGCTACCCACTTGCATTCCGGATATTTGATGGCGCAGTGATGGGGCAAGTTCGCCTTTCCTGCTTCGATGGCGTCTCGAAAAGCGGACTGATCCAACCAGGACAGCAGCCAGGACCACTTGGTGGCTCCATCCAGCAGATGCTCGAAGTCCGAAGCCTGTCCTTTGATCACCTTTTCCCCTGCGTTGTGGGTCAAAGTGCAAATGGATTTCAGGAGACAGGCGGTTAGATCCACGTCGCTCTTGAGGAAGGTCCGCTCAATTATGCCCAGAATGTTGGGAAGAGTGGTGGCTATTTAAAAACAAAATAAATAGAACTTGTAAGGAATCTATCTATTGAACTTACCCACTCGATCTCCAGTTTCATTGCGGTAAATCAGCTTGAAGTTGTCCAAGATTCCCGGCAAACTGGGGTTATCATCGAAAAGTCCCCGGGCGGTGGCATTAGTAGAACTAGGTGCTGGTGTGGATGTTGTCTCCTCTTCCTCTGAAGACATGGGCTTGTGTGTAGAAGAGTTACCGAAAACAGGACGCTGGTCATGTCCTGTGATGGCCTCCAGTCCCAGGCTCCGGATGAGGTGACCCACCAGGACTCCACCGGCCACCACAAGACCGCAGCTCACAACAGCAGCGGAGTTCACGACAACCAAAGGCTGTGAAGAGAAATGCTTTAAATCTGTGCCTTCCCCACAATAGTTGCCCATTACCTTTGGTGGAGCATTGCGCTTTCGCTTGACAGGCACCTCCAGAAAGGGCACTAGATAGTCCAGACCCAGGGCTATGTGTTTTCCCACTGCATCGAAGGATATCAGCTTGAATCCTTGTCCAGGATGCGGCCGGGTTCCGTGCTGCTTGGCAAGCTTCTCCGGTCCTTCCTCCTGCTCAGAGTCCTCCTCGCCACTGGCGGCCCAGATGACGGCGCAGCTGGCCAGGAGGGCACATGTCAGGTACAATAGCTTCATCTCTCCGCTGGCAGATCCGTTCGGGTGCGTAGTCGATGAGCATTTGAATCAATTTGCCAGGTGGTGTCACCAAAAGACTTCTCATCCACCGCCGTCGATTTGCTTGGCTGGAGTAAGTGTGCACTGAGGGAAAATATTTATAACATGATAAAAGGAATAAATTCACGAATTGAACCCGTGTAGAAAATATTAAGTTTGAAAATGCTGATATTAATTATTTATAAAAATTTAAAAATATACTTGAACTGGTACATTGATTAGTAGCTAAAGTTACTTTTTCATATCATATCTTATATCCAAAGCATATGAAATGTTTTTCAGTGTAGTTACCGCTTGGCTGCCTGTTGGCTGCCATAATTTTGGACTGCGACTCCAGTTTCCAGTTGCCACCCGTGACTGGGAAACAAAATGCAGCAAAGTGGCGAGTGTGACATAACAGCAACGGAGGTGCGAAAACGATTAGCTGGAGGAAGTGGAGGAGTGTCGGCAGATGAAAGCGGAAGATAGCAAAGCTACCTTCTCTAATTGGGGGAGAAGTGGCCGAAATTAATCCAATTTTCCGGCATTTCCATTATATAAGCAAACATTCGCGTGGAGTAAAGCAGGTAAAATATTTTGGATGGTTCTTTTTTATTAAAAATCTCTATCTTACAATAACTTACGAATACTTATGCTTAATCTCGAAGTCAATAAATAATTAAATATAACAATGTTTACGGAATGAAACTTTTGGTGTTACTATCCATTGAAGAACTCGGGAACCCTTGGTAAACTCCCAGACTTCCAGTTGAGCTGATTGGGCCATTTGCAACTGCGATATGTGTGGATACAACTGCGACTACTTCTGGCTGATTGGATGGCGTGGTAAACTGCAGTGCCATCGACGATGGAATGCAACCAGGAGGAGCTGAAATGAGGAAGGTGGATTAACATATTCTTAACTTCGAGGTATCAAACTCCTAGTTACCTGGTCAATACATTGAGAGCCCGGGCATATCCAGATGATAGATTTTGCTGCAGATACTGACAGATCATCCGCTGCACACAGGCGGACACGTCGATGTTGTACTCCTCCAGTTGCGACTCTACCGCATCAGTCAGCCGGCGCACTGTTCCACAAAGGATATGTATAGTTGGACCCACAAGGAACTTATACCACATGAACTTACCGCCTCTGTCTGGAGCGGACTTGTAGCCATATCCATTGCCCAGCGAGGTGATCACCAGTGGGGCTAGTAGTAATCGAACCACAGCAGCTATAACTGCTCCAGCGGCCACAACAACTGCGGTGTTGACCAAAGCTCCAGTTCGCAGATTCAGTAGGTTTTGTACAGCATTCCGAGCCAGATGCATGCTCCTCTTCACGGGAACTTTGAGGAAGGGAACGATGAACTCCAACTCCACACTCACATCCTCGCCGCTGGCATGGAAATGGAAGCCACGACCCTCGCGATCCTGTCCAGCATTCTCCCCTGCATCCAGCTCAAGTTCCACGTCCATTCTGCCGCTGTGCTGTCGCGGTTCAAAGTCACGGAATCGCAGCATTCTGGCACTGGCATTGCCGTAAAAATCGCCGTAGCTCAGCTCACTCCCATCGACACTTTCGCCGAAGAAAGCGAGCTGTGGAAACAGGGCCATTATACCCAGCACATGGAAGATCCGCACCAAGCACATGCTGTCGCTCCAGCGGCTGAAATTCGTCTGATTGTCACCCCCAAACGCGGCACTCGCTTGGGAGCCCACTCCATGGAGTCGGAGTCGGAGAATTACATGGCCCACGCACCGGCAATCAAGATATGATATTCATTTAGTCGGAAAACCAAGGCGTAAGACGGAGGCGCTTCTTCAACGCTTCGTGGCTCCCAAGTGGGGAATTTGGCGAATTCGCGATGCCAAATGGCCAACGATCGATGGAATAACGATAACTGATTCGCCGTGGATAAGGAAGAAAGCATGCAAACTCAAAGAAGTGATTCAACAAGTTTGAATTCGCGCAGATAGAGCAGGTGCAGCAGTCCACAACGGCAGACACACTTGGAAAAATCTATGTACATAACATAGCATAGGTAATGGTAATAGGTAATAGGTAATGCATATTTCTCGCAGTGCACTGGCAATCTCAGATAAACTCTCCTTATTAGAAAGACATTTGTGGAAATTTGCATATTCCGCGAAGTGAACTCACTCATGGGCTGCAGTTATGTCACTTGCAGAGCCACGAAGGTTGGGTAAACAGATCGCAATTGAGCAATAGCCCACTTGTTACCCATTTCGACCAGGTTTTAGATGGTAAGTGCGTTAACGTGTTAAGGTTAGATAAACAAACTAGCGCTGGAGTAACGACCCCGAGTTTAAAGTGATATATATATGAAGTAATCATAGGAGAAATACGATCTGTGGTATAATGATGGGTAGGGCTTGAGTTCAGATGGGCTTAGGTTAGATAAACACATTTAAGGTAATTATAGCACATATGATTAGTGGTTTCAAGCTACATACATTTAAAATATATGTATCTTATTATTAAGATGGTTTATTTGCTAGTTGATGATAGTGTAAAGTAACCTGCTTCGGTTAGAATCCTCATTAGGTAAACACGTTGATTGCAATTTTGCGTTTATTAAAACTTATAATTTAACGCGGTGGACTTTAAATTGGAACATGGCCAGGCTGAAATGGTATTGGGACAAGGGTTTGGGAAGTGGATGCATTGGCGACCCGGATTGGCGAAATCAGCGGATGGAACTGTCGGAGGAGTGGGGACCGAGGGTGGGATCGAATCGGACCATCTTCTTCGTTCTCCGCTTGACCCTTTGGCGCTGTCGCTCATTGGCCAGTTCCCGGGACCAAGGCTCCTGGCGCTGTGGTGCTGTGGGCGGATAGGCGGCCTGATCCAGGAGGCGCATGTGGTTGCCAGTCAGCGGCAGTTCGGAGTCGGTGCTGTAGCTGGGAGGACTACGCATGGGCTCGATCAGTCGTGCCTTGTTTTGGATGGCGGCATTATTGACGCGGCTGTAGACACTGGAATCCTGATGATCCAGGCCCGAGAAACCACCAGCCACACGACCGGGAACGGGCTTCTTCTTCTTGGGCTTTTTCGGAATGTTTCGCATCTTGGGCGGCTTGGGCTCCTCCTGGATAACGCCCTTGCCATAGATCCAGTTGAAGGGCTTCTGCCGCTCGCCCATCACACAGCTCTGGTACTGGACCGTGGCATCGGGCATGTGGGGATACAGGCTGGGATTGACCCAGTCACTCTCGTTGTACTGCGTCTCGCAGTGCTTCACATGGGAGGTCTTCAGGCGCTCCGGACGCATCAAACCCGCCGGCGGAGTGACCCCAAAGTCGAACTCGTCCTCGCTGTCGGAGGTGTCCGTTAGGACGAGTTGATCCTCGCAGGAATCTATCTTCCGACGCTCGCACTCCCGGCGGACGTGGTACAGCAGCCTCTTCTTGTCCACGAAGCTGCGGCAGTAGCAGTTCATCAGGGTCTTGTGGCAGGAGCACTTGCTGAATCCCATTCCCTTGAGGCAGCGCTTCAGGTCGCGAATTTCCTTCAACAGTGGGTTCTTCACGATCCGGAACTGCACGGGCTTCATCTTCACGTAGGGATTGGCGGAGCGGGCGAGCGTCTTGGCATCCTTGAGCGGTCGCAGGGTAATGGTGTACACATCGTTCTTCTTCTCTATGTGCAACGTGGGCACCTGCACCAAATCCTCGGCCTTCTCACCCTGCGGCGACTTGGGCGACTTCTTGTGCTTGTAGTAGGACATGTACTTGGACACGGGCACGTTGTCCACGGGAAAGTCCCTGAGGAAGTAGCTCATTAGGCCGCGTATGGAGCGTCGTATGGCGCCGGGTCGCCAGCCGGGCTTGTTGGCCAGCGGATGGGCGGTCCACAACCAGCCCATGTGGCCGGGAACCTTTGTGTCTGCCACCGGGGTGGCCATAATTGGCTTGGGTCTCTCCGCCGGGCGATACATGGAGTAGTACCTGGACTTGAAGGGTCGCTTGACCCTCGGGCGACGCTTCTTCGCCTTTCGCGGCTTGCCGCAGACATCCTCCACTGGCTCCAGCTCCTTGCCAGCCTTCGTCCTTTCCGGCGATGCAGGACGACTCTGGCGCTTCTTGTGCGCCTTGGCCATGGCACAGGCCTCCGTGCAGATGTCCTGGATCTTCTGGGTCTCATCCGCGGCCTTCACATTGAACAGATCCCGCAGCTCCGCAAAAACCTTGGCCAAATCTTGCGGCTGCGATGGACCTTCTTGAGCAATGGGAACTTTGGTGTCCGAGTGGGTGGCTTTGGTGTTGGACTCGCGAATGCTGCGCCGCAGTAGCTGGTAGTCCTTCACTATCGTTTCAAAGGCTTCCGAGGTGCGTTGAGCATCCGCATGATTATCATGTGCCGAACATCCTTCGACCGAACCCATATCGAAGCTGAGGCTCTCCACGGGATTATCCAGATGGTCCAGCAGGATCTGCTGGGCGGTGGCCTGCTCGTCGTAGGGTCGCTCCTTGAACTCCGGCACTGGCTTGTAGCCACAGCTAGGACAGGCGGCCACCTTGGGCAACCAGGAGACATCCTCGCCGCAAAGGATGCAGGATCGGGTGTTGCTGATGTGCATCTGGCGCAGTTTTGGCGAGGAAACCTTCTGGCACAGCCGGTTCACATTACCCTCACCCAGAATGTTCTGTTGGCAGGCGGAGAACTGCGTGGCAGGACCTGCCGGTGGCTCGAAGGTCACACAGCCGTCGTCCACGTTGGGACAGGAGTACACGGGATAGGGGCCAGCCATGTCGACCAAACGGGGAATGGGATCCTAAGGATAACCATTTAGAAATAATCAGGAACGCTGGTTGTCTGGCTTTACCTGACACTGAACGAAAGTCTGGAGCTTATCCTCACTGCAAGGGGGCGAATCCTGCGGCACCTCCGCATCACTGGGCATGAAACCCGCACAGGGATCAATGGAGGAGGTGGACATGAAGGACGCGTCCTGCAGATCCACATTCATGTTCGGAAAACAGCCCCGCTCCTGGCCGCCCGCCAATCGTCCATCGACCGCATCTCTATTGAAGTTCAGGTGCTATCGCATTCAGGCTGCTCGAGGATCAGGTCCTGGTGGCGTTACTTACTCTTTGAGGGTCTGGCAGCGCATCTGCATGGCGAAGCGGATGTTCATTATGCCGACGGTGCATCCCTTGCAGGTCAGCTCCACATTGGCATCGTGCACGATCTCCTCGAACTCGTTGATCATGCGGCTGACCACCGCCGCCGGTGGAAAGTAGCAGCCTCGCGCTGGAGAGGATTAAGTGAGTGACTTGACTACGATACTGAGAATCTCTGCGGCCTTACCAATCTCCTTGCGCAGATAGACCACGGAAATATTGATGCCTTCGGCCAGCTGCCTCTGCAGGCACTCGGCCTCCATCTGGAATGTCTTGTCCGGATTGAGAGGCAGACAGTTGACATTGATGCTGCTGGAGTCGAGGCAGATCTTGCAGCCACGGCACACATTCGCCTTGATCTGCAGCTTGTCCTGGCACTCGAAGTCCCTGCCGGGCATGTTGAGCTTCTGGACAATCATCTTGGCGGCAAAGCACCGCATGTAGTCCCGGTTGGGCTTGCCCTTCTGGCCCGGAGCCGGGCACCTGGGCTGGTAGACCTCTTCCCGGTTCTTGACGGGGCAGGAGGAGCAGCAGCACGCGCCCTTTCCCTTCTTGTCCTTCTCCGGGGCCTTGCCCTTCTCCTGGTACGTGGAGCAGTGCATGTAGTCCGCCTTGCAGCTGGCCAGCCGGGTGCTGATCATTCCGCGGTGCTTGTAGTACGTGTCCCAGTTCATCAGCTCCTCCACCGGCTTCTCCTTCCGCTCCACCGGCTCCGGCTTGCACTCGAACTTCTCCATCCTGGCTGGTTGGTAATCGAAAACCGGGTCGTCCACGAGTTTAAAAATTTGGTTGCACAAATAATTTTAAAAAGAGCACGAGGTACGTCACGAGAATTCACATAAAAGTAAGCAATTTGTAGAGAACTTGAGCCTGAAGCGATCGACCTGAACTTTCAATAGAGAATGAGCTGGCTTTCCGAATCCGCCTGTAAGGCCCGGGTGAAGTAAGACTCATGGCCTCCTGGGTTTAGGTACCTGGAATTAGGTTAGCATAGAATCCTATTGTTTTAATAAATCCCAGTTTCCACAGATTGTACAACTACTGCCCCAAAGAAAAGTACAATTTAATTACAGGCAATTTCTGCCGGAGCCGTCATTTATTCAAAGATTTGAAGTGTACTTGTGTTTGCTTAAATCAAGACAACTGGACTCCGCCTTGGAGGTTAGTTTGACCTGTGCCAAGGTCTGTTCAATGGCGCTGGATCAAATCGCCTGGGATCATCGTAGCCACCGACATTTCGGAAGGGCAGCTGCTTGCGCGGCTTCTTCTTGGGCGGATTACGCAGGCGCGGCTTCGGTGGATCCGCGTGGACATTGCCCTTGCCGAAGATCCAGGGGAACATCTTCTTGCGCTCGCCCATCACGCATCCGCCGTACTGGACCAACATGTTGGCCGGATGCGGGTACATGGTGGGTGCGGCCCAGTCGTGATCCACGTACTGCGTTTCCGCGTGCGCCCTGTCCGGCTGACGCACCCGGTCGGGCTTTATGACTCCAGCCGGCGGAGTAACCCCAAAGTCGTACTCCCGATCACTGTCGTCGTCGTCGCTGTTGGGCGAGTACACGAAGGTATCCGAGTTGTTGGGCCAACCACGCTGGCGACACTCCTTCTCCACTTCGTACTGAATCCGCTTCTTCTCGACGTGACTCCGGCAAAAGCAACTGGCCACCGGACGACGACAAGTGCAGGGGGCGAAGCCCTTGTCCTGAAGGTTCACCCTCATCTGGCGGAGTCCGGCTGCCATGGGATCCTTAGTGATACGAAAGACTACGGGCTTCATATCCGCATAAGGGTTGGCACTGGAGGCCAGGGTCTTGGGATCCTTCAAAGGACGCAAGGTGATGATGTACTCATCTCCCTTCCGACTTATGTGCAGCGTGGGATGCTGCACCAGTGGCTCCTCCAGCTCCTGGGCCTTGCGGCCCTTGCGGTGTCTGTAGTGGTAACGCGACAGACAGATGTTATCCACAGGGAAGTCCTTCAGAAAGTAGGACATTAGTTGGCGGATGGGACGCGAAATGGCGCCTGGGCGCCACGATTTGTGGCGCGCCATCTCGCTCTTGGTCCACATCCAGCCCATGTGGCAGGGAATCTTGCAGTAGCCCGTGTGCTTGCTGCCCGAGATGCAGTCCACATGGCCGATGCGGGAATCCTTGGACTCCCTCTTCAGCTTAAGGAAGGTGTAGCTGCAAGGAAATAGGTTTATCCATCTGAATACAATGTGCATTAATGTATCTCACCATCGGGACTTCTTGTGGTGGGTGCGCTTCTTCTTGGAATGCATTTTGGGTGGCTTGGGATAGGCCTTGTCAATCTCGGCCAGCGTCTTCTGCAGCGCCTTCCTGGCCTTCCGGCGCGCCTTGGACGACTTGCTGTTCCGGCAGGCGGCATCGCACTCCTTCCTCAGCTCCTCGGCCACCGCATCCGCCTCGTCGGCTCCCTTCTTCTTGCCGTACATGTTCCGCATCTCCGTGAAGATGGACACCAGTTGAGAGCGACGCAGTGAGGTGTCCGAGTTGTTTTGCCTAACGTCTTTTTTTTCCGTTTGGGATTTGGCTGCAGCTTGAGGTTGAGCCTGTGGCAGTGGCTCCGTCTTGCACTCGTTTTCCTTGAAGAAGTTATCGCAGAGCTTCCGGATGCGACATCGCGTGCAGGGCTTTCCGCCTTGGCAGCCACATTGCTTCGGCACATTGGGATCATCCTTATCCAGGGATTTCCTGATGCTGTCGCCCATGGCCTCATTATCCACCGACGCTCCGGACTGGTCCAATACACAGGGCTCCTTGCGCAGGCAGTCCCTCAGCAATTGCTGGGCAGTGGCCGTGAGATCGTATGGCTTCTCGCTGGATGGTATGTCCTCGAAGGTTTTGTAGCCGCAGTAGGGACAGGCGGAGATCTTGGGCAGCCAACTGATGTCGGAGCGGCAGAGCTGGCAGAGATTCGGTGGCTTGTAGGGCTTCTGTTTCAGAACGGGCTCTTTTACCGGGCAACTGCCCAGGAGCCTTCTGCGAGCGCCCTGCTCCATGGAGGCAGTCAAGGATAGGGCCTTCCTCCTCCTGGGAGGCTTTTCCGCCTTAAACTCATTGCTGTCACAGGAGGAGGTGTCCGTGCTGGTACTCGGCTGCTTGCACTTGCAGTGCCAACAGCGAGACTTCTCGTGCGAGTCTGGAGGACTGGGCACCTTTATCTCATCCAGACCCAGTTCATCGATGAGCTTCTTGAGCGCCGCCTTTTCCCTCTTCTTCTGCGTTCCCACATCCGTGGGTAATTGCATTCCTTTGAGGAAACAACCACATCTGGAGGTGGCACCTCCTTTGTTGTCCTGACCCTCCTGATTCTGACTGGCGGCGTGTGGACACTGGAAGGGTGCGCCAGCGTGCGACATCAGGCGCTCGTCCGTGATGCAGCTGTTCGTGGCACACTTTCCGGAACGACCCAGGGTGAAGATGATGTCCTTCTTGTTGATCGACTGATCCACGGGCCTGCACACGTCATAGCAGCCAAACGGAAGCAGCCCGTGGCTAAGGAGGATTGTGATTGAAATGCTACATTTACCCACTACCACTACTTACTTTATTTCCGGTGGTGCGGAGCTGATCTTCAAGAGCAGCTCCACCTCACCCACTCGGTCGGCCTTGGGCCCCTTGGTCAGCTTTACTGTAACATTCTGGGTGACCGAGCAGGTGGGGTCAGTGAGCTGGCGCAGAATGGGGGTGTCCAGCATGGCGTTGCCCGATCCAATGAGCTCATCGTTCTCCTTGAGCGTCACGCCCACGCCCTTGGAGGTGAGGGCGCCTATCAGCTCGCAGGGACTGGTGGTGAAGCCACCCAATGCATCCGCGGGAAACTGATCCACGAAGATGCGCTCCATGGACAGCTCCTCGAAGTCCTCGAACAGCCGCACCGAGTAGATGGGCCTCGAACCAGCACTGAAACTTGCCGACTTCCGGGGGACTGGCAAGGTGGAGTTCACCAGGATTACGTCAAAGACATAGTACTGCGTCATGTCGATGCTGTTGGGTAACTAACTATAGCTAAAATCAGTAGAAAATTTCATTCACTCTCTAGAGATTTGGCTAAAAACTTATTTAATTTGTTTTTTTATAAAAGTCCAGTCTGAATAAAAGCGATGTGTGCAGGAACAGATATGTGAATAAAATGGCAAAATGTGTAAACTAGAGTTTGTCAAATCAGAGCTGTGGCAAAGGTCACTTGGGTTCAACAATTCTTGTATCTACCTATTCGATTTGGTAACTTAATAAGCCAAATTACTTATCAACTCGGAAGAGATTGCCTTGTTTAGTTCCATAACTGCCAACATTTGTGCACAATCTTCAAACACTAAGATTAGAAATGAACTCCGACCGTAGGTATAAACTGCTTTCTTTTCTTATCTTCTTGATAGTTATAGTTAGATATAGTTAGTTGCATTTTGTTTAGAGCTTTTAAGCAAGATATTTTAAAAAACTTAATGAAAATCCTTGGATTCACCTGCTAAACTAGTGAATACTTTGATTGCTTCAATAACTCATTGGCTCACATTAAAACATTTGCCATTTCGCGTTCTTATCAAAAATTAAGTAATAATTTGTTTAGTCGAAGGTCCGCAGAGGTGACACATATATGTACACACAACTCTGGCCACCTTGTCGTCCAAAAATAGCCGAAACATTCTTGCAGAAAATAAGACACCCGTTTGATTTGGTATATGAGTAAATGAGTAGCGCATAATTATTGCCTGAATAATTTAAGATTTACACAATATATACTACTATACGTTTAACAACAGGGATGTGAGTAGCATTCTCGCAGGGTAACTATGAATTTGGAACTGCACTTGGTGGTGACAACAACGAGGTGTGTGCGTAATGCATTTGCGCGCCAGAGCCTGGAGTCCTGCCCTCCAGTTCCTCCGCCGCGGGCAGTTCGCTGGCCAAAAGCAATCTGATGCTTGAGATCGGAGCGCTTACTGGCGGGCATTGATGATGTCCACGAACTCGGGCTTCAGGGAGGCGCCTCCGACGAGGAAGCCATCGATGTCGGGCTTCTTGGCCAGCTCCTTGGCATTGGCGGCGGTCACGGATCCACCGTACTGGATGCGCAGGCTGGCGGAGACCTCCTTGGAGATGTTGTCGCTCAGCCACTGGCGCAGGAAGGCGTGCACCTCTTGAGCCTGCAATTGCCAAAGGGCAGCATTAGTTCTGGACGAGATTAGCCTCTAGCTAGCGAACTCACCTGATCGGGTGTGGCGGTCTTGCCGGTGCCAATGGCCCAGACGGGCTCGTAGGCCACCACCACGTTCTTCCAGTCCTTGATCTTCTGGGCGTAGGCGCACATCTGGCGGGCCACCACCTCGTTGGTCTTGCCGGCCTCGCGCTCCTCCAGGGTCTCACCAATGCAGGCGATGACCTTGAGGCCCTCGGCCAGGGCGTGCTCGGCCTTCTCGGCGATCAGGGCGTCCGACTCGCCGAAGACGGCGCGGCGCTCCGAGTGTCCAAGGATCACCCAGTCGGCGCCGATGTCCTTTAGCATCGCCGGCGAAATTTCGCCGGTGAAGGCACCCTTGGCCACCTTGTAGGCATTCTGGCCAGCCAGACCCAGTTCGCAGGGCAGCAGGTTGCGGGCGTACATCAAGTAGATGGCCGGGCAGCCGATGACCACCTCCGTGTTGGGGTCCAGGGCGGCGGAGCTGAGGGTCTTGGCGATCTCGGCGATGGACTTCTGGTCGCCGTTCATCTTCCAGTTGCCTCCCACGCAGAACTTTCGGCTCATGTTGTTGCTGTTGCTGTCGCTGTCGGTGCAATCGGTGCTGAAATTTGCGAAGAACTGCGAAATTTGAGGGGATTACTATTGGAGTGTTGGAAATTGATAACATCAAGTGGGTGACTCGATGACTGGAGGCTCGCCGTCGACTTTTCCACTCAGATTTTCCCCCAGTTTCGAGATAAATCCCGGCACGGAGCACACACCCACCTCGAAGTTCGTCTGCTGATGTACTAACCTTCTTTTGACCTTCGTAAGTCTTCCACTGGCACTTGAAGAGCTTTGGGAAAACAGCTGTGAATTTGCCGAGCAGAGCTTGCGAAACGACGGTTTTTAGCACCTCCGCCGTCACACCACCCACAGTGGGTCGGTTGTGATCCATGGTGCGGATGGAATGGTGGCTGCAATGAAATGGGAGACGCTGGAAAAATAATGCTGTGGGAATTCTCTGGACACCGTTCCTATTCAGCTTGGGGAGCACTCCTGGAGGCATTTCTTGTGTGGCTTCGTCAGAGTTAGTAAAACAGTGACTATGACATTATATAAGTGGCTTGCTGGCATTTTGAAAATGTTGCCGGTTTTAGATTTAGCAGAGACGCCAACCATCTGATGGGGAACTTTTTGGAAGTGGAGCCCAACCGTTTTGGCGTCGCTTTCAGAAAGCTTTGGAAAAGCTCAAAGTAACAGGCTTGCCAACATTCGCTATGCTAAGAACACCCCAAATACGTTTATACCCTTCCATCAGGCATATATGTCCTACTTCATCAGGACTTATAAAACTTTTAAAAGTAATATATCAATTCATTCATTCTGGTTTAATCGCTTTATTTAACTTCAACTTTGAAATTCATGTCGCATGGCTTCACTTGGTTTTCACAGACGTTCAGGTATACATAAGCAGACATATATGTTACACAGTAAATACTCTAACAACATTAAACGTATGTATGTACATAGCTAACTAGTCCGTAGAAAGGTATTATGACCATACACTCAAAATAAATGCGCTCAAAATAGAGCTCCTAATCTCTATATGTCACTACCCAACTAATTGATCTAGATCCGATATAGAATTTGACAACGTTTCCGAAAGAGAGCTTAAGAGAGCCTAAGAGAGCCTAAGAGAGCTGGGAAGTACTTAACGTAAAAGCTTTGACTTGCGAGTATTTCCTCAGGGGCCACCTCTTCACCCCTCCTCATCCTGGTGATCCTCTTCCAGTGGACTTTCCTGCTGACCCCGCTTCGTTTCCCCCCGCAAAGGTCAACTCTCCGCACTGGTCGCCAGAAGGGATGGCGAGGAGGTGGTCAGACCCACCGGCACCGATTCCTCCTGCGCCTGGCCCGTGGGCGGTGGTGATGGAGTGGGCGTGGAGGCCGAGGACGAGGCCGTCGATGAGGTGGGACGGGCGGCGTGGGGCTGGAGGAAGTGGAACAGGTTGGAATGCTGCATGAAGCTGCCCACCGATCTTAGGGGACTGAAGAAGTGCTCCGTGGGATGGCTGGCTGGCTGCTGTGGCTGCTGTGGCTGCGAGGAGGACTCCTGATCCCGGCTGAGATTGCTGCTGGGCTCCTCGTGGACGCCATGTCCCTTGGCCAGGGAACTACAGTTGCAGGATCGGCTCTTTTTCAGCGAACTCCTGGTGAAGGCCGTGCCCTTTCGATACTTGGGCTTGTGACCATTTGAGCCGGGACACGCCTCGCTATCGATCACAAAGACACCGGACTGCTCCTGGGGGGCAGGACTCGCCGCGGATCCTGGCAGGCAGTGAGCGCTATTGGAGTTGCCAGCAAACAGTTTGGCCCTCAGGAGAGCCGGAAGCGGGCCATTTGTGGGCGATGTTTGTGTGGAGAGCGGTCTCTCCCTGGACTGTGCATCTATGGGAAGATCCTGATTGTTGCCCATCGGCCTGGAGTCCGTGTCATCCGAGCGCAACTTCTCCCTCATGACCAATGCCAGGGAGCGACGCAGCTCCACGGGATCTATGCCAGGCTGAGCGGGATTGGGGACAGAGCTGGCCGGCACAAATACGTCCTCGAACTCCAGATCATCATCATCCTCGTCCTCATCCTGGCTGAAACTGTAGTTGTGGTTGTCATAGGAGGCGGACGGAACTGAGGGCTTCGCCGGGGCAGCAGGAGCAGGTGGGACTGTGGAACTACTGTTTCGTTCACTACTTCGCTGGGAACCCGGTGCGGGGGAGGGGAACTCATAGCTGGTTTCACCCAGCTCGGCGCCACTGGAGGCCTCCACTATGTTCCACATCTCTCGCTCGAGATCTGTGGTCACCGAGGCGACGGCGGCGACCGTCTGGTTGATGTTGTTGAAACAGGGCGACACCACTCCGCACTTGGGCAGGAGCTGGGAGTTCTTCAGGGCCTCCTGCTGCTGCCTCAACCAAATGGGTGAATCTGCGTGGAAAAAGCGGAGGGTTATAGGGATTTTGCGAGAGTTCCAGGAAGACAACGCGCACTCACACTCACCCACATAGAGGCGCGGCTGCGTGGAGCGCATATTGGAGTCCATGGACTGCAGGCGATGCTGACTGGCCACCGAGAAGCGGTGGATGGCCTCCGCCTGCTGGTCAATGTCCACGCCCATCATCTTCAGCAGCAAGTTCTTCAGCGCTGCGCGAAAGTCCTTGAGATGATAGGCGTACAGGACGGGATTCACGGCCGAGTTCAGATGCGAGAGAATGATGCAGAAGAGCGTCAGCTTGGGATGCACATAGCAGTCGGGGCAGAAGGCCTTGATGCAGTTGATCGTGTAGAGCGGTATCCAGCAGATCATGAAGAACAGCACGATAATGGACAGATTCTGGGTGGCCTTGACGTCCCGCTTCCTTGCGGCGCCCAGCACCCGCAGCATGGTACCCGTGTGTCCACCTCTTCCGGGTGTCGTCACCTGCACCACGGCCGCCGAGGAGCGACGACTGAGATCGGAGGCGGGGTTCATCGTTACGATCTGACGGACCTTCAAAGTACACCAACAACTTGAATAGTAGAAGCTACCAGCTTCTTTAGAGGATTAGCCTACCACTCACCTGTTTGATAATGACCCTGTAGATGTGCGTGTAGAAGGCCAGCATCAGCAGAGCCGGAGTGATGATGGTGGCAAAGTAGAGGAAGACGAGGTAGTTGTAGTCCATCACCTCCACGAAGAGGCACTCCTGGTTGTGGTTGACATCGGCGTGCCAGCCAAAAAGCGGCAGGAAGCCCACTATTGTCCCGGCCACCCAGCACATGGAGATGATGACTGCAACGCAAGAGGGACATTGTTAATCAGAGTGCCCTGAACCGAAGCCTTTGAAGTGGAGCCATCCCCCTGACGTCATAGGAGGAGATTGCAGAAATCCCTGCCATCTCGGACTTGCCAGGGAGGGTGACTACACTCCCCAAATGACGCAAGTAATTACTAATTTTCCGGAGCAGCAGCATAGCCACACTCCACTGAACCGGACAAATTGGAAAGTAATCTTTGTTTTGGGCGGTCAATGTGCTTTGTAGTGCACTATTGTACAACCTACTATAGATCTTGGAAAATATTTATATTATATATTTATGGGATCTTTTTAGATAGATCCGAATCTCTCTGTTTCCGGATTGTCGTTATAAATCTCGAGTATGAAAGTTCTTTAAATAGAATTGCCCAGCGAAGTCGAGTAAAATGCAGAGTATTACTTGTAGTGCTTATTAGTTAAAGATGTTCTCTGTTCCATCATTCAACTGTTGTCCAGAGGAGGCGTCTTTTGTTTCACTCAAGCCGCAACTCAAACATGGTCGATGGCCGGAATGAAAAACAATGTGCTGTATATTAGCCATCCGGAGTCATTAGCATCACGGCAACAAAGGCACAATGCTAAACAATGGCCAGCACAAAGTCGAAACTGTTTGACAATCATATCCTGACAAGCAGCTGAATGCAGAAAACTAGTCCTTTAAAGTGGGTTTTTGCACACCATCCCGTTCTTACTATTCCATATCCTATATATACTTACATATCGCCGTGCGGGTGCGGACATTCCTCGAGTAGGCCATCGGATAGAGGATGGCCCAGTACCGATCCACGGAGACGGCCACCAGGCAGAAGATGGAGATGGTGCACAGCACCACGAGCAGGGAGACGGTGAAGAGGCAGGCATGGAGGTTTCTGGGCAGACCCATCGAGGCCAGGATGGCGAAGGGAATGCCCAGGGCGCCCACCAGCAGATCGGCCATGGCCAGGGATACAATGTAGTAGTTGGTGCGGCGACGCAGCTTTCGTTCCCGCCGGAAGACGATGATCACCAGCACGTTCCCGATGATGCTGACGATGGCCACGAGGACCTCGAAGACGGTGTAGGGTATGTTCAGCTCGGAGCTGGGACTGTCCGAGTCCTTGGCATCCTTGCTGGTGGTGGCCGCGTGCAGCGGCAGCAGTGGACCCTCGAACGAGAAATCCGTGATGGAGTAGTAGCGAAAGGCGGACATGCTGCTGGATGGGATTGTAGATATTCCACGGATAGCACGGTGTTCCGCTCTGGGATCGAGTATTTAAGGCTGGTGCCGAGCTAATGGAGGAGGACGGAACAGGTGTGGGCTTCAATTACAGTGCCCGCTGGCGTGTGAACTCCCTAATTGACTTGAGGTGGCCGTGGCAGTAGCAGCGATAGTAATAGCACATGCTGCGCATTGCGTATACGCCATGCCCGCCGCCCTGCGGTTGCTCCTTTCCCACTTTCCCGCTTTTCCACTTTTCCGCTTTCCCTCTTTGTTTTCCTTTCCTTTCCGTTGATGTATTTGTTTTGCTGCCGTCGACGTTCGCTGTTTAGCTGGAAAAAAAAACGGGAAAACTTAATCATCGTTCGGCACGTTTGTTACACACACGCAGCAACTTAATTGTAGCAATTTTTTAGTGTAATAAATTGATAAATATTTGCCAAAAAATACATGTACATATCGATAACGTGTGCGACGAACCAAACAACCACAAAGGCTGTGCCACAACTATCCCATACCCTAGATAATCAGTTAGTACACGAGAGCATTACTTGAAAAAGGCCATCAGTTACAGGACTTCCTTGAAGTGAGCAGCCCAAGGATCAGAGTGAAATATGTTCAAACTTCGATGGCTTTCGTGGTGATGGTGGCTCTGGCTTGGTTTATGGGCTATCTGCAGCCACAACTCTGCGAGTACACAATGCTATACACACCCTATCTGATTCGCGTGCGGCAAATACAAAGCTCGAAAAGCAAACAACTCCCGACCGGCAACAAAATCAATTGCCAGACAATCGAACCGGGTGCTGCAGAACATAATAAAAGTGTATGAAAAGCGAGGGAGCAGCGAGAACAACACAGAAACAGACGTCCCATAAATAAAAGAGCATCCTACACAGAGAAAAAATGTGTGAACTAAACGATTTTGGCAGAGGAACTAGGCTTACTCACTATTCAATTTGTTTGTATTACATTGAGAGATGGAAGATGCATTTCTCCTAAAAACTGATTATGAACAATTAGTAATTGAAAAACATTCACAGTTTTTTGATTCATTTCCCAACACTCATTTATTTAAAATATCATCTATTCTTGAAATATTTCTTGAATATAAATGTATTATATTTTTAACCCCACTTGAATACCTCCATATCACTAATCATTCCTTTGTGTAGAGAAAGTGATAGCACTCAGTGATTTTTCCAGCTGCACTTTTCCTATCTCCGTCGGGATTTCCTCGAGTGCAGAGTGAAGGGATGAAAGATTTTCCGGGATTTGTCCTGCAGGAAGTCGTGGCGTGGCGCGTTATCAAAAAGCGTGTGAACAGTTGCCAAGCGGAAGCCGTCACTCAGGAGCAGAAGTCGGAGCATTGGATGGGTCAGGATGGATCGGGTAACTGGAGTGCAGGAGAGCTGGAGGACTGGAGGACTGGAGTACAGGAGGACTGACTGCTCAATCGAGTGTTTGGGCGGCGAGAGTGCATCCATCAAAAGCCACGACAACGATTCGCGGTACATGAAAACGTTTTCCATTTAATTGGCCCACCACCTGCCCTGCTCTTCCCTCCCCGCCACCCTGTGATTCATCAAGTGAAAAGTGGAGAGGTGGTAAAGTGGAAAAGTGGAAAAGTGGAAAGTGAAAGTGGATGGTGGCTGGTGGATGGAGGTGGTTATTGTACTTCATCAACGTGGAGCACTTAGAAGTCCGGGTAAAGGGCTTGTCGAATTAACGCCGTTATTTAGCCAGCTCTTGTGGGAGACACCCACTTATTGCCCAACTTATTGGCTATGGAATTTATGCTGCCACTCTTCGTGGCAAGGAGCCAAGGAGTCAAGGGGTGGGGGGGTTAGGTATAGGGGTCAGAGGTCACGGGGTAGTACTCCCAACGGACCCCGTTCGCGTGCTGAGTCGCCGGGCGATCCGAGTGTCGCAGGTCGATCCGCTTAATTGCCTTTTGCCTAATTAATTCAATCGCTCCGTGGCAGTCACATTTGCATTTCCACCACCAACTACATTCCCATTTCCATTTCCATTCCACTCCCGTTTCGGTTAAAAACTCAATCAACAAATGGCACTGCGATTGAGCGATTTAATTAATTTGGCAAACGCAATTAGCGATCTTGGCCATGGGCTGCGTGAGGCCAATGCCAAAGTGACTCCAACGCCAAAGACGTTCTTTGGGTCAGTGCACCTGGCAGCTCAATCGCTGCACAGCGAGAAATGCGCGGGTTAGTTTGTGACTTCATATAAAATGTAGTATCTTCCCTTCAATATCATCATGTTACCTCCTTAGATACCTCATACCTAAATAAATCACAGCACATTAATTAATTCATAATGAATTAGTTATTTATTTGCAGTGCATCTATGATTTGTTTGAACACATTTGATGAATTCATTATGACACCCTTTGCATGTCAAGCCATGGCTCAATCACGAGCTGCGACTGCGGCTCTAACGCGTTCATAATTTGAATCGCTCTCTAGGACAAGTTGCTAGTTGGTAGCTGATAACTGGTATGATAGTTGGTGGGCGTACGTGACTGGGAATCGAAATCCACTACGTACAGTGTGCTCCGGTTCACGGCAGTTCCGCTCCTGTGCTGCGATCTGCACAGCATAACTCATACGCCCCGAGGTACGCCAATGCCCCCAGAGAAGTGTTCAAACTTTTCGCGCATTTGTCAGGCTCACAAAAGGGTGGCAAATGGTTTGGTTTTCTACCCAAGACCTTGCCCTGCCCTTCCGTAATCCCAACTGCCTGGGATGGAGTCCCAAATGCTGGTGCAGTGCTGTCAAAATCAGTTGGCATTAAGTTTATTACCATGTCGCCATCGAATTGGCCACATTTTTGGCCTTGGCAGCGGAATAACAGCCAGAAAAGTGTTTTCCAGCTCGCTGCATCTGCAGTGCACACTTGCCATTTTTCTCTTATCATTTTGTGCACAGCGCGAAATTTAGAGCCACATTAACATGAGTACATGAAATACATTTTCAAGATATTTTTGCGAATTTACTATAGTTTTGTTGCAGTGTGATTTCTATTTGAGCTGGTTGGCAGCAGATAAAGTGCGTTTCTATTACAAGACGCTATCGGCGAGAGGGCGCTGAAAAATGACGTTGGTGATAAGGCTGTAGGGACTAAGGACCAAGGACGAAGGACGAAGGACCCCGCACCCTGAAAGTTGCCTTTGCTAATAGCTGCGAGCTTGCAGCAAACACATTCTCCATCTGCTGGCTCGGATTCAAATGTATCTGGAGTGGGGCATAACCGAATCCCCTGGAGGCGGCTTGAACTTTAAGCTTGCCGCACATTTTCTTCGTTTTCTATATTTTCCCGGGGCCATTTGTCTTCGTTGCGTTTTTGTGCGTGGTCATCCTGCGTCGCTTCACACGTTTAATTACGGCAAACGAGTAGCTGCAGCTGGAACTTCCATGTATCCAGCTGTGTTGCCACCCAGCACCACCCACTGCCACCCACTACCATCCGCAATGATACGCATTTTTTCTGCCTCGAATAGCTAGCAAATTAATTGGCGAAAAGTACTTTTTATACTGGCCCGAGCTGATTGCACTTGCAGAGTTCTTGTCGTACGAGTAATTGCGAATCCTTTTAAATGGAGTGATATATGTACATACATTCATCAGGGCAATCGACTGGAAATGCAATAAAGTCGAATCCGCAACAAACCGGTTACTGAATGAATGCGTAGTGCTGGTGCTAAATATACATATGTATATTGGATATCTCCAGTGGCTGCGAACGGCGCCATAAATAGCTCAAATCTTCACACGTCACAGGTGTGTTGTACATGCTTATCGGCCAGTCATCACTGTCAATATCGAAATGGGGATTGGGCTTGGGATTCGGATCTCGATTGCTCGATTGCTCGATTGCCCGATTCCGGTCTGGATTGCACCATTCAAGTGCTTGCACGTTGCGATCACGTGCAGTTGCTCCTCCACTGGATATCCCACTTCTGATGGGGCATACAGAATGCAGTATCTTTCACTTCTCCACAAGCAATAGTTGCACAATAATACTGCTCACTGTCTCCGGGGGGAACAAGTGACGAGTTTCCCATGTCAGGGTGCTGGCATGTTGATAGATAACTACATAGTAAGAGGGTCTTGTCTGGGCCTGGCATATAAACACGTCCGTCCAGCAAAAGTCCCTGTGTGAATAATCACCCGTCAGTGCGGGTCACAGTGGATCCGGAGGAGGCAGTCCCAAAACCTGACAGGAAAAGAAAGGAAAGGGTTCTACTCGGTCGAAGGAAATGCCACTTGGAAATGGAAGGGTAAAGTACAGCCCAAGCTTTTTAAGAACAAAATCATGTGCTGTTCTACATAGCATCCTATATTCTTGTAGAAGTCCTTTCACAAAGTTCTTTAACTGTTTTCAGATAGCCTTGGTACTTAGATGTGTTTTGGCTAAACTTACTCATAACCCATTTTCGTGCCGTAAAACATTTACAGCCGCATCCACTGTGCGAAAATAGTAGGCAGGTAGGAGGTGGGCAGTGGGCAGTGGGCAGTGGGTAGTGGTTCCTCCCAATTCCCAATTCGGCAGTTGGCAATCGAGCGAGCAGCTTTATGGCGGAGGGGCAGGAGCGAAGTACGGCGGCTACCGCACATTGCCGGTGATAATCGGAATCGCAATGGCGATGGAGATAGTTAGTGATAGTGACACCTCCGCCGTAGCCCCAGAACCCCAGAACCCCAAAACCTTTTGTCCTGAGGTGAGCAATCGCTAACGAAGCGGCTACAACTGCGCGATCAGCATTTCGGGCATTTCGCTTATCGGCACCCATTTTTCGGGCGGTGTAAACATGTGAGTAAATTGTACGTAATTAAATGTTATGACTTTCTTATCTGCCTGCCTTGTTTTCGTGGCGCTTTTGGGCTGTACGGACATTCAGGTCCCAGGCTGTCTCCCAATTATCGGGCATCCGTATGTGGGACACAATGGCCTCTGGGGGGTTTTTTTTGTATACGTATTTCTTTTTATTTTGTTTTTGTTTTTCGGTCGGCCGGACAGTCAAATCAATCAAGCTGGAGACACTGAGCTCCTGACCACGCCGCGGCATTTCACCAGGGCAGGCAATGCCAACGCACAACGCTGCGTATGCGTAATATTTCATACGACTCGTATTCCCCAGTTGCAGCCCCTCTGCCCAATACGACAGCTGCCATCTTAATTTCATTTTCTATTTCAGTGGAAACCATAAAGGAGCTCTGCCAACTGGCAACCCTCTCCCCACTCTCTCTCTCCTCCCAAAAAGCCAACCAACCCCGAAGGACTCTCCCCTCCTCCCAGTCCTTTTGCTGGCTTTTGCTGGCCCATTAAGAGTCCTGTGATTGAATTCGGCTTACGCATGAAGAGTCACAAAGACTCAGCGCCGCATCCATCAGATTGGCCCACTCCAGGGCCATCCACCAAGTTTTAAAGCGGCTTAAGACGTCCGCTGCCAAGGACAAATGTTAGCCTGTGAATCCCCGGCTTTGCATAAGTAACCCCATTCCTCGGCTCCCCTTTAAAGGGGTGCAATTTTAGGAGGGGTATGGCTAACCAGAGGCCCACCAGAGTTGGAGCACAAATATTTATGAAGCCAATAAAGATTCTATTGATGTTTGCTGCTTGTTCTACACCACGTTCTGGCCACTCCAGCGCATCCCCCGTCCTTGGCAGATTGGCATTTCATTGTCAACAGGACTGGGGCTCCATTGGCCACCCAGTTTCCCCATCCTGGATTCACGTATCTGTCGACAGGCGACAGCACACATCGTTTCGTCGTTTGCATTTCTGTTGATTTTGGCGCAATGACACGCAGCTCGTTACAGTTTGCCGGCTGACTGGTCCCAGCCAGTTGTCCAGTTGTCCATTTCTACCCGACCTCTGACCCCTGATCCCTGACCCCTGAGCTTGCAACCGTAACCCCAAGCGGAGGATTTGCGCAGCAGTTATGTCTACACTTAGAAACAACCATTCCGGAATGTGGGTCTCAATGGCTTCAACGAAACAGCACAATGGAATGCGGTATGTCAAAAGTGACCTACTTAACCAAAAATGCCACATCCTTTGGGGTTAAGTAAAGAAGAGGGCGTGAAGTTACACAAGTAGATGTGATACAACCACTTTTTGAGTTACTCGCTTATATAAATAATAGGTGATTGTCTAGGAATATCTTATTAGTTATTTAAGTACTTGGCTCAAATGACTCTGTTGGCCAAATAATAATCCTTGCTGCAACACTCTTAAGACTTAAACTTAAGACTTTGAATTCTTTCGGGGAGTGTAAGTTTCGCAGCATTCGGAAGCTTATGTCCTGTCAGCTCTGCATTCCGAATGCCTTTGCAAAGGAACTCTGACAGGATGAATGAGGAGGATGGAGATGAGGAGTCAGAGGCAGTCGGAAAGGCATTCGTGGGTGTTAATGGCGCATTATCCTTGACAAGGCTGGAAGGATCTGCTGGAAGGCAGTTCCTCTTTCAGCCAGCCTGTCAGCGTGCTGGAAAGTTTTGTCTCCATCATGGCCGGCAGTTAAATTTAATTACACTGCCCGAAAAGCTGACCCCCGACCCCGGCGTCGAAGGCAATTGTAACCGGAGTCGCTGGAGGAGCCGTAGGCCGTAGGCCGCCGCTAATGATGTGTGGAGCTGTTCATTAGGACGTGACCAGCGGAGTCCATTATCCCAAAGAGGAGAAGTGGCCAGCAAGTGGCGCACTTAGTTGAAACTTAATAACTTGCCGCCAGCAACTCCAACTTGGCTAAGTCGCCACCGACCGAAGTTACCCATTTCCGCCCATTTCCGGCGGATGTGATTTGCATTCGCCACCAAACGCCATACAATGTTGCACGTAAATTAATGCAGCCTGCGTGGAGGTGGAGGAGCACCCACATACCCTGCGACCATTAAATACTTTTTAAATGCCATCGGCATTTGCATTTGCATTTAAACGATCTCACATTCTCTGTTCTCTGTTCAGCGAACCAAACCCAAATCGGCATTAACAACGACGAGTATCGTCGTCCATTGTCGTTTAGGGATGCGCAGTTATAAAAATTTATTGCCTTCCGATTCGTTTCCACCCATTTTGGGCGCACCGTGACGTCGCTGGCCAGGATTGTCGCGTGCCGACGTGCAGCTGCTCAGGTAAGCCATCGCCATCTATATTCCACAGCCACCTCCACATCCACAGCCACCTCCACATCCACATAGCCATTCCACCCAGCGGATGCGACCGAATGCGAATGTGATCAAGAGCTATAATGGCAGACTTCAGACTTTGAGTCCAGGGATAACTTGTTGCAGACACAACCACAAGTATTTGCGAATGCTGAATAATTTAAAATATACTTCCAGCTCCTCCACTCCGCTTTATCGAAATGTGTGCAATGTGAATCAAAAGCAAATAAATATGAACATAAATTCTATACTGCTTACGGCCGGCAGCAAATTGATCGCAGTGAGTCACCAATTAGAGCGAGACTTTCTGGCGGGCAGTCTAATGGGCAAAGTCAACAGGGGATGTGAGGAGGGCTTTTTGGGTGCCAAAAGGGGGAATTATCACTTGCAATGTTTGCCCAGATGACTGCCGTTCCGCCGATTTAATTCGAGCATAATTAATGCAAAGCCAGCGCCTCAACTTGTTAATTATGCAGGCAGACAAATGCCATGAATGACCGGCCGACTGAACTCGAATCTGAATCTGTGTCTGTATCTGAATCTGAATCTGAGCCGCAATTAATGTGCATTCCACGCTGACTTTCGACGACTGGCATTCTGCCTATATCACAGTCCACTGGGTGCCACCTCCTCCTCCTCCACCACCTACATTCTCCCCACTCTTTTGCCCATCACGTGCTGGCCCTGAATCATGCCCCGATGCTCTTATGAGTTCTATTTTGGTGCTATGTAAAAGTTTCGAATTTAATAATTTCTCATTCCGAATGCTGGGCAGATTGGGCAGTGGGTGGGGCAATCCACTCCGATCCGCCCCATTGGTAATGGCCTCACGCGGCGCCATCAGCTGAGTGAACTAATCCACGCCAGGAAGCTGCACTGCATCTGCATCTACATCTACCAATGAAAAGCGGACTCCCCCTGATCAATGCAAATTTAATGCAATTGGCATATGTTTAGTTCGCCGTGGGAGTAATCCTGCATCCCCATATCCACGTTCCTCGTTCCTCGTTTCTCGTTCCTTGTGCCACAACTGTTGCTCGTATTCGGCATCAATTCAGCGCAGGATAAATGTAATTGAGGCGATACGAGACCTTATGACCGGGCACAATGCGAGGACAATGCGATGGCGATTGCTGGGTGAAAGGGTCTGGTGATGGGGTAGCCCATATACATAAATGCTCACATGGAAAAAACACGATACCCATAAATCTTTGCACAGAGAAAAAATACGCAGGCGTTGAGCAAAGGCTTTCAAATGCATTCATTCTTTTGAAACATTTTCACTAAGCACATACATTTGAGTTATATTTCTCTGTGCATTGAAAGAGCCGCGCTAAATTGGCCATCAATTGGAGTCCACTCAAGGGCGCCTCGCTTTTCTCCAGTTCAGCTGAGTTCACAGCGCTTTGCCGCTTTATCATCAGGTTGTAAAAGCCCCCATAAAGGCGGTCATTAAATGGCCAAGTGATGTCAACATTAGGTGTGCCACGCCCACCTCTCACCACCCACCTTCCCTTCCACCGCCCCGGACACGTGGGTCGAACCCATCCACTGGGATTTGCAATATGTCGCCAACATATTCATCATCGAACCCACCTCCACCGCCACTCCAGTCCACTTTACCTCCTGACGATGAGGGGATGGCTGTCAAAATATTGACAATTGGCCTTTAGCTGGCGTGAAGGTCGACTGCACATTAACTGCAGGCACTCAAGGGCACTTTGGTGGACGCTTTTAGAGGGGGGGTGGTGCTATTAGGAGGCTGTTACAGGGCTGGGGCGTGGCCAAAACCAACGTAAATCTGCGACACTTTTCGGCCATCATTTCGCGAAAAGTTTACTCGGCCAGTTAGCGCGCGATTATCTTCTAATAAAGTGCTAATTCCCAACCGCAACCCACTTACGTATGTATGTTTATGTATCTGCGTGCTAAAATCGCTGCGTGACTTACTTTAAATTCGTACAATCGAATCGAAATCAGATTCGACGAAGCTGTTGACTTTGCCACAAAACACCAGCTAGCAGTTTGGAAATCGACCGCGTCGCGCTCTTGGATTTTGGCAAGTGCTGACGTTCGATTTGCGGAGTTGAGTTCCCTGGGTTGTTGATGTGTCTGCCCGAAAATATTTATAGAAGCAATTGGGATGGAGCAGCCGAAAGATGGGGTGCCAGGCGGTGCCAGGAGCAGCCTAATGAATCCATCTCTGGGTTCGGTTCGACTTTTTCGACCAGCTGCACACGTTTCCCAGCGGGACGAAGGGCTTTCCAGGCAAAAAGGATTGCCGCCGACGAAATGAGGAAACTACAGGGAGCCTTGGGCCTCAGAAACGTGCCTGCAACAGCCACTCAGTTACACAGGAAGATAAATGATACACTTCTTTGGAGATCACATTGTACAATGTTAGCTTCAGTGCACGAGTTCGAATGTATAGCCTATAGACGACTGTGACTCAGACAAGTTATTTTTTGAGCTAACAAAACATCATTATCGCCATTCTATATTTAGAGAGGAAACCAATACACATTGATAAAAATAAATGCAACAAGAAATGTGCTGTGAACTTTGCATGCTGCTAGTGTTCTGTTAGATGATTACGTATCATCCATTTCAATTGTTTTACCTATTGATTGGTGTGTTATCACTACTTTCCACATGGCACTATAACCCATAACCCTTCCCCAATAGCATAATTTCCTATAAATATCTTTTAACAAGAGTTACAGCAGCGCCATTTGTAACTATGCAAACTGAGCTCATGTGGAAACTGAGTTCATTGGATTGGCCTAAGTTTGTGATAAGTTTGTGATAAGGGGGCATTGCAATCACACTATGAGTGGTGAAACGGGGAAACCCCAGCGACTTGTTGACACAAAAGCTGCACATTCATGCTGCAATTATTAGCATGAATATTTCAGCACTTTTATCAGCCGAATCGAAGGGGTGCGATTATCGTCGACGACGGCTCCTCGAAGTCGAAATGGCAGAAAGCAGAGGCGAGTGCATCGGACATCGGACATCGCTGCACTTTCGAATGCAATGCGTTTGCATTCGCCGCGTCTGTCGGCGTTTGGAGGCTTAACCGGAAACTTTTAATTTAATTAATTTATACACAAAGGCGCAATCAAGAGCACTGGCGACTTGAGCAGCTCGAAGGACGGACGGTGGACGGTGGACGGAGGGCAGTGGGCGGTGGCATGCGAATTGCGGTTTCAAGCGCCGTGTGCATCTGATAGATAGATAGATACAACCCAACCCCCTGCACCCTCCATCCACCACATCGACCCATTGCGATAGAGCGCTTTTGATGTTCACTCGCCCTGCTCGGTTCATTTCGCCTTAGTTCGCTTTATTTCCCTGCCCATCGAGTGCAATTCCAAAAATCCGCCATAATTCAGAGGCTGCTGTATCCAAAAGACACAAGATGCATTGCTAATGCAAACTGCAGATGTCTTTTCTTTTCGGGCAACAGGTGAACTTTGTTTATTGATGCACTCGTTTCGCTAATTTGTTTGCTCGGGATGATTTAATGGGCTGCCCGCTGACAGGGTCAAGGGTGTGTGGATATTCGAATGGATAAATGGATGGATACATTGATGGATATATGGATAGCTATATGGGTGGATATGCGGATGGATTTATATATGGCTGATTGCTGATGGCTGATGACCGGAACTGGATGTTATCAATTAGCCAATCAACAGGACATGCGATACGTGCAACAGGTGAAGACTTTCCCCGCCGCCAAAGGCAAATATTTAGTTGCCTTTGCGGTTAGCATAAACATAATGCTGAATGTCTGAATGTCTGAATTTTATTGATTTTTTTTTTTGGGGGGCGCTTTCTAACATATGTTGTTTCTTCGTTTGTTTGCACTAGCACTATATATAAATTAAAGTAAACTTTGGGGCTAATTAGTGTAGTTACCTGAAATGGAAGTAGGATTTGCAGAGAGTGGCGCTGAAATTGGAAGGAGGAGCCACAGGTGGTATTTTACTGCAGAGAAACACCTTTGCGAATTTATAAATCCGCGATCCAATCACCTTCTCTCTTTTCGGAACTTTATTATTTTCTTAAAACCCGAGACGCTAATTCAATTGACACTTTTTTCGGGCCTCGCTGGGCTGCGATAAAAACTGGATGGAAAACTTTTCCAAGCTTATTTAGTTTGGCATTTCATTGAGTCGGGGGACACATACAGACGCACACACACAGGCACACAGGCACGCACAGCGGATTTGTTTATTAATTATTATATTTATTTTTTATGGCAGTCGAAACAGAATTTCAAAACTCTGCGATACCGCTGCGATATGCGATGAGATGCAAAGCGATTCGATTCGATTCTCCACTGCGGATATGCGAAATATCCACCGCGCTGGCCAACGCTCGACGGCAAAATGCGCGAATGTATCGCACGGATGGCAAGCCCAAGCGGTTGGGATTCGGGCTCGGGATTTCCGATTCGGATTCCAAACTGGGCGACTTCGGGAAAAGTGGACGGGCCCCCGAACTACGGACTACAGGCTACGAACTACGAACTACGGACGCCTGTTGAGTGCTTGGGAAAGCGTGGAGTGTTGCAGTTCTACGGCTTGGCCTCCGTGTCTCCGCGGAATCCGGATATAATCGTAAACGAAATATGCTGGCCCTTTTCTTTATAGCTATGATTTGTGGCTGTCGCCGAGATTCCGCTAGCTATTTCGCGCTATTTCTGGCCGTCGAGCCGTTTGTGCGTGTTCTTTACACTTTCAATGGCACTCAAACATAATTGAGACGTAAACCGCGATGGGCAATATGTATTTTCTTGGACTCGGACGAGCCAATAAAGAATCGACGGGACTCCCAATCAATCGCCAGCCGCTCATTGATATTGATGGCCCCAGCTGGTTGATCCTTGGCTTCCGAGGTGGGGTAGCACTGCTAGTACCGCCATTTGGTGAAGGCGGATGTGCCCAAGAGCACGCAACCCCCAGAAATAATCGTTTGGCCAAAATCAATTTGTGCCATTGTGTTGCTTTATGGGCTGCCTCGCTACCATTCCAGTATAGATGGTATAGATTCTGGTTCTATAACCAGAAGCCCACCCATAAAACCCCCATCGATCCATTGGCTTGTTAGCAGTTCATCAAAATTGTTTGCCGCATATTAATTGCTAGATGTTGTTGCTGCTAGCTGCTGGCTGCTGCTACTGTGCCAAACGGAGTGCGATCGAGTATTGCTCGAGTACCGGGTATTATTAATGCCCCCATACCATCGAATCGTATCCATCATAACCATCATATCGGGCCATACCATCGACTGGGAATATCGTTTTATTGACATTTGGAGCACGTGACTGGCCTGCGAAGATGTTTGCCTTCTGTCTAGCGAATAGTCACTGCTTTAGATGCTTTAGATGTGCAAACAAAATCGCTGCAGCCCATCGGGCGTATACGTAACGAACTTGTAAGTTTTAGAACCATATCTATGGGTCGGGTCCACGTGCTGGCAATTTGCACGTCCATTTTGGGCTCTACAGGGAGATTTCAATGCAATCCATTCGGAACGTAGTCAGATCGCACAATTTATGGCCGCACTTTAATTGCTTTTGAATTTTAAGAAATTGTTCAAATCGTGTGAGCGAGAGGCAAGGGCGAGTGACAGAGACAGCGCATAGAGCTTCACCACAGCCGTTTGCAAGCTTACGTTAAAACTTTCAAAGGTTCGTGTCTCTGCTGCCAGCTGTAAAATACAAAAAAATGTTTTGACGAAAGATTGTCGCATTTTCTACTTTTAACTTATTTCCACACTGTAATAAATTTTTTCTGCATTTATTGAACAATAGTGCTGAAATTAGTACCACAGTCAAAATAATCTATACCTTGGAAGGGTCTTTTCATTATTTCTGGGCTGAAAATGGTCATAGAGCTGAAATAATAACTTTTTTATTCAGCTAATTACCTAAACTTACGAACCAAATCACGTTTTTTCGGATTTCGAAAAATTAATCTTTTGTCAAATTTTGCATTTTTGATAAGGGGTTACATCATCAAAATTTGCAAAAAATGGCAAAAATTTAAAGTTCCCAAATTTGAACACAAATCGATTTGGGAGGTAATTAGAAGCTAAACGAAACATGCCATTCCAATTTTGGACCAATATTTCGAAAGTTTTGACCAAAAAACTGAAGAATTGTGACGCAAAAATGACAAAAAAGAGCTTAGAGCAAAAAATCGATATTTTCGAGTGGTTTTTTCGTTATTTCTGGGCTGAAAATGGTCATAGAGCTGAATTAATAGCTTTTTTATGCAGCTAATTACCTAAACTTACGAACCAAATCACGTTTTTTCGGATTTCGAAAAATTAATTTTTTGCCAATTTTCGCATTTTTGGTAAGGGGTTACATCATCAAAATTTGCAAAAAATGGCAAAAATTTAAAGTTCCCAAATTCGAACACAAATCGATTTGGAAGGTAATTAGAAGCTAAACGAAACATCCCATTCCAATTTTGGACCAATATTTCGAAAGTTTTGACCAAAAAACTGAAGAATTGTGACGCAAAAATGACAAAAAAGAGCTTAGAGCAAAAAATCGATATTTTCGAGTGGTTTTTTCGTTATTTCTGGGCTGAAAATGGTCATAGAGCTGAATTAATAGCTTTTTTATGCAGCTAATTACCTAAACTTACGAACCAAATCACGTTTTTTCGGATTTAGAAAAATTAATATTTTGCCAATTTTCGCATTTTTGGTAAGGGGTTACATCATCAAAATTTGCAAAAAATGGCAAAAATTTAATGTTTCCAAATTTGAACAAAAATCAATTGGGGAGGTAATTAGAAGTTAAATGAAACATGCCATTCCATTTTTGGACCAATATTTCGAAAGTTTTGACCAAAAAACTTAAGATTTGTGACCCAAAATGACCTTTAGCTCAGAAAACTGAATATTTTTTAATCGAAAATGAGGAAAACGACCTCCTTGGGCATCCATTTGTACAATTTTTAAGATTTATTGTCTAGAATTATTTAATATCAAATACTTGGGAATATTTTAAGAAGAACTATCAACAGCTGATTAATAAAATGATCAGATCAGCAAAACAAACTCAAGTCTTTAACTTATTAGCAGAGCGGGCAAACGCCTCAGATCCACATGTTGGCCACTCGTCTCCATTCGGTCTCGGTTTCGTAGAGCCAACAGAAATGCGATATGGGGAACCCCTCCCCACCGAAAATGGCAGCCACACTCAATGAATTCCACAGTCAGTTGAAAGAGGAAGGGGGAGGGGAATGGGAAGTGCATGGGTGCTAAGCGTTTCATAATTGTCGTTGCCTGCTTGTACACTGAAAATAATCAGTTGTGCAAACTCATATGTTCTTCGTTTCTAAATGAACTTTCAAATATGTGTTCTTTCAGCGGAGTTGTCTTTGATAAAATGGAAATATTTCAATTAATTTAATTTTGAAATAATAATTAGAAATATTTCCATTCATTTAATTTTGAAATATTAATTAGAGAAAGTATTACTGCATTTCTCAGTCTGTAAAAGAACAGAGTGATTATCTGCACTCCCCACTGCATTCGGAGTATCCAGTTACTCCCCGGATCCCCAACTATGTGCAGAAGGCGGGGTTCTTGCCAATGTGAATTTTGTTTACCAGCCATATATCCATATCTTATTTACATATGGGCATTTCTGCCGCCCCACAAGCGCGCATTACACACATTTTAATTAAGACGCAGCGCCAGACGAGACTGCTTCGCTTCGGCTTCTGTTCGCGGCTCCTAAATTCTGAATTTTAAATTCTGAATTCTACATTCTGAATTCTGGGTTCTGCTTCTGCTTCCTCGTCTAGTGCTGTGGTCACAGAGTAGTCAGTCTTCAGCGCAGCTCGATAGCGAAAGATGTGCGCCGGGAGCGGCGCTTCCAGTGCCACCGATCCATCGAATCCAAGGTCGCGGGGATAGGACAGCTCCATAGTGTGCGGATTGGCGCCATGTGCTGCTGGTGTGCACGTGTCTACTGGACGGTACTGCACAATCTCCTGGTTCGCCTGCTGGACAGCCTGATGGAAGTGAGATCGCCCGCCTTCTGTAGCTGCTGCTTCGGCTATCAGCGGCAGGCCAGTCAGGAAAGTGACGTCGCAGAACGGGTTTCCAGCACTGACGACGATCCACATCAGCAGCCCCGTGAGGATTACGTCATTGTGGGTGAGTACGCGGCGATCTCTTGGCTCCAAAACAAAGCCAAATCCACAGAGCGATAGCATATAAACAAAAAGAAACAGCAAGACAGAGTTCTTGAGTCTAAGTTTCTAACTATAGATACAAGTTAATGTAGGTTGATATTCAATTGGAAGATTAAACTGTATCTAAATCCATTAACTGATTCTACATTTTGAATTCTTTCAAGACGCTGCCGACGTCAACTACGCGGAGATCAAGGAGCGGCATGTGGAGAAGGAGCAGTACTACTTCACAGTGGATCGACCCACGGCGGAGCGAATGCTCCATGGACGAGAGGACGGCTCCTGCCTGGTACGTCCCTTCAAGGCAGCCGACCAGTGCATTCGGTACATCGTGAGCATCTGGGCGGCGGATCAGTACTATCACCTGTTCATAAGGCAAGTGGACAGGAGACAGCGCTACGCCATTGGGCAGAAGAAGTGCCAGGAGCGCTGCTTCGGTTCGCCCTCGGAAATTGTGGACTTCTACACGGAGCACCCACTGCTCTGCACCAACAAAGTCCGGAGCCAGTGCGTCCGGCTGTGTCCCATCAGTTACGCTTAGCTAAGGGCAAATCTTTATTGCATAAGAGTGGGGCAAGTATGTACAAATGGGGTTAGCTTAAGACGCTCATGTTAGCTCAGGTTAGCTCAGGTGGCCACCACCGCCTTGAAGGCGCACTGGTTGTTCTGCATCAGGGCGGGCCAAAGGAAGGCCTTTATCAGATCCGATCGCCGGTCCGCCTGGGGATGCCGCTCGTGTTTCTCGGGCCTCAGGAAGCCTGCATGGGATTTACGTAGATTTAATGACAATCAATTAAAGTTTGATTAAGAAATTGATTATATGATTGATTAGAAACGCACCCAGGTTGAAGTCCATGTCCAGGTAGTAGGGCGCCTTCTGGTTGATCATCCGCCAGGCCAGGCGAACACACGCACTGACGTAGTGCGTCAGCGGGGGGCAGGACTCCAGGCAGGGGTACTCGTGCAGAGTAGAGAGCACCTGGTTGAACACCGACCGCTCGATCTCGCCCAGCGGGAAACTCTCGGCGGTCTCGAAGAGGTGCTGGCGAACGGATCTGTCCAGGGCCAAGGTGGTCTCACTGCTGCTGTCCAAGGGGCAGTTCAGGACTCGGCGCACTTCCAGGACCTTCCGCTCCCGCATCCCGTGGCACAGGCGGAAGGAGAGCTGTACCAATAGTTAAGCAAATATTCATTTAGACCATGCCTCATTCTAGCTTAAGTTGCTTATGAACAGATAAATAAAGCTTTGAAAATCTAAAATATATATGACTTTAATTAATCGGGATTGGATGGTACCATTTTCGTGCAAAGGCGTCATTCATCTGCGATCGAAAGTGATTCAAATCCGAAGCGCCTACGTAATTTTCTGGCTCCCTGCGGCTCCACTTTCCCTCGCATTTTCACTGCACCAACCTGCCTAATAATCCGCCAGTGCGAATTCGATCTGGCCAAAATGGATATTTTGCAATCGCAATTTGTGGTCTGACAGGATTTGTAGCATCCAGAGCCCACGGGCTTGGCGCTTGTAATTGATGGCCAAGCACTTGAAAATTGAAAGTAATCTTCGCTGGATGAATTGGTCTCACGGTTTGGGAGTCACTGTGCTGTGCTAGCTTGCTAGGCAAGCAGTGCAAGCAGTGCGCACGCTGGAGGCTACTTCAAGATCAAGGTTTGACAGCTATTGACCGGCCAAGTGGCAGTTGGAAGAGTTTGCCCCAATTTAAAAACAATCGCTTTTTACTTTTGACAAAAGCCTCATTCTATTTGAATAGCTTAAAGAATTGTTGGGAAAAATATCTCTTAGCATTGTGAAGCTAAAATGTTATTGACATGGAATTGGCACTCTGAAAGATTATGAACGCCCATAATAAATTGACGCCATTCATCACAAATAACGCCGTACTGTCTTGACAAGTGAAAACGAAGCAGATAATTATAACTAAAAGTAAAATTATGTTGTTTGCGATTTATATTCGAAAGACAAGTGACTGATTGACTGGCTTTAATTTCTCCTCATGATTAAATCTCTAATTCTTTATCGGTTTCTTCAGCCAGCTAAAGCTTTGCAGCAAAATAAAATACAGAATAATACAAGTTCAGTAACAAAATGGTAGTGAACACACCCAATAGAAAACTTAATTATCTTCCCAAAACTTATTTATCTTCCCAAAAAAAAAGTGAAAAGAAGTCCGACTCGCAATTGGCACTAGTTTCTCCCGATCGAGGTAATCTCGAAATTGGTTTTATTCGGCCTCTTTAACAAGCCATTATTGAAAGTTCGGACATATCTAAGGTCGGCAATCTACAATCCATCCCAGAAACATATGAATGCTGGGTACTTCAGACTCACCACGATCATGGAGAAGAGTATCTTCCCCTTAAGGCTGTGCGCGTGTTTTATCTGGGGAAGACTGTCCAACGCCTCCAAGGCGTCCGCTCGGTTCTCGACGTAGAGATTCCGATAGAGCGACACCATTTCGCTGTGGAGATACAGAGATGGAGATGGAGAGATCAGAAATGGGAGTGTGGCATGTGGGCACGTGGGCAGGTGAGAGTTGGATGCGGTCGCGATCTGATTTGGCTGAGATCGTTGTGTGGGTGTTGCACCTTATTGGAACTCGGTCAAGTGTAAGAATCTGAACATAACATTTGCTCACCTGCCGTCATCGCTCCCAGAGTCGTCCGAGTGGTAACCATCGCTGCAGCTGCTCGTGCTGGCGCCACCGGGGGGCGTGGTCTTGCCAATGGAGTGGGCGGAGCCGGGAGGACCGCCCTCGGGACCCATCATGTGGAGCACCACCTCGCAGCCGCGGGAGAAGTTCATCAGCAGGCCGGCGGCGGGGCGCTTCTCCACGAGCGCCTGTGCGTCCAGGCGGCGCACCTGACCCACGCAGGTGAGCACCTCCTTGTCGTTCTCCACCCGCGTGCTGAGATTCTCGACCAGCGTTTGGAGCTGCTTCAGTGCCGGCTTGTCCAGCATTGTGAGCAGGGTCTTGTTGTCGATGAGTCGCTGCTGAATGTCCCCGTAATTGATGGCCAGCAATCGTTGGTGGGAGGAGTGAGCTGGGTCCTGGTTGACCGTCACCATGCTCAGCTCCTCCAGCTTGTGAATGGCCATCTTGTAGGTGTCCACATGGCGCTGCAGCTCGGTCTTTAGGGCCACATGTAGGGAAATGAGCTGGCCGGAGGCATCGGTGGTGAGTCCATGGACACCCAGACCTTGTACGGCATTATCGAAGCTGCGTCTCCGCTCCCTCAGAGTTTGCCGGAGTCCTGGCTCATACTGAGCCAAGGCCTGCAGCAGTCGAGTGCATCTCTGCCGGAGTCCCGACTCATGGGGATTCGCGAACAGACGCACCAATTGCCAGGCCACCGTTTCACTGGGCACCTCTGGCTTGGGAGTGGTGTTCAAGGTGGTCAATCTGGGCCAAAATTCAATAAAAAAGAAATAGTAATCGTATAAATTGCATTTACAATATTTGAAGATTTAACTACTAAATTGTATAATAACTCACCTGGTAAAGAAGGACTCCAGAAGGTAGGCACTGTGCGGCAGGTGCTCCAGCAGCAGGTCCAGCGGCAGCTCCGCGATCACTGATCTGAGAACCGAGGGACCCAGTCTGCCCACCACGCCAGCAGCCTCCCGGTACTGCCTGCCCTCCGAGAGGAGCATCAGCCGGCGAAGCACCTGACGCGGACTGGTCAGGAACTCGCGTCCATCCCTGGAGGGTCCACGAATCCGCTCCCTGCTGTCCGCCATCGATGCGGCGCCAAAGGAGAGGGGAGGCGACGGAGAATGGCCCTGGAGCTGCAGAATAGCGTCCTGGTGGTTCTTCAGCAGGATCTGCTTCCTGGAGGCGTTGGAGATGCGGATTACTCGGATAACTCGGGTTACTCGGTTGTGGGTTAATGGAATGGCTTTGTACAGATGCAGATGCAAAGTCAGTGAGATGCAGATCAGATGCAGATCAGATTCAGATGCAGATGTTGATGCAGATCAGATTCAAAAGCAGATATAGATGCAGATGTAGATGCAGATGTAGATGCGGATGCGGACTTTGAGACGCAAGTTCAGTGGGACTGCTTACAGCATATTGGGTGTGGGCGTGGGCTCCATGACGATGACGATGCGTTTGGGGTTTCAGCTCTGGTCGCCAAACTGCAAACTCCGCGGGAAGGGCTCTGAAAAGGCGCCAGACACAATGCCACAATTAATAGCGAATAGGAAATCTCTTTGGCAAGAATTCGCGCACAAAACAATTGGCACTTTCACCGGCGCAACAACAGCAACAACAACAACAACAACAGCAGCACCAGCCAACATAATTTATCATAAGTTATCCATATGCGTGCATAATACAATCTACAATCGCCAGGCTTGTCAGTTGTCAGTTGCTTGTGGGAGTGGGAGTTTCCACCTCAACTATGACAACTAGGAAAATGTTTAGGGCCTCCGCACAAAGCGACTTTCCTTGCAGCCGCGTCTCGAATGCCAGCCATTTCCCAGGTGGCCAGGAAAATGCCATTTAACCCCCACTCGCAGTGCGCCTAATTGAAATTTTTACTTTGCAGTGGGCTATGCACTGTTGGAATGGGTTAATGAATAAACGCATCGGAGAAGCTATTTGAGTTAGAACTTTTTGGGCACCTGCAGCAGCTCCCCTTTTCCAGAGACTGGGTGCTCAGTACTAAGTACTTTGATGGGGCTGCAGGGAATCGGACACTGGGGCAACCAACCCGAACCGAAGAAAAAGAGCTGACCATGTTTGTCTTCCCGAGAATCGAGCTGCGGAGAACATTAAATGTTTGCCAACCAGCCGAAAAGTCCGGAAAGGCAGCCAAGCACGGCGATTAGGTAAGTGGCTGTCATACGGATGCACCGAGAGAAATCAGTGGTATGGCTTGAACTGGGTACACAGCTTGTTAGTAAAATAAAAGCACATGATCACTCTAGAACCTTCAGTAAATGCTTGTAATATTTACTTAAAATTAATGGCCCGAGCACCCCACAAGTGTTTTAAATAGTTAACTTCAATTAATAACGTTTTCTGGAGTGTCTGGCGGCAGTAACACTTCCAGCGAACAGCCAACTTGGAGCCGGAGGTGACAGTGACCCAGCTCGCAAAGGTCAGACATCGTGCATTACCGACTTTGCCGACTTAACCGACTTCTTAACCGGCTTAACGGACAGGTAGACGCCTTAATTGAAGGCCCGTAAGTGCGCTTTGGCAATACCTACCTACCTGCCGTTACCAGGTGGCGGCCACGAGAAGGTGTGTCTCACTGTCTCAGCTGGGAAAGAATGTTCCACTAGAGTCGAGGGCGTGGCCCGGTGGGAAACAGTTGGTGCCACAGATTTTACAGCGGATTTCCGATCTGCGTGCGTGTTGCCAAAACAGCAGGCAGGATTATCTGGTTGGTCATCAGTGGAGTTCGGTGCTGATCTGCACATGCAGTGTGCGAAATGCGAGAGATAAACAAAAATTACCGCATTTCGCTGGGATCATGTAGCGAGAATCCAGACATGACGGCCACAAAGAAAGGGCTCCGCGATTACCAGGCAATTATGACTACACGGGCGACAAATTGAAAGATGCCAGCGGAAAGAGCGGAGCTGCTGGGAAAGCCATAGAAACGTGGCCATGACACTTGGGATGCGCTTCGCTGGGTTCAGTGAAGTTAGAAACAAAAACAAAAAAAAAGAGTTTGGAGAAGGGGGCCTATGGAATATGTTATGTAAGCTGCTGACAAATGAGCGGGCTGAGAACGGAAGCCAAACTTGTCGCCACAACGCAAGAACACCACTCATCGCATATACCCACATATACCCCACATACCCATCTCTATCTCTATCTGTAGCTGTAGCTGTATCTGTATCTATATCTGTATCTTTGGCTGCGGCTTTTAGTTACACTGGGGGTCTCAGTTGGTTTAATGAACCCGGCGAAAATAGCAAAATAGAAATGTGGCGATGTGAAATGATTTGTTGGGCCGGCCATGAGGCAAACATGACTCTGGGGGCTCGCCATTATTGTGATTACAACAATTCGTTATGAAGTCGCTGGCTCTGATAGTTTCATACTTTCGCAGGCCAACAAACTTCTAATTGCCACGACCCCGAGCTCCGCATGCAATCGAGTACTGCCCCTTACTTTGGTACCGCTTTTCGGGGGGATTTACAGGGTATATTCTTAGGTAGAGAAACTGGAAATGAAGAATCAATAGATAGATAGATAGATAGATAGAAAGATAGATAGATAGATAGGCTCTAACAGCTATGATTTCTATTTTAAGTGGCTATATTTTGGCATGGCAACCTATTGAGATACCATCTAACTACATTTGCAAGGTCGTTAATGGAAATCGCCAATCTGACTAGATGTTGAGCACTGCCCATTTGATGCCCTGGACTCCAGAGTTCCCATTTCTGTGTCATAATGGTATCCATAACCAGCTCGGAATGAAGTTTGAGCTGGGAGCTGGCGTGCGGCTGCCATTAAGATTTGATGGCGATCAACGATCTGTGGCATGCCGGGGTTCCATCAGACACCTGTGCCCGTGGCAATTAGCCGCCAGACGGGAACTGCCAAAAAAAAAAAGGGCAAGAAGAGCAGCAGACAGTGGAGTCCATTCCGCTAGTCGTTAATCAAAGAGAGCGACCCAATCAAGCTGACCTCAAAATCCCGACAAAAACCAGACAAAAAGCGGAGCGAATTTATTGTCGTAAGGCGAACGCACAAGTTCTGCATGGCGAATAAAAAAAAGAAGAAACTTGTTTGTGGAACGATCGCTAACTGTTCTTGGCACCCATTCCACAAAGGGAAGAAACGGCCCTTGTTTCCATATCTTTCGATCGATTGCGAATTAGCATATCTATAACTCCAATACTGATTGATTCCCTCATAAAGCATAAACAGTCCGCGGCTAAAACAAAAGACACCCGCGGGCCTTTGGGCCCCAAACTACAGCTCACCTACTTAGGCTTTTGGGCTTAAGTCCAGCCCATCAAGATTTGACAGCTTCCCCGGCAATCTAATTCGTATTAACTTTTTTCTGGCTGCCAGGAACCACTCTTCTTGGCCAGCACCACCTCAATTATGATGGGAAGAAGTTGGCGGCTGAAACTGGGTTAATTCCATTCCATTCAATTAGAATACGGACAGCGGCGAGTTTATGGTTGCTACAAGTTGCAAGTTGGCCAGCTAATTGGCGTCGCCTGCCTCAGTGTCTCCATTTCTGGGAAAGATCTTCGCTCTTCCCCGCATAATCCGCATAAATTAGCAAACACCAGCCTTTGACTAAGCAGCCATAATGAGACACTCAGCATCTAAGCATTTGGGCAACGCATCTCATTATGCGCGGATTCTCACTGCCAGCTCCACAGGTATCGCACTACTTAAGCCATTCATTTTTATTTGGGAGTATTCTACATCATTTCATTTTATGGTCTCGTCTATAGCAAATAGTTAAGAGCTTAGAAAAGAAAACTAATTAACAAGGCAGTTTGCATGACAGACGGAGCAGCAATTATGCTTGTTTGGATAGTTTGTTGTTTGCTTTGGGCGTGGCTGCACATTTATCATTTATTTATATTTCTGTATTAGCATATTGATACGGCACAGAAGAAATTTAAGATGAAACGTAGCCGCACTCAATTCAAAAGGAATTAAAACTAAACTATTACCAGTTAATGGAGCCTGATGCGTGTAAAGTATCTAATTCAAAGAAGCAACTTGTTAATAACACCCAGTTATGATGCTCAACTCAGGAAAGTATCTTGTTTAGCGCTTGGCTTGGCACTAAATAATGTTTCTATCCGAGGAGCGTTCAACTCCATTGGTAGCTCCACTCCCACATGGTGGATACGAGATGTTTTCGTGCCACTTACATGGTTTTCAGCGGCGCTGCTTGTGGGTAAGTGTGCCACTAATCCGCAGGAGAATCGCCAGGTCGTCTTCTCACTTGACACCGAAGAAGTCGCAGATTTTCCGCTTTTCCTCGGCGGTCGAGCAATTTTCACTTTGCTGCCGAAAGCGACAGGGTCAAAAAGCACAGGCTGTCTTTTTCTGTGCTCTTTGCAGATTGCAGCCACAGTTTTTATCTTGTGGAGAATGCAACCGCAAATCACAAAGTTGAAGGCGCCTTCGTGTTCATTTGGCAGCAGCAAAACAACTCAGTCTACAAACATTTTTGCACTTCATTAACTCGTCTAACATTTGGGTGGCAAATGCCACGGGAAATTCCTCGTCTCCGCGAAGAAGCTGTCAGTCTTCAGTGCTCAGTCTTCCCGCCTTCACTCTTCTGCGCCCGATTCTTCTCGCTGTTTACCGTTTAAGCACGCGCCTCCACCAGTGGAAACTCGAGACTGGTGGAAAATCTGTTCGAAACTGGAAAATCGCGAGTTGCGGAGCACGACCGATCGCGGTAAAAGTCCAAAGCAGACTGAAACTGAACGAATGTCATGACCACAGCGGAACACACAGTCGCTTGCTAACGGGAGCGAAAGAGAGCGCTGGCAAAAAGAGAAAGAGAGAGCAACTTCAGCTCTAAGTTGGCTCAAAAACCAGCAGAGATTGCCTCCTCTGCAGAAGCATTTTGGGCAAGTTCAGAAATGCACAGTGCAAAAAAATGTACAAGTACTAAAGTAGAAGGACTAAACTTCAAGTAAATGGATGTTTAAGGATTCACCCATGATAGTTATCCTTAGAATTCGGTTTTACTTTAGTTACTATAAAATATTCGTTCATATTTGTATAGTGTACCTTAGAGTTTCAGTAACTTGCATTTAAACGAAACGATCAATTTATTTCCAAAACTTTTGATCCATATGAACAGTTCACAATTGATGTGCAAAATAATAACTCGATTCAGGTGCCTAGTTCTGGTGCAGCAGATACATTGTAGTGGCAGCTGTTTTTGCCGCTTCGAATTGAGCCAACTAATGGGCGATGTTTGTTTGCTTTTGGCCAAGTTAAGCGCTCGCCGCTTCGAGCGGAAAGTGCAAGCCACCGGCGCAGATGCAGCTGCTCTTTTACCACTTCACCATTTTACCATTTACCATTTACCGATTGTTAGTTTAATTGCAATAATGGACGACTCCGCATCATGGGATTGGGGAATTTGGGTTAGTGTGTGCGGTTTTGGCAGCAGCAGCAGCAAGCTGGGTAGGAAATCGCACAATGACCAGCTTTCTAAAGATGCCGAAAGTAATAAAAGAATTTCCAATCGAAGAGCGCAGATTTGATGACTTTGTATGATGCAACTGTGGGAAAGGCGGTAGCTACTTTGCCGCCTCAGTTTTGCATATATATCTGAGCTGGGTGGGCTGCACTTCGGTTTCAGCCCAATCTCAGCTAATTAGCTTAATTACCCAATGCCAGAGGCGTATTAATTTCACCGGCGGCAAACGCGGCAAGCGGTGAAAAATGTTGGCTCGAAAACAAAAGGGAGCAACTGTTGACTCCCAAACTGCAAACGCTTGGCATGCACGGCAAAAAACAAATCACTTTTGCAAGAACTGAAATAGTTTTTATTAAGTTATTTAAAATGCGATTGCTTTACTCTTTGTAGTTCCTTAACAATCAAAGTTCAGCTTACTAGATAGACAAGATTAAAGTTCCCATGACATCAAAGTGCGATAAGAATATCATAATTTTATTAGCTTCGCTGTGGGGCGAAAATGAGCCAGAATGAGCCGAGATCGACGCCAACTGATTGGAGCCCATTGCCAGCGCCTTGGCCAAAAGATTCGGCCTCGGGCCAAATGGTGTACCACTATGCATGTGCTCCAAACTCCGAGCTCCGAAAATTGCGCCACCTTCACATGTTGTGCGCAATTGGAAGACGCTCCACAAACTGTAACCAAAGCGGAGCAATTAACGAGCTCCCACAAAGGTGAGTTGAGTGGTCTGGTACCATAAAGGGGTATTTTCCATGGGAGGAGCCCATTTATTCGCGGCAAGATGTGTGCGGCATTTGCATTTAGCCGGCTTAACAGGGCGTTAAGCTTGCGACACGGCCATAAAAATAGTGGCGCATCTTCGCGGAGTTAGCGTACTTATCTGCCGTAATCCGCAGCACCAGGGCTCTAAGATTGGGTGTTAATAAGTCAAGGTCTCCGGCAATGGAGCGAACCATCTGTATCTGCATCTGTATCTGTTACTATTTGTGTTTCTGTATCTTCTCCTGGGAATGAGTAGTTGGCAGATCTTCCTTTTCCTGCGTTTCCAAACGCATTTCACTTTTCGCCAACGCCGACAGGTGTGCAAATATTTGCGAGAAATTGTCAAGTGGCGGGGAGCTGAAAAACAGAGAGGCATTGGGAAACCGCTTACCAAATCAAGTAATTAACGCTTTGATTTACTAAACGCATCGGCTTGTCGCCAGTTGGTTAATGGTTAGTGTGTAACGCTCTTCATGTTCATGTGCGAAATGTCGCCGATTTTGGGCTGCTTTTTTCCATCCATCTCACTTTTTTTCCCATTCCCCCCATTCGAGCTTTTCATTTCGACTTTTCACTACTATTAGCTATTTGTCAGGCGAAGTGAGGCAACTGCCTCAGCCCCTACAGAAACTGGAGACATCTGCCAATCCTGCCAATTGGCGATTTCTCTTTCGCTGGAAAAATGCGGCAATAGTCGTAAAACTTTAACACAAATATTGAGCAAAGTAATTATGAGACCCAACTGGCCGCCACATAGATGGCCACTTGGAAACTGCAATCTCGCCTCCTAAGTGACTCGGAATGACTGCGACTTTCAGTGACTTTCAGCGACTGGATTGATCGTTAGGATTGATCGTTAGGATTGATAGCTTGCCCCGATTTCTGAGCCATGACCAGATGGATGTGGATGCCACAAGTTGGTCACTCTGAGGAGAAACTACTCGACTGCAACTGTTCCCAAAGGTGCCGAGTACCGAGTACGGAGTACCAATCATCCCATGATGCACTCGTAATCCTCATGAATTTCATTACCTCATCGCCAAGTGCACGAATCTCGCAGATAAACATCACTGACGATTGCAGATACAAAGATACAGATACAATGCCCATTTCCGCTGCTTGCAGCCCTTTTTGAATTGATTAAGCCCCCCAAGCCCCTCAAAAATCCACTCCATTGTGGTGCATTCACGGCTCAAATCTCTCACCTTGGCTTCCGTGAAAATAATTCAATTTCATGCCGCATTATCTGTGTTCTTATATAAGGCCCTCGAGCAAAGTGCACACATTTGTCTGCGATGCGGTCGCAACTTGCAATTAAACCCAAATGGACACAGCACTCATCACTTCGATGAGGAGAAATTAGACCCCCTCCTGGGACTCACAGGCAATAGCAGTAACTCTTTGCAGGCTTTGGAGAAATTATCAATAAATATGAACAAACTCACTGCATAGACTAATGGCTAATAAATAGTTGTATAAAGTTTAATGATGAAAATGAACTTTAATGTACTTAGAACTTCAACACTATAGAAGCTCTTAAAGCAATACAGCCACATCACAACAAATGGAAAGTGTTCAATAAAGAACTATATGATTTCATTCATTACTAAGAGCAACCTGATTTCTCTCAGTGCACCCACTCGGTGGCTCGCCGCATCATGTGGCTGATATGCCCGGCTCCTTGACAGGCTGACTTTGGTTTTGGTTTGGCTTGGTTCGGTTTGGTTTGGCCAGCCGTTTGACAACAACTTTCACAAACTTTTGCCAGCGATCGCGATTCTTATTACAGAATCAGGTGCGGGACTCTCACTCTCTCTTTGAGTCAGTGAACTGGCCACTGCCAGCGCGCAACTTGCCACTTGGGGCACGTTCGGTTGACAGTAAAAGTAAAGCCGCGCGGGAAAAAGTGAACGCAATCGAAGGCGACCCACTTCCCGATCCAACAATAAGTCGCCCCAATCTTTATCTCTATCTGCATCTCTATCTTTTTTTTCGGGGACCGGCGGATGCTGCACACATATGTATGTACTGTATATGCGGGAAATCTGTGGAGAAAAGTGGGTGGCCCACAGCCAAAAGCAACTGTCTTCTGTCCACTGTCTTCTGTTGGCTGTCCACTGTCCAATGTCCACTGTCTTCTGTTTTTTTGGGTGTCGAGTGTCAGTCGTAGAAACCGAAATCGAACCGAAAACTAGCCGACAAACGCACACGCAAAATATACCAAAGTGGCCCAAACGAGCCATTGGCGTGACTTAATGATGCATAAATAAACGAGGCTTCCACTTCCAGACTGGGCTTGGCTCTGGTCCAGCTTGAGATACAGATACTTTTACACAGATAAAGTAGTGTCAGGGAAAATGTAACTATTCCCCTTAAAAATATATCTCTTAATAACTTAAAAAGTTTTATTTGTATGAATTTATAAATCAGTTTCTTGACTGCTGATCGATCACTGATTCAGTAAACATCCTATATTTATAATTTATCTTGAATATATTCAAGCTTAGCTCTCTTTCAGCTCCTACGCTTCATGAAAGATATCTCTGTAACTTTCTAGATTTTCACTTCCGATTTTTCCCAGTGCATTTAAGCCACGCATCTCTATGGCCAAATGCGGCTTAATTGCGCACACTGCGGCTGTGTGGCAGCAATCCAACGAAAGTGAGCTGACAATCGCCGGGAAGAGAAATGGCTAAAAACAAAAGTGAGCCGCCGTCGAGATAACCAGAATTTCCAGCCAGACTCCTCTCATCCTTTTTTGGCAGTCTGCGCAGAATCCCATCGCTTTTCACTTTTTCCTGTGGGTCGAACTTTGGCTTCCCCGCGAAGAGAGTGGCATAAATAATTGATAAGAAGATACTTGCAACACACTTTTCGAAAGCTGTTGAAAATACAAACTTGAACATGAAATTCAAAGTAAGAATAAGGCGATAGCTTAGTTATGCAGTTCATAAGTTGTAACCGAAAGGCATGCTTTATTATTTTAAGATCTCTTTTAGCTATAATCCACTTGTATGTATAGTTTGTAATATTTTATAGAGCCCTTTAATTATTTATATTTATTTAACTCAGTTGAAGGAAATTAGCTGCTTTTGACCAACATGGCATGCTCAAACTCATTAATGGGAAATACTTCTTCAGTAAAACTCCAATATCTTTCTCAACTATTACGAGTATATCATATATTTTTTTATCTCCACGTTAAATTGTTCAGTAATACCATAGCACATACACGTAAAGCACGACCAACACGAAGAGCAGGTGGATGAGAAAGAACTCGATGGCCAGGGTGAACAGAGCCAGGGGCTTGAAGGCCACGTAGGTGATCTGGATGAACATGGCTGCCGAGGATCTGAGTGTGGTCATCCGAGACTGAAGTCTCAATGGCTTTCCTACTCCTGAATGGTGAAGGTCAACTGCTTGCTGCGCGAACTCTCGAATCGATTGGGCGTGTGCATGCTGAGCATGGCGGAGATGCCGAGTCCCAGGATGCCCAGGAGCAGGGTCACCACGAAGAGTCCTGCCAGGATGGGCGCCGTCACGAATCCTATGCAGTCGTACACCTCGCCATACTCCAGGCGTCCATTGAGCCACGGCTGCACCTGGAAATCGCTGAGGAGCAGACTCTGGATGGTCTCATTCCGCGCGGGATTCAGGAAGTTGACGCTTTCCGCTGAGCAGCGGTACGAGAATCCCAGCGGTGCGGAGGGCAGGGTGTACTCATCGCCACGTGCCACCAGGACACTCTTCAGCTCCCGGTACTCCACCTCCACGTTGCGCAATGTCCAGGATCCGCGGATCAGGGAGAACTTAAATCGCAGCGTGCACTTCTCGCCCGAATGCATGAAGGTGATGCTCAAGCGACCATAACCCTTGGCCCGCTGGTCATCGAAGGTGATCTGCTTGATGTGCTCCTCCAGCTTCAGGGTGTCATTGGTCAGCCGCAGCTCCAGTGGTCCATTGAGACTGAGCACCGCCTTGTTGCCCTCGGCCACGTAGATGAAACTGGCCTCGGTCTCCTCTGGGCCGTCGGCTGCCTTCGCCTTCTCCTCCTCCTCAGCAGCTGGTGAAGCCTCCCGCTTGGCCAGGAAGTGGGCCTCCTCCTCGCGGCTGGCCAGGATGCCCAGCACCTCGCCGCGGCCGTAGGTGTTCACGGCTTCGTTGTAGGCCAACAGAATCTCAGAGTCATCCTCTTCGCCGTGTCCCGAGAGGCTCACAACCTAGAAAATATATACAATTTATTTATAATTCATTAAGTTTAGCGTGCAAAACTCACCTCAATGTTGGCATTCAAGCCGAAGGGTTCCGCTGCTAGTCTTCGCTGTGGCAGATAGTTCCAGGCTCCACTCTTGACGAGATTCTGGAACTTGGGATACCTGGTGCCCTCCAGTCGATTGGTTGCGTTGCGCACAAAGACCACGATTGCCTTGGCCTCCGTGAAAAGTTGCGTCAGCGGCAGCTCCCTGCTGCTCGACTCCACCAAGGCCTGCGATTGCAGGCTGGACACTCTGGCGTGGCCCCAGAAGATGAACGGCCCACTTATGGATGCACTGCAGCAGCCGAGTGCCAGGCACAGCAAGGTCGCCACGAGAATCAGCTGCATTCTGGAGTCGGATTGCAAGTGTGCGTCTATCACCAAAGAATGCCTGCCCTCGATTGAATGGGGCATGTATGTATGTACTGAAAAATCGATTGGGCAAGACTCATGCGCAGAAATAAACCAGAAACCAGAAGTGGTGGGTCTCGCTGGGTGGTGGATTATGCTTCCATATAGTAGTTCCCACATAGTAGGTCAGTTCCTCTGAGTTTGGGAAAGCAAGGGAAAGTAAATCCACCACCAATTCGAGTGCCACGTGGGATCTTTACTTTAAACACATGTGCAGGAATTTCACAGTCAGGATGATAACTATGACTTTAATAACTATAAGTACATAGTCACATGAGTCATTAAATGTACAATAATTTACAAAAATATAGTTGCTAATCTAGTGACTACAACGCTTTGAGTATTTAACAAATTTACATTACAATGTCCAGTTAGAGGACCTAAAGGCTAAGCCGATGACTACGAAGACTAATACTAAGGGCTTTGGTGCGGTTGGAGCTGAGCTTGAGGAGTAAAAGCCACCCTTGAAGTTCTTGGTGCCTGTGGATGAGATTATCAAGATATTTATATTGCATCTATCACTTTATACACTCACGTTTTTCATTGGTATCCCTGACACCACAGGTGCGATAGGAAATGGTCGCCTTTCGCTTTTGGTTCACATAGCCGGGAATGAAGAGACTAGGCGCATCCAATCTACCAGCGGCTATCAAGCGAGACATATCCAACTCCAATCTGTGAGCCAGTGGCCCCTTGAAGTGGATGATCATCTGGATGCAGGCTCCACCATGCAGCTCCTTGGTCTTACGCGCATCCACATCCAGCATCCATTCCGGAATGCCCATCACCGAACGTAGCTCATCCAGAAACTGGGCACTAAACACAAATGTTTAGAGTTCGTCTATCGAAGGGAGTTATGTGTTTGATAGAGGTAGCTATACTTACACTACGAAGCGGGGTGGCTTCTGTAGGTTTATGTACTTGATGACGTTGTGATCGGGTTCTATATTCGCACAAGCAAACCGCTCGTGGGAGTGCTCTGGTCCAAAAATCACAATGGAACGCCCGATGGCGCCCACGGGAGCTTCCAGGGGAAAGTTGGAGTCGGTCAGGACAACGCGCTCAGCTCCAAGATCTGGAAAGCCATGTATATAATGAAAAGTTCTGAGAGATGTATAGTATACCTATACCTATTGTTCCCAGACGGGCGCCCACATCGCCAACGTAGCAGCGCAATGGATTATCCGGACTGCACTCCTGCTCATAGAGATCCAGCTGAAAAGGAGTGATTTTGTGTATATATTAATATCCTTTAAATATCAGTGGAGAGCATACATTCAGGGGATCCGCCAGCTGGGTGTAGTATGGATTCCAAACATAACCGCCAGCCACACAGCGCGTAATTGTGGGCTTTACGGCTGCATCCACGCCCACGGGATTAACGAAGATCTGCCAGTTGTGGTTTCGCGTAGAGTTGCGATCGTTTTTGCCCGGATGCCGTAACTTGACCTCGATCACCGTCTCCGACTGGCTGCCATCGTTGTGGATGAGCTGCGTCATCTTAATGTAACCGTAGGCGTATCCCGTGGGATGATGGAACGAGGCAATGGCTCTCAGTTCCCTGGCCTCACTGGGACTGTAGCCACGCTCCAGAGTGCTAAATTTACAGGTTAAGTTACATGAAAATCTCAACTAATTATAGTTATCTCACCTGCAGGCCCATCGGGCATTCTTCTGTTTCTTCTGAATAACCACAGATCTGCCAATGATGCTGTTGTAGCCGAAAAGTGGAAGATTCGTGTCGTTGTAGGAATCCTCGAACTGTGTTGCTCCCTCAAGACCTCCGAACTTTCCACTCAGATCGCCCATCTCATACTGATCTGTGGTGCCCCTCTTGGGAGGAGGCGATGACTTTGGACTGACGTCGAAGGGATTCCAGTGACCATATAGAGTGGATGCCTCGCAGGGAAAGGCCAAGTTCGCTTCCACGGGTGTCTAAAACACAGAAGGTAAGTGGAAGCACATAAGATACCCTGAGAGTTACAGAGATACATACCCTATGGATGTGGTATCCTGTGTTATCCTGCAGTCCCTTCAGTTGCACCTCCACATTGCTGACATCATACTCCGATTGCTGGGTGATCTCCACGCGACCGCTGACTGTCAACGAGTCTCCATTTGCGTACCACTCCTTGGCCACCACTTTCCGCCGGAAATGACCAATCACGGCGGAGCAAGCCAATCGCTCGCCTCTGGCTTTGGGTCCACTATCCTCGTAGATAACCAGCGACTTACCCAGGATACTGTGTCTGCCGGACAGTGGCAAATTGCCATCCACAAACATTTTCCTACTTATTTTCTGGGCCACTCGCCTGCCGCCAGCGATGGTCAGGGTTCCCGATCTGGCATCCATGGCGCCCACTCGGCACATGGCGGGTATGCTGGGTTGGCAGAAGTCGTCCACACTGCGATTGCCCCAATCCACGCGGAAGGGATTATACACAGGTCCTGCGGAAATGCATCTCTGCTGCCAGTCATAGAAGTCCTTGCCGGGTGCATTGCTATGGATTGCCCAGCGATGATCGTGCGTAGTATTCTGCGTGGAGCCATCCGCCTGGATGAGGTACTCAAATAGCACGGTGGTATCCTGCCAAGGCTGCTCCGCCGGCTGCCGGAATATGACACGACCCACCACGGGATAGCGGAAGAGGACCTAAAATACAAGCGGATTTGGGATTTAGGATCAAATATTACTTCATCTACCCACCTGAGCCGTAACCATGTTCTGCTGGTAGATCCCATTTCGTTGGTATTGACTTAGGCTCGAACAGCCCCAGATCATCTTTGTAATGTCCGTGACATTCGATCGATTGAAGGTGTAGATGACCAGACTCCTTTGGGCAATGCTCTGGCGTCCTTGCAGGGGCAGGAATACGTCCCAGTAGAGGCCATTCAACTCGGAACTCGTGCCGGGCAAGACATACTGATGCCAGTAGCCTTTATTGCGACCCTGCAGCTTCCCGGAGAGATCGCCCACGGGATACTGCTCCTGTGTTCCATAGCCGGGTGGTGGTATATTCTCGTTTAGCTCCCGCGGATTATGCATGTCCCCGGTGGTCAGGCAGTAGTCCTCGTGACCCATTCTCGATGGCACCGGCGGCAGGCTGTGAATCCGAAAGGCGGCCACATCTTCGGCGAACTTGCGACTCACATGCTGCGAAAGCGGTGCTTCCAAGGTGAAATTGAGGAAAGTGGGGTCGAACTTGGAGCGCTGCGTGAAGGTAACCTCTCCCTTGACTCCACCCGAGTTGATGAAAGTTCTGCGGTTAGCAAAGAACAATGGTTATACTTTCAAACCGCTTGGGATGTAAAAACCACTTACTTGTGGGTCAAAGGTTGGACATGGCGAATCTTCGTGCACGCGAGGTACGAATCCGGATGTTGGTTGTCGAAAAGTACCAAGTAAAGAGTTCTATGCGGAATGGTGAGATCCGAGGGCAGCAGAGCCAACTGGGCATCCCTGAAAACGCTGCGTTGTGGCGCACGAAGGGCATTCTTGGCCACTCCAATCCTGCCGAGACGTGCGTCCAGATCGCCAATGCCCTTGCCAGCGCCACTTCCTTGGGGATCGAACACCTGCTGCAGGAAGTTGCAGTTGTCCTCCGTGCGATGGTGGTCATGCTTGAAGATGTCCGTCACATAGATCTTCCAGTGGTGCTGGGTGAACGGTCCAGCCTGACTTCTGTCCTCCTCCAGCGCAGCTGGTTGCGCCGTGATGTGGTAGAGATCCGAGTAGATTAGTGTATCCCCCACAGCTCCCTCCGCCGGCGCCAGCCAGCGGAAATGGACGGATCCGGCCACAGGAGTATTAAAACGAGCCTCTGCCATGTGCTCCACGGAACTCTGGATGGTGGTGATGGTGGCACAGATCCGTGCATTCGCGTTGACCTCTGTGAGCAGCAGGGACTTGCCCCAGATGCCGCGATCCCCAATCAACTGCATGTTACGCTCCCAGGTGGAAGTCTCATTGCCGGGCAGTACCAGGTACTCCAAGTCCTCATCGAAGGACAGCACCTGCGATCCCAAGCGACTCAGTTCGCAGCGCTCGTCGGGATCAGTGTTGGAGTAGTCCACGGGAAAGCGACGTACTGCCCAACTCCAGACCTGGTCGGGGTACTGCAGAGTGGCCTCCAAATTGGCCTTGATCTCCACCGTGGTGGCATTCATTTGCCGAAAGGTGATCTCTCCGTGCAGACCTCTTTGCGAGATGTAGGCGATCAGATGCTGTGCATCAGCTGAGAGGCACGAAAACGACAGTGAGAGTGGGCCATCATGAGTCAGGTGAGATATCACAAAGGTGCACAGCGAGAAATTTAAATGAATGAAGTAAATATAAATATATATCATTAGAGATGCAAATTTAGTTAACTTCCAATCAAAATATCCAGCATCCGGCATAAGTATTCAGTTCACCCTGAACTTATTTAATAACCTGTGATTTCTCTCAGTGCACTCTAGAGTGTGGTGAGATATCTGAGACACAGCCTGAGATACTTTCGTTTTCTTGGGCCACGCAATATCTGCATACAATGCACGGATAACCGATTCCCAGCACTCACCGCCACTCATTAGTGATGCAATCCAGCAGACGGAAGCCAGCCACAAAAGCTGACCACCTGGAGCCATGGTTCTGGTGCTGGTTGTGGTTCTGGTTGTGGTGCCCCCGGAATAACCAGATTCCTAGAAATGCGCTGTTCGAATGGAAAAGTGCTGTGGCAATGGCGAGCGTGGCTGACTTTCACATCGTAGTGCGCATGCGTGCGCCTCGAAACTCGACTGAAAACTGGTAGCTGCTCGTACTGGCAGTTACTTCGTGTTCGGTTTTGGCCATCGACTTGGCCAAGTGTGGGGAGTTTCCCACTGCGCTCCACCGCCTCGCTGGCTCCCCAGCTTTATCGCTGCTTTTGTTTTGACCTGGAACTGGTTTCCGGCTTCGCTCAGCTGTCAGTTGTTCAGTAAGTACCCCCTCCAAAATAAACCCCTTCCCTGGGAAAGTCAAACTCCAAGGGCTTTGTTGTTTTTTCAAGACGACTCTCTTGTGCTTTATTCCAAGACTTCGTCATCGTATCATCATCTAGTTGTGTTGTATAAAAACAGTTACTTGTTTACTATTTTTAGATGGTTTTTTTTTTTGTTATTCTTTCGTTAATATTTCTGACCGGGTTTAAAGTTTTGTGAATTTTCTCATCTTGCCGTGTGTAGCTTACATTATACTGAAGTAAAGATTCGATTCGCGTTTAACAACTTGTTGCATGTTGCATTTTGAAATGGATTGTAGTGTGCGTGTGAGTGTGTGCTCGTGTCGAGTATTGAGTGTTATATGTTAAGTGTTGAGTTCTGAGTATTAGAAGTACATAAATATAGCAATATATAGAGGCCTCCTCCGATCAGCCTAGGTACTTGTAGTACCGGGTACCTTATTCAAACTAAAAACCCCCCCGCCCGTCTACTTCCCGGGGTAGGAGGATCAACCTGGAAGCTTCGAAACGCATTAACTAGAAACACTGGGTTGTTTGTTCGTATGTTTCTTCATATTTCAGATATCATTTTGGGTTGTTTGTTCGTTTTTGGGTGTTTTATATCGCTGATAGTTCATAAGCAGAAAGTTGAAGTGGTGGTGGTGGTGGTAAGTAGTAATGTAATATAAATTCGCATTAACAATTTGAGTGAATGAACTTAATGTTTCTCTGTTATTAGCCTAACTCTCGATAACTTGCAATAATATTGATAACTCATAACTGATAAGTAAGTAACGAACGATAGATATGCATAACGATAAATATTTTGTGATAGTAGGATATATATTTGGCTCTCAGTTAAAATGTTCCCTAACAATAGTTTTGCTATAGGTTTACCTCTCTCTCTCCTGGTCCTGCGAGATTTCTCGAACGAAAAACATTGTAACTCACAAAACTGGCTAAAAAATTCATAGTCATATTCATAATCAAAGTGAACTCGTGGGCACAGGACTAACGAATCCAGCCTGGCTACCCATCAACATCGTCTTCCTCCTCCCTACATCAAAAATCATACATTATACATCATCATACATCATATATCATACATCCTCATTTCGATTTCGTTTGCGATCTCGATCTAGATCTCGATGTGGTATATTCATCACTCTTTAGTACTTCAACGGACAGCGATATAAAAATAGACACGGCTTGTTTGTTGTTTTTAAGCTTTTTTTGTTGATTTTATAGGTGTTTTAAATAAAATAGATAGCATTTGTTTTATAAATTTTACGTGTAAAATTTAACAGTAAATCAACTAGAAAACTACGCGTCAGTTCTTGCCGTGACAGTGTGAACATGATCGATCGTAAGTATCCCTAACTATGATGGACAGATACATGGTAAATGGTTCTGATCGCTACCAAATGTTGCTGAAGAAGTTCTTTTTTCAGTTTGATCGGATGTTGTTGATCTTTTTGGTGGTGGTGTTGGTGTTTTTGTTGTTGTTGTTCTTGGTACAAGGTACTTGGTACTTGATACTAGATACTTGATACTTGGTGATGGTTAACAAAAGAGAGATTACAAGATACTGAGAATCTACATATGTAAACGAGCGTTTCTTTTAATTACGTTTATTATTACTGATTTGACTGATTGATTTAACGTTCTGATTCTGGCTGTAATATGGATGTTGAGTTAGAAGTTAGGATGTGATCGGATGCGCCTTAGGCGGCCTCCTCCTCCTCCTCTTCACCCTTGCCGGTGAGCATCTCGATCAGGGCGGCGGTATCGATCTGGTTCTTGTCGTCGACCACCATCTGATCGTAGGCATCATCAACCTCCTTCATGGTGAACTTGTCACCGAAGTTCATGAGCATTTCGCGGAATTTGTCACCGTCGATGAGACCATCGTTATCGAATGTTTTGAAGGCAGCAATAACAACTTCGTCTTCATCGTTGGCACCGGAGGTGGCCATGCGGTTGGCGAACAGGGTCAGCAACTGGGTGAAGTTGATCGGACCCGAGGCCTCGCCCAGCATGGCGTCCAACTCCTTGTCGTTGGCGATCTTGCCGACGGAGTCGAAGGCAGCGCGCAGATCGTTCTTGCCAATAATACCGTCCTTGTCGGCATCCATGAGTTGGAAGGCCTATCGATCCCGCACAGAAACGAAGAGAGAGAGATAGAAAGAAAGAGTGGGTTGGTGACTTGGTCTTCTGGACAAGTGCGATAGATGGTATGGTATGGATGATAGGATGATGGGATGATGGGATGTTGGGATGGGTCTCGAGTGATTTGTGACCGACTGCTGATGATGAATGATGATGTACGTTCGAGTGCCGCCCAAAACTCACCTCCTTGAACTCGGCGATCTGCTTCTGGGAGAACACAGAGAAGACCGAGGAGCCAGCGCGCTTCGACTTCCTGGAGCCACGGGATCCGCCCGACGCTCTCTTCGAACCAGTGGCGGATGCGGCCGGGGCAGGAGTTGCAGCTGGTGCTGGGGTTGCTGCCTCGGATGCGGCCTCAGAAGCGGTTTCGGAAGTACCACCCTCTTCCTTGGTCTTCTTCTTCTTAACCTTCTTCTTCTCATCGGCCTGGGGAGAGAAAAGGAGGTGTTTATTAGTAGGGTCATTCTAGGGGGATTCTAGGGATTTCTAGCCAGTCATTAGTCGTTATGGTCCGAAAGTTCCGCTTCTGGAAGTTGTACTCTTGGAGTAAATCCATTAAGAATCTTTGTAGGTAATCCCAAGGATCTACCATTGGAATGATGTTCGTAGAGGGTTATCCCTCAAGGGGATTAACCATTTGAGGGATGCTTTTCAATAGGCAGCCAGAAAATATGTATCTGCAGCCAAGGCAAAAAGTTTTCCACTCGTTCTATAAATAAACCGGACGCATATTACGTAAGCTCTCCGCCGTGCGCCACTTGCTGTCTCGCTCGCTCCCCGACACGGATATCGGATTACGTTACAGACGCGTAACACTCGCTTCGTATCGAATCGGATCGAATTGGATGAGAACGATCGATCCATTTATAGAACTTTCTGCACTATTCTCACTGCATACTCGAACGAAAGGTGAATCGGGGTCACCGTGATTTCGAGTTATGGTTCACTTCATATTCATATCCCCTCGATCTTTCGATTCACGGCACTGATCGGCATTATCCTTGCTGCATGTATCCAGGCACTTGGTGTCCAGTTTGGCTTTATTCAGTTCGGTTCAGTTCGTTTCGTTTCGGTTCAGTTGGGCTATAGTGATATTCCGGGACGAGTCCTTACCATGGTGCTGAACTTTGATGTGTTGTCTAATCGAGTCGAGCCGTCAGAGCACACTGAATCTCTGGCTGATTTTATCGCCAAGACAATGATGTTTTAAGAGCTCGGAGGAGCTCTTCCTCTTCCCACCATTGGGGCCACTCGTGGAGGTTCGGCCACCTTCGTGGACACTTCGGGCGCCATTCGCTGTATCCGTATCTGCAATATTCGTGCTGCCTTTTTTAGTATCTGCAAGGCGAGGTCCGCCCAGGAGATCGGCGGGGGCTGGCGGCTATATCTATATAGATATAGCCATAGCCATGGCTATAGCTATAGCCTATAGCCTATGGGGTAGCTGTATCCGAGGTGTTTACTCATCGGCCGCTGCTCTAATCAAAAATCTAATTTTAAAGGCAGTGAAAACGCTGCGGCTCCTCGGATACTTGGCTGTTTGGCTTTTGGGCAGCAGCAGCCTATACATATGTTCGGAATTTATTTCGGGCCGATTCGGATTGGTTCGTAGCGCTGCTCTCTGTTGTGGATACATTTCCCCATCCTCAGATTCGATTCTGTTTTGTTTTCTTTTACTATGCTCCACACTGCTCTCCTCCACTCGGCCCATCTCTTGGCCAGAGGCCACCTCCCAAAAGGTGTCCTCTTGCGCTGAAATCACCTACATTTTCGTTCGCCCGCGAACAGCATACATATATATCTATAATATATATATACGCCTATATACTCGATGTTTTGCTCGCCTACGTTTATTTTTCTTTTTCAATTCTTTTTTTGTTTTCGAAATGCCCCGCACATTGTGCAATATGAAAAGAGGCGAGCGGCGAGAATTCCAAATCTATAGATATAGATATATATATCTGTATACACGGCGATCGGGCGGATTTCGTGTCGCATAAATATCCAACGAACCCGATATTGGACCAGAGTTATTTCGGCAACAAATGTGGAATAAACATCTGACTTTATCTATATGCTAGTCATCCACGGACATTGCATAACAATGGGAAGGCTGTAGGATTTCCATTTCAGATCAACTTTGAGCACCACGTCATGATACATTAACCTTGTTATTGAATACATATATTAGGTATTACAATACTCAAAATAATTTATGCGGTGGAGTGGGGAATATTGGGCAATTTTGTACAACCAAAATCAACAAGAATAATTAAGAATTGTGTATTTTTGAAAATAACTAATTTTAGTTTTTAACAAGCAATTTAAGCCCAATTGACTTAACCATATAGTACACATTCTTTGACTTAATAGATTTAGATAATAGACTTAATAATAGATTTTTTTGGCGCAATTAATTCGATTCAGTAAGCTTTCTCCTTGCCATAGTAAATATTTTAATAAAGCAAAACAATTTCCAAAACAACATTTATATGATGTACTCTGTGGCACCTGAATTCATTGCCCTCGCTGGCTGATATTATAATAAATTAAGGCTTTTTGCATAATTATGAAACGGAAAATATCTCAATTAACGATGCGATCCGTGCGAGAAAGCCTTCATAATTCATCGATCAGACATAATGAAAATCGATTTCGGCTGCAGTCTTCTTCGTGCTCCATTGAAAGTGATTTTCGGCGAAAACTCTCTTGGCGCTGCCATTTTGGCACGTAACCAGGCGACTTTTTGGCCTGGGGCCAAACCAAAACAAGAAGATGTTGAAGAAAAACTGCCCACAATCTAATACGCAAAGTAGCATTGAATATGCGCGAATATATAAATAGCGCAAAGTGCAAAAAACGAGCAAGACGCAGTCAAAGGAATGTTCAAATTAATGAAAACTGCCGCAAATGTATTCAGTTTTCCAAGGTGCCGAATGTATCTGGGCATATTAATGGTTTTTGACACTCTGGAAGCATTGTTTATGAAGGGTTAACAATCAAATAAGGTGAACAACAGCCTATACATAACATTTGTTTATCTCATGGGTTTCTAAATTTAAACGCCAAATCATCTCTTTGACGCTCTACTAGGTTAGTCTGTGTGAATATACCCAGTTCCACCTGATACATGGGCGAACTTGGAGGCTGCTCTGTCGCTCTGTCGGGAGGTCGGACGTCATTGGGAATCGACTGTATTCAGTGCCCGCAACGCATTCCTATCACATCCCCTCACCTCCTCACCTCCTCACGCCTTGGCCGCCCGATGGCCGAAAATAGAAGAGCCAACGCGCACCACTGTGCTGCCCATTTCGATCTGCGGGAATAGTTTGGAACGAAATAGTTAGCGACGGAACTTGCTCAGTCGGTTTGCAGCTTACCGCCTTGTCGAAGTCGTTGGACATTCCCATGGAGACGAGCACCGAGTCCGGGGCCAAAGAATGCGCCTCACATATGGATCGGTGCACCTGCATCAGGGACACGAAATCCGGATTGGGTCCATTGCTGTAGTCAAAGCCATATGCGCCAATGGTCATTATGCCCAGCAGGTTCAGGTGTTTGAGGTTGCTCCTGATAAACTGGTAGAGTGCAGGCGCATCTTTTGCCTCTATTCCGCTCTTAACTAGAGGTCGAAGGATTTGGGAAAGTAAGTATACAGCTGGCTGGCTTGGGGGCGTGCGACTCACCATCTTCGCCACTGGTGTTGATCTGGATGAGCACCTGCAGTGGCTCCTCAGGGGTGGGCTGTTGCTTGGACCAGGCTGCGTCCAGTTTGGTGGCCAGCTTCTCGCTATCCACGGTCTGGATCATGCGCAGATTGGGCACAGAGAGCACCTGTACCAAATAAACAATGAGTTGAACAAGATAAAGTTGCTGATAATGGATGGAAGCTTATGATGCTGACCTTGTTGATCTTGTTGCTCTGCATGTGGCCTATGAAGTGCCACCTGATGTCGGGGCACTTGGCCAGTATGTCCGGGTGGCGGCTCTTCTCCTCCAGCTCCTGCACATAGTTCTCCCCAAAGTCCCTTTGTCCGGCCTCGTAGGCTTCGATTACGGCCTCCGCCGGCTTTGTTTTGCTCACTGCAACGAGCAGCGGCCTGGCAGCTGCAACTTCCTGTGTGGCAGATAATGATTTGCATTCAGGAGATCATGACTAAATGGATTTAATTAGGTGAACTAACTTTGGGCCGCTGCAGGAGCACCTCGTCAATGCGCTTCAACACGTGCTGCAGGCCGGCTTTCACGTCGAACTCCGCCATGATGCGTCTTAGCATTTAACTGAGAAATGCGAAATGATTAATATGCAACATTTATAAGTAGAGATAAATAGTAGTTATTGTAGTTACGGTTGGTTAACTCAATGATAAGAAATCAGCTTTGCAAAAATAAAAACAAAACTTTGGAATCTGCGAAATCAGCTGTTTGGCAGTGTGACCTGAGCTTACCAAAATATACCAACAAAATACTTTTTATTTGAAAAATACAATAAAAGGCGGGAAATTTCAAAATGTATCCTATGCCCAACAGCAAAAGTTATATTGCATTTAATGCATATAAATAGAGCATGAAGTTTCAATTAAGAGGAGATACCATTCTAGTCAACATCCAATTGCCTTTGCTTTGGCAGTAAGTCTCGCCGCACATTAGCTTTTCGAAACCCTGTGCTGGGGAGAAATGCCTTCACTGGGACGCACACAGACTCCTCGACTTCAGCCATGGCGGACGCTATCGGGTGCGCCTGCGAGCAAGTGAACTCCGTGCTGGACTACCTGGCCACGTTGCGCATCTGCGAGGTGCGGCACTGCTTCGAGCTGCTCGGCGTGGCGCACATGGAGGTGCTCGGAGGTGTGCTCGTCTTCATCCTGATGCAGTTCACCAAGTTCACGCTCGTCCTGATGCTGGCCATTCTCCTGGCGTATGGTATATTCTACCTGGTAAGATCAGGTGTATTCCTGTGCTCCCTCTCCTAACGTAGCATTCCGCAGTGGGACACCTTCTTTCCGGAAATCAGCCAGCTCGGTCGCAGGGGAATGAAGATGTTCCGCAATGTGCGCACCTCGGCCAACCTGCCGCCATTCGCTTCAGACGTTGAGGAGACGCCTGGTAACTAAACTGAAAGATAGCTTTCGAAACCTTCCTCTAACCTCTTGCTTCACCAGGAGAGTACCAAATCCGGCCGAGAGGTCAGCAGTACACCACTGGCATGATCACTCCGCCGAACATGCCGATGCTACTGCCGATGGTGCAATCGAAGAATCTCAGGACCACCAGTCTGCAAACGGATCGCCGCCGACAGGAGGAGGAGAGCAGGAGGGGATCGCGTGGCAGGGGACACTCGTCCTATCAGGAATCCCAGGAAACGGACAGAAAGCACCGCAAAGAGAGACCCAACTGGCGATCTGCTAACTCCGAAGTGGAAAGGGAGCACCCGTCCACATCCAAGAAAGCTCATCATGGCGCCAGTGGCGGTGGTGAGTCCAAGCGGATGTCCAATGCCATGAAGATACCGACGGTTACCAGCGGGGTGGTGGACACAAGGAGAATAGCCAACATGACCAGTGACCAACTCAAGCGACTGCCCAACATCACGAGCGGAGAGTCGCGGAGGTCCACCAAGATGGCTGGTGGTGCCAACGAATCCAGGAAGTTGCACCACATAACCAGCGGGGAGATGGCGGACTCCCGAAGGATACCGAAAATAACTAGTAACGCCACTGAATCCAGATGGTTACCCAGAGGGGAAGTAGTGAAAGAAGCTCGGCGGATTCAGCAAATAACCAGCAACACCAACGAATCCCGAAGATTACCAACTGTCACCAGTGGCGAGGGGAAGGAGACCAGGCGGAGTTCGCATCCCCAGGCAGCTGGCGAGTCGCGTCGCACTTCGAACAATCAGAGAGATGGTGCCGGAGGTGGTGGAGAGTCCAGATCCCGTCGGTCTGCGGAGAAATCCAATCCCGCCCAGGGTCGCCGCCAAGAGGAGCAATCGAAGCAGCGGCGCAGCAACAATGGACACTCCGGCGTGACCAAGCGCCAGTTTCCGGAGGATCACTTCGAGCGCCTGAAGCTGGAGAACCGGGAGTTCCAGGCCCGTCGCTTGCAGGCGAGTGGAGCTGCATTCCGGCAAAGTCTGAGTAATCCCACCTCCGAGGGAGCGCTGCTCACCAAGCAGGAGAACTTCATTGACAACCACCGGCCATACGACAGGCGGGACGCCCAAAGGAGCACCAGGTCAAGTGAGTAACCAGAGAGATACCTATCATTTGCTCTCATAATCAAAAGTAATCTTTTTCTGGTTAACATAGGTAATCCCAACAAAGATGCCAATCATCGGCACCGAGCCCATCATCGCCTGCCTAATCCGGTACTTTAAAATGGAGCGAACAAAGCTCCCTTTTCCCAGCTGTGAAGACAGGTGAAACCACGTAGTAATCCATCCAGGAGTATTCCATCTAATTACTCCTCCAAAGCCTCTCAACAACCAGCTCCGAATCGAGAAAGACCATCCAGTTTGCCGCATATCCCCAGACGGTGGAGATGGCTGACATCACTGAGGAAAAACCAAGCGGGAAATCCACAGAGCTGCAGAACAGAAATGCCCCGAAGTTTCCCACAGGTAGGAGCACACCTGTTGATGACATCCAATTGAAGAGCAGGGAATCCAGTCGGGAGCATGTGCATCATCCGGAGGAGTATCCCTATGTGGTGGAGATGCCCGAACAGGAAGAAAAAAAAGCGAAATAGGGCAGCCCATCTGCCAAGTCCAAAATCAAATAAGGCCTTAGAATGGATCTCATTTTGTATGTTATCTAAATTATTGATTTTTGTAAGCAATTAAAATTCAAAATAAAAACGTAACGTCTTATGGGCAGCACTGGCGTACAGCCTACTCGCAGCTGTTTTTGGTATTTTTACTACCGATTCGCCGCAGGTTGGCAGCACCTGGCGAATGTTTTTGTTTTGCATCGGAAATCGAAGTAATTTGCATTCCATAAATTCGCCAGAATTAGCGCATTTTCACGGCTAATGCCATTCCAAATAGCTTCTGCAGCATGACCATCTTCAATCTGTACATATTCGACAAGTTCGGCACACTGCTGCACTACGCCGAATGGAATCGCACCAAGAAATCGGGCATCACTCGCGAGGAAGTAAGAGATTCATTCACAAAATTAACTTATTCAATAAATGCGGATTGGTTTTAGGAAGCGAAACTCACCTACGGAATGCTCTTCTCCATCAAGTCCTTTGTGAGTAAGATATCGCCCCACGATCCCAAGGAGGGCTTCCTCTACTACAAGACCAATCGCTACGCCCTGCACTACCTGGAAACTCCCTCTGGATTGAAGTAAGTTGATTGAAACAAGCAGGAATCATCGAACATCATCTCAACTCTTTCATCCTAGATTCGTTCTCAACACGGACACGACGGCCATCAACGTGAAGGAGCTGCTGCAGCAGCTGTACGCCAAGGTGTGGGTGGAGTTCGTGGTGCGGGATCCGCTGTGGACGCCCGGCACAGTGGTCACCTCGGAGCTGTTCCAGTCCAAGCTGGACGAGTTCGTCCGACAGTCGCCCATTTTCGGCATTCGCAATATCTAAGCAAATAAATAGTTGTAAGCTCGAACTCTCATTACGTAGCCATGCAAATTCCGCCACACCAACTCTAAGGTCTATGTCATTAGCTCCGAATGGCGAATTGCGCTGCCAAGTGCTCCAGCTCCAGCTCCGAAATGCAGCCCGCGAGATCCGGGCTCCGGAAACGGCATGCACTTAAAATGTCTGCGGGGCCAGCGAGAAAAACTGGCCTCACGGTTGCGCAAGCGCTGTCTTTTGCTGTTGTCCACTGTCCGCTGTCCACCTGTCCACTGTCTACTGTCCAAAGCCACTGCTCACAAAGGGGGACAAATGTCAAAGAGGTTGCCGCAACTCGAAGGTTTTAGTCAACTCCATGTGCTGAGAAAATTACTGCTGCAGGCGAACTGGGACTACACGGCTAAAAATGATGTGATTGATATGAATAGAGCTACGAATCTTCTGCCCATGAACTGCAATCGAAAACCAAATCAGGTAGCCAGAGAAACCTTTAAATTAAAAAAAAGAGTCAACTAATATTAGGCACACATGTAGAGCTGTTAAAACTTTAGTGATTATAAGTTTATGGCCTGTTTTGCATACTGGACCTCAGATAGATCGCGCTAATATTTGGCCAGATGAAAGCGACTTGCAGTCATGTAACAAATGTATTTCTACCCGTGTACCTGCAATTTTTGACAGATAACTCAGCTCGGCTCGTCAAGGGTTTTCGCAACTATACGTTGTTGCCGCGGAAAATGAAAATGAAAATGATTTGCAGAATGCATCCATAATCGGGGGAGTTGCTTTGCCTCTCTGGTCGTCGAATCCGCAGCGGCAGCATGAAGGGGCAAATATACAAATGTGGCTGTGGAGATACTCTTTTCTGTGCGCTGCCCGATGTCTCACTTATTCAACACGATTTGTGCAAGTCATAAGACGTTTGCACTAAATATGTTTTGTATGTTTTAGCGCTCGTTTTATTTTGTTTTTTGGTTTTGTTGCTCGCATTGTCTTTGACGAATTTTAAAACAGGTTTTAGCATTGCAAAAGCCGCAGGCGGGGGACAATAAAAAATGGAACCACACAGCGGTTTCTTTTCTCCGCTATCGAAGAAATCAATTTCAAAGCCAAACGCCCTGGCCAAAGACCGCGCAAATAAATCAAATGCTCGACCAACACATCAACAGCTTATGATGATGGACCATCGACAAAATGCCGAGCCGAGGAAAAGCAACTGAAAGCACGCACAGGTTACCAAATCCACCAGATAAAGGTGCCCTTTCAAAATCGTCAATTGCGTAGACTCTCAGCTGGAAGCACTAGCTCATATCATAGATGGATGTATACCTGTTCCGAAAGAGAGGCTGCATACCACCAATCATGGTCTTCGATGTCACAGCATCGGCTTCCAATTAGCCGTGGATCTGGGATCTTGGGGTCTTGGGGGAAGTCGATTGTATCGGAGTATCGGAGTAGTGGAGTGCCGGAGTCGAAGCTTTCGTTTGCCATTCGCCAAAGTTACGCAAAATTCGGGCCACTCGACCTGGCACTGGCGTTTTGCGTCATAGAAACTCCGGATCGCGCGGCAAGGTTATTAACGCCTAGGAATTGGAAATTGTCGCCCGGTCACGTCATTAAACGACCGCTATCTTGATTGCTTTACGATCGCTGCAACTCTTTCCCTGCGCAATTAAAAGTTTAACGAGCAATTGTGGCCGCTATTTATTTATCTCACAGTTTCTCCAGAGAAAGAGGGCCAGAGATGTGACGCCGCCGGATGACCACCCACCCACACGGATCTCGTGCTGCGATCAAGGCTCTTCGAACAGCCGGAGGCGGACTGGATCCACCAAAATGCCCATATCGACCAGTTAAAATATTATGCAAATTCATAGGCCTGTCGCTTACCAAATTTGGCTGTTTTGCGCGCCAAGTTGGGGAAATGCTCGAAAAGAAATCCCCATAAATTTGGCATCAATCTTGAGACAAAGCCGACCAGAGTTCAGGGCAGGCCGAGCCCTATAACTTATTAATTGCTATGCGAATCCGCTGCTTTTTTGTTTATCTCGCATTCAAAAAACATTAGTGATTTTTAAAAATAGCCAACCAGCATGATTTACAACGTACAAGTTCAACGATATCCAAACCAAGAGAGTTGGAATCTGCTAAACGAAAGTAAAGCAGCACGTTTTAAGTTTTCAGAGGAGAGATCATGGGATGTTATAGAACCCTATACAATCGAAATCTTCTGAACAAAAGTATCTATTGATTTTGTTTTTTGACTGGGAACAAAGTTCATTTTTTTTGGAAAACCGGCTATCTCAGTTCGATCGCTTTCAGCCAACTTGAAACTATTAATTACAGCTTGCTGACAAAAAACAAGCTGAAATTTGAATATGTATGATATCTGCATATGGATCTATGCCTGTGAAAATAGAGTGATTTTAGATAAAATTAGTAATATTCAGGGCAGAAACAAATGGATTTCAAAACTCTGCCTTCATTTATTAGGCCTGGTGGAGTTACACTCACCTATTTACTCAACTCTTCCATTGAACGCCCGCCAATGGGAGTAATGAAATGCCGATGCAGCCCTTTTGGCACAACCTTCAATTAACTAGGCCCACAAAAGTGGCCTGAATCGAGTGCTCGTTTGCTGTCCACTGGCTCGTCACCAATTAGGTGGCGATGGCGATGGTGATGGCGATGACAGCCACACCGAAACGCTAATGAGATGAAGGTGTCACCGTGGAGTCTTGGCCTGGCACTTTTTGGCCATTGCTTGGACAGTTGATATTGGCAAAGCACTTGACCTTCCCAACAATTGGCCTACAGACTGAGTGCACAGAAAGAAATCTTTGCTACCTGTCAGCACTGATATTCGACTGAGCCGAATATGTTGGTACACGGAAATCTCTGCATAAAATATATTTACTTATTGTTGCATACTAAAATCTCCATACATTTTTCTGCATGGCATAAAATAAAATTGCTTATAAATATTCGCATAATTACCATATTTTAGCTCCGTGAGCATACAAGTCATAAAAACAAAGTGCGGCAGGAGTAATGAAGTTACCCGTCGATCGGGAACTCCCATGCACTTGAGACTCGTGATATAAAGAAGAGGGCGATGCTCCAGGAATTCCCCTTGAATGTCTGGTGGCTTGAACCTTTTCAAGGTTCTCGGTTCTCGGTTCTTCTGGAGATTGAGTTTAAGATCGGCGTACGTGCCGAGTGCACGTAGGCCAGGCCAAGTGGAGGATCTGAGGGGGGAATCTCAGGTGGGGAAGTTAGTTAATTGATTAGGGAACTATGACTAGCGTCTAGGCGCGCTTCCTTGCCAGATGCCCACCTCGTCACGTAGTCCAAAGTCAAAGTCACAGGGAAACCAGTTGGCCTAAGCTAACTTGGCCTAAACACCAGCTACTCCCCTTTCGGAAAACATAAATGTGTAATAGCGCCTTGGAAGACAACAATGGCAAGCGGCGTCTCCATTTCCCATTTCAATTTAAATTTCCATTTGAATTTTAATTTCGTCACAGCCTCAAATTGTCATTAAGTGTGACTGGCAGATAGTTTCGAGGGTGGTTGAGTGGAAGTCCCACCGTGGGTTTTGGCCACCTTCATTTGCATCTGGACTGAATAACTTGAAAATGAGTTTATCAAAGTGGAAGATATTTTCACCACCAGTAATTGTTAAGATACATTTGAAGTGGCGACTTTGCTGCACGGATTAACATCGTTTTCTGAACTTTAAGTGTGTGCATATTTACTTTAACACATCCATCTTTTATAGGCTCCAGATGGCATTGTGCTATATTGTCACGTTTCTATAATGGCAATTGTACATTTGGGAAAAGCGATAAGCAAACACTCCAAGTACTAAGTTTTAAGATCTGTAAAACCAAGCTGAAATAGCTTACAAATACTAGAGAGCCCTTGAAAGATTCTGCACTTGAAAAACAAGTGAGCATTAGATACTTTCAGTACTGGAACAGAAACTAAATCTGAAGTAGATAACAGGCATCTTTTTGGAGTCACGTGTCATAGTTCTATTTATTATTCGTGACTCACTGCCAGAACTCAGATTTCACAACTCCGGTGTATTGACGTCACTTGTTTATATAGACTAGGTTATGGTAATCTTGGGAATATATATTCAAAAACAGTTTTCGCACTTCTTGTTTGCCGTACTTAAAATTCGCTTAGAGCTTCCTAGAACGAATCATCCCAAATGCAATGGAAGATTTACTCATTGTCATGGTAAATTAATTCTAGAACACTTTTCGCACTTTAGGCTCATTTGCATAAGGCAGATTTTTCCATCGCCAATCGCCAATGTGAATGGCCTTACTTCCAATATGATATAATATGAGTTTGAATAGAACTCATATCTGAGAGACCCCCGATTAGTGACCAATTGAAAGGAGATTTACTTTGGATTTTCGAATTGTTTTTATTTGTAAATATTTATTTTCTTTTTATTTGTCTCGGACGGAGAGCAAGTTTTGTTGTTGTCGTCTATACGTAAATTTGTGTGTGACTTATAACTTATGTCGTACCGTGCTAAATACCTAAACCTACACAAATGAAGATACGAAAATGAGCGAATGTGGGTGTTTGGATGTTTGGGTGTTTTGGGTGTTTGAGTGTTAGTTGTTGTTTGCTGGGTGTTGGGTGTTGGAGTGAGTGTGATTGTGATTGTTAACCATTGCGGTGCAGGTGTGTTGGTTTGGATAATGATAGAATAGAATAGGGTTTAATTTAAAAAACGATTATCGACTATGTCCCGCCCTCGCATAGACAGACGCAAGATTAAGTGACGATCCTTCCCATCGGTGATCCGCGAGCCCATCTCTCGATCTCGACCTGGATGCCCGGACGCCAGTATCCCGATCCTCGAGGTCCCTAGTTGGCCGCCTTCTTCGACTTCTTCATCCGCTCGCCCTCGTTCTCGTTCTCATCCAACTTGGCGCTCTCCGTGCTGCTCGACTCGGCATCGTACTCCAGCTCGGGATCCGGTACCTCGGCATAGTGCACATGACCCACCATGGTGGCACCGGCCACCACGCCGTCCTTGAACTCCTCGGGTCCGCCCAGCTGGGAGGCGTGGGTGCCATCGCCGTACTTCTCGAGGGTGCGACGCACCAGCTCCTTGGACGGCTGCTTCATGTTCCAGGCCCAGCCCAGCTTGTGGAACGCATCCAGCACCATGGTGGTGAAGTTGACGGTGTAGTTGCCCAGCTCAGCTGCCTTGTAGTCCCAGGGGAAGACGTGGTGGTAGTTGTGCCATCCCTCGCCCATGGCCAGCAGAGAGACGTAGATGTTCTCGCTGGGCATGATCCGCCTGGAGAGGAAGAGATAACGGCAGCTCAGTTAGATATGTCAGTAGAAACCTTTTATGGCACTCTTCATTCTAGTCTTTACTTAAAGATATTTGGCATGCAATGTGACCTGCACTCATTCCCCAAATTCAACATGATAGTATAAGCATCTGACATAGTAACGAACTTGTACTAATCACACTTACTTGTCGTAGGGGCGGGATCCCCACAGGTGGGCGGCACTGTTGACGGACCAGGTGAAGTTGAGGCTGCTCACGTAGCGGAACAGGCACTGTTGGATGAAGGCCAGGGCCCAGGTCTCGCCCCAGCAGTAGACCGGGATGATGGTGGGCAAGATGAAGCAGAAGAAGGTCTTCAGGGGGATGAAGTACTTCTGGTGGAAGCGCACCACGGGATCGGCCAGAATGTCGCTCATGTCGATCTGGCGACCACGACGCAGTACCTCCGGATGCTTCAGCATCATCAGCCAGCCCACGTGCGAGAAGAAGAAGCCTCTGTTGGCATTGTGGGGATCCGCATCCGTCTCCGAGTATTTGTGATGAACTCGATGGTCGCGAACCCAATCATACAGCGTGTTCTGAAAAGCGTTATTTGATATTACACAAAGAAGTTATATGATAAACTGTAAACTCTAAAATAAAACGAAATTGACCGTGAAAATGATATATCTTTTAAAGTATCCGTATCTAAACGCTGAAATCTTTGGTAGGTCAGGGGGTTCATTTAACACGTCGTCAAATTTGATGGCTTCTCTTAATATCCAAGTCGCTCAGCATATGTAGGTACATACTCGTATTTTACAATGTATATATCTTCTTTTCAAGCTGAGCTTGATTTTAGCTTCTGTGGCTGCGCTTAATCGCTGCAGTCATTAAATAAGACAAATGTATCTGCGGGATACACAAAGCACTTTGGCGAGTAGTTGGAATTGTCAATTTTACAGTTTGTCAGCCGCGACAGGCATTAAGTTGTTATACTTAATGATGCAATTAATGTTAATTGCATTACAACCCCGAAAAATGAACGCAAAAACGAAGGTGTCGCGTCAAATGAATTGGCAAATTGCGGACCACTCTTCAGGTGGCATTACGTGTGCCAAAGGTCGACTAACTAATCTTGCAATCCATCTGATCAAAACCCATATAAAACCCCACACAACTCACCTGTCCAGCCACACAGTAGCAGACCATCAGAATGGAGCGCAGCACGGTGTTGGCCTTGTAGCTCTTGTGGGTCCAGAACCTGTGGGCTCCGGCCGTAACTCCGAATCCGGCCACGCCGCCCATAAAGAAGGCTAAAATATATAAAGAGAGTTAGATGTAAGTTTGGCTATAAAGATTTTTTGAACAAAAGCCGTGCTAATTGGATGGCAATAGGAAAACCCGAAATTACATTTCCGCAAATTGAGCTATTTGAGGCTGAGTGCTAATTCCGCGGACAAACAAATGGAGTATAAAAGAGAACCAAGATCGCCCAAGGTTGTCGATACGGGGAACTTTATAATAGACAGACAGTTCGGTGAATGACTGATCACGACTGCGACTACTGTCATCAGAAATATCAGGTGCAAGCCCTTGCAGTCGATCTCAACCATTAGTTCCTCAATTAGAATATGCAAAATGCCATTGTCACCATTCCCATTGTATGGGATAATTAGAAGTAATGACTATTTGATAGCAAGAGGGTTTTCCGCCTCAACTAACGATCGCCGATATGGAGGGATCTTTGGGCATATGCTCACACCTCGCATATTTCGGCAACCAACTAATGAACCATTAACGATTTCTCTGAATGGAACGTCCAATTGATTCGAGGAAAGATTAGCCTTCAAAATGTTGCGACAAAACCAGTTTCGTCTCACCAAAACACCAAAAAAAAAAAAAGTTAAAGTTAACAATTAAAGGCCACGCCGAGTGCGGAAATGAACAAACTTAACATTGGTGTGCCCACAAATGGGTGACCACCTATGGGCTGAACTTTGAGAAACCAATAACCATAACCATAGGTACATTAAATCTATGCATATATGATGTATATCTATGTATCTTGGGGTCCAACTTGCTCATGAAATATTCCCATTTCTTGTGCTTGTTTGTTGCGGTAATGCAAATGGCAGTGCACATTTATATTTGGGCTGCCATTCGAATGACTATATCACGATATCTAATTTTGAGATTTGCATTTGCATTTTAAATGCAGTGCAACTTGGGGCACTGCAAGCAAATACAGGTCAAGTTCAGTCTGTTTCGAAATTAGATTTCCGACTTGACTACGGAATCGCTGTATTGCATTATCCATTCGCCGTTCATCTTTTGTGATTCCAAAACCGAAAAAACATCTGTGTCCCTGAGTGGCAAGAAGTGCGTTGACTCGCTGCCCGCTGCCTCCTTATACAAATGTTAGTTTTTTGGCCGGATTCATTAACGCCCAATGTTAATGCGCTTATGTAAGTCACCTCGGCGGCTTTTGCTCCCTTGATTTTCAGTCTCATCGCATTTAATCAATATCTCGAACCGAGCACGACAATTTTCGCCATCTACGAAACCGGCAAAAGATGATAATTCCCAGCATGCCACTCAGGAGCATCATCGAGCATCTTTAAGCGCTGCACGTTCGTCCGGCAATTTGCCAAAATATTTACGAGCTCGACGCCCCAAAAAGGGATACGCAGCTTGCAAGGATACTCCGTTTTTTTTACCTGTCATACCACACAATGTGCAATAAATATTGAAAATTACCAGGTATTAAGGCATGTTTCGCTGCACGGCCATTAAGGGGGAAGTGCCCCATGTAACCCAAGTAACCAAGTACCTGCAGCTTCGTATGACCTGGTAATTCCAATGAAAACGAAATCGCTGGTGGAGCATCCCCCCTCCAAACTGATTTCTGTCTCAATGTCAACCGATTTTTTGCTACTCGCATGTGTAGTGCTCATAAATTGAGTCAGTGCTTACCGCACAGATAAATCATCTTTTGTCTGGTTTGTCTGGGTTTTGAGTCTTGCGAGTTGAGATCTAAAATGGTTACACCTTGGTAACTTTGAAGATCTGCAGTTAAAAGGCAGATAAAGCATCTTACTGTGCCATACAAGTTAAGATCAGAAGATAGTCCTCGAATTATCTAGAGCCACCTTCGGAACCACAAACTATTTTTAACTATTTATGAATAAATCATGATTCATGGAAAACACTAAAAGACCCAGAAATTTCTAGCTCAGCCTTGTTTACCCAACTTCGAGGTTCGATGACAATGGTTTAGATCTTCCAAAGACCCAATTAAATTTGTGTCAAGCGATTCTTGTTTCTCTTTCGCGGCGACCAGCGCTCTTTTGGCCGCATATTTATACCAGAGGCAGCACGTTTTGGTTTTGTTTTCTGCAATCCACCTGTGTCAGTCAATTTTTATGCTGAGACTGAAATTGCATGCCAGCCAAAAGCCAAAAGCGAAAAGCCGAAAGCTGAAAGCTGAAAGCTGAACACCGAATACTGAAAACCCAACCCCAAAAGTAAAGCGAATGAAAGAGATTTCAACACACACGTCGTATAACAAAAGGCAGAAGCTGAAGGGCAATATAAATAGTGGGTCTTTTTTGGGGGAAAGGGCGGCCAAGTGTTAAGCGGCAATCAATTAAAGGCAATAACAAGGGGACGCATTTTGTAATGGCCCAGAGAAAGAAAAGGCCAACGGGCTTGAGGCGCTGGGCGCGCTAAATTGCAAATAATTGGTGGGGCAACCCATTTTTCGGGGGAGTGGGGGAGTGGAAGCCGCAAAGACAACATCATCAGCAGCAGCGACACCAGCAACACATCTACACTGCGAGAAATAGGGGCTCCTACTTCCCAAGCACCCGAAACTTGGCCAAAATAATATCTAAAAGGTGATCTTGACTTCAAGTTCCAATGTGAGTTATTCAACTTATAAATATATATTAAATTTCATATCTAGTAAAAATTGGCTAAAATATACTTCTGATTTATCTGAACAATCCCCACACCCTTGTTATGATGACTTTCTCGCTGTGTAACGTTTTTCCCTTTCAGCATCGATCAGAGATGACTCTTTGTTTCCACACCTGTCCCCGTCCACCATTTCCAAATGCGAGGCGATAGAAAGAGAGAGTGGGCATTACGCAATGCCGGATGGGATGGAGATGGAATAATATGGAATGGATATGGATACGGATGCGGATCGTTGAGATGATGCGAGAAGGTATGGCAATACTTACACCAAATGGTGGTGTACGGATTGAGCTCACGCAGCGGATAGGTCAGCAGGCAGATGAAGGCCACGATGTGCAGGAGCGAGATCTGGATGACTTTGTCCCACTTGAGCGGAGCCTGGAACTGCCAGCCCAGCACGCGATCGCCGACAAAGGTGCGGGTGTACTCCTCCAGATTGATGGCATCCTTGGGCACGTGCTTGGCGATCTCCTTGGGCACCACCGACCTGGGCAGCTCCTCCCGCTTGGGGGGCAGCTGGAGCTTGGCACGGGGCGGCAGTTCGGGCGAGGAGTCCTCTCCACGGCGCACCTGTTGTTGGGCATCACCATTGGGGAGCTTCGAGCGCCTGGCCAGGAGCGGCGGACTGGAGTCCCCCGCGATGGCCGGCGTCTTGCTGCACACTCGCTCCGACGTGGACAGGTGACCCATTTTTCGCCCTCACAGATCTATTTGTGTGTGTGTGTGTAATTCTCTAGATGTATGTATATGGCTGGAACCCGGGTTTCTTTTTGGGTTCGCCGGCGGAAACCGCGTTTCGTAACTGCCGCACTGGCGCACACTCGCCGAACTTTCTTCACAGCTTAACACTCAAACACTCAGGGGGCCAAATTGCCGCAGTACTTGGCCCAAAAGTACGAGCCAGGAGGTGGAGTTGGAGTTGGCTAACGTCCAAAGCAACACACAGTGCACACACTGCGAACGGAATGCGCGGTTCGCTTAGGGTTTTCTTTGTACTTTTGTCGGCGTCTCAAGACTTCCTTTTCGTTTCGCGTCTAACGAACTTAACGCGGCGCCGTTCCGTAGACAAATGATCGTAGCCAAATGTGTAAGTTCCTACCTATGCCGCTGCTGCTGCTGGGAGCAGCTCAACTGGGCAGCGACGCGACTGAGCCAAAGTTGACTGATTGACCGACTGACGGACGGCAGCGGAGTGCAGAGGAGCGGGGTGGAGTGGAGTGGAGTTTCCGATCCGACGCACAAAGGTAGCCAAAAGAAAAGAAATGGAGAGACGAAATGGCCAAGAAGGCCAAGATTATGCCACCGCCTCACCTCACACACACACGCACACACACGCTCGAGCACCTGCAGCCCATGGCTTCGGCTACAGCTTCGGCTACAGCCTCGGCTGCAGCTTCGTGTTTCACTTCGAATCGGATCGGATGAGATCGGCTCGGCTCGGTTCGTATCGGTTCGGTTCGAAGCAAAGCGAAGCTTCGGCGCAGAATCAGCAGCGCAGTCAGCAGCGCCGAATTCACGTTACCGCTACCTCGAAATTACGCCAAATGTGTGGGTCTCTGGGTGTCATGCATCAGTAGGTCAAACTGTATCTCCGCTGAAAACCATAAACTCCGAAGAAAGGTTTCCAAAAATTTGGGAACATGCACGTTCACTTGCGAGCTGGCACCGAAAATGTCAATAGTATTTAACTATTTGATATATATATAACTTTTTATATATAACTTTTTAAATATAACTTTTTGTATATAACTTTTTATATATATCACTTTTTGAGTAGCCCTAACTACTTTACGCGACATCTCTTGCTGAGTAGGATGTGTTCTACCTTTTTGTTTTGCTCCATCTTTGTCCGAATTTATTTCGAATCCAACTCATTACACAGTACCACGCGGTCTGCACCCATATGTGTATTCTTATCTGACCACCGACCACCAGACATGTCTCCCCCGTACCCCTCCCCTGCCCCGTTGATCGCCGCGAACATTCAACAACCGACAAGAAGTCTGCCGGCACTTTTCACGATTACTCACGAATGCTCGAGTTTTACTGGCGATCTGCAAGTTGCACAGACGATTCTAATTGCACTCGCTAATTGAAATTGAATTCGTAACATGGACCATGAGATTTCGCACGCCAACTGAAGGAGTTACGTCTGTGTATTTCCTACGTGACGAAATCACACACTTGTTCTCTTGTTGCCAACGGCACACAACTTATCACCGCCCGTTAGATTCTGCATTCATTGAACATTATATTCAAAGAAGACCTTTCTTTCGCAGCGATTTCTATTTCAAAAGCACTGTCCGGATTCTGCGATTCTGCTGCTGCCCATTTGCATATGAACAATCTCTCCTTTTGCAAGCTTAAGATACAGAGATACACACATTTATTTATAAATATCGATCCAAATCGTCATCTTTTAGCAGGGCTCCATGTGTGCGTGTAGTGGTGTAGAGTGTGGTGTGGTGTTGAACAAAGTCAAAAGCCGTTCGATGATCATGAAGTTCAGCTCCCGAAGTCCGAAGACGAGAGTTGCTTTCTCTTTACGTAACCGCGGCGACAGAAACAGAAACCGAACTTAATTAAAACCCAAACCCAAAAGCAAAAGCAAAAGCTGCGAACCCGCGGCGAAATAAAACCCCACAGCCAAGGAAACCCTCTGCCCTGTCCCATCGTAAAACTGGGTTTACGACTTCTCTCCAAAAAATCCGAATCCGAACCCGATTCCGAATCCAAATACGAATCCGAATGTGAATCTGTATCTGAAGTGAATCTGAATCTGCGAACGGTCGTTTGCGGTGTCACGCGACCTAACCCTTTGATCTCTGGCTCTCGACCCACTGTGGATGGAATGGAATGGGATGGGATGGCGTATCTGCAAGATACTACTGCTGCTGCTGATGAGGTGCTGATGTTGTAAGGCCCCGGCCATTAGCCAATTATGCAAAGACGCAGAGGGACAGAGGGAAAAACACTTGGAAATCGTTCGCGGATGGTGGCGAATGGTGTGTTGCCTCTGCTTTGTTTATAAACAAACAGAAATTATTGGAAACCACTTTGATATATTGCGCAGCTTCTCTTTTCGCACTGTCAGCGCTTTATATGAGTGTTCTGGCCAAAAAGAATATGAATAAAGTTCCCCTTCAACAAAGCCAGCTCTCTATTGTTCGCGTACCCAGACATAAATATCAGGGACATACGAGTATGTACATATGTATGTGCCTTTTGACTAATCGCTTCCCGTTCCACTGTTCTTGGCTCAAAAGACGGCCATTCATGCGCGAGATATTTCAATTTGCCAGCGATTAGACCGTGAATGGTGAGCCCCCAGCATCCAAGCAACACCTGCCCAATTCGACACTAGATAGGTAGATTTTCGGGGTCTATTGGGTAGCCTTTAGTAGTGAAGTTGCATAAGCCATAAGCAACCAGTCAACAGCGATTTTGCGTACTCCACGTATTTGTGCAACCTTCAACTGTCGCTCAGTCAGTCAGTCGGCTTATGGAAAACAAATTAACACTAAACAAAGCGCAGAACGCGACGCGACTGCAATTTGCCACAGAGCGGAGCGGATCTCAGATCTCAAATCTCAAATCTGCCACAGCGCAAACAGCTAAAAGCGAATAGGGATACACCGCGAAAGATCTCACAGATACTTTTGAGTTTACAGGGAAACAAAGTGAGGTTCAATCGCTTAGCAGCGTGAAAAAATAAAACGATCAATGCCCGAAGGATTAATTCAAATAATTCGTATTTCTATACAAGCCAATATCTTTTGAATACGCATCTTATTCATTTTAGTTTTATAGCCAGAACATTGTGTTTACCTAGTAATTTGCCCTACACCTCACGTGTGCTTGTAATTTTAAGCACTTGTTGGTCATAAAATGTTTCAAGTGTGCCAGCTTTTAGCAGGCAAATTCATTAGTAATCACTTCAGCGCAGAGTCATTAGGAATTGGTACAAGTGGCCGACTGAAATGTGAGTCAGTGGAGTTGCGTTGAGTGTGGAATGCTCACACCCAGCTGAATTATGGATTATGATCACTGGCAAATATAGGCATTAGAATGTGTGCATTAGAATGGCATCGATCGATGGGCTGCCAGTCAGGCGCATAGTTTGCCTAAACCAAGTTTGATGAGCAAACATCGGAGGAGAAAGAGGATGATGGGTTGGGAAAAGGCTTCTGGGCAGACACTGAGTGCGGAGTCAATATTGACGGATCAATCAGCGACACAGCCACTGAGCACACATTGCGTATGGCTAATAAAATCATTAGGCACAACCCATAAACCCGGCTCAAAAGCACCTGATGCCGAAAATCATATGTATAAATATATATGTATATGCGGACAATTCCCGATAGCCAAGCGATTCGATCATGGGAAAGCAAACGAACCCATTGCCAAATGATTTGCCATCTAAAGCCAAGCGAAAGCCAAATAGGAAGGGTCCAAATCGGACTTGAAATGGAGTCGGAATAGTGCACAAAAAGAAAATAGTTTAACTCTTGAAATAAGTAATCAATGTGGTTACTATTATACTATCCTTTCCCGCAGAAGCTTTCCTATATGAAAGTTGAAGTTATTTTCCACTCATAACATTCATTACCATGAAGCAAATATAGTTAGCCCCCACATAGCCCACTTTTAAGTTATCTAAGTGTTATTTTAACGCCCACCGAACTTCGAAATTCGTATTAAGAAATAAGCGATACTATTTTCTCTTTGTGTGAGTGGGAATGCATAATTAGGGCGACCTGTGATTTGTAAGCTAGATTGTTTACCCTGGTCTTCCATCCCACCTCCATCTCCAGCTCCATCGACATTTCCAGTTCCATTCAAGCCCACGAAAATGCCACGGAGTTCGAACTGCACCTCTGTTTACTATGTTTTTATGCTGACCAATAATTAGGCTCACAGTTTACTCTACCCGCCCTTTCCGCGGCGGTTAATTTATTTTTACGACTGACGCGACCATTTGTCGCATCATTTTAGTGGGCCGATGATGCAATGGGCGCATAACTTCACATGAACTTCTCCCGGTTGAGGAAATGGTTGGCGGGCAGGGCGTTTTCCTCCAACTCCACCTGTTCCTCGATGCACTCGACAATCGGACGACCCGTCTCCACCGCCTTGGTCAGTCCCAGGCGCACGGCCACGGATCCAATGGTCTTCAGATCCTTGGCCCAATCGAGGGCGGCAAACACACGGATCATGGAGGAACCAATTCCGGAGGCATAGTTCCCATACTCCCCACTCTGGTAATCCCGGGGTAGCAGGTAGTGGTACTGCGGCCAGTAGCTCTTGGTGATCAGGAAGATACTGTTGGAATCGGTGGGCTTAAAGCCCTTGTGAATGCTCCAAATGAAGTGGGATGAGTGCACCAGGTTTCCCAGGTTGATGACAATCAGACTGCGCAGCCAGAAGCCCACGAACATGGAGGTGGCCAGGGAGTCACCAAAGTACTGGAACGGAGTGTTCACCGAGAGCAGTACGTTCAGGAAGATGTACAGCAGGACATAGAACCTGGAAAAGTATATAGTATATTCAATAAGATAGTTTGATAGCTCAGATTAGGTGAAGTCTCACCTCTTCTGAAACATGACCACAGGATCACTCTCCAGGTCCGACATGTCCACATCCTTGAGCAGTTCCTCCTGCTGCGGCGAGTACTTCAGCAGGCCACCGCGCACCTGGGCGTACATGAAGCTTGGTTTACTGTAGTAGGGATCCTCGTCCTGCTGGAACTTGGCATGGTGGAGACGATGGGCCTGAACCACGCTGTAGATGGAGCCCTGAATCGGAACAAACAAACTATGAAACTATGAACTTAACCAAACAGGTTCGTGTCTCAGGTAAAACCAAACTAGCTAAAGCTTTCGCCAGAGGCGTAGTGCGTTAAAGCTCTGGGGGGGATTGGCTCACCTGACCGGCGGTCGTCTGGCAGAACATGAGGAAAACCTTCAGGGGCTTGGAGGCGGTGAAGGTCCTGTGCGCCCAAAGACGATGCACGCCCACTGTGACGCCCAAGGTGCCAAGGAGAGTGAGCAGCGCAGCTGAGTTGCAGATAGATGAGTTGTAGGTAGATGAGTTGCAGATAGATGAGTTGTAGATAGGTAGATATTTGGGGTTAAGAAGCCAACCACTTGGTATGCGGCACGTGGAGCTGTTTAGCCCCCCCGAACTCACTGAATAAAATCGTGGCCCACGAAGCGCTGGTGAGCAGCACGTAAATCCCATAGACGCCGAGGATATTAAAGTGGATATAGAAGAGAACCAGCGGCCAGATGGCATCGCGTTTCTTGTGTATGGAGTCCCCACTCTGATCCGTCTGCTTAACTTTAGTTGTTTCCATTGTGGGTTTGCCAAGTTCCTTTTCCAAAACCGTATCCCAATTGGTTCCGCCTTTCGCGACGGTCCTGACTTTACTGAAAGCCCGCCATAATTACGGAAACCAAACGAGCGATTTGCACTGGATTATTCATAGACCCATTGCCTATGCATAAGCCTCGGGTATTCCAAGGGTGTTCAGAGTCGAGTGGTGTTATAATACAAAACATAGTTTATTGACCCGCAGGTAAGTAACGAAAGCAACGATGGGAGATTAGCGTGCCTATGCGGCGATCCCAGAGATCCGAGTGATCCGGGTTGGCATGGGATGGGTTGGGTGTTGGGTGTTGGGTGTCGGGTGATGGGTGATGGGTCATAGCCTAGTTTAGAAGACCGGAGTCACATATGAAGACTCCGGTCCTCGATAAAAAACAGAGCATAAGGCATGGCTTGGTGCTACAACTTAATACTAGGAAAACCACAGGCTGAAAACATAATACACGGCCTAGCTCAGTTCTGCATCTTGGCCAGCTCCACGATATCCTCGCGAGGAATGTCCTTGTCCCCGAAGCCCCACACCGAATCCTTGTGCGCATGGTCATCGTCCAGGAAGCGAGTGCCATCGCCGCACTTCTTGGCTCTCCTCAAGACCATGTCAGGGGATACCGATTTACCTGCAAGGCGTTTAAGTTAGTATAGATGCATTGGAATGGCAGAGGATTCAACTCACGTCCTTTGGCCAGGCCCAGCCAGGCGCAAAAGTCGATGAAGCCGGTGGTGATGTTGAGGCTGTAGTTGCCGAACTCGCCCGTCTTGTAGTCCCAGGGGAAGACGTGGTGGTAGTTGTGCCAACCCTCTCCCATGGCCAGCAGGGAGACGATGGGCGCCTCGGTGGACATGAGGTTCCTGGAGTGGGATTAGGGTTAAGGTTTGGCGACTAAAAGTACAGTGATGTGTCTTACTTGTCGTACGGCTTGTTGCCGTACATGTGCGCCACGCTGTTCACGAAGAAGGCGACGTTGAGGGTCCAGGTGAAGCGCATGTTGAAGTTGATCCAGAAGGACATCCAGAGGTCCTCGTTCCAGAAGTACCAGGGCACAGCCACCGGCAGAACGATGGAGCAGAGCGCAAAGAGCGGTATATAGTACTTGCGCTGGAACATGCAGACGGCATCCGCCTCCAGGTCGGACATGTCGATGACCTTCCGCTTGGCCACCACCTTGGGATGCGGCGTGAGGAACAGCCAGCCCACGTGGGCGAAGAAGAAGCCACGCTTCGCATTGTGAGGATCGGCGTCCGTCTCCGAGAACTTGTGATGTATCCTGTGATCAAGCGCCCACGTGTAGGCATCTCGCTGCAAGTCAAGCAATCAGTTACATTCTACCCAGATGGACAATGAGGTAACACTCACCTGGCCGGCGATGGAGAAGGCAAAGGCCAGCAGAATCCTCAGGGGCAGCGAGGCGGTGTAGGACTTGTGGGACCAGAGGCGATGGGCTCCCGCCGTGATGCCGATGCCGGAGACCCAGACGGTGACCACCACTGGAAGAGGGGACGAACAAACGGATGTCATTGTCTAAACAAACAAATAAAACACACACACACACAGCGAGTGGTTTGATGACGCTTCTCTTGACTCGCTTGATTTGCTCGACGGATGACACAACGCCCGGCTCTAAATATATCTACGAATTCGGGGTGGCCTATTTGGCCGTTGCTCGGAAATCTTTGCCGCTCTTCCTAACGTTCGATCACCAGCCGAATATACGAATATATATCGGGCAATTGAGGCGTTCGTTAACTTCAATTGTCAGCGGTCAAAGTTCACGGGGCTGCCTTGCATACAGATACAACCTGATGGTTGTTTACCTCTTGCATAACATTAACTCATTCAAATCTGACTGCCATGCGTCATTTTGGACAAAAACATCGAGCAGCAACATTGTTGTGATCTTTAATTTATATACACTAGAACTTGTAACATTTATCTACATTTAAGCTACAATGATTCCCATGCATCTGCATTAGAACTTAATGAGCACCTCTGCCCAGGGGATTGGTAATACAGACAGCCAATTTAAACTGGCCCAGTTAACAGCGCGACTGGCGTTTGGTTACAAATACCTAATAGCCGACCATCGAAACGCTGTTTGCATGTTGGCAGATGCAATTACGCAGATTGGCGACCAGGGGCATTAGCTTATTAGCTGATTAGCTGCCCAGATGTTAATTACACGGGGACACCACAGTGGACACTCACCCCAGAGGAATGTGTAGAAGTTCGCGTAGAAGAGCTGGTACAGTCCGTACAGGGCACCGACGTGCAGGAAGGTCTGGGCTCCCAGATCGGGCCATCTGATCTGCGGATGGTACTCCTCCTCCTCCTGCTCCTTCTGCTGCTCCGACTCCTTCAGCTTCTGGTCCTGTTGCTGCAGCAGCTGCTGCTCCTTGTAGACCGCGTTCTCCTCCTTGTAGCCCAGATTGTCCTCATCCGTGACCGGGGTGTGTGATGTAGCGTCTGTGGCATGGCCTCTGTGCTTCAGCTCTCCTCCATTCGGGACAGTGGTGGTGCTGCGGTTGCCGTTCCTGTCCAGGCTGCAGGATCCGTTGCAGTGGCCCACAGACGGCGCCTGTTTCTGGCCGGGAATCGGGGATGAAAGGCACATGCTGCAATAGTAGAAGGTAGAGTTGGTTTAGCATATTGTTTCCGTATAATTTCATTACGTTACTCATACGCAGTGTTGCCAGCTAGAGAGCTTTAACCATTTATATTCCAAAATAATACTCCTTAATCTGATGATTTTGTGTAAAATAAGCCCAGTCATGAGTAATGCCCAAGCAAACAACCAAAGGCTAATAAACCCTTCGTACTGTAAACATCTTCTGTTGACCGCTAAACTAGTTTTTTTTTTCGCTGAGCTATCAAAGCAAATCTACGGAGACTCGCTAATTGAAGTTTAGGATGGCTATAAGCGCTATAGGCACTATTAGCAGGCCATTCTGCGAGTTTCGACTGTAGTTGGTGTGAAATCTGTTGCCAGCCTCACGTGCCACGCCCCACCCACCCAAACCGCCCCCCTTGGACTCGAAGGGTTTGCTCTGGATATTAACAGCATTCCGTTTATACAGTTTTATTTGTGGAATAAACGCCGGCACTCAGGGCCAGCGTTATCGCAGCTTATCGCCAGTTGAGTTCCATGTTGCAATCGCCGATCTGCAAGTGGCCACTATCTGGTCGATGGCAATTGGAACTACACTACATCATTATGGCCATCTAGTCACAACAAGAGTGACTCACACGCAGGTGCCAAACAGGTGGATCTTCGCACACGCAGGTGGGCCAGAATTCGAACTAATTTCATGTAGTATGGTGTGACACTGTCTGCAATCAGTGGATGATTCCGCTTCGTCATGCAACTTCCCAAATGGCGGGGATTTCGGCGATTCCTAATCTCATGAGCCCAATTGCTTCATAGTTTCCTTATCTAACCTCCTCTTTCTAAAGGTCTTATAGGTTTATAAAGGTCTCTTACCTAGAGATACCGACTACCATAAGTTAATTATCCAGAATTATTATCATTTAAAAAATCACAAACATAAAATGCATTACATATAAAGTTATCACACTTATATCATAGCCAATAAACAGACGGACTGAACTTTTATTGTTATATGGAACAGTAAAACCAAATCACTAATGTACCAAAGTTAAATAAATATCTGCGGAAAGTGGGAAAATCGTGAATAGATTTTTAAACACATCTAAATAGCCGGGGGCAGCTGGGCAAACAAACGTATGATCTTCTTGGAATGTAAAACGAAAGCAATATACCCTGAATTCGAAAAGTATAAACATTTCACATTTTAAACTAATTTATAAGTTATTAATGTTCTTTTTCTCTCACTTTATCTATTTGACATAAGCAAAGTTGTTTCAATTGGCTACCAGTGTTGAAAATATTCCACTCTTTCCGATGCAATAAATTCAGCATTTTCGCCACTTGCGAAACAGCCCAGAATTGCAATCATAAATTGGCGAGAATTGATTTCACCGTGTCGCACTCCCACCCAAAAGCCATATACCTTTGGACTCTACGAACACTGGGTATAGTCGAATAGTCGACGCCCCCGCAGAACATTTCCTATGGTCTTCGGTCGAAAGGGGGAATGGTCGATCTGTTTCTCGTGCGTGCGATGGCTTATTGCCTTGCTGATAAGCATTGCACACCTGGCCCATATTTTCCCCACTGGACTGCCACCCCCCCTGCAGTACCCCTTACACGCGATTCATTCAAAATTTTCGGGCTAAGAGCGCTGATAAGACGCCTATCGACCATTGCAAATACTCCCTTGCGATAGCCGACTGCGTGATTCACTTCCAGTCTGACCCCTCCAGGTGTTCTGAGTGGCATGAGTAATGGGGGTGCCGAGGAATCGCTCCCCTTACGCAATTCCTTGGGGCGATAAGATTGGGGGAGTCTGATCAATTTACATATTGATAATGAACCGAACGGGTTCGGCACAGTGGGGCTGCCAAACGTCAAACGGCAAAACACTCCCCAGCTTTTTCAATTAGAAAATGTAGCCACGAATGCTAATTTCGAAGAGGGCATGTGGAATGTGAGCAGAACCTTCTGACGAGCGCTGTCACAAGAATTGATCAACATTTTCATTGGTGCCGAGCACGCGACTTTCGCATGAATAAATTAGGTTTCGAATAAAACCACTTCACTCTCGTTTGGTTAATTTTCAACGCGCCAACTTGGCAACGCACTGCAGTCGCGCATAAAAAAAAAAAACAATCTAATTCGGCCCAATAATAAATAATAATAAACATACTTGTAGTATGTACGCCCCTCCATTTGGCCACTATTTTATTGGCATTGGCATTGGCAAAATGCTCTGGAGTGTTTTTATTTCGCTGCCCGCGATAAAGCTGTCCGTCCGTCCATCGATTCCATCGAGAGGTTCTACGGGTCCGGTTGGCGGTATCCGATTCCCGTACTCCTCTCCGATTTCTAGACACCCCCAGACATGGCTAATTGCCTGATGGCTCGCACGTCGTCGTATCACCAACTATTTTCCCATATCGTCACTCAGCCAGCGAGCGATTTCAATACCGAAATGCCGAATTTTATTGGAAATTTTCCATGCTCCCAAAAAAAACAGGGAACAGGGAGCAGGGAGCTTTTTCCCGTACGTATTGCATTGGCAGAGAAAAGCCAACCCCACAGATTTCCCAGCCAAGAGATCAAGTATCGTATCGCCACTTGTTTTTGCCCGGCTGGCACCTTTAATTGGAGCTTTTAATGGTAGCGGGGCAATTGAGGCACTCGCTATCTAAAGATAATTCAGACCAGATCGCTGGCAAACTATGCTTACACTGAGCAAAAGAGCCCTAGCTAATTAAAGACGGCATTCTTTCGTTAATTTGTATAGCAACAAAGTGCTACATATTCATGGCAGTTCCATTGAGTCCCCCACGGCAGCGAATATTAAATGTAGCCAAATATGATGTGAAAAATCATTTAAATCAATTTTCAAATACTCTTATTTAGCACTTGAAAAAGCATTGGAACTGTTTGTTCCTGGAAAGGGTTGGCGATAGCGGTTTCCAAGGAATTAGCGAGTCGAGTGTTGCTTATGGAAACCACTTTTGTGAGTTTAGTGATATAGATATTATCCCTATATCAATAAGCTCACTCTAAGTGCAACACATCTGTGAAAGAAATGATAATATTTGTTTCGTTTGGCGATCTCGCTTTTTGATATAGAGATTGTCACAGAATCTGGCGTCTCAACGGCTCAGACTAAACAATAAACAAGAATTTTGAAAGGAAAGTACAACTAGCCAGCAAAAATATCACGAAAGTTGTATAAACATTTCCCACAAACAGTTCAGAACCATTAGGACTTCGAGTTTCGTTAACTGGAAACTCCTTAAATTGGTAGGTGCTTAGTTAAATTGTTCAATGAAATTAAGTGTAGCTCATGAGCGATTTCTTTCTTTAATTGCCGATTTCAGGGGGGAGTTTATAGACCCCCCTTCCTGAGAGTTCTAACCCAAGTTAGTCAGTCCGGCTGGTCGGTTTATTGATGTGGGTCAACGCGTGTCGCGGCAATCAAATCGTGAGGGATAATAATGTGTATACAGTCTAGAGCTAACACCTGGGGGAGGTTCTTTCGGAGGTTTTTCACTGGATGGAGTGGCGCTTTCCGGCGGGTGGTGGTGGGGTGTGCATGTTACTCGCTCTGTTGACTCCCACCGAACTCCCCATTCATTCCCCCTAATCGACGCTGGTAATGACAGAAATGAGCAAACAATTGGGTTACAATTTGCATGTGAGCTGTGTGTTTGAGGGGAGGCAGGGGTGCGGGTAGTCGAATTGGGATTGGAATTGTTACTGGGATTGGGAATACTATCCAAATACCACACCAAGTGGGCGGGGACCAATAAATGGAGCTTCCCTGTTGCAGCGTATGCTCCATAAACTTAGAGGCGCATAAAAAACAGCCATATAATCGCCGGTTATTCGTTTTCTGTTTAAAGAGTCATTTGGGGGAATGGGTATAACTATTCAAATAACACTATTATGCTATATTGTCGATCTGTCGGAGAGTTCTTAACAAAAACCATATGGTACACCGCGATTATACAGTCTGTGATCACTTTGCTTTTGGAACCTACTTTTCGTGTGGTTCGGGATTCTGGGCAACTGAGTCCGCGGCGATAACTTTGGTGGTACGGATCCTGGGGGTTTCTCGGGATACGGATACGCCGGGATTCGGATTCTTCGCGCTCCACACTCTCTACTCTTCTCGTCTCGCTTCGCTTCGCTTTCTCCGCTGTTGTCGACCAGGCGAACGAACTCAATTGACTAACGACGCCCTCTGAAAACGGTCGACATTTTACATCCAAAAGAGCGCGCGCTGCCGGCGTCGACGTCGACTGCGCTGCCATAGAACTATCGGCGACAGCGACGCCGACTGCGGTAAAGAGCATTCAATTTGTAGTTTATTTGTTGTCGCTTCGCTGCGTCTCCACAGTTATTATCTGCCATTCCGCCTTGCCCTGTTCGCCCCTCCACCACCCGCCCCCCCTTTCGGTCCACCCGCTCTGTTTGCATTCTCTGTTGTGCTCACACATTCCGTAAACATTACACAAACAACTCGCGGTTCAAAGTCAATGCTGCCGCTTCGGAACATGACCAACTTTAAGGTAAACCTTGGGCTATAGCCGAACGGGGAATACCCTATGTTGTCAATTCACTTGTACTTTTGTTTGCTGACACGAAACAGCAACTTGTGCTGTTGATAACCAACTAAAGTGGTGTACATTTTCGGGGAAGACAATTTTGTCTCTCCTTTTACGAAGCACTCGCAGTTAACATACGTTTTGTAGAGTATTTAACAGTGTGTAGGCGTCAGCGTTGGCAGAGCAGTTGACGCAGACGCCAGCGCCGCCTCAGACGTCGGCAGAGCAGCAACAGTCGCGCGAGCGAAGCCGGCAACGGGTGGTATACTCAACGCGAGTGGCCAAGAGGGAGCCCACAACACGTATACGAGTAGTGGGCCGTGAGTGGCGCATTTCGTCATCGCGTGAGATCCCAGAGCCGTAAATATCGGCCAAGTTCCCAGTTCCCAGTAGCTGGTGCCCACTTTTTCCTTTCCCTTTCCCACTGGCCCACTTTCCCAGAGAGCAGAGGTAGCGGGAGCGGGAGAGAAGAACCTATTCCTCTCAATCTGTTTGTTGCCAATGGCATCATTATCGGCGTGTCGCTTTTATCTGTTTTTCTGTTTTTCCGTTTTTAGTACTGCCCATATTTTCATGTTCTGCCTGGAGATAATGCTATTGTAAGAGAGGCGAGGGGACACGCTTTTTAAAGAGTTTTTTGTGCGGGAAAAAAAATTTTTTTGAAGCCGATTTTTAAAAACCGGAAAGCCACACTTTGCTTATCGCAGCAGTTGAATATTTCTGTCTAAAACTAAACGCTGCGATAAGCCTAAAATATGTGGCTTTATTTATAAAAAAAACTTCTCAATCAAATGAAATCTAGTAATATAATTTATAGCTAGCTTTCGTAAAACATCATCTTCGGTGGGTGGCATGATGTAATGCTAGATCTGGATAAATATAGAAAACGCAGCGAGGCACGAAATTCTAGGCATACTTGTGCGATCACAAGCGTGCTGCCTGTGAGAGAGCTCTCAAGTTGAAATAGTAACTATGTAGCTCCAAGTTTATCGGCGGCTTATCAGTAGACGTCTACCATGCCACGGCAGTCATCGTGGAACGACATTTTCAACCATCTGGCGAAGTGTGGTGCTGATTGCTTGGGGCGAAGAATAGTGGATTCCCTCCTTCGATTCTGCCCCCCTCTTAAAGAAGCTAACTTATAGCCGATGGAGCGATAAGCTGATATAGTCTTCACCACAGCAGCGGACTTATCTGCCACACTGAAATTGGTTTATAAATATTACCTAACAATTAAAAAATATTTTATCAGTCCTTCCATCAACTTGCACTAACTTTCAGGCTTCATATGGCTTCGTGGTACATAATCTTGAGTCAACTGCTTGCGCTGATACAGAAAAGTTAGTTAGTCACAGTTTATTTAATTTAGTTTAAGTGCATATTCATAAAAATAAAAAAATAATCATAAAATGATTAATCTTTTAATCTATTGCACAACAAATGTGTAACTTTGAACTATCAGATTACATTAAGCTAATTTATTATTTTGGCAAAGAAATGCTTAAATGACTAATGGGTAAATCTTTGCAAATTGTAAACCATAATAATGGATCATTAAGCCGAATGTCGATTGGACACCCGCTGATTATATAGCCGCTATATATAAACACTCGTTCATGGCAGATTGTAAATCCCGCTTGTTTGCAGACGAAGCTCATGAACTTGGCACTGCGGCGTGACTCAGAAATCCGTCGCCATCGCCTGGAGATGACATAATATTTTGTGATATAGGACAGCCGCCGCCGAGTCCTGAATGGGGTTGGGAATTCCCAATTCCAGCGGCAGGATGTGAACTGCGACATGTCAAATAAAATCTACATACAAAGTGCCCATCAGTCCATTCGCAAGTGTGCAGGCAGCGTTTTAATTAGGGCGTGGAATGGAGTTGCCCAAGACGGCGGAATGGCGCATTATCGCCCCAAGGACGAACACACCACCCATCCCATCTGGCGAACAACTCCCCTAATGATAACCGCTCGTCTAGAACGGCGCACAATTAGGCACCATCAATAATAGATGACCTGGCGGGTTCATTTAGATAGAATCGCCGATAGCCGACTAGCCAACACCCCGCCTTCCAAGGATCCCACCAACTTGTCATCGCACCTCCTGTGCCGCCCAAGGGTCACGCCCCCTTGTAGAACCACCACCACCCACCGGGAATTCCCCAGACAAGAGCAACGAATTGGTCGGAAATCGAAAGTTCAACTCGAGTCCTTGTTGTGGCCAAAACAACATAGACTTGCTGCTCCCGAACTTAAAGCCATTCGTGTTCCCTTGCATGTCCATGTCCTGTCAGTCCTGTGGCTTTAAGTCACTGTAATACGAAAGCGATTTGTGGTTTCCATTGTTTGCCCGCAGCTCGTGTAGCATGTCGGAATTGTTGAATTGCGTGATTTCGCGGTGGCTTCTAATTGAATTTCAAGACTGCAATCAATCGACTTGGACAGCTTAAACGAGTCAGGAATGCACTAATGCCGCAATGAAACCAAGCTATTGTGGTATTCTTAAAACAGAATCGATTAATTGGCCGATCCAATCAATGGCTACTAATGTGCATAAAATGCCAGAGCTTTATGAAGGTTATTAATTCGAAATAAACTATTATTATCATGATTAATTACAACTATACACTTCTCCTTATATACAATAAAGGATAATCAAGGTCTTTTCTTTAGAAGAGTTCATTTAGCAAGCTTTAACTTCACCATAATGAACATGTAGTTCATTCAAATATGGCGCTTAAAAAGCTTTTCATGGGGTGTTCCATGTTTCAAAAGCTTTCCTTTTCCAAAATGAATCAGTAAAGAAATCCCACACCCTCTTCCATGTTGCTGCCACCCCCAATCACAAGTGATTATTCAAAAGACATAATTACACGGCACGCAAATGAGAGGCGCCAAGTGGAAAATGTAGCCACAAGATGAACCCTTTCGCCACACGTGCGAGTCCCTCAGCGAAAAGCAACAATTTTAATCTATTTAGAAGAACATACGTCAACTTTTTAATTAAGCAGTTGAGCAGGCATCCAATGACTGGCACAGTCTTCCATGTAATAACCCCTTTTATGGCTGCGCTTAATCAAAACATGTGTTACATGTGCTCCTTGAAAGGATTACAAATCGTAACACATGTAGAGACCCACGGGGAATATGGCGCTTGGCGCTGAATAATTACAGGAATTAATTACAGAATTGGAAGTTAGCTTAGTTTTATATTGTTTAATGTTTATTCACGTTCTCTAGCTCATGTAAAAAACTCATATTCCCAGATGAACCGGCGAACCAGTGCTACACTCTCGAACGAGAACCCGCTCTAGACATTCAGGTAGTTGTCGGGGAATTCGAAGGTAACATCGCGACCAGTCAGCTTCTTGTAGACCGAGGTGAAGGTGTCGACCTGCAGGGAGAAAAACAGCACATATTAGTGGGCATGATCACGGGAATTCACTTATTTATTACAGTGTACAGCACCGCAACCTCCGCTGCAGCAGAAAGTACTGCAGCGAAGATATCGTGCGGTTAGCTGGATTAATCTTCCGCTTGAAATAGGAAGTCCCGAAGCACCAGGCAACTAAACGGCGCTCGAGAGGCAAATAGGCGGTACTCAAAGTGCATCGTGTGTGTTTTTAAACTTATAACTAGATTATTATCTATGTGGCAATCCTTAAGTAATGATGCTGTCCTGGTAAAGTAGACCCACCATTGTGGAGTGATTCGTTGCATTACTTTGCGTTCTGTTTGACGATCGCTGGACTATAAGACGTCCAGAAAATAACACAAGAACGGTAATAGAAACCAAAGTATTCAAAGCCTAAGTATAGATACAAATGTGGCGCATAGGTTAGTAATGCAGCAGCCGTGGCAAGTCGGCTCAACATTGTGGAGTGATTCAACGCCCATTTCTATACGTTCTGTTTGACAATCGCTGAGCTGAGGTAATCGCTTAGCGCATAACACAAGAACGGTGTGTACAATTAAGAGTTCTTGCAGTTTTTCAACTGTAGCAAGCCTTTAGTAATGATGCAGTCCTGGTTGAAGTAGACCCACCATTGTGGAGTGATTCGTTGCGTCAGTATGCGTTCTGTTTGACGCTCGCTAGACCATGAAAACATCCAGCGAATAACACAAGAACGGTAGTAAAAACCGAGGTATTCAAATATAGGGTTCTGAGAAAGTGTGGCGAGCCGGAAAGTAATGCAGTAGCCGTGGTAAGTGGGCTCAACATTGTGGAGTGAAAAGCTGCATTTCTTTACGTTCTGTTTGACAATCACTGGTTTTGGTTGTAACTTCCAGCAAAAAACACAAAAACGATAAACAGTTTTATGTACAGATAACCATATAAAATCCTTATAAAATGTCTATATATCTAGGATACCTCATTTAACTTCTAGGGCTTGGTTACAAGTATTAATTTGAATATGTAATAATGTGGCGAGCCGGAAAGTAATGCAGTAGCCGTGGTAAGTAGGCTCAACATTGTGGAGTGATAAGCTGCATTTCTTTACGTTCTGTTTGACAATCACTGGCTTTGGATGTAACTTCCAGCAAAAAACACAAAAACGATAAACAGTTCTATGTACATGTAACCATATAAAATCATTATAAAATTATATATCTAGGATAACCCTTTTCTATGGCTTGGTTTCAAGTACTGATTTGAATATTTAGTAATGTGGCGAGCCGGAAAGTAATGCAGTAGCCGTGGTAGGTAGGCTCAACATTGTGGAGTGATAAGCTGCCATTAATTTGCGTTCTGTTTGACAATCACAGGTTTTGGTAGGACAACCAGCGAAAAACACAAGAACGGTGTATCAGACCAAGTGTGGCCAATATTTGGAGATGCAGGACCGCATTGGCTTCTAATGCCTGCAATAACGAGTAATTGGCCCTGGATGCTCTGCGTCCCCTGGCGAAGATTGGGCTCCATGGCAATGGAGGCCCAAATATCGAGGGTACGCGCTGCGCTGCTAAACACACGATGCACTCTGCTCATTGAAAGGGATAGATGTTGGATTCTATGCTTACTTTGTGTTCAATGGTGGTCTGCTGGTTCTTGTCCAGGTGCACCTTGACCAGCTGGGAGCCGTCCAGCTTGACGCGGATGCGCTTGCCCACGATCTCGGCGGGGAAGACGAGATCCTCGAGGATGGCATCGTACACAGCGGTCAGAGTCCTGGAGCGTGGACGCTTCTGCTTGAGAGGATTGCGGGCCTTGCGCGTGGGCTTGGGCAGAATCTTGCGCTCCCCAATCACGACGACATGCTTGCCCGAGAACTTCTTCTCCAGCTCGCGGACCAGGATGATCTGGATCTTCTGGAACACCTTCTGCTGTGGAATGGGCACGTAGATGATGACGGCCTGCGTGCAGAGAAGTGGGTTATGGCATTACTACTGGCAGGCACTACATTTAATGCTGACTGACTGGTTTACCTTCTTGCTGCCGAACTCGATCTCGCGGGCACGGGTGATGTGCAGATCGCGCAGGTAGGGCTTCAGGTCGCTGTTGGCCTCGAGTTCCACCAGCGCCTGGGCAATGGACTTCTCGAAGTCATCGGGATCCGAGCCGCCGGGCTTGATAATCTTGGAGCCGATAGCCATCTGCAATGTTTCATCACCGGTATTTTAGGTTTTCGGTCTCAATTACAAACACAATTTTGGAATTGGCGAAGTCGCGTCCCCACAACGCAATGCAATCACAAATCGCCGGCAATCGGCGTTATTACGCCAGCATTTCACTGGATTCACTCGAAAATCGCAATTGGCCATTGTCGCTGTGGCCGTTTCTCTTATTATTTCGCTGCACTGCGTTGTGGCGAGCGCGCAATTTGCCCATTTTCGGCGGCGGAAGAAAAAAAGTACCACCTTTGTCGACTATTTTGACAGGAAAGGAAGTCGAGCCACGACGTAGAGGTGGAACAAAAAGCGAGTTGTTATCGATGCGGCACGCGCGATGGCTGCTCGATACTATCGATACTGGTACAAGGGCACTTACTTTTCAAGTGGCCTTTGAAATGCTTAATGCCTCATATGTAGCAATGTAAAACAACACCCATCCCCGAAATTTGATATATATTTCTTTGGCATGTTTCAGCATTTTATTCTATTGCTTGTAAGTATCGATAGTTCCGAGCGAAGATTAAATACAAACGAAAATATGAGTTAGCATCGATAACATTTTATGCATCTGTGTGTTCACATATATGTAAATTTCAATTTTAAACTTTCGAGATATGTTATTTGAAAATGGGTTTGTTTAAAAATATATAAAAAAGCTAATCTTCTGTTGTCTAAAATAATAATAGTTTTCAAAATATATATCGATAGGTTTGTGTCAGGTTGTTGCCAAAGCTTATGCGGTGTGTGTCTCCACTTATGTTGCTATTTAAGCCCCACAGAGGGCGCAAGTGATTCCGCAGGTGGCGTTAATTAAAATAGTTACAAGCATTCTTGTGAACTTCCAATATTTCCAATTATTGTTAACAGCTAAAGTTATGTAACTTAAAAATGATCTTTCTATATATTACAATATTTCGTAATTCCTAGGAGCAATTCACCGTGTGCACCTTAACCTTTAAACGTTAAAATTTGAACTAGAGAACAATATTGAATGATATGTTAGTATCTACTTGTGATTTATAGTTTTTCCAAGAAATATATTCTTTTGAATAAATACGTTAAATATCTTCAAATGCGGACGCACGTGTTATTTATTTATAAGCATACTGACGTTTAAATGTTTAAGGCCTAATTATTATTGCTAACGTTTTTTCGGCGGGTTGATTGGCTATAAAACCACTTGCTTTTCAGCGTAAGTCATCAGTTTCCATTCTCGTAATTCGGAAAACCCAGAGATACAGCTATGAAATACTTTTCGATCCTTGTCGTCCTGGGCCTCATTTTGGCCATCAGCGTGGGTCAATCGGATGCTATCTTTGTAGATGTCCTTGACAACGTGGTAAGTTTCGCCTGCCAACAATTGTATTTTACGATTAAGCTTTAATGTTCATATTCTTACAGGAAAGTGCTCTTCACAACGCTGCTAAAGCGGGCTTTAAATTAATAAGGCCCATAGAAAAAATGATTTTGCCGAGATAAACACTAATTTTAAAATTTGGAAAACAACAATTTACTGACGGCAGAAATTTAGTTAACTTTGTTGAAATTGGCTGCCAATAAAATATTAAAAATATATTCTGATTCCTACGTGCTCAGTGAACAATTATATTTTATTATCATTTTGAGTTTACAAAACTTAACTTAGTGCCTTTGCAAAAATATTGTGAGTCCCCCAACTTTCGTTCGCCAAAAAAAAAAAGTTTTTAATTGAAAAAGTCAAGATAAAATGGTATCTAATAAATGGTAACTCTGATTTAGATTTGCTCAAACTCCTTCAAAGGATTTCAAAATTAGAAATTTCTATATTTGTTTTATGGTATTAAAATCCCCGATTGCTCCCTAGATGTGCACACTGATTTGAATCTGATTGACTACTTTTAGTGTACTTTTGACTGAAAAAATCCCCGAGCTGCCTTATCTGTCTTTGTGTTTTCCAAGCTGTCCGTTCGCCTATAAAAGCTCTCGCCTTTTGCATCACAGCCATCAGTCGCTCAGACCTCACAGCAATATCAATACCTTTGCCTTCTCCTAAGAAAAAATCTAGAAAATATCACCATGAACTTCCACAAGATCTTCGTTTTTGTCGCCCTCATTCTGGCCATCGCCATTGGACAATCGGAAGCTGGCTGGCTGAAGAAAATTGGCAAGAAAATCGTAAGTCCTGCAATTTGACATTTGTTTAGTACGAACCTAACTGAGATCTCTTTTCATAGGAACGCGTTGGTCAGCACACTCGGGATGCCACAATCCAGGGACTGGGAGTCGCTCAACAGGCCGCCAATGTTGCAGCCACAGCTCGAGGTTGACCTCGAAGATTACTTACAATTATTTATTAAAAAATCTATTTATTATATTGCTTTATGTAAATAAAATCATTTTAAAAACAGATATACCATATTTGATTTAAACTTTATTTATTAAACACTTGGACTAAGATTACATATGTATATACAAATACTTTGGATGCACTTCAGAGGCAGATACGAAACACTTTTGAAAATGAACTTTAATTTTCATTATTTATAAGTTTAATATTACGAAGCGTCATGCTGAAACCCTTATCACCAAATAAGTTGTAGCTTTCGCTTCTTTTCGGATGGGAAATGGAAATGAATGATTATGTCTTATCTGTAGAAATATTTTTCAATTCGCCTATAAAAGGACTAGGCTCTCAGTTTCAATTATCAGTCGCTTAGTACATACTCAAACACCTAAGTCAATTTTTGGCACTTTTAAATAATAATGAACCACTTTACAACCTGGATTTTAGTTGTCCTTTTGCTGGCTACTTGCAACAATTGGAAGCTGGCTTTTTTGACAAACTAGTAAGCTCTAGCCATTTACATATATGAAGTTCCTTGTTTATAACTCAGATTTTAAATCCTCAGAAGGACGTTGGTCGTGACACTCTGAATGCCACCAATTACTGCCAGGGGATAGATTTAAGTTTAATTTAGGCTAAATTCATATATGTTTTGTATATGGTTATAAATTAAATCATAAGAATGTAATATACGCAATGCAAAGATCACTTAAATTCAGTGGTTGGCTTATCGCAAATAATTGAGTAGTGTATTCAATTCAAATGCTTCTTATTAATTGCGAAACAAAGAAGGTGTTTCCTCTCTCATTCTTAGACTCCCGCATTGGTATGTGATCCAACACATATGAATCAAAATGTAAAAATCCCCGCAATCCGAGTCTGATTGGATTCCTCTCGTGTACTTTTCAGCCATAAAAATCCCCTTTTGAGCCTTATCAGGCATTGGATTTACATTCATTCGCCTATAAAAGCGCTCGTCTTTCCAGGTGGCATCAACAGTCGATCACTTTCCAGTGCAACAGCCACATCAGAGCTCTAGCTACTCTTGCAAAATCTTAAGTCGCAAACTATCACCATGAACTTCTACAAGATCTTCGTTTTTGTCGCCCTCATTCTGGCCATCGCCATTGGACAATCCGAAGCTGGTTGGCTGAAGAAAATTGGCAAGAAAATCGTAAGTACTGCAATTTTATGTTTATTAAGCAGGAAACTAAGTGACATTCTCTTTTCATAGGAACGAGTTGGCCAACACACTCGGGATGCCACAATCCAGGGACTGGGAGTCGCTCAACAGGCCGCCAATGTTGCAGCCACAGCTCGCGGTTAACCACGAAGATTACTTATAATTATTTATTGAAAGATCTATTTATTATATTGCTCTATGTAAATAAAACATTTTAAAATGAAAATTTGTCGTCTTTTTTATTCATATATTCATCGAAGTGTTTTGAGGTCTTTACAACTGAAAATTCTGAACTAATAATTCTGTAGTAAACACAATAAATAGTTTTTGAAGCGCACGTGCCAAAAGTAAAAATACAACTACTCACAAAATAATTCGTTTAGCTGTATTTGATGTCTTAAATAGATTCCCATTCTCTTGATAAGATTTTCGATTGGGAAAACCCACGAATATGCCTTTTCTCTAGAAGTAAAAGTGTGTTCGCCTATAGAAGACTTGAGTCTCAGTTTTGAGCATCAGTTTCAAAATAACATTAGCAAACAGACATTTGCTGCTTTTTCCGCTCTGAAAACAAATAACTTAGTATGAACTTTAGACACTTCTTTTGTTTTGTGCTCTTCATCCTGGCAATCAACTTGCAGCAGTCGCAAGCCAGTTGGCTGAGGGATAGGGCCACAGACTTGGTATACATAAATCTTTTATCGTACATCCTACATGGATCATAGCTAAATTATTCTCCATAGAAGGAGAAAACCGAAAAGACTTTTAAATACTTAAAAAACGCGGCTCTGGAAGTCATTGATTCAATATATTGGGTAATTAAATATAATATTAAATAAAATCAAAGAGTATTAAATGGTAAGAACTTTCAAGACTCTAGTTTTGTTTTTAGTAAGCCGCTTGAGTAATTAAATATTGATAAGCCTACTTACGTTATCACCAATTATTTTTCTTGTGTATATAGATTTAATTTCTTTTTATTAATGTTCGCTTAATTAGGTAGTAATAATTTGACATCGGCAATAAATGTTTTTGTTCCTTAGGTTAATTGTTCTAATGACTTAGATTGAATTAATAATAAATTACAGAAATGAGCAATTTGAGAAAGTTCCAGACTTGATTTCAACCTCGAGCGGTGGCTGCCACATTGGCGGCTTGTTGGGCGATTCCGAGGACCTGGATTGTGGCATCTCGAGTATGTTGGCCAATGCGCTCCTAGAAGAAAAACCCAACTTAATATTTCATTTCGTAGCTTAAAAAGGAATCCTTACGATTTTCTTTCCCAGCTTCCTGAGCCAACCAGCCTCCGAACTTCCCAGGCTTATGGCCAAGATGAGAGCCACGAAGACGAAGATCTTGTTGAAGTTCATGACGAGATTGATAGGAGGCTTAAGCTGTTGCAGTGAGAACTGTAAGAACTGTGAGACTGATGACTGGACATCCAAGAGATTGAGCTTATATAGCGATACCAGCAGATGCTGCGGCTGCACAGACGGGGATTTTTTTTCTGTGGGGCAAAAGTTCACCAGATGGACTCAGATCGGAATATTACTTACTGAAGTGGTGTTTCAGAATCCGTGGTTAGTTAGGAATTCTGTTATAATTTGATTAATTAACGATATAAAGTGGCTTAAAAATAATTTCAATCGAAATCTAATAACAAAGCGATGGAAGTAGACAAAGCTATACATACATGAGTAACTATATACATTTAAACTATTAGTGGAGCATTAAAATGTTGGATTCACAAAAGTGTATATAGTGTTTCCCCCATTAAGTGTTTCTGTAGGACAAGCCTCTCATTTTTATTACTTTTAAAATTTTATTCATTTTTTTCACACACAAAATCCTCTTGTCAGCCTATCAGCATCACCGATGTTGTCTTCATCTTTTTCTGGTATTAAAGACTCTATATTTACAATACGATTATCAGTCGCTTGGTTCGCAATGGAACAGACTTATCAGCAGGATTAATAACTCAGTGATTGAACCAGAAAAAAACTAAACTATACTTCTACTTCTATTTTTTTGTATCCGAATATATTTTCTATAGCCCTGAACTGAGAGTTAAAAACATTGTGATAAAAAGTGTGCTATTTCCTGGACACAAGAAATCCCCTCAACCATCATTTTAAAATGCTTAAACCACTTTTTACATAAATAATCCCCCGTCATTGTCCGATCCCAGCATAATGTATTCCATAAATTGTGGCTGCAAACAGTTTCAATAAAAGCAAAACAAATTCGGGTAGAAAAAGAGAAAAAGTCCGGGAAATAACGCCAAACATTCGAGCGCCAAGCGAAATGGATTAATCAGCAAACACGTTTCATTGGCTTCCCCACAACAAATCACAAAAAAAAGGGAAAAAAGTCAAAACAACTGAGTATTACTCAATGGGTTGAACGATCGCGGAACTGAGTTAGAACTACTAGATCGACTGACGCATTCGCGATACCTCGAACTTGACTTAATTAATTAATTAATGAAGGAAGGTCTCAGGAATGTTGGTCAGCAGATGTTGAGAACTTAAAGGTACCTACTGAGTATTTGGAGAATGTCTGCTATGAGTAAAGAACCTAGCTTGTTTATTGCCTAATTAGCAACTTGTATTTCCTCTTCCCCATATAATCTGTAATAAAATATACCCCGTGTGAATTACATGAGTAATGGGTAGCCAACGTTTACTACTCACAAGTTTTATGAATGGACTTCCTCGCGTGTGATTTCTCTTGCCTCCAAAAGCACAAAGAACCCACACCCAAGTACCCAAGTACCCAAGTACCCAAGTACCCAAGTACCCAAGTAGATCTCATTACCGATGACGTGTGCCCATTATGATTCAAGTGATCGATCAAGCTGGAAGCGTAGCGGCACACCTGCCATTAAGCCGATCTTTCCCCTTTCATCTGGCTATTTCTTTATGGCGGCTTTCTTTATCAGCAGCACCCGCTTATCAGTTTGAGTTGCGCTGTGAATCCCGGAGGAAAAGTTCCCCGGCGACATCTGCTGATTAATCGCCTAACGAGGAGACAAGGCCAAGATGCTCAAACATTGACACAGCCATTGTCTCCAGGTGGACTGGTTGTCTTCCTCCGCTTGAAATGGGAATTTAGATTGCGGGAATGCGTGCTGAAAGATCATCTGAATCATTCTGCTGAAATGTTTATTGCAAGTATGCAGTAGCTTGACTACAAAGTTGATTCAATTGAAACCGAAAAGAATTATGTTGTGACTTGGAACTTAAGCGCTGAGGTATTTGCACTATAAATTCCCCAGTTCCCCCAGCACTACTAATAAACACATTTCGCAGACCTTTTTCCTCACCTTAATAGCATTTAAGAGCCGTCGTCTGAAAAGCTGCCTTCAATTGGAGTAGTTGAGCCCTGCTTTGGAACCAGTTGCGGCATTTACTGACTTACTTACGCTTCCCTGGGCTCACCAACTAGATGCTACAAAGGATGAGGATGAGGACGAGTCCTGGTGGTTATGACACAGGACTCGCTCGCTACCTCCCTTTGTGTCTCCATCTGCCACTTGTAGCTGTCACTCAGCGGTTAATTCGAGCGATTTTATTTACATTTCGCAGCGGCCATGGAACCGGAAAGCAGCAGCAAGGAAGCGGAGTCAAGGCCCAAGATGGATAAAGCGTTTTTACTTGTTAAGGAAATTAGTGGCATATCCTGACAGGGCGCCTTCGCCTTCCAGAATATTCCTATTCCTAGTCATGCCGCAGAATAACATCATATATATCCTTATATATATCCTTGCCCCATTCTGTGTGCGTTTTGCCTCCCTTTGCTGATTTAATTCATTTGTTGTCTTGGCTGCGCGTCTATTGTCTGCCCCTCGTCGTTGTTGGTTTTCAAGGCTCAAATTAAATGGTGGTGGATACATACCCCACTTTAAATCAAGCAGTGGAATTTTCCTAGAGAAAATTCTTCGCTATAAAAGCCGCCGGCGCAAGAAATCCGGTGATCAGTCGCTCCGTTTGCACAGCAAAAGCTATATCTACCTATATATCACCAGTATATATACCAAGAAATTAAGCCCATCAACTTTACCATGAACTTCTACAGGATCTTTGTCTTTATCATGCTCATGCTGGCCATCAGCTTTGGGCCATGTGAAGCCGGTAAGCAGAGGAAACCGGACAGGAAATATGTAAGTGCTGCCAAAAGATCTACCAAATACTTCGAGTTCTTACTAATTTGTATAATATTTATTTCGGCAGGATCGAGTTTTAAAGTCACTTGTAAGTGCTGCCACAAAATCTAGCAAATACTTCGAGTTTTTACTAATTTGTATTATTAATTACTTCGACAGGAGCGCATTGGCCAGATGACGCGAGATGCCGTTGAAGGAGTTTTGCTTGCACAAGGAGCCACCGGCAGCGGATGAGCATTTGGTGTCCATCGAAGGACTCTCCCAGGACAAGGCGCTTAATTGTAAAGTGTGTACATTCATTTGCCAGCCATAGAAATAAACCAGCTCACATACCCGTAATTTACATGTGCATATGTGTCCATGTTTTCGATGCTGATTACACTTTCCCAGGGTGGCTGGGCTATTCCGGTTTTCGCGCAGTTTTCCCACAGTTTTCCCAGAGATACTCGTGATCAGGGAGGGCACAAGTGTAAGGGCTCCCTTGGGCCATCAACTTGTGCCCCGGGTCCACCTCTTGTTGGTGGTCATTTCGGGCACAGAACGCGTCCAAATGTCAAAACACTTGTGAAATGCGACCCTTTTTGTGGGCGGTGTGTTTTTCTCGGGTTGAGAAAGTTGAAATGGATGTGTGTGCCTGGTTGTGTTTGGGGTTATGTATTTTGTGTGTTCGGCTGGTAATTTGTTTTGATTTACTCACATGAGAGCGGAGGTCGCGCCACGTGACCGCAAAGTTTACATTAAATTATCGTAGCTCCTCCTTGAGGAAATGAATCGCAGGATTCGCGAGTGAAAGAAAAACACTGCGAGTGGAGGTAATGAAATTGGAATATTCCTTCTAGCATCACATGAGTGGCTAAAAAAAGTAATTACAAATTAATGGCATTTTCCGAGATGGCTAAGCAAACACGCGTTTTAGTTTATCGGCCAAAATAATTTAAAAACAGGGATGAAGACGCACGTTGATGTGTTTGAAAGTATATTATAACCTATATTATGGTGTATGATTTTTTTGAAAGTACATTATAACTTATATTTTTGTGTATGAGTTTTTTGAAAGTACATTATAATTTATATTTTTGTGTATACGTTTTTTTGTGGGTGAGTTATAACTTATATTTTTGTGGGTGAGTTTTTTGAAAGTAAAGTATAACTTATATTTTTGTGTATGAGTGTTTTGCAAGTACATTATAACTTATATTTTTGTGTTCGCATTTTTTGCAATAAAAGTGCTGAAAGTTCGTGGAAAAAACCGCAAGCGAATCAATTTTAAAGGCACTTCCGATGTCGCTCGACCTAATTACACGGCATCTCCATCGGATTAGGCCAACTCGCCTGGGAAATCGACAGCTTGGGATGCCCAATTCGACGCCTCGGGCTCAAAAGCGCTAAAAGCCAGAGCACATGGTCTGAATTATTGACAGATTAGACCAGGATTGTCTGCCAGTCAATCATTATCGTCGTGGATGCCAACTTCAAATGATGCTGACGATGGCGATGGAGATGGAGCCGTGGCAGCTGCCAAATGATTTGAATAACAATAAAGATCAGCTTTTGTCTGCCGGCTGTATTTTGTAATTTATGCATTGATTTCCGCCACCCCCTCGCAGTAATAATCATTTTGAAATTACACAAAAAATAAGAAGCGAGAGACTCGTAGTGTAATTTCCGCGTGAGCCGCCCGTGGCGCAGATTGTAAAATTTGAAAATTTCATAAGGCAAAGCCCGGAATCCCGGAAAATCATGCCTAAGCCCCTCGAACAGCACTCGAGAATCTGTTGCCAAAAAAAATTGATGTGTAATATGCGTTGTAGCTGTGGAGAAGAGCGGAATAAGTATGTGGCACCCCGCCAGGATGCCCCTTGATGCCCCTTGGAAAGCGAAATCCTCTCCAGAAATCGTTTACAAACCATTGAGAAGCCGCCGATGTATCAATAATATTTGCCCAGCCAGTTGAAAAGGTGGTGAAAGTTGTTTTAAAATATATTACACGCAGATGGGGGATGTTTGACTTAATTTCTTTTATGGCTCAATATAACCATTATTCGCACTACTCAGCAGCGTAATAAGCGAATTTAAATGCAATTCGCCGTTTAAAGTGTCAAGAGCAGTTGCAAAATGGGGCGCAGCTTCCACTACCCAAAATAATAAATAAACTGCGGTTTCACTTTCTTCACTTTCTTCATTGCATTTGAAAGCTCTGTGCGATAATTTATCATATTTAAAACGCCATAGCCGCTGTGAGATGTCAGTTCATAGAATTTCCCAGACAGCTAACGATGTCAGGAGATTTCAACTCAACTCTTTGTTGAGTTTTTGCAAACAACAGAAGCAAAAGGTAGCTCAGCAGATACTTTAGTACCTTACAGATATTTAAAATGTATTTTCAACATTCAAAACTGACCAAAAGTTTGAACGTTTGAATCAAACAAGCGAGCTTTGCAACTTTGAGTTGGAAAATGTATCTGTGTCGCAATGTCTTTCCTCACATTGTTAGTTACATGTCATCATCAAATCAGTCGTTTTGCCAGACTGAATGACGCTCTGATTCCATTTCCAGCACTCGACTGCCATTCTAAGCGCGTTATAAATCACAAAGATACACAAAAACATATACATATGTGCACACATGTCTGCCAACTGAACTCATATTGGTTGCTTTTTATTTGGTTTTGTCGAGCAATGCGAAATAAGAAGAGCAGCTCTCTGCGGCGACAACAATGCAAAACAATTCAATTTATGAAATATTTACCCCGAATACCATCCTCTTACCCCTTGCTCATCCTCAATTCGTATCTTTGTCTATGGCGCAAATAGGTGTGCTGTATCTGTATCTGTGTGTGCGAGTATCTGTGTGTTTTTCATGGAATTACACACATATGTATGTACATCTAGTACGCAATTCGGTTGCCCGGACTTTTCCAAGATTTATTGTCAGCTTGACGATTAGCAAAGGTGGCCCCGGATTTTGGCCCCCTGCCCCCTGAATCTCCCCCGAATAACTTCTCACCCCTTTCGAGCCAGCAATTTAATAAACAGACGAACAACAATGGCAGCGCTTTTGGGTGCCTTTTCGGGACAAACGAAATGAAATTGCTGGGCACATGGGCATTTTTATTTTTTATTGTGTGTGTATCCTGTAGCAGAGACATTGAGCGAAGGTCCTATCAGCGCATAACTTTCCCGGGGCAATAAAATCAATTCAATTGTTGTCGCCAGCTTCCAGGCGAATGCCTCCCAATGAGATCCTTTTAAGATCAGATCGCGTGAGATATTGGATAGATAGGTCGCAGTTCGGGAAATTCCAAACACACACTCAGCAATATGAATATGAATGGGGAGGTGTTGGGTGCACAGTTCAATGCGTCACCGTTGGATGACCTCATGGGCTCAGGATACTTCTTTTTATGAGGCATACCAATGATGGGCGGAAAAATACTTAAATCTCACTTTTTCAAGAAACTACAAAGGAACATAACATATAAATACATAGCATAAAGACAGAACCCTATAAAATACAAACGAAACTCTTTCCATAAACATGACAAGCTCATTGGCAATAAAAAGCATGTAAAAGAGTTGCAGAGCGACTGGATAGTAGAAATCAAGTTTATTGTTAAGGGAAATGCGATGTTTTGCACTACTAACCACATTGTATTGAATACATTTCCCTTTCTGCCATTTTCCACATCCCATTAATTATTTCTCGCCAAGATAAGCGAGCAATCCAATTAAAACTGGCGGCGCAAACCGAACTTTTGACTTTCAATTAATAACAATTTGACGCCTCAGCAGCTTAGCAGCTTCCTCCCCCCGCGAAATGAGGAATACGAAACAAGGATACCCCATCCACATCCTGGGAATTTTTACAAAGATAAAAGAAGGCAGTGGGCCGCAAAAAGAGAGAGACATTTCCGAGCTGACAGGCACACGTCAGATCCTTTCGAGGCGCAAATTAATCTCGATCCTGGCAGCGAGTGGCGAAAAAATTATTAATGAGGCGCATGTGTGTGAGTGGGAAAAATGTTCTAATCACGAGCGCGTTGAAAAAAATATGTGCCAAGAGCCGGGAAAATGAGGAAAATGGGGAAAATGCGAATGAAAACGCAACAGGGCGAGCGACCCTCATTAACGGGAAATTAGTTTTGCTCTGATTTCTGTCATCTCGGCATCTCAACATCTCGGCATCTCGGGCATCTCGGGCATCTAGGACTTTCTGGGAACAAAAGGACACAAGGACAGTGCTCCTTTTTTCCGGGGGTGATTAAATGCGGAAATGAGGCAAACATTCAGTTCTCCTGGTCGCTGACACTTTTGCGATTAGCGCAAATCAAAGTAGAGCAGAGTAGAGAAGAGCGATTCCTAGGTGTCGCCATTGCAGCAAATTAGTCCTTTCTGCCAGAGGATTTGAAGGACTGGGCTGGCAGGACAACAATGGAGCGGAGGATTAAGTTCTGGACGCATTTCATTTGAATTAATTTGCGGCACTCAAGTGCCACACATAAATCCTCGGCCCTCTGAAGGGCATTATGTAAATGCGGACTCTTGTCCTGCAACCTTTCTGCTATGGCTTTTGTTGGTCCTGCAGTGCAAGGATCTACACTTACAGAAAAGTTAATGCCTAATTGAATATTATATAGATATATCCAGTGGTACTTACGATTTATGGGTATGCAAGGTGGGCACATCCGAATAAAAGGTCTTTTAATAATTTATTCATATTCCCAATTAATTCTTTGTTGCAAGTTACTGTATAAGATATTTTTCTCAGTGCCCTGAAATGAGCGTGTATTGTGCGGACACCTTTTGAGCACACTTAATTATGCGTAAATCTTGCAGAGATTTTTCCGAATTTTCCAACGATTCTGCCTCATTTTACACCAAACTTGGCGCAATTATTGCCGCTTTTTCTTGCTTTTTGTGCTCCTGTCAGCGGCAGGTACAGTCTGACCTCTGACTTTGCCCGATGTAGTCCTGTACAGGCGGTACAGTAGAGCCCAATTACAGGATGGCAGTGCTCCATATAGAGTTTCATTCGCATTTTTCAATTACCCATCTAGGGCTCAGTTTTCTTTGCCAGCCTCTCCACTCATTTCGGCATTGTTTGTCCCCTCAGTTGTTTGGTTTATTGATATGTTGTCGTTGCGGAGGTCCTCTGGGGAAAATGGGAAAATGTCTGGACGCGTTTCGGGTTTTTTTTCGAGCTCTCCAATGGCTGCTTCCCCAATAATTTGTTTAATGGCAGCGTAAAAAATTAGACCATATTGAATGTCAATTGTTTGATTTTTTGATTAAGGTTCGGTTTCGCATCGCTGTTGGTTGGTTGCTTGATTGTTTGCTCTCAGCATTGATTAAATATTGAAAGAGTAAAGTAGCGTAACTTGAGGCTAACCTGATCTGATCCCCGGAGTTACCCCTCAAAAATGAAAAATAAGAAAATACACGAGACAGGCTGTAAGTGGAGAGTTTTCCAGTGGGCTTTACAATATTTTTTTTAATAACAATCCTGGATAGGTGGGCCATCTGTGGCGGCTTTGCGTCAGCCAGTGGCATCATTAATCAAAACTCTTTTTTACTCTACGGCCCACAAGGACATTAGCATAACGAGGCGAGGAGAAATGGAAACTGCGGGAAAATGGGGGAAAATAAAGCAAAGTCGTGTCAATTTACGCGCCAGCAACAGAAAAAAAAAGGGAAAGTCTCAGTAGAGCCAAAAGAAAACACTTTGCACTGGCTTAAAAATTGCAAACGGATATGAAAAGTCTTGCGGATTTTCCTCTCACGCTTTCCCAGGGAAAGCGTCACACATGTGCCCTGCTTCCCAGCCCAACTATTTAGCGGCGAAAACATCATTAATTTTTACAATCGCAACGTCGAAATTTTGATGCCGATGCTGATGACATCAACGCCCAAATCATTTCTGTCACGCCAGGACACTTTCACCCACTGTACTACTGTATCTGTATCTGAATCCGTATCCGTATCTGAATCTGAAACCTCCCTGACTTTTGCAATTCTTTAAAATTCGCAAAGGAAGTTGACTGGAACATATGCTGCGCGGAGTTCCGCCGATTTTGGCAAGTGTCTTCAAGAGCCATTTACTTTTGACGTGTTGCTGATTGGCGCCAAAGGCAGTTTGCTATTTTCCTAAGGGCGACGAACAGAGATGCCTAAAAGAGAAAGTAACTTGAAAGAAATTGCTTTTAAATCACATTAAATCACTTAAGAATGTACATATAAGCTATAACAACAGGCGAGAGATAAGCGAAACCGTTGATAATATTTGTTTATTTTTTAATATTTTAGTTTAGCATATTCGTTAAGTATTTTATATCTAAAAACGCAGCTATAAGCCAGCTAAGTGCTCAACACTGGCGAGTGAACAACTTCCTTCTTTGCTAAATGAATGCAAATTTTTATTTAAACATTTCGCTAAATGGCAACGAGCTGTCAATATGTTTGTTCGCATCTTCATTGTGTCATGAGAAGTTTGCGATCTGAAAAAGTAAGCAAAAAGTAAGGAAGAGGGGTCGCGTTTTTGTCAGCCGTGAGTGCTAGTGACAGCTTGAAAAATGGCAAGTTGAGGCAAATTTGATTTGCACTTCGTGTTAACACTGATTCGCAACGAATCGGAGGGCAGCACAAAATTCTGACAGATACTTTAGTTCGCCTAAGCGCAACTGTACCAATTGTGCGGGGCTCATGAATACTTTGATTAGCCAGGGGCCAGCAAGTCCCGCAATGACCAGCAATGTCCTTTTAACCCCCGCCCGTAAATAGAAAACTGCCAGGACGAACGGGACCTAACGAGCGTAAAATGCGTTTTGAAGTTCGCTGGCATCACCGCGTGGCATCCCATGGCAACCCTTAACCCATTCAGCCTCCTTGTTGGCCAATTAACAGACCGTTGACCACTTGACCAGCCGGAGAAAGTGTTTTCCCCCGTTTTCCCCCTGGCTATCCCAACCCCTTTTCGCACCATTCAGCTGTCTAATTGAAAGTCATTGTGTGCTGTGTGTGTTGGCGTGAACGAATTGAATTTAAAGTCCAGTGCGTGGCACATTTGTCGCATGAGTATGCAACCTCAAACAGGTTGGCCAGCTGCCCGAATAGCTGCCAGGGTTGCCAGGGTTGCCACCAGTGCGACGGCAACTGTCAAATTTGACAAATGACTGGTCAAGCGGGTCGCGGCGGCGGTTTTGTCCGGCAAATTGTGCCGCATGAGTGGGCAATTCCTGGCCCTGTTTCCATTACGTGCTCATTGCACACAAGTTAAACAGTTGTCCGAACTTTTCAGGGATTACACAATATTATGTAAAGTAAAAACACTTTTTTTTAAAGTCTAGTTTCAATGAAAAATGTATGTGACATAAAAGTGGCCATCTCAGTTGCGCGATTTCAATCTTAAAGGGTTATTTGTGCTTATTATTTTTTCGTACCCGAAAGATGTCAGCGCTGTCACAACCTTATCATTACCGCCTTATCTAACCTAATAACTGAGTGAAATTGAAACAGCTTAACCCTTATAAACAAGTCACAGCTGTCAGGGGCCTTAACCCCATCGCCACACCCCCGTTTTCCACCATAAATCAAGGCGTCAAATGGAAAAGCGGGCGATTCGCAGTGAAAAATTAGGAAATATGAACGCGGATGCAAAGTGTGTGTGCGTGTGTCCCCAGGACTTCAAAATCGAATTCCGCAGAAGGGGTTGCCAAGTCAAACCGCATGGATGAAGGGATTCAGGAGGCAGTGAGGCAGTGAGGCAGGATTTGGAATTGGTTCGGGGACTTACAAGCGTCCAACATCAATCAAAACACGCGACGAGCGTCGACTGGATGCCGTCGATCTGATGATGATGCGATTTGCACTAACGATGCAATCCCTATTCCTACATATAGCCCAACTCCCAGTGTAATCCGCACATGTGTGACAAGAAGTCATTTGAAATTGGTTGAAATTTAAAGTAGTTTGCCACGCTCGCGAACCCTTTTGGGATTTCCTTCGCCACATCGTCGAGTCCTTTGAATAATGATGATGATGTCGTCGCGGGCTTTTCATCCGCATTCTGGCGAAAATTTGCATGTGGCACATCGATGTGTGGCGATGGGAGTGCGCGGAATTTGGCATGTGGAATGCGCCATGTAATTTACACGTCTGACAAAGTATCAATGCCATTGCCGCCGATGACACGGCACCCGTCCTGCGAGTCCTTTTTCCCCACCTCCCTCTCGCAGCCGATTTTGGGATTTTGGGTACGCCGTCGTCGGCACTGCACACATGACACAAATCGTCGCAAATCGTTTTTTACAGCACAACAAAGACGGCAGACACTGGAAGAAAAACTATGTAGGTATAACTAGGCTTACTTTACCTAAGAGGTACTTTTAGAAACAAGAATAAATTTAATAACATTTTGAAAGGTGACGAAAAGTATGCTGTAGAAAGTTATGCAGTTCTAGCATATTTTTTAACACCTTTGAATTAGATTTTAAATTTTACTTTACTTAAAAGGAACTTTTAGAAACGGGAGTAATATAAATAAAATTTTAGAAGGTGGCGAAAAGTATGCTGTAGAAAGTTATGCAGTTCCATTGAATGAGTTATCTTGTGGCATACTTTTAAACACCTTTTCATTGAATGAGTTATCTTGTAGCATACTTTTAAGCACCTTTGAAGTAGATTTTAAATCTTAAATCTAAAACTAATCTTTTTTGAGCATTTCCCTCTAGTAAAAGACAATTTTTCCATGTATTACCGCACCCCTGGCTTTCCCACACCCCCTCCACCGTGTAATGTGTGCGTTTTCACGCCGTCCTGTGGGCGGGGTGCAAAAAATATCCCGCGGCGCTTTCGCTACACATCCTTACAACAATGTGTGAAAGTTTTTTGCTGTCTCGCAGCCCTCGCGGTGGCACCCCGAAATAATGAAAAGTAAAAAACGAAGCTCGGCATGTGTCAGCCACAGGCTCAAGGGGCACTCCAGCCCCCACTCTTTGGACCCCCCTTTGTGGGGTTGTGTCTGCGCCCGTTTAGTAGTTTTTAATGTTGTTTTGCCACCCGAGGCATCTACTTGGCCTGCGGCACTTTGGGCTCCTCTGCGAAATTAATTTCAACCACAGAAGCTGCAACATTTCGATGATTAATGATTTGTTTGGCTGCCACACGCGATCGAAGCGCCCGAAATTTGATATGTGCGCTTTTTTTTATTGCTTCCAAATTGAGATTATTCATTCCTCTGTTAACATAATTCATTAATAATTTTTATGACCGCTTGCCAGCGGGTGAGCCAAAGTCAAGACGAGTGCCATCAGCCATCAATCTGAGAGGTACAGTCGCGCCCAAAAGCAGCTAACATTTACATGGGTGGAGTGGGTGAAAAGTGGACAGGGGGCAGGGGGCATGCAAATGGCGCACTGCCTTTCTTCTTTCATCAGCCGCCATTTACCAGCACTAGAGCAGCCCATTCAAGCCAATCGAAGCAGAAATGCCTCAAATCATGTGCCACACATGACAAACAGCGCCAATGTCAGTTTGCCAGATACCACGGCCACATTTCCCCATTTCCACATTTCCACATTTCCGCATTTCCCCTCTGGACAAAACCCTTTAATGAAACGCCCGTGCGGTTGCCGCAGGAACCAGCAAAGGACAGCTAAACAAAAAATGGGGCAAGGCACTTGAAACGACTAACAGATACCCAGCATGCGCAAGCAGCAGCATGTGCTGTGCAAAAGAAAGAGTGGTAAGCTTACTTTAGCCAACTATATAATGTCCTTTCTGATGATGCGAAAGTGCTATTTAGTGATTCTTTATTCTCTTAAGAAAACATTATTTTTAGGAATTCCCAATAACCCATTTTCCATATGTAATGGGTAGCACAAAACCAAGTTGGACAAACTTTAAAGCAAACAAAGGGCGCGAGGCAAAAGGGGCAGTCGATATCAGTCAGTCAGCCCACTCCAGCCACCCACATATCCTTCATCCAACCCTCGGGCCAGCGGCTTCCAAATGCGTTTGACAAAATGACATCCCGACCAGCAACAGGAGCAGTACCAGCACCAGGAGCAGGAGCAGGAGCAGGAGCAGCAGGATCTGTGGATCAAACCAGGAACACTGAGTTGAATCAGGACAACAATCAGGTCCATTGAGCCGTGTCTGGTGTTTGGCGACCGGCAAGAACTGCGTGCTTCACGCTTTATTGGTTCCATTTCGCATGTGTGCCGGGGAGCAGGAGGAGCAGGAGGAGGAGGATGGGTTGTCCTCCAGCCAAGTTCACATACCCTGGTCCTCGTCCTTTGGCAACCCGGCTAATTTGCAAATAATATGCGTGTGTGTGTTTTAGCGAGTGCGTGTCCATGGCATGTAAATTTCGGCAAAATTTCAGCAGATTTTGCCAAAGAAAAGGGGCAGAAATGAAAAAGGGGTTCGCTTCATTCGCTTTGGCGGTTTGCGCATTTGAAATTGGAAATTAGATTTGCAAAAAGCCATTCAGCCTGCGTTTCTTTTATTTTCCGTATTTACTTTTCGCAAATTAAGGTCGCAATTTTGCGTACCTTTGAAGATTCCGCTTGCGGCTCACGTGACCTGGCCACCAAGTTGTCTCAATCGCAATCCACTCGAGATTTTCAAAAGGAGCTGCGTGTGCTTTGTGGGCTCCTAAGTCGAATGGTAAACATGTTGCCAAATTGTATTTGTTGTGCAAATCTTTGATTTTTCAAGCGGTTTATCTACGCTGGCTCTTATCGTGATGCCACTGACAAAACATCTTCCTTCTCCTGCCCTTTGAATCCTTTTGACCTCCAGCATCCTTTTGCTGTGAAAGAAGCATAGTAAATGTTTTGCTGTGAAGGAAATTCCTACTTTACTTGAGCATTCTAAATGTTTTTGCCTGTGTAGCAAACTCAATTGGATTGCATCTCCAGCGGAGCTGCCACAAAAGTGCGTCCACTTCTGACAGCAACTGAAACTTTTCCATTATGCAAATGGCAGCTGGCGATAAGAAATACAGCAGGTAGCAAGGACTACGGCCAACAATTGATTATGATTATGATTGAGCGGCGCGCAAAAGTCAATAACAATAACATTATGCAGATACAGATACAGATCCTGTCGCGTTTCTTTTTTTTTCCAACAAAGACAGTCGAACAATGGACCAGGGGGAAGTCCCTCGAAGTGAGCACTTAAAATTAATGGAAATGTGTAGCCAACGCCACACACACACAAATAAAATTTAAATAAAAACCCCGCACTCCGCAATCTTTGTCGAAGCGTAAAATATTATGTCATTATCAAACGATGGGGGAAACGCAATAAAATTTCTCTAGTCGAATTTCAGGACAGCCGGCTGGGCAGGAAGTGGAATCCTGAATTTACAATTAGCCGCGGACGCTGCCTTGAGTCCTTGAGGTCGTCATGGTGTGTGGCAATTGATAAAGCTCGAGTGCAGGAACTGCCTTTCAACCAGTGTCCTGTGGCGTCTTCCTTTGTATTCCGCTTTTTTTTTTAAATTTATTTCACCTCGCAGGTCACTGACGAGTGCCAATCAGAGACAGCGTCAGAATCGAAGATGCACTGCCAAAAATATGTACCCAAAACAGTTCAGTTGATTTAATTATGAGAATCATAGTGGGATCCTTTTTCCAAGCGCCAGTGGATGTTCTTAAGTTAAATGTAAGTAGTAAACTTATTAAAAAGATTTTTTAATAATTTTACTTACTTATACTACTTTACTTATTACTTTACTTATTAACCTTTCTACTTATTAACAAGTTTTTTTTTATTAATTTTAGATAGCTGTTAGCATTTTCCGAGTGCAGGATTAAGACCACCGTGGTGTTCTTATCCGGAATCTGGCATGGAATACGGCATGCGTCGCGTCTCAGGATTCTAATTATGCGCAGGACACCTCGTGGCAGGATGTACAAAAGCTCAAGAGCACTGCGAATGACATCCGCTGCCGGTCGCCTTGGTCGCCTTGGCTGCTCCTTTGGCCAGCGTCCCTGGAAATCCCTGTGTCCTGGTATCCCAGTGTCCTGGTATCCTGGCAACCTCCCAGTCGCGCTCTCTACGGAGTCTCCGAGTCATTAAGCTGCCGTAATTGCTGAGCGAAGGGAAGGAGGTTGTCCTGGAACGTCCAGCTATCGGACTGGATATCGGATACTAGCTCAATAACCATAAATATAGAAACTAACCCAGAGACCCCCGCAGTTTTTATTGCCGGCGACTTTCACTTGATTTGGTTGTGTCAAAAGTTTTCGGGCCACTCAATCGGCGTGGATTGTTTATGGATTGTGCCACAATATTCCGCCCGTCGCTGGCCGCTCATTTCCGCAGCTCTTTTGCGAGGAGGAAATGACATTTTTCTACGGCCCAACAACAACATTTTGCCAAGTGACATATATCACCTACGAATGTGGAAGATGGCACGGAGCCCAACGTTCCACATATCCGCCTTTGGCTTTGGGTTTTTCCCCTTCACTGAAGAAGTGCTCGAATCTCGAATTGCTGGGGATAAGTCGATTATATGCGGAAATGAAAACCCATAAAAATCCTTTCCTACGGTGATTAGTTAACATATTTTTATTTCTCCTCGTCGGGCGCCAGTAAGAAGTGGCACTGTAGTAGCAGTGAGCAGCCCAAAAGGGGAAGCAATTATTTATGAGAAATATTATTTATTATTTATTACTGTTGTTGTGGTGCCTGCCTTTGTGAGTGTGTCCTTTTGGAATTGCCACGACACTGAGGTTGAGGTCCATTAAATTCTCCCTGCTCGTCCATTTATGAGCCATGCATATGAAAAGAGGGTCCTGGGCAACCAGATTGGTTTGTTAACTTCCTTCAGTGCTTACTCACAAGTGGGTTTATTTTGTGGTAAGAGGTTTAAGGAGTTTTTTGGCATTTTTAAAGACCTATTTAAATGCCATGCATAAATTTGTATTGATTTTTAAAGCCACTCGTTTAATTAAAAGCCTGGGGAAAACTTCATTATGCGAGCGTTATTAAAAGCAAATTTATCCAATTTGCTGCTCAAGGGAAAAAATGAACATTTTCCGCCACCAATTCCACAAAAAGTGGAATAATTTAAAAATTAGGCAAGTCGGAAAAAAAAGCGTATATCAATTACCGCCTAATTTGCATAACTTGGCAGCGAACAAATTGAACCGAAAATAGAAAAAAACCCAAAATAAAGAGACACCAAATGCAACCGCATCCTGACATCGCTGACAAATAAGGCGAATCAATCAAAGGACCCTTGCTGGTTGTTGTTTCCCAGTCGCGTGTTGGTAACTAATCAAAATTCAATTTCGACTGGCAAACCAGCAGTCGCTGCCTTAAAATCAAAATTCGCAATTGATGCGCGTAATCAAGTGAGCTGTGGAGTAGCGAGTGGAAAAGCGAGTGGAAAAGCGAGTTTCCCAGGCTGCGAAATCGACCTTTTCTGATGGGTTAATTCGCCAACGAAACCTTCGTCCTTCGGCGCAGTTCAGTGACAATTGAAAAATAGCCGCTGCCAAAACATGTTTGCAAACATTGTAACCCCCTGTGTTATTGTGTTTTTGTGTTTTTGTGTTTTTCGCATTTTGTGGCTGCCGAAGCGTATCAATAAATCCATTTAAAATTGCGTGCAGGCCGCGTGTGCTACTCCCGGATTTTTCGAGTGGAGTGTGTTTTGTCATTCGGTTTCGGCATAATGCAATGCGAATTATGGCTGCTTAGGGTTCTGCACACACACACACACACAGGATATTGAAAATAAATTGGCAGCGACAGCAAAACAAAAGCGCCAAGAGACGTCACCAATTGACATCGATCCTGTTCCTGGATTCCCTTGCCCAATTTTGCTATTTTTGGGCTGGCTAATATGTAGCAGCGCAACCCTCGGTTTAAAATGCAAAATCTGAAAATCAAAGTAAATCAATTTCAGCTGCAAAAGCACGTTCGCTACCCCAACTCAGACCACTAAGTCTGCCAATAAATCAAATTGCGAATTTTTACTTGGAGCGCATATAATATGCGCATATGTGAGAAACCAGAGGATTTCTTTTTTTGTGTTCTTCAGCAGGATGCAGGACATGGAGTCATCTCGGCATCTTTATTGTAATTTGTGCGAAATCCTTCAAATCCAGCACATTTATCAAGTATATTTGCCCATAAATCAGCTCACATGCGTGCGCCTGAGTTGGTGTATTCAAAATTTTGCATTTTCGGGGGTGTGGCACTTTTCCTGCCCGGAAGTTAATGTTTTAAAATGGGCCATAAAATCATCGGCAGCTATGAAAAGTTCACCATGGCCGCGTCTAATTTGCACATTTTCACTATTTTCGTAACATTTTCCCGCTTTCCCTTTTTGCCGCACAGCTCAGGCATTGTTCTCGATTTTTTAATGTGGTTATTTATGCGTCCTGTTTATGATTTTATGTGCTTTCTATGCTAAACAGATCGCCAACTCTAGGTGACGTCATTTATCATCCTCAACGACTTGGGGGCGTGGCGGGAAAATTGCGACGATAAACCAAACCCCACTCGAAGATAATTATGAATTATTATCTCGCCGGGAAATTAGCACTGATAATTGAGCGAGCTGCACACACATGATTTGGTAATAATTTGGTTTTGAGCCAGGGAATTGGAAACTGCAAGATGTATAGAACCATTTTATGTTAATTCGAGAAAAGTTGCAACTACAACTACAACAATTGCCATTGAAAAGTATTACTGTCTGAACTGACTAAGTAAACTTGCGGCTAATTTGCGTTTAATCTTTCAAGCATCTGCCGAACTTTCGCCAAGAAAGAAATGTCTGGGTAAAAAGTTTATGCGAACGACAACTTTTTAGCTGGTTTTTCTTTCAATTATTTAGGGAAAATGCCAACGTTCGACGGGAGATGGCACATTACACATTACACATTACATTCATAGATATATATTTAGATAAGTATTTACGACTCGCCCGTCATGTTGTCAATAACAATTTGGCAACGACACAAGCAACCAGCCAACCCCTTCGACTTTTGGGTGGAGCAACAAATCGCTGCAAATTACATGCATAAAATTTTATCACCCAATATCGGAAATGGATTCCTTGTTGTCCGGACGAGCTGGCAGACTAATGGCCAAAGTCTGACCCGACAAAGGATTCAGTTGGATTCAGGACAACAGCTGCGTGAAAGCTGGAGAAAATGAAGGAGTTCCGATGGGAGATCCTGGAGCAAAAGGGGTCTCTCGATGGTCATAAGCACTCATAATTTCAATATTATAGAGTGGCAAGTGCATGGAAATGGGCCATTTGTGTGACCATTTTCAGTTGATGGAATTTTAAGGTGCCGTGACTAATGCGAACTGTGAACTGCGAACTGCTACTAATTACTCGGCATTACTGGGCCAATTTCACTGGGGTATTCGTCATTGCCAAGGCGATGATGTATTTGGTCAGCGGCTTGAAGGCAATCTCTGGAGGGCAAAGGGACGGCATTCAATCATGCCAACTGTTGCCATCACTCACGCTCAATCAGTGGCAGTTTTCCCCGTTTTCCAGTTTCTGAGTTTCCCAGTTTGCCAGTTTGCCAGTTTCCCGGGGAAACGGAAGGGTAAGTAATAAATGAAAACGGGCTCTTCGGATTACATAACGCCGCAACGCCCTTTCCATGTCCTGTTTTTGGGTTACATGAGACAGTTACTGGTCGGCCAGCCATTGGTGGTCATTGGTCAGCGGGTTGGGATTATGTGGCGTCTAACCACAGAAGGGTCCTGAAGATGGGACGTGTGTGACCGCAAAACGGCTTCAATGATGGGTTCTTTTGGCCCCCGGGCAACCAGTTGATTACGATTACTGGGTTGCGGATTAATCAGCCATTCAATCGTCATACGTCCCGTTGACTTGCACATTTAGTTACTTTATCAAGTTGCTTTTGGCTTTCGGGGAGTATTCTTTTAATTGCCCGGGAGAAATTGGAAGGGGATATAAATCCATGACTGCTACACTTACAGGACTTCGGCAAATTACAACTTTCAATCATTGCCATTTCCGGAACAAAGCGCAGCACAAAGAAATCTATCAAAAGCATAAGCAGCAACTATGCTCACCCCTCTAGTATTTACAGGGTATGCGATATCATAAAAGACTTGCACCAGTTAGTCGCCAGGATCTAAAGGTTTGTTATTGCATACTTTTGAACCCCTTCATGGGCTATTACTACTATTACTATTGCTACTTCCATTTCAATATATATTTATACTAAGAGGTATCGCATATTCGACCCACACGGTATGGTAGCACACCCCCTCACACGCGGCCATAAATTACAGAAATTTGCGACATAAATCAAGGATGAAAGCAGTCGCATATTGGCAGCATAAACTCGTATAAACTTTTCACTTTTCAATATTTGCCAGCGGACAACATCTTTTGTGTGGCTTCGCCACAGCAACTGGGTGGATTTATGTGTTTGATTTGTTTGACATATTGAAGTGGTCAAGCGTGTACCACCCGGTGGGCGGGGAAGGCTGTCAAATAGAGGGGGCGTGTCCGGTTCTGGAAAAGTGGTCCAAAGTTAATTGATTAACGACACGAACAGTTGAAAAGTGGAATACTTCGAGCAGGAAGCCTGATAGGAAGCCTGGTAGAAAAAACTTGTTTATCTGTCGGTCGGCACAAAAATTGGCGACAGAGATTTGTACAATTTCCACAGTGATTTGTGGCCATTGTCCTGGCCAAATTGTCCAGCATTGTAGTGCGTAGAATGTCCTGTGGCGAGTTTGAGACATTTTCTTTGTGCCAAATTGATTGGAATTTTACGAGAGCAGTGTACCTGGTTCTCATCGAGGGCTTCACTGGTCAAGCCTTTGGATATCCTTTTCGGGGGTGGATTGGATTTTTCCCCCATATTTTTTGCGACTCTTATCGCTGTCATTCAACTATCCACTTATACTTATTTATGCTTTTAATAAGCAACATGACATGCTGCAAATGTCAAACCTCGGCTGTCATTCAAATGTAGCCACTGCCCTTCACTTACTCCGTCGCTTTTCCGGGCACAGGATGCGCTTGATTACTTGACATCTCGCCTGGTGGATATCCATGTATTAATGAAGGAAATAAATTTAATTTCGGCAATTAATGCCTCGCCTGGTCCACGGGGTGTCCTTTTGCCGAAGGTCCTGCGGCATCAGATGTCAGCACTTGTCCACTTCCACACAATCTCTGGCTTTATGTTTATCATTATTGACTCGTGAGCAGCAGTTTTCCCCCCGCATTTCGTAATCAAATATCGTAGCTGCTCCTTTCACTTTTCTCCGCCAGTAAATTTTCGCAAATTGCAATAAAAGCGAGCAAGAGTGGAGGAGTGGAGCGGGGGTATAACTACTTTCCCCGAGGGTGGACATCGCTTAGTCATCATCCTCATTTCATCGCCGAAGTTGCCATCATCCTGCCGATGATTGTCATCATTGGTCTTTGGCCATTGTCTTGGCCCCGGGCGGCTTATTGGATACCTCGAGTGATACTTTAAGACTCCAGTTTCCCCTCCTCCAGCAGCTGGCCAGGGTCACTCCAAATCCAAATCCAAGTTGAACACTGTTTGCAGAGTGAAGAAATTACAGAATAAAATATTAAATAAAAAGATGGTTAAGTACCTTTGTACACTTTCAGAGCTTTTTCTGTAGTTTCAAGTTATGACCACTAGTTATATATATACTTAATAGTTAATTTACAACTTACAATCACTGTAATAAAAAGTATTTTTGTCAATTTCGACCACATTTTCCGCTGTGTGTAAAATGAAAACTGGCGCAAAAGTTGCCCAACTGCGGCGCTTCTTTGTTACGAAACCACTTCAAAGGACCTCAAACCTGTCAGACCAGCGCTCTATTGTCTCTATCTTTTTGAGGACGCGAGGTGTGAAATCCCCTGTCCTCTTTTATTCACTCACACACTCGATCATTCACTCACACACTCACTCACTCCCAATTAGCGAATCAAAGAGGATGCGAACCTCAAAGGGAAGCGCTGGAAAGTCTGGTAATAACCTGATTAGAGATTAGCAGCAGCTCGCGGCACTGGGGCTTAATTAAATGCTACCTGGGAAAATGGGAAAATGTGAAATGGGAAAATGGGACGTGCCACATGTGAAAGTGAAGCCGCACAAAGGAGCAACAATTTCCATTTTACCCGTCGCGGTTTTCTGGTCTTCTGGTTTTCTGCTTTTCCCAGCGCTTTTCCAACGCCCGCGGCCAAAGGATAATGGCTCTGGTCCTTTTCCCCGTATCCATTACACTCGACTGGCGATGACCAGGGACCATTGGGTTGATGATTCCAATGATTTCGATGATTCCGAGGGGTGGCCGGTACGGCGATTAGTCGAGTCCATCAATGGCACATCAAACTGTCCGGCAATAACAACAATGGGACCATTCAATCAGCGCGCATAAAAACATAAAGAGATTTTAATTTTTTGATTATGTGTGTGCATGTCCTGCCACAGGACCCCCCCGGGGAAAAAGCCCTCCTCACTCCTCGTGTGGAAATCGTTAATCAATGAACTTCATGCGTGCCGAGAAGGGTCTTTTCTATGGGTCAACACGGCTTAGCATAGTAAAAAGAAGAATCCACATCGATGAGTAGTTGGCCGGAAAAAGCAAGTTGATTAAATTTCAATGTTGATGTCGTGCTCGAAGGACTCCCGAGAACTGGACCCTTATTCCGTAATTTCGATTTAAGTAATTTCCTTCTTTAGCATTCGTGCTTGGACTTGCGATACGGCATTTTGGATTCGGATTTGGAAAGCAGCAAACCGATAATTGGAGTCAATCAAGGGAAAATGGCGTGGACTTGATTAGAATCAGTTCGCTGCGAGTGCAATTAGTGAACTGCGACTGTACCAAGAGTCCTTCAAGGGTATGCCTCAATTTAGTCCAACATTTGTTTAATTGGAATGCTCTTGAGGTCTCAATGGGATTTGAAATTACGTATGCAAGCATATCACGCTATTATGTTGGCACACATGAAGTAATATTCCCAGTAAGTGTCCTTTCACTTAAGGATACATTTTAATGGTTGCTTCTTGTATTGATATATATTTCGACTGTAATAAAATTGTACCTTCAAGTACCCTAAATATTTTACCCCATGCTGAATTGGTTCATCCTCTTTGTTCGCCCCTCGAGATCTCTACTCTTTGCTCCTCCTCCTTCCGCTCAATTAAACATTTGAATGCAATTTAGAGAATCCTTCCATCCCGCGGCATTTCTCCCGACCAAACAACAAAAGACAAATCATTCCTATTAATTCCGCACTCGCGGAATGTTTCATTACCAGTTACGAGCGGCACTTTCGGATACTCTATATGTGTGCCTTCTTTTGTAAGGACACGGATACGGATTCGAATGCACAAGGATTTCAGTTCGCATCTGGAGTTAAAGTTGGATTGGGAGTTGGATTGAGAGTTGAAGTTGGGTGCTCTGCTTACTTTTCATTTGGCTGCCCTGCCTTATTACGCTCATTCATATGCAAATCGCTGGACTGTAACACACGCACAACAACAATAAGGTCGTCGTGAAAGAAAGTCGGGGAGAAAGTCACCGGAGATGGAAGGCGCGCTGGAATGGGAAAGGCGCTGGAAGGAGAAGGAGGCTGCTTCCATTGTGCGACGTTCGCCAAGAGCGATTAAAAGAAAACTTTGCCAGACACTCAAAAAAGAGTATTTGCACTTCAGTTAGTCTATTTTCCTAGAAATAACTTACTTCAATTTATTTTAAGATTTTCTAGAAGGTAACACATTTTATTAAATTACTGAATCTTCTTGCAGCTTTATTCTAAGAGTATCTAAAAGGTAACACATTTTGTTAAATTATTGAAGCTTCTCGCAACTCAAAACTTAAGATAAGAAAAGTGTAAAAAGTCTTGAAATGTAGTTGTAACACAACTTTTTCCTGAGTGCATGCTCAGCATAGCAGGCTGTACTGAGAAGCATCTTTAAGAAGTCCGCGGGGCAGGGGACTTCACTTTCACCTTGTAACCCAAAAATGCTCAGGGTTGTTGGTGTTTGATGTATTACCCGAATGCGCTCCCCTCCTCTCCTCTCCCACCCCACCCCTGAATGCTTTACGGGGTTGGTCCGCACTGTCAGTGTGGTACTGTACCTTCATCCTCCAGCATCCCATACAACATACAACATTTACCATACAACATACAGCATATCCCATATCAAATTTAAACGAATCGCTTCCGCTTAACGCGACTGCCCGGAGTTAGGGTTATGTGCATTATAATTTTCCAACATCAATTCGAAATCCAAATTGTATCGTTTCCATTTCCCCGCTCAACCATTTTCCCCATTTTCCGTGATTATTGTTTTGCATTTCCTTTGTTTGGCGAAACAATTAATGTTATTTGCATAGTTTGGTGGGTTGCCCAAATGTTTTTGGGCTCGCGGGTTTTTTGGATAAGGACCAAGGTCCGCATGTGGTCCAATTTGAAGCGTTTTGTATCTGCAGTCCCGCCTGCGGCACTCTAACCTTTCTCCAGCCTCGTTAACTGGTCTTTTTTGGCTTTTGTGCGACGCGGCTATCAAATTGTATTTGACTTTCCAAATCTGCCGAAAGTGATGGGCAGGGGGAGGGGAGTGTGGAAAGTGTCTGACTGACAGGCTGAAGAGGTCCTTTTTGCCCAATTTCCCGCATTATCTCGAGTGCTGTGTGCTAATGTGCAAAAACTGTCCATGTTGAGCAGCTTCAACTTTCGCAATCTCCAAATTTGCAGGGGAAAAGCCACTCGAAAGCTTGGGAAACTTGCAAGTGTTTTTCCTTATTTATTTATTTGCCTGCCCAAGTGACACGAATTTGTCATCTCCCGGTACAGTCCCGAACATGCTCTTAAGGCCACCCCATCCGCTTCGTAAACTGACATACACATATGTCGCTGTTTGTTCAGCCACACACCCATTGAAAAATGTCCTTGGGGCGGTGGTTTGTTTGCTCGTCGGCTGGAAAGTTCAATTAGAAAAAAGAGAAATGTTACAAAATGCTTGTAATTAAGTTTCGCTTTTTCATATGCAAATGCGCCGCCCTTTGTGTAATTGCCATTAAATATTCCCTTTAACCTTTGCAACCTGACCTAGTGGCCTCCTTGAAAATGGAATTTAAATTGAAATCATAATTGCAGGCAATCAACCAACTTGTAAAAAGCGAATTTTCCAGGAAGGAAATGCTGTGACAGCACGAATGTCTGCTTGATTTTGCAATAACTTTCTGTTTGTCTGTGCATTTTGCCAACAGCTTGTTGCTAATTTTTAATAAACATTGAACGCGCGTTCAAGTGCCTGATTTTCGCGAGGGTTGCCACAAGCCTATGCAAATTTCCTCATAACAATTTTCCCATAATGCGAAAGTCATCACGTGCGTGATTATTGCTGTATAGGAAAAGAGAAAAAAAAAACAAAGTGATGATGATTATTATCGCCAGACAGTTTTCCCATTACGTGGCGATTATGAAGGAGCCTGTGAGTCTGGGACTCGGATTTTATTTATTTTTAATTTGCTGGCCACGTGCATGGGATGACTTCACTGTAATTCAACCGAGTACAGTCGCGTCCCGCGCATTTCGCTTGCATATTTACGGGGATGTGAGGTCTACATTTTGTGTAGAACTTAAAACTACTATTATTGCAGATTAACAACAATAGTTCTGATTATAAAATTATCTTTATTTAAACTGGATTTATTTTAGGTGTATAGTATTTAAGTTTGGGCGTAGTTCGGTGTTTTCTTCGACGTCTAGTTGGTGCTCTACTTCGATGGTTCACTCGATTTCTGCCCAAGTGATCAGTTCGCATGTGTCCACCCAAACTCGATCTATTCAAGCGCTTTTGGTTCTAAATTATAAAATCTATACTGTTATTATAAGTATTAAAAACACACTAAATCACATTTTACCTGCAGTGAAGTGTTTGTGCAGAGCAAAACGTCACTTAGGTGAATATTGTCATTTTCCTATAGACTCTATAAGTTACTTAACTATCTTGGTATTTGGAAGCAGACTAACCTCTTTAAACTCCACATCCCGTCCCTCAATCAGCAGCAATGTGCATAAATAATATAGTAATATGCCCCGCAGCAGATAGCTTTTCATTGCGACTGATTTACTTGAACTGCAGTTCACAAATGGATAGTAATGAGGCAACTTAAAGTACGCATTTTCCGAGTAATCGGGAATGCAGTTGAGATTGCAGTACTACAACTACTACATACTACGACTGTATTCAAATACATTCTATTCATTCATCGCATGAGCAGCATTATTCTGATATGAATGCCGCTCTCTGCGGACAATCCATTAACTAATGAAAGCGATCCGGATACTTTGCCATTTTTATTTCCATTCATTTATCTGCGCTCTCGCATTTCCCTCTTTTTTCGCATTTTAATTTCATTGAGTTTATACAACAATTTGGCCCAAATGCTGGCACTTACCCTTGCAAATTTCCCAAATTTCATGAATTTCGTGGGTTTTGAGGGTTTGAGAGTTCGAGGGGGTGTAGAGCACCCTTGTGCTCATGCAAAAATTGAAAAGGACACAGGATATGTGTCCTGAGACGCACTTGGCATTGACATTTAATGGCATGTCAACGTCTGTGTGGCACGTTGGCATTTATTGATACGAAGCTCAGTTAACAAGTCGATAAAGTTTTATAGTCGAGGGTCTCAGCTGCCGTTAAATGGACCTGGAAATGGAAATGCAATTGCCAGTTTTTCTATATGAGAGGGGGGAAAATAAACAAAGCATCGGAAAATGCTTCTACCTGGAAAAACCCCTTCTTCGTTGCCATATGGCTAATTTTACAGCTTGCCTTCTAATTTCCCACTCTTAACAACAAAACAAAAAAAATAAAACAAACTTTTCACAAAGCGCAGCCCAATGCAATTATCAAACTTCTGAGGGGTTGGCTCGTTGGTAAATTGATTAGAAGACTTTTCCGCTCGCTTTTCCCACTCCCTTGTACCTTTTCGCAGGACTTGGCAGGACCTCCTGCTAAAGTAGCTCAAATTGAGTTTATAATTGGCCGATGGGCGTGGCCATAACCGAATTACTCCGCCCAGTTGGCCATTCAATGTTCCTGCGGTCGCCAGTTGGCCGATGTTTTGATTGAAGCGGCTCTTCAGATGTGCAGCATACTAATAGGTTTTAAAAAATTCAATGTTTCATGCAGCTGAATGCAGCACATGTGACTTTAAGTATCTACAAGTACTTTATACTTTGAATCTCTGCAAGAAACTGAATGAAAACGCAAAAAGTCAGCGTGCAAGTGCAGATAGAAATACTATCTGCGAATGAATGAATGAATGAAGTACAAAGAAGGGGTATTGAATGATTGGGTCAGGGTTAAAAGAAAAACAGATAATACAGATAATATTTTTAGCCACATAAAGAGGCATTTTCAACCTATATAGAATAAATTTATTCCACAAGTGAAAGCATTTTTTAAAACAGTTGTGAGTAATTATGTTGGGGCTACGAATCACCCACAATGCGATTCATTTTGAGTTTAAGGAACCATTAAGGTTGTTATCACCGAAACTGAAAAGATTGTTATCACCGAAACTGAAAACCGGTTATCATTTCACCCAGTTTCGCGAAAATCGCAGTTTTTCAATGTCACTCATGTTTGCCAATTCCCCAAATCGAAATCTATTTTGTGTGAGTTTGTAGCGGCAAGTGGGTATTTGGGTGTATGGGTGTATGTGGTTCAAGGTTAACAGAAATCGCCAAAAAGCCGATAATGAGCTGCACAAGCATACATATGTATGAATGTACGTATGAATGTATGAATGGATGGATGAATGGATGAGTGGATGGATGGTAGATGGCGCCCCAAAGTCTTGGATCTGGTTTTGGAGCAGGTGGTCGGTCGGTCGTCGCCAGCTGATAAACATCATGAATATTAATGCACACATCATAATCACCGCTTGGGGGCACTAAATCAAATGCAGCCCGTCGAAGAGTCAAGTTCACTTTCACTCCACCATGACGCACTCACACTCGCGATGAGTAGTCACTCGCTCTCTGCGCGGATCATCATTCGCTTTTTTGGCCAATTTTGGTCACTGGCCCACTGGCACTTGGCACTTGGCAGTTGGCTGTTGGCAGTTGGCAGTTGACAGTTGGCCACAACCACCTGCGCATCGCATACAAATGGCCAATGGAGCGCTCTTTTCTGGGCTTCTGGCTATTTTCGGATCCCAGGCAGGCCTGATGAATGGGCCTGGCATCGATTTGGGCACCAATACTCGCTGGCTTTTGGCTGGCTTTGTTTTTGGCAGCCATTGCATCACCAGCGAGCTGACCATTTTTGATTTGTTTTATGTTTTTTAAGCCACGTTTTGAGTGCACGCGAATGGCGGGTGAAAGCAAAGTGTGGCAATCAATGACGACATCAAGCCGCAGACCAAGACCACTGCATCTACGTGTTTGACCAGCTGGCCAAGCAGCTGTTATACAGCTGATAATGCAAAGACACTGAAAGAAATATATACCTTTTATAGATACATCTTGCAGCAACTTGAAGTTAAAGTTACAAACCTTTGAAACTGCATAAACTAACTGGCTTAACCAACAATTCTGATAACAAGTTCAATGAACTGCTTACATTTTCGAGTAGGAATCATACTTAAACGTTGAATCACAACAAATTTAAGCTGCTAAATGCATTAAAAGATCATTATTTTTATAAACCTCTGAGGATGAATATTTTCCGGTAGTATAAGGTAGCAATTTCCCGGCTGAGTCAGCAGCCAGTGGAAACTCAATGAAACTACACAGACGGGGTAAATATTCAGTAGTTTATTTAAATAGAAACATGTTTTTCAGACTTTTGTTAACTCGCACTGGCACTCACATTCCGGCACTCATTCCATTCACTCACACGCTTAACCAAATAGTTGATGGCTGTTGTTAGTTGATAATTAGCAAAATATGTACAAATATATACGGCATAAGTATGAAGTAGAGATAAACAGATCTGAATCCGGATACCGACCACCACCCACTTCAGCACTTCAATTAGGCGCCAATTGTTTTTCCCCCCCAAAAAAAATGTGAAAGAAATCTGACGTCAAGGCATTTTCGACTGCGTCGTCTGTTGGCTCAACTTCCTCTGCTGCACCACACTCTCGATCCAGTCCGTGTACTCGGCCACGTTAGTATAAACCGCCGGCTTTCCGGCCATGCCACACTGCGTGAATCCGTAGCTGACCACGCCGTAGGCCACCCATCGCGAGTGCTGGCGATCGAAGTACATCAGTGGTCCTCCGGAGTCGCCGGCACACGTGTCCTTGGCGGACTCGCCGCCGGCGCAGATCTGCTTGGGTCCCAGTCGCACTCCGTAGCCGTCCAGGATCTTGGTGCAGTTCTCGTTGGAGACGTACGGGATGCGCAGCTTCAGCTTGATGGGACTGTGGATGTTGATGAAGTACTTGTTGACTGCAATAAAGTGAATCACATGTTATCAATAAACACGAAGTTATCGTTATCAATGATGGGTTTGTGGATGTGGATGAAGTACTACTACTGCTGACTGCAATAAAGTGAATCATATGTTCTACAAAGACCAAGTTATCGTTATCCATGATATAATATTTATTTTTGGTGAATGGAATGGAGAATTTTCCGCAGACAGTTTATAAGCAGCAGACTGTGATGCTGAATGAACGCAGTAAACAGAAACTAAAGTCGCCATGGGAAGTCCCGCGTTTTGGTTTTCAAAAACTTCCATTGACAACATACTTATTGACATTATTGTCAAACAAGCACACCTTGTTCTAGCACTTTTTAGAAGTTAAGATATAAAGATAGTACTTCCAATATCTGGATTGCAATATACTCACATAAATCCGTGCGACCCCAGCCGGAAACGGAGAACATCTGGCCCTCGGCCAAAGTCACCGGTTCGGATTTGCTGGGCAAACAGATGGGCATCACGAAATGAGTGAAGGATACTGGATGTTTCAGTCGGATAATGGCGATGTCGTTGTACTTGTAGTTGGAGAACTCCTTGTACTCCGGATGCACATGGATCTTCTCGTAGGCAATATCCAAGGCGGCATCCGCGCAGCTCAAGTAATTTGGCTCCTCGATGCAGTCGGGCTCTGTTTTCACGTTGAATTCGCCCAAACGCACATGCTTTCTATTCGTGCGGGAAATATTTTAATATATTTAAACATATATTTGTGTAAATTCCACTCACAATCCTTGGCGATCACGAACGCCCTCGCCTTGAACACAATGGGCAGCTGTGAGGATGTGACGATCGTCTATTAGAGCTCCACTGCAGCCATAGTCATCTAGAAAATGAATGAGAACCATATACATGCATCTTTCTCAAATAGTTGCAAACAGCTTGTGAGCTTGTAAAAATGAGTAATAATTTTGTAATATTTATTTGGACTCACTTGAGTTGTACACAAGCAGGGCGAGCCAAGGAAACTCATCAAGTTCGGCGATTTCGCCGCCGTAAATTCTATTAGTCACTTGCTTGCCGCACTCATGCAGTAAATTGAATCCCGAACTTGGCTCCACTGTCTGAATCCTACGCTTGAGTTTCTTGCGCTTGAAACGAGCGGTGACATCGAGGAACCTTCGATACTCGAACTTGGAGAACTGGAGCACGGGAAATAGGTAATCCTGGCCATTTGCCGGGCAGCAAACGAGGGATTCGTAGGCAACCTGCGGCTCCGAGACTTGCTGCTCCTCCACCTCGCACTGCACCTTCTTCAGGAAGTTGACCTTCTCCGCGGGCAAGTTGGTGGCATTGCGCACCTGCAGATACGCCTTGCACCTGCTGACCTCCATGCAAACGCCCCGCTTCGTCTCATTGGGTATATCGCACTCCTGCAGGACTTCGCCGGCGGCCAGGAAGCGGTTGCAACAGCCGAAGAGTATCCATAGTCGCAGCACCGAACCGAGCATAGGTAACAGTATCTATATATCTATATAGCTTGATCCGCAGATACAATCCAAATCCAAATCCAAATCCAAATCCAAATCCGTTTGTCGGGCAAGAAGAAGCGGCGGCAAAGGCTTACGAACCGAAACTGAATGGCAACGCAGTTGGTTTAAGCGTAGTGCCAAAACCAAAAACCAAAAAGCGAAAAGCCGAAGACCCCGAAAAGTCGGAAGAGCCGAAGAGCGACCCCCGTGTTTTCAGTCTACAGTCTCCGGTCTTTAGTCTTCAGTCTTCACTCCACCAGCTGAAAGCTCCAACTCAGGTGTCAACAAATGAGACGCCCCCGCCCCACTTAGGCGGCGGAAAAACGAGTCCAAAAGTGCAGTAGTCGGCAGGCAGGCAGGTCGACGGATAGCGATACCGATAGCGATCGTCCGGCTGGTCCGGTTATAGTATGTATATTATTGCATAACCACCACAACTCAGCTGGCCAGCTGGTTTCACTTTCGTTCAAGGCGAGAGTCTGACTCTGGTGCTGGTCAAAGCTTCGCTTGCCCAAGATTGCCCACTTTTAGGCGGCAATGGCTTTGCGGCAAAGCTTTGGTCTTTGGCCAAAGTCCACGTACATGGCTCAAAGCAAAACAAAACACACCTGTTCGAGAAACCGGAAGTTTTCTTGTGGTTTTCTGCGGCCAATTAAAGCGCGGTGGCAATGTCATTTGGACCGCGATTGTCGAAGCTGTCGCCTTCAGCTGGGAAATCCAAAGGTTTTCGCCGCAGTTCAGTCACCTTCTTGGGGTGTTATAAACAAAAAGCGTTCTTACTAAACTGATGTTAACTCATATTATTAAATTTATTCACAATATATACGTGTTTATAAATGAAAGCAAACAGGACTTCTTCACTTCATGCACTTTCCCAAAGAAATAGTAAGCCCAAGTGGGTTTCCTTTCCCAATTAAATCACTTAAAAGCCATTTAGATATAAAACTTGTATTTGCTTTAATAAATATTTATGTCTACTAAAATCTAGGTTAGTTACAACACTAATCTAAGAGTGCTAAAGATCACAATTTTCGTTTTGAGCATTCAGTGAGAACCCAAAAAGCCTAAGCCCGCACATTCTGCCTGATCCAGATGTCATAGGCAGCCACATTCGTGTAGACACCGGGCCAATCCTTCAGTCCGCACTTGTAGCCAAAGGACACGATGCCCTCCAGCACCCAGGAGTCATCACGGAAACGCATCAGCGGTCCACCAGAGTCGCCGTCGCAGCTGTCCTGCAGGAACTGTCCACCGGCACAGAGTTGGGTGGCCTCCACGTTCACCTTGATCTGCGCGAATCTCTGCCTGCACTTGGTGGGTTCCACATAGTTGACCGCCACCTTTTGCTTCACCGCACTGCGGCTCATCTTCAGAGTACGGCCCCAACCCGCTACGGTGAACTGCTGGCCGGATTGCCTGGACTCGGGACCCACAGACGAGGGCAGGCAAATAGGTTGTATGTTGTCCGAGTAGCGAACATTGCGCTCCAGGCGAATGAGACCAATGTCGTGCACCTGATTGGAGGCCTTTTCGCTGTATCGTTCGTGAAAGCGGATCTCCTCGAAGCCCAAACGCTGGACCTCCGGCGAGCAAGTGCCTCCACCTGGGGGGCAGTCCATCGCGGTGCGAGTGTCATGCTCGCCCAGTCGCACTGAGACACTGAAAACCAAAGGAGAAACAAGACGAAAACAATTAATGAGCATTTAAGCCATTAAACACTAGAATTAAACCGCTAATTGCCACTTGGCCAACGGCGAATCGAGAGCGCAGCGAATTGAGAACTCGAATGCCCGGGTTTAGTGAATCATCAAAACAAGTTAACAAGCGGCAAAGCACACTCTAATTAATATTCTTGAATATACATCTTATCTCATATATATACGAACTTTGCCAGGTCCAAGCCTGGGGATTCCTTCGGCCTCGTTAGCCGACTTAGCCGGAGATTTAAGCCAGTTTCGCGGAATTGCCGGACAAACAAGCGTGAATAAGCCAGACTTTCGCCCATCCCGAGAAACTTGATTGGAGAGTAGATCTAAGCATTCGTAACACTGAAACTTGATTCATCTGGCGCCCATTCATGAATCCAGATCTATAGTAAATCCCCTAGTGCTCAAGTCACAAACATCATCAATCGGCTATTTTATCTGGATATTTGGGTTCTCTTAGCGAAACTTATAAATGTGGAAAGACAAGTGTAAGTTTTCCATGATAGATCTACAGAACTTTTAGAGATGCACAAAGCAGATGAGTAAAAAAATTCCCCTTTCTTTAACTTTGGAAAGTCTGAAAGAACTTGTGGTTAGAATCTCTGGAAACTTTTTGTAGAGATTAGAATTAATTTTATGAATTTCAATAAACTTGTGATATTTGAATATAAATAAAATCTTTTTTATCTTTTGTTTTTAACCACAAAAACCAACTAATTTTCAATTTGATGCGCACAGGTGCTCCCCTGACCTGCCTCTTTGCAATAAAAAACCACTAAATTCAGCAAAATGCAAGTCATTCCTTTGAGCTAAAGACATATATATTATATTTATATACTCACAGTGTGCCCACTTCCCGTTCGATCCTGCCAGTCAAACAATGGGCCGCCGTGAGGACATATCGCTGATTGATGAGCGATCCTGCACAGGCGGTGGACAGACCATTTCCAGTTCGTCTGCGGTACTCCAGCAGCACCATCCAGGGAAACTCGTTCAGATCGGTGTCGTGGCCATCGTAAATCCGGTTCCTGATAGCCACGCCCCCGCAGGTGGGCGGCTGAGGCAGCAGAGTGGAGCCATCGCCAGTCGAGGATTTCTGAATAGGAGTTCTGCTGGTAACTGGCTGGTTGCCAAAGCTCCAGGGACGTCTTTCTTGCCGGGGAAAGACGAAACTCTGTGGCCGCTCCTCCTCCCAGTCGCCGCCAAAGCCATCGTAGTCCGGAAAGTTGGGATTCTGGCGTTGCGTCCTCACATAGCCCGTGTCCTGGGTGCAGCAAACATAGGGCTGATTGTTGCTGCCCCTGCCACAGGCCGAGGACTTGATGAAGCTCTTCTCCTGATCGCTCAACGTGGCCCGCTTCAGCACGGAGTAGAGTGTCTGACACTCGCTGATGAGCACACAAAGTCCAGGGGTTTTATTGGGATTCAGGCATCGCGAATCTGCAGAGGATATATGTACATATATGTATTAGCATTGCAATCAGGAACAATCAGGTTCTGCAGGGGATGCCCCTAAATGCACGCGCCACTCTTCTGACATTCTTGCGGTTCAGGCAATCTACAGATTGATCATAACACACTCAAAAAAACATCAAGATACAAGACTTTGCACTGCATTAATTAAGTTATTAATAACTTAGAACTTGAGCCTCAAAGCGAGTGTTAAATTTGAAACAGAAAACTAATATTAGAGTGACTCTAAGAATACTAATAGTTTTACTTTATGGCATGAAATTATTAGCTAATCTCTTGGTCACATTTTCGAGTTAATTGGGAATTTTTGAAATGCACCTCTCGGGGAGATGCCCACTTTAAATTCTGGCGCGTGCAAAGCTCGTGGAACCGGCTCAATTAGAAGTGCACTTGTGCGTATTTTCCGCGATTTGGGAATTTTTCCATGGCTAACACTCACACTGGGCTTTGGCCTCGTGGGCAATCAGAATGCACAGAACTACCGCCGCGAACACTTTCATTTTGTTCCTAAATTAATCACTATATTTTGTTAAATCACTTAAGTCACTTGCGAGTGGGTTCGTTGCCAGCTGACCCTATAATACATACTGTGAGATGCCTGGAGTTGGTCAGAGCTTTTTATAGCCGCAGCTCCAGCTTCGTGAGATCCGAGATCACTCGATCGGTTCTCGATCGGAACTCTAGAGCGGGTTCGACAATCGAGTGCCACTGTTCTCTGTGCTGCGGTTTTATCTTTGAATCGAGTGGCTAGTGTTATGGGATTTGTATCTTAGAGATGCGTGTCACTAGGTGACACCGCGGGTTTTCAGTTCCGAGTTTATGCTTAGGAAAACCTCTTTTTTGGGTGCAACGAACTTTTGGCAACGCAAGACCTCAAGTCAATGACGTTGCTCAGGAATTCCTCCACACGTCATAAATATTTGAGCAACAGGAAACGGTTCAAGTCCATCACGGTTACTCATACAATAGATATGTTCTATATAAGGTTTACTAAAATTGTGACAAATCCAAGGGCATCGCATGTAATTAGGCACTTGCATCCCTCCAGTGGGTTTGCCCGTTTGTCATGCATCATCTGCAAGAGACCTGTGCTAGTAAATTATATATACATATGTATATCAACTATGCCATGCAAAATCCATCGGCAGAACAGACCTGTCATTCCCGGGAACGCCTGGTGATTTACCAGCTAACAAGGTGTCGTTTGCATCATATAGTATGTAAACCAGTTCCTAATGCGAAGAAGACTCTGAAAAATTTCCATAAGCAAAGGAAAAAATGAAAATAAAAAACCTCAAGAAAAGAAAAATATTAGTTGACCACTAATATAACAACAAATCACTACAGACACTAATAGATTCTATCCAGTTTATTTTTAAATTTAAAAGTTCTCTTTAAAAGATAAATTTATTATTTTTAATTCTTTCTGTTTCTCCGCGTAAATGAGCTTTGAATCAGCTTATTGCGCACGAAACACAATGTTTCAGTGGCCTATCTTTCAATAATAATCTTTGCGGTATTTAGGAGTCAGTTGGTGGCCGGAAGTAACCGCGGGATACATTTCGGACATTTGATACTTTTATCCATTTCATTTCAAACCCTTTAATTTCCGCGCATTTCCCCTGCGTTGCGAGTTGCGGGTTGTTAAGGGGATCAACATGTTACCGCAAAAGGGTTGAGCGCCGACGGAAAGGAAAAGTTGAAAGGCAACACGCGGAAAATGTCAGCGCCAGATAAACGGAGTCTTTGTGTGCCGGAAAAGCAGGCCACGGGTTCAGCAGTCCCATTCCGTGAGGTCTAATTAGGCGTGAAATATGTAAGAAACGCAGCATCCTGCTGTTAAATGAGGAAAAAAAGAAATCAACATGACAGCGGTGGGATTCGAACCCACGCCCTTTCGGACTGGTGCCTAAAACCAGCGCCTTAGACCGCTCGGCCACGCTGCCGCAACGAGGCGCCAACCGCCGTCTAGAAAATAAAAGGTTCTGAACAAAAAAAATCTCGTTTTTTTCTAAAAATAGAACAATTGTATTTGAGTAACTATTCGCAGTAATTGTGTTTGTGACTAGTCTCACTTTTTCAACGCTAAATACCATAATCCATATTCGGATTTGTTTGGTGGTTTTAAGGTTTAGTTTTTGTGGTTGGTTTTATGCAAACAATTAAAAACTCTTAATGTCATAGAAAAGTCTTAAACTTAAAAAAAGGGGAACAAAAAGTGACACAATTAATAACAATTACTTATAAGTAGTTCAGACTTAAGTGTGCCTTTAAATGGGCAATCTCTTCAAATATTTTGTCTGTAGTTTTATGAGAATAAATGACTAACTGCCTCAGGCAACAAAAGCAGTAGAAACATGTGTTTTATCATTATTTTTGTAGCTATGCACAAAATAATAAACTTAAATAGGAACATAATAAATTTCACAATATGATTTATATGAGAATATTCAACTTGACAAAACGATTTATTCAAAATATATTTTGAATAAGCAATTACCACAGGGTAACGAAAAATAACCAAGGCTAATCAAAATAATTTGTATAACAACTGGCTATTTAGCCCTTTATTAGGTAAAAACTTTAAAATACGAAACGAATTAAAAGTTTCTGCAGATTTGTTCTTAATAATAAAAAAGAACAAAAAAACTGTGACAGCGGTGGGATTCGAACCCACGCCCTTTCGGACTGGTGCCTAAAACCAGCGCCTTAGACCGCTCGGCCACGCTGCCTGTACTGGTACGGTGTCAAATGCGCACTTTCAACATAGCGTGTCTTGAAGTCGAGCGCACTACCATTGTTGGCATAATTTTGGGGTGGATATTCATGCAGTGTTGCCGACACTCGTTTTGAAAAAAGGTAGTTGGAAAAGTAGTGGCAGCAAGTACGGAAATTAACGTAGTCAATTCATGGGCGTTGCTAAAAAAGGAACTTTCATCATTTTGCATGTAAAACTAAATCGCTAAACATCGTAGGAATAAAATCTCTAACCATTTGCCTATTTAGAGCAAGTAGTAAAATGTGCCAAAATGCTATAACAAAGGCAAATTCTTTACGAGCGACAACGCCAGCGAAGCGATTCTAATTCATTGACAAACGCATTTTGATTTTGCGATAATGGGAGTTGGGGTTAGAACAGCGATACGGTCACCTTTGACTCGAACTTCCCCTGTTCTTTGCCATTGACCCCCTTCTGAGGTCATGAGGTCCTGAGATTGTTGCTCTGCGATTTAAGCATTTTGCATTTCTCGACTCTACCACCCATTTTTTATAGAGTGCGGTGGCAGAAGCTTCAGGTTTTATAGCCTTTTTATGTGTGCCATAGTTTCGCTTTTGCACTGGCCTTTTACGAGCGTTTTATAACTTGTTTACATTAGGCGAACACCACCCGAAATGTCACGTAACGGAAGTGCTGGGAATCATTTTATGCAAAAATCTATCAAATCGCTGGCGGGCTGCATAAAAAACGTCGTAAAGCGATGCCTTCATTTGGAACTACAACAGCTGTCCAGGGAGTCAGGGAGAATCCGATCCCGATCCGAGATTGGCGAAGTGCAACGAAGCGATTTCGCAAAGCGATTCCGTGGATAATTCGGGTATTAAGTGGATTGGATATCGAGCAACTCGAGTTTAAAGCTTCCAATGGGCGGAATGAGGCAGGTGAGTCGAATGGTGGGGATAGTGGCCCTCTTCCTGCTGATTGCTCCACAACCAGCACTATTGTTTGGGCAATCAGATGAATCACTTGAGATTGCTGAGCTGGAGCACGGTGTCGAAGATGCAATGGAAAATATGCAAGCGCTCTTCGAATTCGGCAGCCGAATCACTGCAAAGGATTCCAGGCAAATCTCTAGGGCCTTTGTGAGTTCTAAAAGCTTCCTTAAAATATTTCAATCTATTATTCATTCACTATCGTTTCATTCCAGGAAAAGCTCAGTAATCATATTATAAAAAAGACCAATACCAAACCCAGAGTGCGTGGAAACTTTATTATTTTCTGAGATCACAGTTTTATGAACGAACTTCTACATTAAAAAATTGTTTCATTGAAAGCACAATGTTTCTTAATTCTTGGACTAACTTTTGTTAATAGAAAATGAATACATTTGGAAAACTAAATGATGTTAAGTGCAACGAATGGATTTTCCAGAAAATATGTTTTAAGATTTTTCTTTACTTTAAAGCATTTCTAGAATGAAAGCCACATTGTTAATACCTCTAGCTCTTTTAGTCTTCTTTGCAAAGTTGTCAGTCGCAACAAAAACGGAGGATGAGCCTGTGAGCCATAAAGTCTGACATGTGTAAGATTAAAAAATAATTACAATCATTTTCTAGTCCAGTTCGGAAGACCAACTTGAAAAGGTTTTCAACATCAAGCCAGCCGAGAACACCAATATTCGATTTTCCTACAAACTTCCTAAAGGGAAAGTCCGCGCGACTTCAACTTCAAACGGCAAGAAAAAGAAGCAGCCTGAATATTTCTTAAATTTCATGTTTAACAACTTCCGAAATCCCAAGAAACCCCTGGATCACAATACACTCGTCAAAAAACTGAAGACGCGACGCACTGGCAGGCGATTGCTGCCCAATGGAATGCCAAATCCTTATAGATACTTTCCGCTTAAAGGCGAAGATATGTAGATACTATACTTCACTATCTATTGATTTGCTTACTAACAAGCAGACCGAAATGTTTACTCACTGATAATAAAAATAGCTCTTTAGTGCTTATTCATTCACAGAAAAAACCCAAATAAAACGATTTTGTTATAAACCTGATAAGAACGAGTTCTTAAGTCTTTTAAATGAATGGTAATTATAATTTCATATCAAAACATATTTACAATCGATATATTCTTGAACTTGAGCCCTCGAAGGGTGCTTAAATCATAAATTTTAAGTGCATTAATTTTGTTAACTAGATGTAATTAAAGCATAATTAGGGTATTTAATCAAAAGCCGGACACCTTCAAGATAAAAAGCAGACCTAGGAGACATCGAAAGCATTATCTTACACTATTTGCGTGCTTTTTGCTAGACTAGCGGAAATAATTGTCAAAATGCAACAGTGTTTAAAATGGATCGATCACAAAAGTGGGTCTTAGATAAGAACTTTGAACCTTAGATAAAAGTGTTCAATTTTTCGTATATAAAGTATGGAAAACTCGCAATTATCTTTAGTTCGATATTCAAACATGAAAATAATAGTAGTCAGTCTTTTGTTGGTGGTTTCCTTGTTGGGAAAACACCAGGCCAGCGCAAAGAGTGTGGCCAACACCTTGGTAATTTGTAAAAAGGATTACTTTATAAGCATTTCTATAGATTATACAACTTTAGGCCAACGAAATCGGTCAGGATGCCTCCTCTTTCGGCAATGAATTGGGCCAAGAGGTCATTCAATATGGCGAAGAAGCCGCTAACAGCGGCTTGAAGTATGGAGAAGCAGCGGTAAGTATTTGAAAATCTAGGGAAATGCTTTGCATATAGTAATATTTTTCATTATGTAGGAAAATGCCTCCTCCGGTTGGGAACTTGGAATGGATGGCAGCATTTTCGGTCACGAATTGGGAGATGAGGGCAATTTGTTGGGTCAACAGGTATCCAATAGCGCCATTAACTTTGGCCATCAAGTCTCCCAGGAAGCGGTAAGTGGAGGAAGTACAGCAGCATTTCAGAACTCTGCAAATGCTTTTCATTTCCTTACAGGAAGAGGCAGCCAGTGCAGAACTCAAAGCCTTAGCGGCCAATCAAACTAAGGTATAAAAATAAAATGACGATAAATGCATACATATTCTCAACAATCAAATGCTACTTTCGCATTTCGCAGAAATCCGTAAGTAAGCGTGATGTCTCAAGTGCCAACGAGAATCCTTCGGTCACCTGTGCTTGCACCTGTTCCAATGATGGCGCCGCTTCCAAGCTGGGCAACAAGGTTGCAGAGTCGGCCGGGAAGGCAGCTCATGATGTGGCCAACGCTGCTGGAAATGTGGCCTCGAGTGTTGGTGGCGCTGCTGGTACCATTGCCCACGATGCTGCCGGTGCTGCTTCTAGTGTTGCAAGTGCTGCTGGACACATTTTCCACGACGCTGGAAAGGTTGGAGGTGACATTGGAAGCGCTGCAGGAAACGCTGCTGGAGATGTTGCTCATGCTGCTGGAAATGTGGCCTCGAGTGTAGCTGGCGCTGCTGGTACTATTGCTCACGATGCTGCCGGTGCTGCTTCTAGTGTTGCAAGTGCTGCTGGACACATTTTCCACGACGCTGGAAAGGTTGGAGGTGACATTGGAAATGCTGCTGGAAACGCTGCTGGAGATGTTGCTCATGCTGCTGGAAATGTGGCTTCCAGTGTAGCTGGAGCTGCGCGACACATCTTCCACGACGCTGGAAAGGTTGGAGGTGAAATTGGAAATGCTGCTGGAAACGCTGCTGGAAATGTCGCTGGAAGTGCAGCAAATGCCGCGTCTAGTGTTGCAAATGCTGCTGGACACATTTTCCACGACGCTGGCAAGGTCGGAGGTGACATTGGAAATGCTGCAGCAAATGCTGCTGGAGATGTGGCCAATGCTGCTGGAAATGTTGCTGGAAGTGCAGCAAATGCTGCTGGAGACGTAGCAAATGCTGCTGGAAATGTCGCTGGCAGTGCAGCAAATGCTGCTGGAGATGTCGCAAACGCTGCTGGAAATGTTGCTGGAAATGTGGCCAATGCTGGTGGAAACGTCGCTAGCAGTGCAGCAAATGCTGCTGGAAATGTAGCTGGAGATGTTGCCAATGCTGCTGGAAATGTTGCTGGCAGTGCAGCAAATGCTGCTGGAGATGTTGCAAATGCTGCAGCAAATGCTGCTGGAGATGTTGCTAATGCAGCAGGCAATGTCGCTGGAGATGTTGCAAATGCCGCTGGAAATGTAGCTGGAGATGTTGCAAATGCCGCTGGTGATATTGCACATGATGCAAGCAACATTTTCCACTCCATATTTTAGAGTATCTCTCTACTTTTTACCCATTTATTCTAATAAATGAACGAGCAAATTAATGACCCATGCACTTGTCATATTTTAAGAGCTGGCTTTCTACAAAATCCCTAAACTTTCTGTTTGGACTTCTGAACGTTTATAGTCGATTTATTTTTGGCTCTCTGACACTAGGACCTACTTGAGACTGTCGTCTATAGATTAAATAACATTATAGATACCGCAAAGAATACCCTGAAATTAAATCAAATGAGCGATCAATCAGAATCAAAACCTACCGCCAAACAGTTGGGAATCAAGAAGCACTCAAGTGTGATTCGTATTTATTGGCGGCGTCAAAGAAGCCGGTGACTCCCATATAAGCCAAATGATAAGAAATGCCTATAAATGCAGTGTTGCTAAAAGAAGTGATTCAGTAATTCGCCGATATTACGAAAAACAATAACATGCAGTCCCTTACAATTCTAACCCTTTTTGCCATCGTCCTGGGAGCACAAAATGCTAGAGCTGGAACCCTCAGCTTTGGATCCCTGATGGGGGATGTGTCCCAAGTGGCTGTTGCTGGGCAGAAGGTCATCCATCAACTGGAAAACGCTGTGGCCAGCTCCCAATCGGATTTTGTCCAGCCCAACACCTTGAATGTCCTAAGCGACATGGGAAACGCCCTGGGAGATCTGGCTGTAATATACTATCTAATACATACATATATATTTTAAAGCTTGTATATAATGTTTATTCTTTTAGAACGCCATTACCAGTTTGAGAGTGGAGAACGATTATATGCAACCCGAGGCCTACAATCTTTTGGGCGATGTTTTGGGTGGAGTGGGCACTGGTCTCGGAGATCTGGCCGTAAGTGACAGAACTGGAAAGTCCACTGGAAAGTTTCCAGTCTAAGATTTTTTTTAAATTGTCATAGAATGCGATTACCAGTCTTAGTGTTCAGATGCAGAACGGACCTCAGGCTCGCAGTCTTTCGGTATGTTACATCTTCCAGCTTATTGTACTAAGTATGCTGCAGTTTATCAAGTTAACCAAATTTTCCTGATTCTTTTTAGTCCAATGGTGCTTCTATTATTGCTGAAGGCGGCGTAAGCTTTACTCAATGAATGACACATAATTAATACTAATAATACTTAATTTCCAGGCCGTGAGTGCCAAGACTATAGCCGCTGCTGCCGATGCTGCTGCCCCCTATATAAAGCAGCTAAATGCTGGCCTAGGCGATCTGGCTGTAAGTGGTCCTCAAGAGCAGTTGCTAATCTGATGAGTAACGAATTGTATTACCCCTCGCAGAATGCCCTCACCAGCCTGTGAACAAGAAGAACAAGAAGAACTCGGGAGCAGTTCAATTAACAAATAAATATTCAATCGCGCAAAGAGCTTAGTGAGTGCTTCTTTTGTGTACCAATTTGGGTAGAGTTCATCAACAAGTTGGGCATCAATTAGTGCTGGCTTGTTTTGAAATCCAAGAAGAGTAAACAAGGTCGGGTTCCAGAATCAAGAAATTCCTGCATCTGCTTCTAGCTCGATCTCCAAAGGGGGTTATACACATACATATGTATAAGTAGAATGGAAAAAGGGGTCAAATGATACGAGGTGAATCGAAGTCGGAACACGTGATTGCCAACAACATTAGGGGCTCAAGTTTCCAACAGAAAAAAATGTGGATAAAATCCATCAGTAGAAGGAGGAAGCGCCATGCACACATGCCGGTTTTTGAATAATTTTTATTATGACAAGTAGGTTGCCTTTGTTCCTCGAACCCAACAGAAGAGAATTAGGTCATCTCGAGGGGACTCATAGGGGATATGGGGGCGGGGCAAGAAGGTAGGGGGGTCCCTCAACTCCGGAAGACATTCCCTGCTCCTCGGAGTTCATGTGTTTCCCGAGGCCTGCTATTAAGTCACTTTATCGAGCGGCAAATGCCTGTTTCTTCCTCCTCCGCTCGCTCACACACGATCCCAATCGCAATCGCAGTCCCCCCAAGGAAAAGTCGTGCCAGCCTGACCTGTAATTATGAAAATTAACAAACATTTTGGTAATTAATTTCGGCAACCCTTTTGGTCGCCTCCCAGCTTTGTGGCACCCATAATCCCGCATCAATTAAAATGCACAGCTCGTAATCCCCACCCACAAAACCTGACTAGCCGATGTTCGTGCGAACACTGGATAAATATTACAATAGACAAAAACTGTGGACTGCAGCTATCGGCAAACGGGAACTTTACACACCCTTTAATGCTCTCAAATTACGAATTTAAATAAGTTTTTACAATGTAGAAATAATATGTTTATGATGTGGTTCAGAGCAGCAAAATGCAAGTTCCCTATAATTCGATTACCAAACTCAAACGTAACGTAAACACCTATTGATTAAAGTGTATAAATATGATAATAGAAATCGTTTTCATTAATTTGAGACACATTCTGTCCATCAGTTGGCCGTCATTGTTTGGGCCATTAATTGGCGGTTTGACAGCTAGCCCCGAGTCCACGGATCGCAGTTACCAGTTGCGTGGGTGTGATTCGGTAATTGAATCGCACATATATATATACATATATAAATATATAGTGTATATACATAAATGCAATGGATCGGATAGCAAGAGGGGGCAGGCAGGACTGGCAATTGTGCAAATCGAGTTGGCCCGCACAGACCGGTTTCGGCCTGTTTCTATGTTAGTGGTCAAGGTCTAAGGAGCAGCGGACACTTGGACGGACTCGGACTCCACTGAGGAGCGGCTGTATAAATGCTACCAAAGCAGAATAAACAATAACAGCAGGCCAACAGAGAAGAGCAGCAAAGCAAAAAGCCAGGCGAATGTTAAACCACAACGAGCCGAGAAAACAGAACCAAAAGGAGTCACGAGAATTGCATAAACAATGTATGTACAAAGTCTGTCGGAGTTCGTACATAAATCGAGTTATATATAGCTGGGGTAGCAAGTCGACTAAAAGTGGCGAGGGTACCTCCGGTCGACACAGTTCTCAACTTCTTCAACGGACGCTCTCTTGAGCGGACAAGCTCTACAATCGCATATAATTCCAACTAATTCTACATTTTAAAATGATTCCTTAAATGAAATAAATAACATATATTAATTCTAGAAGAGAATAAGTATTATAACCTTGAAACCATTGCACTCTCAAGATCAAGAGTGAGCCACCCTGCTTTTCGAGGCAAGGGGCACGCACATGCATCATGCAACATGCAACAGCGGCGTGATTGCAATGCAGCGAAAAAAAGCTGGAAATGCATCGAAGTGGCATCTAAACAGGCATGTGTACGTGCCTCGTTAAAAAAAACTGCATTTACTCCCCGAGTCGAGTGCAATGGTGTTTGTGTGTCAAAAAGGGTTGCCAAACCGCTTTTTTAGTGCAGAGAGCCTTATGTACACAATATACTCGCACAAAGGAGAAATCCCTATAATGAACATTTTTCCAGCCGCAAAACTGGTTTTCGATTACGTCGTTGCAGCCTGTGCTCCTCCTGCCACTTTTCAACTTTGGCAGCGATGCAGAGAAGCCAAAGGTTGTCTTATCGACACTTGACCAAAACCAGGAGTAAAACCAAATCCCAGCTCTTCAGAAGGGAGATATGAATCAGGTATTTGCCCAGCTATCGATGCGCAGCCACGATTCTGAAAATCCGAAAAACCAAGAACTAAAAACCAACTGCAGCCCTAAAAGCCACAATTTCAAGCTGTCAACTGTCACTCCCCGAAAAGCAAAATTATCAGACTTTTGACTGTAATTTGTGATACTTAACACGCACATCAGCAACAGCTTCATTAAATTTAATTAATGCTTAGGCACACATAGAGTAGGAAACACTAAGAAAAACTTTCTGTCAGAACCAAATTTCAGTTCTAAAATAAATTGCTTGTGTTAACAAAACATTGACTTACTTATTAACTACTTACAAACAAGTTCATTAAAATTGTAACAAAACTAAGCAAATTTTATTTGTTAGATCTTAATCCCTTTTTCCCAGTGTAGGGACACCTATCAACACATGTCTAGGACCAACACATCATTAAGCTCGTATCAGTTTACAGAGTTTTCCCCGCCGCCGCAGCCGAAAAATACTCACAAATTAAATTAAATGAAGTGGGTGTGAAAATGCTGCAGGTGGAAAAGGGGATGGGGGGCGTGGCACAAATGAAAGCCGCACAGTGCAAACGTTAAACAACCGAACTTTGCTGGTCAAAAGGAAACACGCTCAAGTGGTTTTCTGGCCACCAACAGAACCCAAATACTATATACTATATACCCCCATATATTTACGGTCACCTGTATTTTGTGGTACCCTCGTGGTGTCCGCCTGTTGATGGTGAATCTAGATAAGCAAATTGTTGCCGAAAAATAGAGGCACAAAGGAAGCGATTTGGACGTTTTAATGATGATAGAGCATGACACAGAATAAATGAAAATGAAGTGTGGAAGAAAAAATTCATTTAAATTGCGCTGCGCACAGAACCCGTCAGCAAAAGTAACAGTTAGTGTGCCCCGGGAAAGTTGAGGTGTGAGCCACAGTCTTGATTAATGAATGCCAGGATTATTTTGGTTTATTTTGTAGATACACAACTGTAGTGACGGGCACAATTGTGCTCACCGGAAAAGTGAATGATTCCGCCAGGAAGCGAATCAACAAGCTGGATCTGTTGATTCTTTTTTTTTAATGTAATTAGAATACTTAGGGGCTTTTGAAGAATACATTACACTTCTTTTACAACAAACGAAGCATGACTTGGTTGCAGTATTTTCCTCTTCGTTGTACTAAAATCAATTTAGCAATAAGAAGCAAACCTGACAGTTTAATTGTATTATATATGTATATATATTTTCCTTTTTTTCAGCTCCATCTGAAGAAATGCCATTAAGCGATCCCAAAATGAGCCCTACACATGTCTTCACACAATTCATACGGACACATGCATTCGCAAGCTGCTCCTGATGTTTGTCATAAACAAAGGTCTCGATAATTATGATAATTCTGTTTTTATGCTCCGCTTCTCGCAACTTTTTCTCGCTCGTCTGCCTGTCAAATTGTCGTTGTCATAAAAATAAATATGTCCAAAAAATGAGAAAACCTCAAGTGTGTGCAAATGGCAGCTTACAAATATACATGCACTATGCACTAAAAAAATAAATGATTTAAATCACTTTTGTCATTCATGTGAGGCTTACATTTTGCAGATTTACATTGTGTAAATGTAAGTATAAATGATACATGCAAATTCCTACAGCACTCAGAAGTTTTTAAAGTTAGTTCGCCTAATTTGTTTCAGTGCAGCCATGCCCACAATCAGGTATACAAATATATGTGTTTGCCATGTTGTGAATGCATATTTCTTGGCCTTTTTTGCTGTCGCTCAACCTGTTTCACCTGAGCGAGCTTCCCCGAAACCCCAAACCCCCAAAGCCCCTAAAACACCGAAAATACAAAAGCCCTGATGAGTGGACAGTGGGTAGGGTGCATTATCAGCATGGTTATTATAATTATAATTTGGTGTCTGCCTTTTTGGGGTTTCCTTTGAGCCGCCCCCCTTTCCCTTCAAAGGAGGCAAACAAGGATAACAAGACTGTGTGCAGTTGGCACTGGCTAAAAGTGATTTAATTTATAATTTTTGTCGGCGGACAGGGCTTCCTGTGCGCCGTCGCTTTATAAGTGTTTTTAGCCACTCGTGGAACCCTTCTAAGCTGCGATTCTTAATGGGCAACGAGGCGTCTCAAGGTCTTCTCTGTCAACTGATAAAGAGATAATGTTGCAAAAAAACGCACTGAAGAAATTATAAGAAGACGGGGTACAAAAAGTGAAGTAGCAACTGCCTGACTGACACACACATTCAGAAAAACGTAGCCATGATATCATCGAAGAAACTGAAACAAACCAAAAAAAAGTTAATTTAATGGCAAGGAAACCAAAATGTCAAATATGAAACCCTTTATAATAGCCCACAAAAAATTGTAGTATTTTGGTGAAGAAATGAATGGAGAGTATTTATTTAGATTTTTTAAACTTTAAGCTTTGCATATTTTTTTCAAGTGTGCCTGCTCCAACTGACAGCGGAAAGAGACGGCGAAAGACCCACTGCTATCCCCACTCCTCGCACACAGACACAGCAGCAAGTTCAAGTTTGCGAGGCAGGATCCCATTCAAGGCCCCAACCAGCAGACTGCGCGAAGAGGAAGAACAATGGGTGAGGAGGGGCATTGGAAAAGATAAAAAAAAAGGAAAAAAAACGAACAAACAACGCAAACAAGTTTCGCTTTTATTTAGTGCCCAACAACAGCGCCAACTTGCAGATTCCCCTCACACAAGCGCAGAATTCCACATACGCGCCTTATATAGCAAGGCAACTGGCTATGTACCCAACTTTGTACCAAACTTTTGCGATCCGATGCGAGCGAATGTTCCAGCTTTACGTGCCGCAGCATAAAAATGGAACAGGCAGCCGAAGTGAAGTGAAACAGATCAGTTCAAAATACTAGTAGGCTCTGAACACCATTTATCCAGTTTTAGTATTTTAGCATACTAATCTGCCCAGTTGTAGTATTTCAGCATACAAATCTGCCCAGTTTTAGTATTTCAGCATAAAATACTAAGCTTTATACATGAAGTTGGTCACACTTAAAACGAAGCGGTGCTGCTTTGGGTATAAAAATCCCAAAGTAGTAAAAATAGGTTTGGAAACTACCAAATTTGAAAGTATTTAGCATCGTGCACTATATCTTCAGCCTGCGTTGTAGAAGCAGCGGCCAAAAGCGAAGGCGATCGCACTTAATGCTCCACTGATTGCACAACGATCGTTGAAAGGGAGAATGCGATGCAGAAGAAAGGATAGAGGAGCATGTTGTCAGGGGCATGCCATGGGTATGGTATCTCGGAGGAGGGGCAAAGATCAGGGGAGCAGTGGGCCCAAAGGGGGCGGACGGACCAGTAGACACAATTGTGGTAGACACCGCAGTCGGTGTCAGTAGGTAGACCCCATCATCATCGTGCACATAGCATTTAGGGGCTTCATGGTCTGTGTGTGTGCCGTGTGCCATGTGCATGTGCATCTATGTGTGTCACAAGGAGCAGAAATTAAAGTAAGGCAGGAGGTTTCTCGGACTGCTGGCATGTGCAGCTAGAACTTTACTCTAGACCCACTCCAATCTACTTCACTCCACTGTGCTCTCGTTTGAGCCAGCACACGATGGCCATTTAATTATTGAACCCTGCTGCAACTCCCCCTGATGACCAGACAGCCCCCTGCAACTTTGTTGCAATCTGCTCAACGATCGTTTAGACTAACTGCTACCTATGAAAAATACTAAACTTTTAATTATAGCTGCATGCTCAAAGCAAATGTATTATGATTCAAGTGCAGTGCCTGCAGTTTAAGATTAAATAATTACAGATCTTTGATATAGGATCATTGGATCGTGTAGACTAACTGCTACCTATGGAAAATACTAAACTTTTAATTATATGCTTGATATATGTTTGTAAGGAAAGACAACTAGAGAACGAAAAGCCCCACATAATCACCCGAATACCGATTGCAATGAAAAGTGATTTCTCAGCCAGGATGAATCGCCAGCTGCCGGCTGATTAATCGCGGATCGTGATGGGGCTATCGTCTCGAGATCACGTTCCGACTCCAACGGAGATCCTCCCTGCGCTCTGCGAGTGTGTTAAAAATAGTACCGCCGCTTATTTAGATCTTAAGTCGCAGATATATGATGTACTCCACTCCATACACCATACCATATCATACCATGTGCCCTGTGGGCGGTGTGGGGTCGTCAGCAACTGATGAACTGGAATATGGGATTGGAATCCTCGCCGTCCGCTAATTGGAGCTCTCACTCCGCTCTAACCCCGCTCACCCCGCCAACATTCTCGACAATGATTTATTCCAAATATTTACACTTGTTCTGGCTTTGTGGCCTTATAAATCGCAGTTGGCAAATGTTTTGTCACGCGATCCCCCAGTCGTGCTCCTCTAAGCATGTGGCTCCATTTCATCACCATTTCATCACACAAAGTCCATGCTCCAAAGTGTCAAGTTCTGAGTTGGCTCAGTTCGGTTCACAGACTGCCATAAATAACGAAATGGTTTCAAAAGCCACTTAGGCAACTTGTACTGTTCAAAAACGATGATCCTAAAAAACAAATTTCTGTTTTCTTCTGGGTTTCTATAAAATGTAGTTTTTCTCTGCATGTAAAAGACGCAAGTTCCTCGAATCCTCGAAGAATCAAAGTGTTTGTTTTTCGACCACAGATCGATGTGAACAATAAAGTTTTTTTGTGAGGCAGGGATCACAATTTCAGAGTTCGCCTGCAAGCAAGAAGATAAGCGAAGGACCTCGATCCCCAACTGCGACCTTCGATAAATCAGAGGCCAGCTGAAATCCAGAGCCAAACTTATGGCCTCCGCATTTTCAGTGTTTCAGTGCTGACAGTGGCCACCTTTAACCCTTCTCCAACCCTCGACTAATTATGCCGCGAGGCCGAATACAAAAAAAAAGAAAAACACAACCCAAAAGAAATATAAATAAATTTTTGAAAAACGACTTCGACTTCTTCTTGGGGCAAACAAAGACTTTCCCTGATGGACGACACTCTGGGGAACATTTTGTGCGCCCCGCCCACAAACAAATTGCTTACGGGGCGCAAATGCAAATCAAATGACAAAAGCAATTAAATTTAACCCATTTCCAATGCGAAAAAAAATGTCGCACTTTTTGTGGTTATTTCATGTGGAAAATGTACTGCATCACGACTACAAAGGGTTCTGCTTGCGGAAAAACTAGAAAACACAACCAAAAAAAAACAGAATAAGGAAAAGAAAAAAGGGCTCTTTTAATTATTTGGCGCCTGCATGTGTCTCAATTTAAATTAGCTGCCAGGCGTTTTTCCTACGGCTTCCAAGGAAATTAAAATTCAATTTAAAAATGCCACGAAAATAGCAGAAAAAAAAATGCGGAAAGCTGAACAAAAGTGGGCTAATTTTGTTATTGTCCCTCGGGGGGGAGGGTTGCTACCAAAGTTTGCAAAGGTCCAAGACGAGCTCAAAAAAGGGTTGCCCTTGGAAATTAGTTTTAGAATTTATGGTGCTTCGATGGGCAAGGGGAGGGGGATGGGGAATGTGGAAGGGGTGTCTTTAGTGCGCCTTTCAATTGCCATAAATATGATTTATGATTGGCGCATTTAATAGGGATAATTTTCATTATTTCTGCCACTGGAAACAGCAGCATCCCATTCGCTTCACACCCGCCCCAATTAACGCAGAATTGCAGCAGGCTGTACTGCCTGTCTGCCCCATCGCCCTTCCCCCTCCCCCTTGGATCCGTGTGCTGCTGCCTCCTCGTGGGGCAACTATTCATCAGTCATGCAATCGCCGCTGCCTGCGAGAATCCACTGCGATCCTCAATGACATCAAAATGTGCGGTCGGCATGCCGGGAACTTTGCGGCACACAAGATGTGAAGCTGGGGGATGAGGAGGATGTGGAGGCTGTGGAGGATGGCCCCCGCCAGAAAACCTTGAAACGACAGCCAAAGGGCTGGTGCCCCCAACTCCCCACTCCCCCAAATCTTCGAGGAGCCCGAGTTTCCTTTGGTCGCGGGTTCAGCACAAAGGCGGCGTGCAAAGTAAACAGCGGCATCGGCGCACAGTGGTTGAAAATATGTAGAAAAGTAAGGATGGGTAAAGATAAATTTACTTATACCAAAGATACTTATACCAAAGATGCTATCTTGTTTGTTGTTTTGTTTAGTTTTTAACCCACTGTTCGGAAAGTAAGAACTTTGGGATCCCTGGGCACGACGCCTGGCCAGAACAAACATTGTTAGCACTAAATGTCGTCGTAGTCCTCCCCCCTCTCCTCTGGCCCCTTAACCCTTACGCTGCCCCCCGTGCATTCGTTGCAGCAATATTTACACGCGGTGCACGAAGTTGCAATGAATGTTGCTGTTGCTGTTGCTGTTGTTGCTTGTAGCTGGTTGGTGTCGACAGATACGCCGAGGCATTAAAGTATAAAAATAAGAACGTCTTCCTGCCCCAGCTCCCCACCACCCCTCCACCACCACCACCCCCCTTCTTTGCAGGCCTTTTTCCATCTCCTTCGTGGGAGCGGGCCGCACTTGAAAGCACATTTTCTCGTACCTGGCCTTGAAAATACCCACGTCCCTAACTCGCCAACTAAGCAACTCACTTGGCCCGAAGGAATATTTTTCCATCGTAATACATATTATTTTCAGAATATTAAGAAAGTTTATACCTTTCTGGGGTTAAGCGGAAATATCGCATCCCATTTAAGAGGCGCAAATGCTTCAATTTGATGTCCTCGCCTGCCAGCAAACAACTCCTCCACTCCAAACTGAAGGATGATGAAAGGTGGAACCGATCCAGATTCCCCTCCTTCCGCTCATAAATCTTAAGTGTGGAGTTGCTCTAATGTCGAATGTTTCGACAACTGCCAAAGATGCCAAAAACCGAGGGCTCGAAAACCACTCGAATGCAGCCCACTAACCACTGACCCACTCGAAAAAGGGAAACGCCAAAAGTTGTGGAATGGCCAGGAGGCGAAACCACAACACAGACGGGTGTTGGCCTTTCGATGATGCACTTGGCCAAATAAGTGTTTAAGGTCCAAAAGTGCATTAGTATTCCCAGCTTCAGCAGTCACAACATGATTTTCCCCAGTGTGCTCTACACTCTGCAGTCTGTTGCTGTTGCTGTCTTTGTTTTTGGTTTTGGCCTGGTCATATCTGTTCCTGCAGCAGGACCCAGTGGTCACGGCCCTTTTGGCACTGCTGCCCCGACACTGCTGCACATTAATTATTGTTTATGTCCGGCCAGACAATGCAACATGGCCCGAAGGAGACTGGCGGCCGTGTCAAGTTCAAGGGTTCATTAAAATGGCCCAGACAATGGCTTTCTGGCTTTCTGGCTTTCCGGCCCACGTCGGCAGAGGAGCGCAGTGCCAGTAACCCTGCACCACCGGATGCAACACAGATAAAATGCAGATGCAGCCGCTCATCGGCTCATGGGATTCTCTAACTCTGCAACTCTAATTTTCAGGTAGAGGTGCAGCTGCCCCAAGTTCATAATCTCGATTGTCGGCTTTGCGTTTGCTCGGCGATACGTGTGACCCTAATCCGCATTGACATGTCGCTCAAATTAGATAATAAAGTTGTTCCCGCCTCGTGGGCTTGTCTCCGCAACTGCACAACTCCAATCCGAATCCCAATCCCAATCATGTGTATCACATGGTCGTGGTCGTGGTCGGGGTCTCTGGCTTCAACTTTAACTTTGCGAGGAGATTGGCTGCTCCTATGACAACAATGAGACAACGACCCGAGCAATGAACACTCTAACTCTTTACAGTGCACTCAGAGAAATTTAAAAGCTAAATTAGCTTAAAACTTGCTTATAAAGTAAATGCCACAGAAACTGGGAAGCTATCTAAAATTATGCAGCGTAAAGGAAGCTTTTCTATTGATAGAAACCTAAAGCACTTCACTTTACAAATAAAATAAAAATATTTATGTAAATAATTTAGTGTACACCCCTGTTTCTTCCAGTGCAACGAGCCCAGTCGAGCCGCACTTAATCCAATTAAAGTATGGATTTATGAACTACTCGTCTGTGACTGCGACGTTTGCAGGGAAGTTAAGCCCTTTTTTACGGCCAGTGCGTGATTCTTCAGCGGGAGAAAAGGCTGCAGAAAGGGAAAACTGGTGGAGCTGAAGAAAAGTGCGGAGAAAGACAGTTATATTTTAATGGCTCCAACGAGCTGCAAGTTATCAAGCAACTTTTCCTTGCAACTGCAACTGCAGGCGCATTTTCAAGTGCACTCCACTCGATGACAAAACGGTGCGAAAGGTAAAATCAGACAATCAGATGGCAGAAATGTAGAAATGCAGAAAAGCTGAAAAGCAGAAATGCAGAAAAGCTGAAAAGCAGAAAAGCAGAAAACCGAAGTAAACGAGGAACCGCAAGAGACAGAAATAATTACACATTTTCACTCAAAAAGCGACGAAGTAATGCGAAATACGTGGTATGCTGCATCTTTGAAATGAACTTAATGCTGTAATATTCAGTAAAATTCAAGAAATCAATAAGAAGTGCAATAAAATAAATACTACAGTGAATACGTGAGTGGGTAATAACTTTGAAGCCACTCTCAAGCCACATACACTGTGCGCAAAAACGTGTGTGTGGTGCCATCAATTAACGCACCCATTCTTCGGCTGAAAGAAGCTCTTCATGAATGAAGCGCTACCCTTTCTAGCTGAAAACTGCATGGGGGGGTTAAGCACTCTGGCACAAAAGAAAAGCTGCCCGAGAATCATCATAGTAATCTTGATAAGTAAACGCACACACACATGCAAGGCATGTGCATACGTGTATGCGTAATTAGCATGCACGCAAATAAATTGTTAGCAGTTGCGGGTTAAGCACCATGGGCGTGGGAGAGGGGGGGCTGCAGGGGTCTGCCGCTCGATTTAACGAGCTGCGACTGCAACGGCGACGCAAACTGCGACAGAGACGGAAGACTGCAGAAAGGGACAGCAGACAGAGGCTTTCATCAACGCGTCAGTGCTGTGCTGAGCTCCCTTACACTGGAAAAAATTGCAGCTTTAAATCAATTATTAACACTTTTCAAATATTAATTAGCAGTAGCAAAGGTTTTTAAGCATTTGTGTTTGAAACTGTCTTTAAAAATAGTTTTTAGTGGGTAACTCCACTTCAGATGGACTGACCCCGAAAAGTATGCTGTAATTTTTATTATTTTTAATGTTTTTTTTATATTTGTTGCATATTAGCAACTATTTCTTCCTGTTTCCCCTTGCTTAACCCCCTGAGACCCACCACACGCATTTGAAGAATTATGAGGCGACGGCAACGCACATTTCGCTGAAGGAGCCGCCACAGCAACAAATCTTCCCCCAATCCCCCTCACCACCACCCCTGCTTCTTTGCGCCCTTTTCCGCCCCCTTGTGCCACACCCCCTTTTGGGCCTCTTTTTCTCTAACCAGACGTGGTGCATGCAACGTAGCGTTTCAATTTATGCGAAGTGATTCGTCATGCGGTTAACTTTAGAATCCGCACAGCCAAAGACCCATGCATTCTTCAGCTACAGTGAACACTCGCTAGCACTAGATAATGGAATGGTTAGCTAGAAATGCATATAAGTAATATATAAAGCTTGAAATCACAAAGCTTAAGCTTAAGCTATCTTATATAAGACAACTAATAGCAAACTTTCGATTGTGCAGACTTCATAGCGATGCCCCACTGTCTGGTCTGGTGGGGGGAGTCGTGTGGGCTGGCACATGAGTGTGCGAGTGTCTGAGTGCCCCACCGCATGGTGGTGCATGGTGGTGCTGTTTCTGTTTCTGTTTCTGATATTTGTGCTGGTGGTGCCGATGTTGCCTAGGCCCTCAGCCTCGTCCGCAAGGCATTTGCATATGACTTGGGAGTTGGATGTTTGGATGCAGTGGAGCAAAGGGGGTTTGGGGGAGTGGGGGCCTTGAAACCTAGACGGCGACAAAGCCATCGTCAAGTTTAAGGCTACGGGTGGTGCAAAAAGAGGGGTGGTGGTGGTGGTGGAGCACATGGGGAAGACTCCACAGCAAACGACTCAATTGGCAGCGTTGACACCGCCATTTGTTTCACTTTTCATGCCTTTTGTTTGGGCCTTTGCCTTACCTCTTCCTCTTCTTTGGGCCTTATCGCTTGCTTTGTTAGCTGCTAAAGTACCTCCTTTCTTCCACTTTTCCCGCGATTTTCCTGCCATTCTTTGCCTGCAACTGCATTCGCCACGGCTTCGGTTTGGCCATGAAAAAGTTTAAACACCTCGCCGGCCAGGGAAATGGGCTCCCCTCGCCCCCTCCCCCCGCAGACCCACCTATTATTGGCTAATAGACCAACGAGTCGGTTGCCAACTGATTAGCCATTGGCGAACACTCCCTGTTTACACCCATTTTTGCACGAGGAAAAATACTTTAGAACTTCGAATGTGCTATTGAACTTGACAAAAAAGTATCTAAAACTGTCTGAATTTCAAAGAAATATAGTCCAATTGTGAGGTAAAATAGCTATATCTATTGATTCTTTCACTATCCATTATATTTACTATTAATATAATGCAGATAGATCACTTTCTCTTCTTTCTCTCAATGTAGCCACTCATATCCATCAATTCCCCAGGCGTTGACACCAAACAATTTGTCAAAAGATAATTTGTTGTTGCAGCTGGCTAGTAACCCTTCCTTTTGCGCCCCTTTTGTGATAAGCGGCTAACGAAGTGGCCATTGTTTGCCTTTAAGCCCAGTCAGTACAATGCCACGCCCACTTTTGCAGTCAACAGATTGTGGGCCATTCAACCCACTTTGCAGCTGCCTCGTTAGCCAATTTCCACCTGATGCGTTGCATCGTTGCAGCTTTTCGGGTGCCAATTGCATCTGAAATGCATACGGCTAATGAATTTCGATTTTCTGCAGAACTCTGGCCCTCTGCACAAGTGAACATATCGCTTTCCCGGGAAAAACCAATGAGCTGACACACAACGGTCACAAATTAATGACAGCCAATTGACTTTGCGGTCGAAATGCCAAAAGGGTTGACACGTAAATTGATTGAAAACCTAAGCACTGACACAAGGAAAAATTTTATAGTTTATTACGATACTTAAAGAAATATTAGGAGAGTGTTTAGATACGATTCTTTACAGTATATAAATGACAGATAATCGCAACCATTGAATCAGAACCTATAAACTTGGATCTTAAAATCACTAATCTTAGAGAAATATCATAGTTGTATCTTTACATTGAGGCTTTGCCAATCATAAGATATAGTTTCCTGGAAAACGTTTGTGACTCGCTTCGTTTTTTATAGATGACAGCTTTGACCCCTCCCTTTTTTTTGGAGCATTCACATTTTTGGGGCACGCAAATTTCGGTCTATTCCCGTAGTTTATTGGCGGCACTTTGATTGCTTTAAGCACACGAAATCTATGGTCGTAGCAAATGAATAGATTCATAAAAAACGGCAGCGAACGCACGAGAAAAGATTTCCGATATGTGCGTAGAGAATTGTGAAGATTGGGGATTTTCGAGGGGGGGGGAAGACGATCGGTCCATTTAAATTTGTTAATTTACCACCATGTCTGCTTTTTTTCTGATCTCTTAAAAAACCGAACTCTGCGGACTGTCTAACTTCGAATAGGCAGATGTCTCAAGGGCTCCAAAGCGGGGAGACAGTTCCCCAAGGTTCCACTTTCAAGGGCGTCGACACAAAACATAAAAGAGGGGCTGTTCCTAATTAAATGAAGCAAATTTCATTAATAAAGAGTTTTGTTTTGGCGTAGATTAATCATTTATAATTTTTGAATATTTTAAACATTTCTTGAACTTGAAAGAAACTTTATTTTCTTTCTTATTAGAAGAGTATTGCGCATTCTGTCTCACTTTGCTTGCCCCTCCAGCTGGCTGTTCAGCATGTGAATGATTTATGCCCCCGAAATTTTGCCTGTGTCCTCATCTCAACTCAACTGAACTCCAATCCAAACCAATCCAATCCAATCCGCATGGCAAACGCGTAGTTACGCATGTCGACAGTCTTCTGTTTGCCCCAAAAGGGGGAATGGCTGTTGGTCTCCTACGAAATCAGCCCCTCGCACACTTGGCCCCCAATTAAATAGCAACAATTTGGCTTTCGTTCTATAATGAAATAGACGGAGCTTCTGAAATGGGCGGTTCCTGGAACTTGAGCGGATGTGTTGATTTATGGGATTCGTTTCTTTCGACTTGGGGGCCAGCATTACGTAAGTTCACAATTGAGCCAATTCCGAAAGAGAACTCGAAAAAAGGGGTAATTGAAATCCTGTAGGAAAGTTTTCTTAATTAAACTTAAAGCGCACACATTCCCCCCTTTTAATGCCAATGTATATTACATATCTATAGGATACAAATTACACAAAAAACGAGTCTGATGGAAGACACAGAATTGCATTTCAACAGGATCAATTTTATTTGAGTTTCCTCACTTTTTCGCGTGCACCGTTGACGGTCATGGTCTAATTGCACCCAAAAGGGTTAAGCAGACATGCAAAATTCGATCAAAATGCAGAGGGGCAGGGGCGTGCAACTCGAGGGGGGGCAGCTTCAGAGCAGCGAGGCGCATTAATCCAATTCCGATTGTCACAATGGCCCCACAAGAGCGCCAGCGGATGTAACGGTTCGCAAGCAAATGACAAAAAAAATCGCATGCCACGAAGTTCGTGGAAAGTGCAACAAAGGTCCAACTACCCATTTCTCCACCCGAAACCCCCAGTTAATTTTTTTTGCCTGCTACATCTTCTTTTTTGCCACAATAAAATTGCATGACAATGGGGGCGGGCCTGGGAGCAGGTTGCCCAAAAACTGAGTCAACTGTTGTTTTATACCCAGTGATTTCCACAAGCAGAGTATGCTGCACTACTGAAGTTCTATATACCTAAGGAAAATTATGAATCATACCGAAAGATAGCGCACACTCTTTTAATAACATAAAAACCTGCTAGCACGTGGACGCGAATTCTTCAGCATCTTTCTACAGCTAAAAGAAACGGTATCAGATAGTCGAAGCATCGTTTATCATACCGACTTGTTGCAAGTCGGGCTGGAAAATTGTAACTCAGAGGTGGGGCAAATCGGGAGGTGTGGTCTGGAGCCATGTAATTAACCTGCTAAACCGCTGTGACGCCAGCTGCCCTGATATTCATGTCGCAGACTGTACATATACATATTTATATATACTATATATACAGACCAGAAAAGAGAGATTGGGGGATACAGAACATCGGCCCTGGCAACATTTTAAATTGCCATAATAAATGACCAAAAATAAGTAAATGCAATTTCAAGCAGAGTTGTGGGCCCGACGGGCGGAGGGTGGGGTTGTCCCCGGTGGGAGGAGCTCCAACATTTTGTGGAGCTCTTTCGGTATACACATGCCATTTTGCTCTGTATTTGGGGGTTGCTTCCGGGTGAGTGTGTGTATTTGCAGCCAGAACTTTCATTTTCATTTGCAAAAATCGAGAAAAAATAGCAAAAACGGAAAAACAAAGGAAAATCAGCCGAGCGAATGACGTGGCACATAACAATTTTCGATATATTGCAGTTGGGTTGGGGTTTATTGGTTTAAAAATGAAAAATATTCACAAAATTCCTATGGATTACTTTGGACTTATCTACACATGTATGATCTACACAATTATTTTATTAAAAAAGTCTTATATGTATTTCAATAGCGAGTATAGATTTTAAACATAACCAAAACATGAACTATTAGTCCTAAATCATCATAAAAAATAAACTTTTCGATCGTCTAACACCTTGAAAATGGTATATTGCCACAATGGCATTCTGTTTTTTATAGTCTTACATCTTGTCAATATAAACCCATCACTTTTCCTGGCCTTCACTTTCGTATTACCCCATTTTATGTCCAGAAATGAGTGTGTTCTTAACTTTATTAAGCCGTGTAAGCGTCTTATGGCAAAGCAAACACGATTTTGTAGCCAACCCACCCGTTTGGTCAACCCCCACCCACTACTAATGGCACCACGTAACCCCAAAAAATTTTATGAGTCACTCGGACGAGCGGAGAAATAAATACGAGCATAGATATGAGCATAAGTATGTTGCCCCAAAAAGATGAAATCTACGCAACAAAATAACAAAATCGCCCAACAAAGTGCGCAGTAAAAATAAACAGAACCCGATGGTATAATATGTCGATAAAGCGAAAGATCCCCACCAGAAGTTTCTAGTTTCTAGCGATAAAGTGCACCGAAAAAATTGGATTAGGTATACAGGTCTTATAGATTTTATTCAGAGTCATTTAAGAACTTTGATATAATACTAAGGATAAATAAATTATTATGTTGTTTTTAAATTTACTTACTTATTTATTCATTGAATTTATTAGTTTAAAATATATGTTTTATGGATCAATAATATGCATCAGTTATAATCTAAACATTTATTTCATTTAATACTATGATTTTGAGATGTGAAAAACTCTCAACATGAAACACCTTGTGCCTCCCACTTTTACTCTTTTCCTTCTCCCACTTTTACTCTCCTCCTTTTGCACGCCCACTCACTTTTCTTACGCCACCCCACACCACCTCACACATACATGGAAACGCGACCTCGGATAAGGTAGAGAATGTTCTCAAACTTCGGCGAAACTCCGCAGAAAAAGAAGAAAAGTGGGAAACGGGTGGATAAGTGGAGAGGCGGGAGAAGGGAGCCGGGGGGAGAGCGAAGCCAAATAAATGCGATGAAAAGGAAACCCAAGAGGCGGAAAACAACGCAAAAGCCAGCCTAGGAAAATGGAAAAATGTTTTATGTGCAAATATACACTTATAAGCATACCAATACAGTAGCGGCCAAATTATTATAATCTGTTTTAAAAAATCATCAGCGACTTTGAAACTTTGAAATATTAAGTAATAAAATGTTTGATTATCAATACTCAAACTGATACTTTCTATTACTTTGTTGACAAACGGCATAATGTAGGCTTTTAAAAATTCTTTTAAATAATTTTAAATTACTGTAACATAATTAAATAAGTGAATAGTATTGCTATTAATTTAGCCACCACTGTATTCCAGAATTCTCCACGCACACAAGCAAGGCTCCACAGGAGCGCGGAGAAGGGAAGCGGAAGGAGCAGCGTGAAGAGACAGCAGTTTCCCTTTGACGTACTGACGTAATGCGGCAAATGCTGCGCCAAACTCCAATTTATCTCTGTCCCTCTCCCACCCTGCGTGCACACATAAAACCTGCCTCCCACCGCCCGCTCCTCCCGCTCTCTTTCGCTCCACTTCGACTCCATTCGTGGCCACCAACAATTTTTCAAGGTTTCAAGGCCCCAGTAGCATAGAAAATTCACGATCAAGAACATGGAAAGTTGTGCTCTCTCCCTGCCGCTCTCCCCCGCTCTTTGCCCACACTCTCTCTCTGGAGTTTTTGGAGTCGAGAGAGCGACACGCGCAAAAATGTTCGCTGAAGGGTGGGGAGAGGAGCTAGGCAGAGGGAGAGGCAGAGGCGGGGAGCCGACAAGGGGAGTTGCCAATTGCCTGTGGTGGTGTTTTTGTACGGAGCTTGCGCAGAGAGAGCCACAGAAAGAGAGAGCGAAAGGAGTGGGAGAACAGCAGGAGTGGGGCCTGCGTGCTAGAGGGAGAAAAACGATGGAGTTAGGCTGGACATCCTTCTCGCTCACTCCTTAGAGATGCTAGTGCCTTTTGTTGTTGCCCCCTTCCAGAAGAATGGGAAAGTGAGGGAGCAGGAGTGGGAGTGGGAAACTCCCGCTCGCTCTCCGCCAACGGAGTTTCCAGGGTTTCCAGGATTGAGGTTTATTTATGGCCCACGGCTTTTTGGCCAGCATTTTGATACCACGTGTTTTGTTGGAGTTGGCAGCAAAAAAAAAAACAAGGAGTTTGGGCCAACAGGAAAACATTGGCATAGATAATGGCCAAGCGCAAGAGGAAGAGCGTGAGAGGAGGAGCGCCGAAGAGGACGGAAGAGAGGGAACAGGACAACAGTTGCTAAAAAAAAGGAAAACAAATGACTCATTTGTTCCTGCCAATTCAAAAGGGAGTGCAAAACAAAATGGTCAGAAGGGAAAATCAATTGAATGGAGGATAAAGTAATAGCATTGAAAAATATAGTGACAAAGGGAGAAATTGTGTAGTCGTCTTTTATAATTATTATGATATGGAATTGTTTAGAGGCCCAACAATGAATTTTAGACATAATGATTATGATATAAATTTATAGAAAGTTATATGATGAAGAAATACGTACAAATTGTATGTACTCTAAATGAAGTATTGTGAGATCATACATACATACATACATATATACTTCAATTACATTTGAATATGCCCTCATTAAAGATTTATGTTCTAAAAGCTTTGTAGATAGAAGTTTAAATGCATTTTTTTTAAATAAAGAATGCCAAATAATGCCCTTTTTAGTAAACAGAGTTGTTGACAACTGGAACCTTATACATATATGTATGTATAGACAGGCCAGCCCCCAAAAGTTTTCGCATAAAAATATGTACAAACTTTTTCCGCAATATCCCCCTGAAAATCAACCCAAACTCCCCATTCGATATTGCTTTTCCCTCTGAAAAAAAAGAAACGAAGAGAAATGTCATTCAATTTCGATACATAGAATGCTGTCACAAAGCCCCAAGTCCCAAACACGTTTTCGGAATTACATAAGCGAGTCTTCGGAGCGGAATGGGATCCCGGTGGGGAAGGGGGAAGAAGATGATGGGAGGTGTGCAGAGGGGGGCTTTTGCAGGACAGGATTATGGGTCGCAAACAGGAAAGCAGGCAAAACAAAAACCGGAAGAACAGGAAAAAGTGGGCGAAATGTCAAAAAGTGGGCAGCACAGATGGGAGTTGCGGAAAATGAAATGGGGAGGGGCGAATTTGAGGCCTGTTCTACTCTTCTGCCCACTCAATTCTAACTCTGCTGCTTCTTCTTGGAACATCGGTATACACTGAAAAAGGATCGTGTTTAGTGTCTTATTTCTTTTAGTAACGTTATACTTCAATTAAAACAATCAAATGAGAATGGGAAAATCAAAGAATCTAAGGATGGTTCATGTATTGAAGAAGTTCAAAAATTCTAAGCCTGTTTCTGTAAATACCGTCAAAACGCAATAAGAACCCAGTTGCTTTCAGTGTAGGAGTTCCAGAAGAAGAAGAGCGAGGGAAGCAATTCGAGAATCTACTTTCAAGGTCTGTTTGCGAGAGAGAGAATTGCAGAAGAGAGCGCAGAGAATCGCTGCAGTTGCCCTTGGAAGTTGAAGTTGAATAGCTTGTGGGGCGCGGGGTGGTGACGCGGGGTGGGGCACGTAAGCACCTTGCACTTGAAAACCGAAGTGCGGGCAGCGCTGCCGGCGTCAACGACGCCGTTGCATTTGTTGTTGTTCTAATGCGCGCGCAACTCTCTCTCTTTCGCTCCTTCTCATACACGCTCCTTCGCGGTTGCGGTCGTTGCAACTCCAACTCGAACTACGGCAGCGACTGCGTTTCATTTTCGGCATGTTGCAAATTTCGTTTTCATGCAGCAAATTTCAATTTCATGTTATAAAATCGCACGATTTGCCCTGGTATTAGTGGATCAGCGCGCTCTTGTCTGTGTGTGTGAGTGTGTGCGAGTTGCATATTTTTAGCTCTCTGTCAATTTGCCACTTCCTTTTCTTTTTTTCGCTGCCGGGGTCTGCTTCTTCGTCTTCTCTTCCCCGTTCTCTTCCGCTCTCTTCGCAAATTGATGTTGAAGGTCAGCGTGTTAGCGAAAATTGCATTATATTTGCATGTGTTTCTGTGTTTTGGCTTATCAAACTTGGTCACATCACAATTTCGGGGAGTTTTCGGTCAGTCTGGCAAACAAAAAGTTTGCCAAACACAAATAAGAAGAAACGAGTGGCATGAGTACTTCGGTACACACGCTCAAACGTGCACAGACATGTGCAAAATGTTCAAAAAATAATTTCAAAATGCAAAAGCAAAACATTTTATTATTTTTCTCTCTCTTATAAGATTTACATTAAATCTATACTAAAAACTTTTTTATGCTGCCTCTAAACGTGTGTTTAGATCACCTTTAACCACTTTTCTTAGAACGTCACTTAACCAAAACATTTAAGCATATTTTCTTAAATTCCTTCTTATATTCATGTGAAAAAGGGGAAAATCAAATAAATTAGTCAGTGCGAACGCCATTTGTTTAGTTTGTTTCATTTTTCTTTTCAGCACTTACTTTTCCGACTTCATTTTCCGGCTTACCTGTGTGTTTCTACCTGAGGAAAACACTTCTTGGTCTAGAGTGGGCGGAGTCTCTCATTCTACTCCCGAATTCAGAGCTACAATTTATGGAATATGCTTTGCGGAACACCCTGTATGTTTATTACCCATGTATTTATGTTTGAATGTACATATGTATGTGTGTGAGTACCAGCATAAAAAATACCCCCGAAAATGCTGAGCCGAAAAGTGCGTGCGCCTCTCCTCCTCCCTCTTTCGTAGCTCTCCTCTGCTATTCTCTTTTCGCCACCCCCTACCGTTATCCTTTATCCTTGTGGTTGCTGCCACAAAGGACAAATGAAATTTCAGCTCGGATGTGCCGTCTCGCTCACTTTCACTTGGCGCCACGGAGAAAGATTCACAAAAGGAGGATTCAGGATAAAGTACAAAGTGGGAGGGAACGTGAAAGCAAGCTATGTATGTACCTCCAAAAATGAAACTCGAAAAACAAATGGAACTGCCTTTGGGAAGAGCATCATATAAATAAAATATATGTATGTGGTATATGTACATATACATATGTATACATAGATACTTTTATAAAAAGCATTTGATAAAATATTCGTATATGTAAAATTCTATTCAAACTGATTACAGTTTTTTGAAACATTTTTGAACTTTGATACTTTTAGGTTAAACTAAACTGTATTCTGTTAAAAAATAAGTGTATAGAAACATAAAATGAGTGTGGAAATGCAACTAATGAATAGAAAGTACTGTTATTTATCTTAAAATAGCTGCTCAATGTGTGAATCCCAAAAATAGGATTGAAAGTATTTGTTAATTTCTTAAACCTTTATTTTAGTTCAAAGATATCAACAAATCTCTTGAAATATTTTCCAACTACAACTGTGTGTAGTTCACTTGGTTGACATAATGCTTGCAATACGATTAGAGTGTAGCACATCCGTTCGTTAAGTGGCAATATGTATGTCTATAGGGCGAATGCTGACTTCATTTCGCTTATGTAACGCAGAGCTGCGTGAATCAGACCCACATTGCAGCCACCAGCCCCCCAAAAAAGGGGCGAAAAAGGGACTCGGCCGGAGTCCTTTACCATTCTACATTCTGCCATTCTTGCCACCCGAATCCACCATCATCCGCATCCGTCAACGGACAAGTGGCAACAAAATGGAGTTTGGGTTATTTTTGGCAACGAAACGAAATTACGACACCCTCTGTGTCGAGTGAAAAACACGACTCTCTCCGCCGCCGTTTTGTCTCTTTTTATGGCTATATATTTGGCATGTATTATGTTTACCGTTATGTACGAAGTTGAACGGTTGGAGTTTGAGTTTGTGTCGGGTTGCCATGCCAGTTGAATTTCAAACCCTATTTTGGGTTTCAAAGTTGCTTCCGATTGGGTAAACGCGGGAGTATGAGTAATTACAAATAATGCTGCTCTGCCGGAGGAGCGAGGGGGAACAGGAGGGCTTTATGGTTGGAGGAGTACGGGTGGGTGTCGAACACATCTGCCCAAAACACCCTCGGGACTTTTAAAGCGATGGGAAGGCGCAAAACACAAGGCAAGGCCTGCATAAATGGATGGCTACGGCTTAAAACGTGGGAGGAGGTAGGCGATTCGCTCTGGGTTTGTCTATCCATACGAACGAGTATCTTGCAGATACTCTTACGCCACCGCAAAGTTCCTCCTTCGAAGAACCCGCTTTCACACCATGGTTAGAAGCCAAACAGGAAGCCAAGAAACACGCAGAAAGTTGCAAACAGCACACAAAGTCGTCACTCATATGTACAAACATACATATATTTGAAGTTGGTCCCATAAATAAGCACAAGTTTATCCATTAAAATGGCTGAGAGATCGGAATTTAGCAGAATGAACCACCTAGGAAAAATCATCTAAACACAAGTTAGGATACTTAAGTTTATAAACATAATTTAACGACCTGGCAACTCTTTCTTCGGCCCCCAGGGTTGCAGACCAGCATTGCCATTAATTATGCAAATTCAACTTGATGCGTGTCGCCGAAGAATTATGAGCTCAGCTTTTGCCCCGGGCTGCAGACTCTCTCCTCCTCTCTTTCTCAGCTCTTGGCTCTTCCTCGTCTTGTTGCCCTCTCCTCTTTGCACGCATGCCATCGTGTGCTCTTCCTTTTCTTATTATTATTACTTTTTCGTTATGCATTGGTCATTAAAATTAGGTCAGAGTCGAAGGGAACACAAAGCGAAATCCTTGAGAATTAAAAAGCGGCGATGACAACAACAACAAACTAGTTCGCCCCTCCTTTGTTCTCTTCTCCTCCCCTCTTCCGCACCTCCTGCTCTTCAGGCTCCAGCGATCCTTTAGCTAGAACAACAAACAACACATACACACATACATATACATGTACGATCCTATTACGCAATGGCTGCCGATCTGCCTACCTGACTGACTTAATTATTATATCAGAACCCTCTTTTTTCGCCCTCCTTCTTTGTCCTCTTCTTTCTACTTTCTGGCAGGTCGAAATCGGGAGAAAAAATGGAAACTGCGCAGTTTGACTCGAAAATAAGTGGAATTGGACCTTGACTTTGCACCGCAGTTCCCAAAAGAATAGAACCCCGGATCCTAAGAGTCCTATAAGAAAACCCCATCTGCTTCCGAGATCCCCTCCCCTCCCCTCCCATTCCTTTCCAACCAACCCGTTCTACACGTGCCCTTGTTTTGCCGTTTCCACCGCTTCTTCTTGTTCGCTTTCGCATACTTTTTTTTTGCAACACGCGCAGCGGGAATTTTTATATAAAAAGGAGTCGAATAGAAGGAGGTAGGGAGAAGAGAAAAGAGAGGCAGAGGACAATACAAAAAAGCGAGGATAAAATAAAAAGGCTCTGCGTTTCAAAGCTATTTTTGGGTTTGGTGGCGATTCTGATACCCTGCAGACAAGGGACAACTAATTAGTCCAATTGGAACATAACATAAAATATGTATAAACATACATACACATTTATCTAGCAAATTCGATATCTTTAAGCTAATATTAAATATTGGCTTAAATACTATTGTACTTACATACTTGTTCCAAATAAAAGTCTCCTTATTTAAATTTTCGTGGTCCTCCATCGAAGGGTATTCTTCGGTTCTTATTAGTTTCATGTTTTAATTCTTTTTCAGTTTGTCTCTGCTGTTGGCTGTGTATTTTTAATGCCTCTTTTATTGCTGGCATTCGCACGCATTGTATTTTTGTGCGAATGTGTGTGCCAATATATAGAAACGTATGTATATTTGAAAAAAGCCATCGATTAGTGCGACAGAGAGCGGCAGTTCCGTCAATAGGAGACAGCAAACAGCATTTCCACTTCCACTGGAATTAAAAGATTAGCCAAGGAAAGCAAAAGTGCGCTGCAAGTTCGAGTTCCAGCGACTCGGCAACCCTGTTCTCATGTTGTTTACTTTGCCGGTTTTTGGCACTAACACTTATGCTCACCACATGCATGTGAAGCAGAGGCAACGCGCTCGACGCTCCAGTCGAACATGTTGAAGGGGAAACGACCGGCTTCGAACTCGAATCGAACTTGCTTCGAGCCGCAACGAAAGTGAATTTTTGCGAATCATCGAAAGCTTCTAATTGTAGTTGAAATTGGCTTTGCAATCGAAAAATTTCCTAAATATACAAACATAATTTATATATAAATTAGATTCATTAAATTTGCTAAAAAAAAAAATATTTACAAGCGAGAAGAAGAGAAGGGCAAAAACTATATTAAATTCCATTTTAACTGTGAAATTTTAGAAATTTTTTAGAAAATCATATGTAATAATACATTTTCTAAGAATAGGTTGGATATAAGCTTGTTTATTTAAACATATATTAAACAAATGTACTATAATGTTAAAATATTTCATATATATTCTACTCATTAAATCTTAAAAGTAAATGCTACAAAAGTTCTCATATAAAATGGAAGGAAAAAATTATAGATTCTAGCCTACACTGGCAAAATCTAGTGAATTAGACGCTTTTCCAGTCTCCTTCCCCAATTTTCCCACTCCATTTCCCATTTTAGCGCCAAAAATCTGTTGAGTTTTCCGCCGAATGAAAAGCGAGCGGTTGGCGGCGGTGGTGGAAAGTGAAAACCAGCCAACCACCACCCACCAACCCCGAAAAACGTGAAGAAGATGTGCGGAAAATCGGAGTGGAGGAAAACTCCAACTGCCCGACGTTCGATGTTCGATGTTCGTTTTTCGTTTCGTTTCGTTTTCAGTTCGTTCGCATGGTCCGACAACAGCGAGCAACACAGACCAAAATCAGTTTGAATTTCGCTTTCGATCTGGTTGGTTGTGTTTTTTGGCTTCTCTCTGCGTGCGCCGTTCGTAGGTGGGAAAAACGGAAAACAACAACAGCGAAGAACAGAAAATAGAAGAACTTGCTGCAAATCGAAAAAATCGAAGAGGAACACATCTTCAACTGTAGTTTACATTTGGTCCTGCGACTTTGAAAACCAATCGGAAATTTACACTCTCCTCTATTCCTTTCTGTTTTGCCGGCAAAAACAAAAACCAGAAGCGGCAAAAGAGAGGCGCAAAAACAAACGCAGAAAGCGAAGCAAAATGTGAAAAATTGCCGAACATGGCGCCGCGTGTGTGAACGAGAGCGAACGATCGTGTGAGAGGGAGATAGGGACAGGGACGGAGCGTAGATAAACAATAAAAAACAATTTTTGATACTTAACGTTCTACAACAACAATAAACTCAGCTCAGGTACAACAACAAATCAGAAAATTACGAAAAAACACAACAGACTGCATTGACGGGAATTTTTCCAAGTATTTTTGATACACACAGCAAAGAGGTGTACGATTTTTAAGCAATAAGTGAAAGCAATTACCCATCAAGTTTAAAGTAATACCATCTCTCGGTAGAACCCCACTCGCAAAATCCGTATATAAACAATTGAAAAAATAATCTAACCAGACTAAATCGCAGAATAACAAGCATTTACTATACACAAAATACAAGAAATAAATTCCGAAAATAAAAATCTTTAAAAACCGTACAACTGAATAAAATCAGACTTTTGTCTGCAAAATTTCGAAAAATTTACAAAAAACCCGCTAAAATTCACGAAAACTCACTGGAAAACACACGCCAGACCAGCAGTTGAGAAATATTCTGGAATCGGTTCAAAAATAAATAAATATATGCCAGCAGCATTTAAATAGACCGCAAATCGCGCATCGAAAAAATCAACAAGCAATATTTTTGAAATTTATAATCGTGGGCAAAATGCTGATACGAAATAGAGATTGAGGATTCTCGAGGACAGCCAACAAAATCTTTTCTCGCTGCAAAGAGTGCATATTCTCATAGGAAGCAAACACAAATTTATGGCTCCGCGTCGCAACAGCAACATCAGCAGCAGCGGCAACAGCACCCAGCAGCAGCATCACCAGCAACAGTTGCAGCAGCATCAGCAGCACCAGACGCAGCAGCAGCAACTGCTGCAGTTCTACGCGGAGAACGCGAATTCTTCAGGCGTCCTAATGGCGCCCATGCAGGGAACTGCTGGCGTTGGCGGTGGCGTGGTCCACTGCTGCCTGCCCAGCGGAGATTGCCGCAAACTGGACACGCTGATACCGCTGAACGAGCTCTCCCTGGCGGACTGCATCCGCGTGCTGTGCAACAACGAGAACTGCAGCGCCGGTCAGTATATGCACCGCGAGTGCTTCGAGTGGTGGGAGGCGAGTGTCCTGCAGGCTCTCAAGTCCAATGGCCGTGCTCGCTCCTGGTCGGAAAGGCAGCGTCTGCAGCATCTGTGGACCAAGAAGGGCTACGAGCTGGTCCAGAAGGCTTGCAGTTGCAAGTGCGGCAGGGGGCAGCTGCGCAAGGATCTCGACTGGGTGCCGCCGAGCAGCCAGGGCGTCATTTACCTCAACGGGTCAACGGTGGGCAATGGTAGGGCCAATCTGGGCAATGGCAGCCTCAGCGAGGACGACGACAAGAAGAAGGCCAAAAAGAAGAGGAACCGCAACAACAACAACAACGGAGGCGGCGGTGGTAATGGCAACACCAAAACCCCCCTGAGCAACAACAACGGCAACAGCTACGCCGGACTCACGCCCAATCCAAATGTGGGCGTCATAGGATCTGGTCTGCCCCACAACAACGGCAACACCACCTCCAATGGCAGTGGCAGCAATGGCTCTTCCTCCGGCCTGCTGCAGCCCAGTGCGCTGGCCACTTTGAGTAACATCCTCAATCCGAACAATGTCCTCGGCCTGGACCTGCGCGCCCGTGCTGGCAGCCTGTCCTCCAGTGGAGCCGGCAGTGGTTCCACCTCGCCATCGGCCTCGCAGTCCAGTGGCGAGATATCCGTGTCGCCGGTGCAACAATTGCTGCAACAGCAGCAGCAGCAACAGTCGCTGCTCATCCAGCCTCTGGGTCCCGCTTTCGGCAGCAATCTGCTGCAAAATGGACTGGGCTTGTCCAAGAACCTGCTGATTGCTCCCCAGCAGCAGCAGCAACAACAGCAGCAACAGCAGCAGCAGAATAATCTGCCTGCTTTGGCCAACATCAGCAACTTCAAGCCATTGGCCAGCTACGAGCAGCAGCAACTGGTGCAGCAGCAGAAGAACAAGGAGGTGGAACTCTATTCCGAGCGAGTGCGGTAAGTCCAAGATACACAAGCCAAGTTTATCCCTTACTCTTGATGTTTATGATAAGAATAACCGATAAGAGGTTATATGCGATGTTTCCTTAGTCTTAAATACTTGGTCCACTTGGTTGACTTGGTTAACTTGTTTAACGAAGCGAAAGGCAGGCGAAATTCCCCAGCATGTGGTTTCAATATTTATTCGCCAAACTTTTATCAATTACACTGAACGACAGGGGGGCTGAATATATTTCGAATATATTCATTGCAGTCCTTAAAGGAAATCGCAAAGTGATTCCAACTATTTCTTTTAATAAAACTGCCAGTAGCTCTGTTTTATCAAGAAAACATGCCAAAGAGATACCAGATTGATACACTGGTTCCGCTATCGTGTTGCACAGTGTTATCAACAATTGAGGCGTTTGTTTGCCCGTTTTTCGTTCGTTTGCCGGTTCCATAGATTATATAACCTTGACGGCTGAACAGCTGCGAAACACAGGCAATATTTGCTGAAATATTAAATATTAAATAAAATGCGCTTGTTGATTCGACAAATTTGCGAATATTTTCTCTTCAAGGAAGTTGGCGATCTGCAACCTTTCAGGGGATCAATAAAATATAATAATCTTTTTTAATAATTGTTGCTTTGGGTCAAGGCTTTCTTTTATTCTGTAGTTCTCGATTCTGCTTAATTATAAATCATAAGCAATGAAAAATTATTGAAATTTATATGCTGCCACATAGCAACGGACATTTATCGTATGATATGTTTCCCAGATGTGTGTCCAAGTTTTAATATTTCCGTTTCCAAGAGCAGCGAATAATATTATTTATTTCAATCGCGACCAGAAAAATGCGAATAGGAGAACACGAAAGGGAATTAGATCGCTTTTTGTTTTTTTTTTTTTGTGTTTTTTATGTTGTTGTTTTGAACGCGATCTTCAGGTTTCAAGAATCTCAACCCCTCTCACCCTCTGTCCATCTCTTTCACGCGCCAGCTTGCCCTCTCTTTCCAAGCTGAGAACTTTGTTTTGCCTTCTATGGCATAATTCCATTCATTCTTCTGCTTTTCGCTCTCTATCTTTCTCTCTGTTTTGCCCACTTTTCAAGGCCACGAAATTTGCGTTCCTTTTTTGCGTGTGTTTGTTTTTTACCCTGAAAGAGGGGGTATTATTATTCTGGTATCTGCTTTCTAATGATAAAAAAAAGCTACATGCAATTCCAGCGATCTTCTTGTATTTAAACGGTATTCAAGAGTATACACGTTTCGGTTTGGTTTCCTCTCTCTATTTGTCTTGCTCCTGCAATTTCTTGCCGCCTGCATTTTTTTCATTCCTGCTTATCAGCATTTTGTGATGATTTGCGTTTAATTCAAAAATAAACGTCCATAAAATTGTTTATCGCCGCTCGTTTTTTTGTATTTCCATTTTTCATTTCGTGTTTTGTTTGCATTTACTGGCGTTTATTTTTAGCGCCTCACGCGGCCCATTTTTATTTTACTTAATTTCTGTTGTTGCTGCCATGATAAACAAACTTTGCTGATTCCAAAAGGTGAGCAAAAAAAATAAATAAAAAATAAAAAGGAAGAAAGCCAAAAGTTCTTGTCTTTCCCTTTAAATTGCCGTCTCTGTTTAATGAATGAATGTGTTCGGCTCGTGCCCTCTCTTTCCCACGCTCTTTTAACTTGTTTTGTCTGCCGGCATATTTGTGTTTTTCCTCTTTTTTTGTTTTTTTTTCTGTTGTATTTTGTATTTGGCGTCCAATGTCAAGGTTAAGACACATTTTATGTATTCATTTTCGGTGGGTGGATGAGGCGGAAGTCTGTTTGTTTTTGTGCCTCTTCCAGTTTCTCGGCTTTTTTGCAGCAAGCTCTTCCTGCTTGCCTCTCTATCCCACTCGCTCTCTCCCTCTCTCTCTCTCTCTGTCTATCTGTAGATGTCTGCAAATAATTTGCCATTCGTAGGCCCAAAACACTCACGTGGGCGTAGCATCCTCCCCCTGATTACTTGGTTTTCACTTGGATTTTCACCCCATCTCCGAAATAACGGCGCAATACTTTCCCGAACGTTCACAACTGCAAGTAAATTGCGAAAGGCACGCCGAGAATAGAAAAACTACAACAATTTGCAGCTACAGACCATAAAAACAAAGTAGCAACAAAGTCAGCGTCTTGAATTTGCATACCAAACGCAACGGGTGTCCAAAGGGTGTGACTAGCTGGCAATTTCAAATGTAACTCATGGATGTGGCGTTCAGATACATTTAAGTTCTATTTTCGGATACATATTATAGCATTTCACAGATACATTATGACTCTATCTAGCAGGTTGAATCATCATAACTACATTTTTCGTATAGCTTTTTGCTTATTAAGTTATAATACACAAGAAAGCATAGTTTCATATTCCTCAGACTGTTTCATTAGAACATAGGGTATTGCTCAGTCGGCACCTTATCTTCTCTCCATATATATTTGTTTTGAAAGCCTCAGACAATATGCCAATCCCCCTTCTATAACGAGTGCGGTGATATGGTGTGAAAAAACAAAACTAAAGCGAAAATTAACAACTTTCGCACGACTTTTGTTGTTCTGACTGTGCCGGCGAGAGAGAGAGCGAGACAGCTAGATACCGGAAGATTTGAAAGAGCGAGAAGGAGGTGGCGATATAGCCATATCGGTGCATAGTTTATCTTTGAGTCCGGGCGTTCTGTATTCCGTAGTAAATATGAGTGAATTACAGCCGTGAGGCACTGCGAAAATTTAATTTTAAATTCTGTTTTTGTTTTTCTCGCTAATTTACTCCCCCCACTCCCCTGCATTTCTATAGCCCCCCCGCTGCTGCGTGCTAATTGAGCACGTTCCAAAAACTGTCGTCTAGACTTGAAGCATAAATTTCTGCACTGTAAAATTTTTATTAACGCGGAACCCCATTACACATCCATATCGATGAGGTTTTTTTTTCTATTGTTTTTCGCTGCTTGGGGGCCTCGCATATTGGAATAGGTTCTGTCTGATTTCGGAATATATTTCCCTATATACAGTTGCGAAAAAAATAATAGCACCACCATACCTTTTTTTGTTATCGATCAAATAAATTAAGGTTAAGGTACCGATAGAACCAAATACTGATTTTTCGCATAATGCTAGATATTTTTCCCATCCAAAAATGAAAAAAAAAAATTGAATTGTTCATACCTTCATTTTTTATAATTTTTTTTGGGCGGCAAGGTCTAAAATGAGGCGAAAACAAAAATAGCACCACTATCGGTTTTTTCAAATAATCAATAATAATCGAAGGGTTGCTTTGGTAAAAAGCATGTGGTTATGAAACTTGACACTTGTTCTATTATTTCGAAAACGATTTTTAAAAAATTTCCTTAAAAAAATCATTAAAATGGGACGTGGAAAGCACTGTACTGAAGAAAAACTTGACTTGATCAAAAAACTCATTTCTGAAGGAAAATCTTTTAGAAATATTGGCCAAATCCTTCAATGCTCAAACAAAATTATAGGAAATGTAATCACCTACAACGAGAATCCCGAAAAACGTGGGAAAAAACAATCATTGGGCACCCATCTCTTCAAAAGGCTAGTGCCCGAGAGCAAGAAGGATCCATTTAAAGCTCCTACCGAACTGAAAAAGGATCTCAACATATCCGCAACAGTGCAAACAGTTCACACATGTCTAAGGGAACATGGTTTAAAAGGCTGTAGTCCAAGGAAAGGTCCTTTTTTTAAATGGGAGACACATACCCAAAAGCATTAATTTCGTCAAGGAACATTTAAATTGGCCATGCGAAAGATGGACGAACTTTTTATTGTCAGATGAGAGCAAGGTGGTTTTTTTTGGTGGCAATGGATCTTGATCGAATGTAAGGCGCCCTAGGAACACCGAATATAAGCCAAACGACACAGTAGAAGCAATTAAACACGGCGGATCCGGTGTAATGGTATGGGCATGTTTTTCTTACTATGGAGTTGGACCAATACATTGGATAAAAACCATAATGGATCAGCATGTGTATGTGGATATTTTGGAGACGGTGATGCTACCCTTTGCTGAATATGATATGCCGCTAAAATGGGTCTTCCAACAAGGCAATGACCCCAAGCATACCAGCAGGAAAGCCAAGGAATGGTTCCAAAATAAATCAGTTCATGTTCTGGAGTGGCCTGCGCAGTCGCCAGACCTCAATCCCATCGAAAACCTTTGGTCGGATATTAAAAAGGCAGTTGCAGCTTTTAAGCCAACTAATAACGAAAGCCTATGGACCGTGATTAAGGAGTCCTGGAGCAATATAACCCCAAAACGGTGCCAGGACCTGGTTGACTCCATGCCAAAGCGTTGCGCAGCTGTTATTGCTAATAAAGGATACACTACCAAATACTAAATTAATGGGATCGGCGTAGTTTTAATATACAATCACTTGTTATTAATGAATTTGTTACTGTTAAGTTTATTTTTTATGTTTAAAGCGTTTTTTATGAAGTGGTGCTATTATTTTTTTCGCCCTTTTTTGTCATTTTTCATAAAGTTCCTTAAATAAGTTAAGAATTCATAGAACAATTGTGATTTTTTTTTATTTTCTAAAAAGTGAATTGTTTAACCTTTCTAAAAAGGTATTTCAGATCCTTTTAAACCCAAAATTGTAGGTAGGAGACTTATTCAAAGTTTTACTGGGCAAGTGGTGCTATTTTTTTTTTCGCAGCTGTATGTGTGAGGTTAGGTTTCACTTTTCGTTCGGCGATGATAAATAAACAAAAGACGGGGGCAGCCAAGCATGAAATGAAATGGTGCGACTTGGAACTCGATGACTATGGGCATAGATACTATGTGGGGTTACAAAAGGCACGGGGAAAAATCATGATGTTTTTGGGGATCTTTGAATGGAAGTAGCTTTGAAAGATAATAGTAGGAAAGTATAAACCTTAAGTTATTATTCTAAAGTGGCAATAAATAGTTTAGATTTTCTAGAAGTGTAGTTAATGTATTTTATTTACATATGCGATCCATAAAAGAGCGTTGTAGGGAAGGGGGGCGACTCAACAATTAACGACCTTTTTTTTTGGGCAGTCAAATTGAGGAAACATTAAAAGTCGCGCCACATCAGACACTTTTTGTTCTATAAAGCTTTGTTTCGGACACGCTGAGTAGTTCCATCACAACGGGTGACCACTGTGGCAGACTCCCCCACACAAAATTCGTAACCGCAACCAAATCTGCAAAACCATTTGCAAATTAAAGCGCATAACGATGTGTGGGCAGAAAGAGAAATGTAGGAGAAATGTTGAATGTGGTGGTCTGCAGGGAGGGAGGGGGTGTAGTAAAAAGCCACCTAGGGAAAAGGAGCGTTGCTAAGAGTGGGAAGACGGGGGAAGGGGGTAACTACTCACCTTTTGTTGAATATCAAATCAAGTATGCATTGCTTACTCGTTTTCCACCAGGTTCCTACGCCCTCACAACCACAAAAGCTATTAATGAAATCTTTGCCAAAACGACACGCACACTGCAACTCAAATAAACATATGCACAACAGGGTAGCCTGCACAGTGGTTGCAAAACAAATATTCACAATATTCATAAGTTGTTTCTATTTTACATGGGGTAAATAGCTTGGGCAATGCTGTTTCACAATCCGGAGAGCACACATTATCTGGATGTTGTTTTATTATATACGCTCTGAACATGCCACCAAGGAGTTTCCACATTTATCCACTGTAACTGGTGCATTGCAGCACTCCGCACACACACACGCACACCCACACCTTCTATGGGCGCCTGACTGCCTGACTATCGAACGACTCGGCGCATGACTCTCCGGCGGAAAGTTCCCTCGACGTCATTATTGTCGTATTTTCATTGCCAACAGACAATGCCAGGGCAACTCCAGCTCCACCTCCACCTCCAGCTCCGTTCTCCAGCTCCATCTCCGCCTCTTCCTTTTTGCCTGTTTTCCCTGGAACCCCCTCCTGTACTCGCCACCCACATCCGTGTCCACATCCGCATCCAGCTGTATGGGCGCACATGTGTGTGGCTCCATCCGCAGGCTTTTTGCCAACTTTAAAGGCTTCGTTGGCTCAGCAGTTTCCGTCCCTCTCCGCTGTGTGCTGTCTCATTCTCTTATGCAGAACTTAAATCTACACCGGGAAATATTGGTAGAGCCAAGTTAAGGAAATAATATGAAAATTTCAATCTTCATGTACTATAGCCAGCTTATTGCAAATATTAGTTTAGATTTGCGGTAAAGTTTTTAAACTAGTGATTAACACATTCCCATTGCTGTTATCTTTGGATCCCGAATCCTTCGCCCAGTGCACTGCTTCCCCTTTCCCCTGCTTGCTGCACTGCTTCCCCATTTTAGCCAGCATGATGTCGTCTGTTGGTTCATAAGCCAAGCTTTGGGCGTGTGTGTGAGTGTTTATCTGTCTGCCTCCCGTCTCTCAGTGTATGTGTGTGTGTGTGTGCTTTTAGGCTTTTGTGTTGGGCCATTCAGCCAAATGAGAAAGAGAAGAACCCCAACTCCTCCCTCTCGTTTCCACTGCAGGCTGAAATTGCAATCAATATCGTTGTTGCTGTCGAGCAGCTGCCAGACACAAAAATAAAACGCAACGTGCAAAAAATGGCAAAAATGAAGAGTGGAAACAGTAAAAACGAGCCTGGCGAAATGAAAGAGCAAGGATGTATGAAAGGCGGGGAGTGGGCGGAGGGGGCGTGGATGAGCAAGTTGAAAAGCGAAAAGTAAAACAGAAAACAGAACAGAAACAGGAACGGAGCACAAAACATGAAATGTTTGTGCAAATGAAACAAAACTGTTGTCCTGCTCCTCTTTCTCCTCCTCCCCTCTCACTCGCGCCTTATCTGTCGGTCTCTCTCTCTCGGACCCAGCTGGAGTTCTGATTGGAACGCTCCTGCTGCAGTTGGGATCCTATCGGAGTGCACTGCAGGAAAGCGGGACAATGAATTTTGTTTGGAAAAATAAAACATATTATTTTGAATCTGATTTAAAAGTACTTTTTTCTTTGGCATTGTGTATAAAACACTCCATACTTTAAATATTATAACTCGAAATACTTTTCTCGCAGTGCTGTTATGCATTTCGACGACTGCCGCACTGCATGAGTATATTTGTGTGGGAATGTTTGTTTTGTTTCCTATTTGATATCCATTAAAACGATTCCACATTCGCCGTCTGTCTGCTGCCCCTGACCCTGTCTCTGTCTCTGTCCCTGTTCCTGAATAAACTCCCTACTTTCTCCCCTTTCTCCCATTTTCTCCAAGTCTCCACTTACCCCTATTATATTCCCCATTCAATCTGATTGCGAATGCATTCGGCCTTTTGGGGGCGTGGTGGCCCCTGAACTGCATGGGGATTTTGTGTTGCATTTGCAATTTGTGTCGCTTGCACTTCTTTTTCCTCCTCTGCCATTTCGGTTTGCCTTGTTTATTTGTTTATTAGTTGCAATTTTCATTTGGCCAGGGGCCAGATGGACTAAATGGGGGGACGTATGTATATACGTGGAGGGGGGTAGAAATTGAAAATTGACTGTCTGGCAGTTTTTGCAACATTTTAACCCTTGCCGTTTTCCCCATGGCCCATTCAACTTTTGACACCTACTCAATCACAGTCTCCTTGGCTTAGCCATGAAAAACCCTCAATCACTCTCTTATTTTTTTCCCCTCCCTCAAATCCCCCAATTCCCCCATTTCCCCATTCCCCCGCCTCCGAAAGGAGTCAGACAAGAGCAACAAATGAAGCTTAAATTTTAATCGTCACTCTGACGATAATGTTGATGATCCCCCTCCTCCCTCTGCCCCTTCCTTCGTCTTATTTTTTCACGCTTTTCCCTCGTCAGTTTCATGTTGCTCTTCCTCTTCTGCAGTTTCCTTTTCTTCATCTGTGCTCCATGCATCCTGTCAAAGGACAGCGTTTCGACGCCGTTCAAAGTCATTTGGTTTTATGATTATTAGCTTGTTTAGTTCTCTTTCTACCACTGGCAATACCCTTTAGCACTGCTTCTAGAGGGGTATATAATGTTGAGATACAGTATCTGCCCAAGTTCCCAAGTTAATGAATTTAAAATTGCTTCTGCAAATGGTTAGTTGGAAATGTAAAACTACGTAGCATATTTTAAAGAGCTGTAATACATCAACAGTTCAAAATTCCTAACTTTTAAAGTATTTCCTGAGTTATAAATAACTTACAGGGTATCTCAAGAGCTGGTATGCATTGCATTAGCTTTTTTCTAGTAGCTCAAGCTGGTACTTTTCGTTTTTTTTTGTGGGTGCGTAGCTGACGGCGAACATATTCTTTATGCTTATATAATATCTATTTAGTTGCACTCTGGCAAGTGCTTACCCCGCCCATTTAGTTTGTCCGTTTGTTGCTTGCTTGTTTGTTTGTTGTCTGCGCCCATTCTCGGTCTCTTTCTTCGCCACTATGGCTATCTCTATTTCTATCTCTATCGCCATCCAGCTCCTGCGACACGACCGATTGCGCTTGTTGTGCGATAACCGTTGCCATTTGTATCTTTTCCATCTTTTGGCCATAACAATTTGACGCTTCATGACTTTGGATAGGGACAATATGCCACAGGCGAGCGAAAGAGATGGCGCTGTGTGTTTGTTTCGTGTTAACAACAATTGCGTTTTGTTTAATTGAATAAGTGCCTGGGCGGTGCGGCAAATGTCGATGGCTTTCAGCACACGAAAATAAATATAAAACTCGAGGCTTGAGGCGTTGATTTGCGGATTTCTGCAGACTCCGAAAAGGGTAAAAATAAAATGAAGGGAATTAAAGATGGGGAGCCCAGTGGAGGCACAAAGGTCCCGACAAAACGCATTAAAGTCTCTGTTTTGCCTTCCCCATTTTTGGGTGCATGCAACAGCGGCAACATCATTTGCCCCGTTTTGGGCAATAAAAGCAAATTATTTTTACGATCAAGCCGCCGCAAATAAATAAATGCATTTTTGTAGGTTACTTCCCCTTACTTCTTTTTTTTTTTGTTTTTTGGCCTTTCCTCTTTAGTTTATTATTGCGGACGCGACGACACCAAATGCATTTTTATGCGTTCGCCTCGGGGCGTGACAGATCATTAGCAGAGGGCCAAAAAATGCGCTAAAAAACGAGGGAAATGAATGGGAAGCAAAAACGTAGCGAAAGGAAGCTCGCCAAATTTCTTAATCGCCTGACGGAATGGGAATAAGTGTGGAAAGGAATTGAGCTAATTGCAGGATAATCGAGCGAAATTCATTTCCTGTTGTCTGTAGTAGGAGAAAAAGAGTGGAGAAGAAGACTCGGGATCAAGAGTATACAGTATAGGGTATCCAGCAAGCCTATCGATGGATTCACTCCCACAGAGTGGCAGCAACTTTCTCACGCCATTACTTCTGTGTTTCATCTTGCGCACACTACTGCCGAGCAACCCAATCACCGATATTTGTAATTAACAATAACACAGAGATATATGTATGTATATCTATATAAAAAGTGTGTGCAACCGTTTGGGGCAACGATCGCTGCCTTTTGATATCCGATGATCGAAGCGGATCGCAACGAAACGAATCGCAACGAAACGACAGAAATCGGAAGGGGAATGGCTCCATTTCATTGTGTGGCGGCAATTGCTGAAAGGCCGGCCCGTTGCACATGCGAAAAATGCAGCGTATCTATTGCAGCATGCCACATCGATCGGTGGCAACAACAAACACAACATCATCATCATCATTATTATTGGCACAAGCAAGTGAGACAAGTTTATTGAACTTGGGCAGGCGGCGCCAGCGGCAATTAAAATTAAATGTTAAATGTGGCAACAGCAGTGGGGCCGAACTACTCGTACTACACTACACTACACTACAGTGAGTGCAACCTTAAACGGACAAAATGTTGTCGTTGATTCAATTAAAGCAAAAACTAATCAACGAAATTGGGCTCGCAAGCGCGAAAGAGAGCAAAAGAAAGAAGCACATGTGTGTGCGACGCTGCTCTTTGCTTTCTGCCTTAAAAAGCTAACTTTCACTTTCGAGTGCAACTCCTTGTCTCCCTTCTTCTCCGCTCCTCTTTCCTCATCCCTCCTCTCCTCTCTCCGCTGCTCCACCTGATGACAGCCCCCAGCAAATGATAATAAAATTGCAACATTTATTGGGGGCTCGCGGTGGGATGGGGGCATTTTATCGACGACATGGACGTTGTTGCCTCGATCAACTTTACTTTCGTTTAGTTTCGTTTCGTTTTGGTTCGTTTTATTAAAAATGTGAGTGCAATAAAAAAAGTGCATTTGCCTGAGATTTAAATCAATAAAAATACATAAATTGAAAATGGTCAAAAGCGAAAGAAAGTGACACTGCAACGAACAAAAACCAAAAAATAAAAAAAAAAAACACTCGAAAAGAAACCTATAAATAAATATTTACAGTTCTTGCCTTCGGTTTGTGGCTTTCTGTTGTCCTCGTTCCTGTTTCCCCGCTGACCTGGAAAATCGAAGGCCCTGAATACTTAATAATAAAAGCTGTTGCTGTCGATGCTTTTGTAATTGCCTTGACTGATAATGCTGCAGCTTCTTCCTTTTCTCATTTTGTCTTCTTTTGCTCGTAATTTTCTTGTTGATGTACGAGTTTCTTAGGGTTTCGTGCTAGCATTAAGTTAAATACTCTTCCAAAGAGTGTTACTAAAGTGCCAGGAGTTTTACAGTTCATTTTCTGTCACTTTAGCTGTCAAATATGTTTTGCATTTTTAAATTGATATTAGTAATACTGTATACAATAACTTATTATGTCGAAATATATGTAAATCCGAAGTTTCATATCGAATGGTTGACAAAATGCTCCTGTGAGGGTATTCCATTCTTGAGACCCCCATCTTGAGCCAGCCTTCCTGTTTATCTTCTTCACTTTCTTTTGTTGCGGCTGCTCGAGCTTCTTCGCCTGTTGCTGTAAAATAAATAAATGCAAAAAATTGTTTACCCTTTGGCCATTCGGGCAAATGTCCTGCAATAATTTGCAGCATTCGACTGACAGCGGCTGCAATCTTGCCGCTGCGGGTGGGAAAGAGACGGACTCTGTTGCTCTGTTGCACATGACCGTGTTGCATGACTTTGTAGTAAACCTGAAATGCAGTTGGAGTTGACTTCGTTTCGTTTTTTATTTATACTTCTTTTTTGTTTTTGGCCCGCATCTTGTTTATGCACGCGATAAACTTGTAGTACAAAGAAACCAAGGAGAAATGTTTAAACGTAAATTCAGGCAATAACAAAAGCCTTGAGCCTCCGTTGTCAAGTAATACTGAAGTTTCTCGGCTTTAATCTTAAGGTAGCATCTGCTGGGCAAGCTGACATTCAAGTCTTTTTAATTTCGTTGTCTGGGGCAGGGTGAGGGTTTCTTATCAGCGGTTAAACTTGTCAAGGCTTTGGCCTAGGACCCTAAAAAAAAAGCAGAGAAAAACGGGGAATCAGTTTTTAATTGTATTATGCTAGGAAAAACCCTTGAAAAAATATATTAAAAATCAGAGGAAGGGTAGTATATCTAATCCCAAATTACGTTTTCTTTTGTTTCCTAGCATTTTAAAGCAAATCCCAAATACTTTCCATCAATCCAAGACTAATCCCAAATATATTTTCTTCTTTACTTGCAGGTAAGTGAAGTTCCCTGAACGATCCACCTTCTCTCAGGTGCAGAGGCCATAAATCGCGGCAAGTGGCAAACGCAGAACTTTAGCTTTACGGCCAGGTGGGAAGGTGGGGGTGGGTGATTAATGGGACTGGGATGGGGTTTTCCCGGGGAGCAGCTCCCTCAACTCGCTGAATTATTTGTCGACGCTTTAAGTTAAACGCTCCCCGTGGCGCCATAAACAAAAAACAAGCGGCTAGCATTTAAGCGCAGTTAAACGGTTCAATGACATAATGAATTTAAACACTAGCAGAAAATGTTGTCTAGTTCTGCTTACAAACCTTTTTCTTTGCATTTCAAAAGACTTTGAATACAGAACTTAATTTCACATTGCTTTCTTGTTGGTGCAACATTTTGTCGCCGTGCAGCAGAGCCGCCTGCAACAAGAAGCTGGCTAACAAAAGAGGATCCAAGGATCCCAGGGCTCGTCTGCTGCTTTGCTAATTAGCTGCATTCATAATTTCGTGCACATTATTTACATGCTAAGCAGGCTCAGACAAAAGGAAGGGCGAATGCGCAGGATAAGGGCGGGGGAATTGAAGCGCAGACAGAAGGCAACCGCAATGTGGTTGCCACGCCACGCCCCCTGGCTCATTTACAGTTATGCAGAGCATTCGCTGGCAAGTTGGCAAAAAGAACAGAACTCTTACAACTGCGAAAAGAACAAAAAGAAGGCTAAAAAGGCTGATGGAGGCGGGGGTTCAAGAGGTGCCAGCGTGTTGTAAGTGAAAACTTTTTTAATTGAATACATTTTTCAAGTTTATTTTGTATATTGAACCCAAGAAGCAGCTGAGCAAGTTCCTTAACTGTGTGGCCTGCAGTTTACTGGTTGTTTTTTTTTTTTTTTCAAGTGTAAACTACTGCACTTGGCTTAAAGCTGTCTTAAGCTGAAGTTGGATTTTTTTGTCATCCTCGTTTTTTCTAAGGCTTCCCACACAGCGGGAGGTATACTTACAACTCAGTTTTTGTTTCTTTGGTTTCGTGCTTTTCTTGACTTGGACTTTGGTTTTACTGTAAACCCTATATTAAATGTCTGTAACAAGCAGATGCATTATTAAAGTCAAATTATAACAAATTTAGTTGTTTGGTTATTAATTTTTAGTTAATTCTCTTAAACTAATTCGCTTTGAAGTTCGTTTTGTTTTTGTGCTGTCCACACAAAGTGGTCCATTAAGCCGGATCCTCAGAATCGATAAAATATTTAAATGCCGACAATCAATTTCCATTTCTCGCTACTCAGGACGAATTATCCTGGCGCCATCTTGGCAGACACTTTCCCAGAGCCATATCAAGTGGCCCCAGAGGTGCCACAACAAAACCACCCAGCGCCCACTGCCCCTCCCCTTTTTCTGATTTATATAGAAGATAGGGAAGCGGGGGTGGTAGGGGCGTGGCTGGAGCGGGCAGAAGGTCAGACACGCTAATTACCCGATCAACTGTCGTCCTTCCTCTTGGCAAGCACTCAACTCAAGCCGGGAAAATTCCGAGTTTTCCGAGAGTGCCAGACATTTCATTCATTCAACTTTATGGCTGGCTGTCGTCTGGCTAATACGTAACTTTTATTTTTCAATTTTGCCGCAACTCTTTCTTTTTTGCCCTTGCCTTGCTGCTGGTTGGTTTTCATGTTTTGTCAACATTTTTCCGCTTTGTTTGTTTCGTCTGGCTTTTCCTTAATTTTCCCTTGTTTTATCTGTTGTCCTTTGGCTCTTTTATGATTACAGTTTGGTTATGCGGCCATTGTGAAGTTGTGCCATTGTGTAGTTGTGTGCAGTCCACAAATCAATTTTTCCCGTAGTCAATTTCAATTATACAATAATTGTTTATTGTCGTCATTAATTTTGGGTTGTCATCCTCGCTGATTTGCATTTTGCCAATGGAAAATTGAAAAAATGTCCGATGAAAATCCAAATCGAATGCTGCCTATAAAAAAAGTCAAAGCTCAAATTCGGTTTTATGGCCATAAAAAGCTTTGTTTTTGGCCACTCGACTGCCAGCTGCCATTTTTCAGTTTTCAACTTTTGGTTTTTCTCATTTTTCGTTCATTACGTGGCCTGTCAAATTAAATTTGACTTGCAGTTGCCAAATTCGTAAGCGCTCAGAAAAAACACAAAACAAGAAAAAAAGAATAATAAAAAAATAGCAGCAAATAAACACACGCAAAAATGTGAAAAGCATAGGCGTTTGAAATAAAATACGCAACTTGCTTTGCAGTCAGAAATTTTCAGACATAAAGCTGCACTTTTGATTTAAGTTTTGTTCAAGATTGTTTAATAAGTTTTAATACTTTAGATCTTAATCATTCACTAATAGAGTTTTTGCTTATAGAACTACTTGAAACTGTTACAAGTGATGATTCAACGCTTTCCTTGTAAGCGTTCTTATATTTCACCCCATCCTTCACTTGTTGCATTTAATTAACTTGCCGGCCGCTGGGAAATATTACTCATACGCCCGGTTATCCGATTCGCTCGAACGCTGAAATTGGCCATAGAAAAACGCGTTTCAAACTAGTTGCTTATTGTACAAAAAATATAATCGAGTTGTGTGCGTAGCTCACTACCTTTCTCTCTTTTTCTTTAAACAAATTCACAGCGATTGCACAAAAAAACGTGCCACGCATTTGAGTGAAGTCAATCACACGCCGTTGTTTTTCTTTATTTATTTATTTATTGCACTGCGAGGTAAATGCACTTTACACACTTAGTCACGCCCCCTTTGTTGCCACCTCCTTGCGCCCATTTTGCGCAAGTTACAACAAAGAGTACACCGGCAGATTTTATGAAATATTCACATTGCATTAGGCGACAATTTATGACTTTTAATTAACCAACCCAACAAGTTCACGTACGAAAAAAACATTCAATTTTCCTCAAAATTTGCATATTGATGAAGAATGAGTAGTAAATTGAAAAAATTGAATATTTTTTGGTAAAACAACTAACGAGCAAGAGCACCATCCATTTAGTTGTCAATTTCTAGTTAGCCAATAACCAGCGGCAAGTGTAAAAAATATTCCAAAATCCAACTAGATAAGCCCACTGAGTGGTGGGTGGATGGGGCACCTGGGGAGCCTTGAACGTGCCTCGAATAAATAAAAGGCGGCAGTGTGAAATGCCAACACAAAGCAGTCGGATTTCGTGGTCGACCGGCAATGGATCTCCGTCCCTAGAACCATTTTCGAATACAGTCAAGCCCCTTGAATGGAAACCTTACAGCATTTTGAGCTTACTGTATTATTAATAACCTGGCTTAAAGAATTCTAGTGCTAAATACTCCGTTTATTGAGTATTCCAGAGCTCATATTTATTTGTTTCATTTACCTACTTCTCCTCTATTCCCCCGTACCCTGTGTTCTTAGGCTCCGCCTGCATTATTTGTACTTTTCTTGCAACCTTGGGGCTTTGTTTCAGCGGGCATTAAACTACGACTACTACTACTACTACTATTCTACTACGACTATGGGAAAGAGGAGTAGCTGCCAGTGAGCCAGTGAGTGAGGGGAACAGGACGAGGGCTATGATATCAGTGTCAATATTACGCTCGTACGCCGTGTAATTCTATTAATTATATTTATAAATTACACGCATATAAACCAGAGAGGCATTGCCGCACAGAAGCACTGAGAGATTAAGTCTTAGTATTTTATTTCACAAAACAGAATGTATAATTCGATTCACATATGATTTGTTCAGTTGTTAGTTGTCTTTACATATTTAAAGTATTCTATAAAATACATGACTATATTACATTTTTAAATTGATATAGCGTGAATACGGCCCATCTGTTTTTCTCAGTGTGCTCTGGCTCACCGATGCACGAGGCAGTCATTGCAACAGTGCGCTGCTGCTGTCGCTGCTTCGCGGTTTTTCAATGGATCTGTCCTTGGCAAAGTGCATTGCCGGCAGAGCAGTCGGCGCCAGCAGAGCGTTGCATTGCGTTCATTCGCCTCGAGTGCAGTTGCAGTTTGTATGTGCAGTTGCAATTTTGTTTGCAATTTCGTTTGCAATTTCGCAGTCGGCGTGGCAGCGCTGCCGTGAGTTTGTGCCGCCTGCTTTTGCTTAATTTATTGACTTGGCTGCGGCAATTTATTTGCCAAGCGACTAAAACTTCAATTACGCACGCACTTTCTAAAAATACGTACGGGGCACCGAAAAGTATATGAAACGACGCTGGAAAAAAGGCCGAAAATTGTTCAAGTCTCATTTTACAGTTTCGGCATCTCCGATTGCTGCAAATATTTATGAAACAAACTCCATTTCGTGGGCACAAGCGACTTGCATTGTTGTGCGTTGAGGTTGAGGGCTGTGAAAAGGAAAGTACACAAGCACACGCTAAGTGGGTCACTTGAAAAGATCAGCTGTCAAATACACGAGCATATCATATACATATAAGCGCACAAGTGGGGTCGAAATTGTAGATCTGAAAACAAGGTTCTTCGATATTTCATGCAATAACACTTTCAATTAGAATTTTATCACATTCCTGAAAATGCACATTCTCGATAAGGGAACGTGGCAGATTGATCAGAACTCGAAAATTATCGTTACCCCCACGCAGGATCGTTGTGAAATTCGGTACTTAAGTGTATTTCAAGCACTTCAAGTCACTGGTGCTAGTAAATCAAACACAGCTGTGTGAGTATAGCCAAGTTTTCAGGCTCAAGGCTCGAGCTTGCAGCTTGATAAGAAAGAGGGTTTTTGGAACAAAGGAAAGGGGCCTGACTTTATCGGTCTGATTTTTTCCTGCTGCAGCCCCGACACTTGAGCAAACATCGTGGTCTTATCGGCACTAAACTTTGACTTTCATTTACAAATCGAACAGAAGAATGGAGCCCTTTCATTAGCCAGCCATTAATGGGAAATTATATTGACAATTGTTCTGCGATTGTTCCCTCGTCGCAATCAATGGGTTTCCATTGTTTTCGCATGGGTTTCCTCTTGCCTGGCGCCATCTTCTGGTCACTTGGCTTAACCTTTTGCCACGCCCACATCCACGCCCACGCCCTCGCCTACGTCCGCAGAAAATTCGATTATACACATGCGATAAAGAGACGAATCGAGCAAGTTTTCGGTCATTTTAGCCATTTTAAAATTAATATTCTCACGGCGCCAAGTTTTCGGGTTTCTTTCAGATTTCTGCAGTTTCGTTTTCAATTGCATTTAGCTGTCCGTTGATTTCCTGCTCTGTTTTCAAGTTACCCCCTCTACACTTTTTTGCATTTCAACACTGAAAAAAGAGCTTTACATTCATTCTTCAAAAGATGATGCAAGTTAACGGAATATGTTTAAAAAAAATAGTTCTTACTGCCCTGTGTTAGTAATAAATAAATATATGGGGATCAATATTTATTAATATAATTCTTTATTTTATAATTGTTTCTTTAGTGCTACTATATTATTTTCTCTCTGCAAAGCATTTGTTTCTTGTTTATTGCCATCGTCGATTTTTGTCAGTTGATCTTTGACACATTTCAGGGTGCGGCTCTTCAGCTCCTCCCGTGAATATTTTTTGGTGGTTTTCTGCTTTTATTTTATTTTTTTGGGGGGGGCTGTGAGTAGGTGACTTTTCAGCTGTTTAAGATGTTTATCGTTGGTCTTCCTCTTCTTCGAGCGACATGTGCACGTACTGGAATTGTTTTTATTTTTGTGATTTTTAGCCGTGTGTTTGTATTGGCAGCATGTTCCTTTGTGATGGGCGATTAATTGCATATTAATTTTGTTTATTTTTAAGGGGCTGAGGCACCGCCGATCTTGGCACGTTTCCTGCGGTAAGTGGGTGAAAAGCAAAAACTCAAAAAGGCAAACAAAATCCACACAATAATAGCATATAAAATCTGCTTAAAATTTCGTGCGCGTGTTGGCTAAAAAAAAATGTTTAAAAATACCTTTTTTTCGGGCATATTCAGCGCAGCGTGAGAACAAAAAACGAAACGCTGTCTTGGGTTTTTTAATTAGTTTTTTAGTTCGCTGCACACCTGTCACCCTGAAATTAAAGTTAATTTCCAAACTGCAGCGCGGCTGAAATGGAAAGCAAATTCGCTTTCAGTTTCGGCACCAAGTCGAATGCAATCTGCCTGTTGCTATCTCTTTCTGCTTTTGTTTGCCACGCCCACTTTTATGTTCAGTTGGCAGCTGGCAACGACCGTTATTTTTCTATTACCTGTCTTACTTTTTTTTTGTTTTTTTTACTTTTTTGCAACATCATCTTCATTAGCGATCGGTAGCAAAGGTACAGTGGTTAAAGTCATGTTTAAAGTTAAAGTTATACTAAAATGGTTTATATAAAACGTATGCTCTTTTATATTTTATTTTAAGGACCAAAGTGTTTTATATTAACTTTTTTATTTTAAAAATTTTTACTGTGTTTTTTAATATTGTCCTCAATTGATTTCAGCCCACTGTGCACGTCACTTTTGCTGCTGCTTCTTTTGATCATCTGCTGCTGCAATGGCAAATAAATTCGTTTTTTTTCTGCCTCTGTTACAAGTTACTTAAACAATTGCCTAGTTGTGGTGGCCACTTTTGTTGTTTACTTTGTTTGCTTTGCGCTTTTTGCACAATTTTGCGTTTGTTGAACCTCGTTTGCTGTGGCTTTTGCTTTTTCGCTTTTTTGCTTTTGTCTTTCGCTCCGTGTGTGATTGTTGCAAAATTAATTTTTAAGTGTACGAAGTAGAAAGCTCAGCAACAAGTGGCCAAATGTGGGCGTGGGCTTTTGTGGCAATTTGTCCATATGCTGGTTGCTTTTGCCCGGCGTCTAATTTGAGTAATTATATTCAAATTTAAGCCCATGTAAATTTCTTACAAAATTATTTGCATTTAAATTGCCACAGCGGGCAGCGCGCGAACTCTACGTCATTGTTAACAATTATTGCGAATTATCTTTATACATATATGTATGTATATTGTATATACTAAGATGGGACTTGCTATTGCATACAATAATATATCTATAGTTTTCCTCTTTCTCGAGCTTTAAGTAAAACCAAATTAAACTTGTCGCCCACACAATGAAAACGCAACCACCCCCATCCACTGTATAGAGCTCTCTTTCTCTCTATTGATACAGCTCTGAATCGCTGACATCATACTATTATTATGGTTATTGTTGTTGCTGCGTTTAGCTGGAAATTGCAATGCACTTTTAAGTCAACTTGTAGCTCTAACAGTAAAATGGCAAATAGCAATAAAGCCAACAACGAATAAAGCTGCTCTATCGAACCATTCGAATGATTCACTCGACCACTTGCTCAACATTTGTGAATAATTAGTCTGCCTCAGTGTTAAATACACACAATTATTACAGCGAGGATAGGGAAACCAAAATAGAAATTGACAAGAGTAGAATGCCACTTCATACCCAAATGAATGAATGAGTTAGTAAAATTAATTGCAGTGCATTTGGCCGTAATTAATGAAATGTCACTGTTCATATCCATTGGATCGATAAACGATCGATCGAAAGTGGATTCGAATAGACGATAGACGTATGTAGATGGCTTTAATTGAATACTGGCAGTAATTAAAAAATATTCTAGTTGGCGGTGAATTTATCTCATTTGCTTGAATAACAATTAAACGCTTTGTAGTTTATGGTTTGCATTGAGTGAGGTCTATTTTTACACCGTGCACTTAATAATATCTGTGATGATGACATTGTCTGGTGCTCTTGACACTGGTGCCACCAATGGAATCGATATACATGGGCGTTTTCCTAGTGTTTAGAATCATTTTTCCCAGATCTCCGGTTCAATTAGTCATGTCAAGCGGTGTGAGCTTTATTATTTATTTATCTATGTATTACTTTGTTTTATTTTTTTGTTTTTGCCCAAGCCAAGCGTAATAATTTATTAAATATCGCTGCCCTGCCCACTCCTTTGTTTGAGCTCTGCGCATATTCGTTATCTCCTTCCCAGCGGGTTTACTTTCTTATCGCTGGCATACCCGGCGTATGCTTAATGTGAGTGCACTCGGAAATGTTTCCATTGAATGTTCTGTTCCCTCACGATGGCTTATGTCATTCTCGATCTGAGGAGAGATTTCCGCTGCAATCCCCAAGGAAATAATTGTGTGTTTCTCATTCTCGCCGTCTCAACTGGGCAGCTGCCCGGTTTTCTAAGCGATTTCTTGTAGCTTTTTATACCCCAAAAAGTAACCCTTTTGTTGTCATAAGTCGGAGCCACATTTATTATGGCCCTAACCCTAACAGGTAAAGAAGTTCGGTGCGGAAGGAAAGCGAGCTGTGCAGACCTTATAGTCAGTCTAGCCCTATCTTAATAAGAAATCTCCCGACCGCATAAATAACACTTAACATGTTGTGGTCTCAACACATTTGGCCCTTAGTCCCTTTCTGTTGTCTCACTGCCCCCTGCTCTCCACCATTTTTGACCATATTTCATACGAAATTTGCTTAGTTTTTTTGTACCTTTTCATATATATTTTTCTACTCTTATAAAAGGTTGCTGTAATTTGGTTAGAAAGTTTGTCGTGCTCTGAAGATATCTTATTTGCTAGATCTGCTTTTGTTCCATTAGCTAGCTTGTAAAGTTTAAATATGCTTTTAGTTAGATTTGATATCAATACCAAATTCAAATAGTTACAAGACTTCAGAATGTGGAAACTTAGTCGTAGGTGTGTGGAAAGTTGGTTCGCTTGGTAAGAAAATTCTGGTAAGCAATTGTGGTCATATTATGGTGGTTGTTCCCTCTTTCTCCCCCATCAAAGTTGTCAACCGAATAGTGTAAGAGGCCGCCTTTGTAGTTTTGCCAGCAAACATGTTTGGTTTTGGTCTAATTATGCTGCCATGTGGGCTTTGCTGCCGTGTTGTGTTGTTAAGTGAATTGCCTTTGCCTTGTGACTCGACTAATTTCGTTTGTTTTACTTTTGGCCGTCCGCTCGCTAATGAATTTTAATTGCAATCTGGCTGGCTGGCTGAGGGCAGAGGGAATGGGAATAGTAAATGCACTGTGACCCCTGCGAAAGGGAATTCCCACAATTTTCCGCCGACACGCTGACATTTTCCCCGAGTATTTTACCCCAGAATTTTCACGCCAACGCCCACGTAACAAATTGTGTGGCGATGAGGTGATGATGACTCAACCCAAAAAGGGGAGGTGGTTGCTTTTTTTTTATTTGCCTTATTTTCTACCATATACCATTTTCATTTGTGCTTCAACAATATGCGTTGGCTGACCACAGACAACAATTACACAATTATGCGCGAGAAGCGCGGGGAACGTGCCGCAAAAGCCTTGAATTAATTAAAAATCTAAGCCTAAGCTTGGCGGTCATAAATAAGCCAGACGGTCGCAGTAATATAACAATGCCACTGGCCAACGATAATGTTGTTTTCCCTGCCAGCCAGCCAGCTAGCCACAAGAAGAAAGGCGCATGAAAATGATTTTGTAACACACATAAGTACGAAACATGATTCAGAAAATATGAGCACATTTTAAGGAGTTTGTCCATTGGATAATTGCAATTAAAGTTTAAGACCGATTTGCTTGGAATGGCGATTCGTACAGTGCGAGACATGGCTATAAAGACGTTTATGGCTGGCTGATTGATGGTTGTTATAGTGTTGGCAACCAATCCTATTATTCGAAGGAATCCGATTTCAGTTTTTGTTTCATAATATGCTTGTTGAGGGAAATAAACATATGTATAATTTCTTTAATTGAAATACGTTTTTTTTTAAACTTTAACATAGCTACTGAAGTACATGTTTCGAAATCTCTTACAGTTTTTCTACGCACTGTAGTCGTGCTTAATTGAATGCATAAATCAAACGAGTGCATTCATTTAGAGTCCTCAATCCCGCCCCTCGTTGGCATGTCAAGTGTCAGTTGCACAAAACTCTGAAAATGTGGATTGAAAATGGGTGGAGTTCAAATCACCTCGAAACGTGCCTTTGTCTATCGGCATCGGCGTCCCAAAGAAATAGTTAGGCACACAAAAAAAAAACACACAAAAACAAATAACAAAAAAATTTCAAATGAAACGTAAATCGATGGAGCACTGGAAAAATATTGCCAATTAGAATTAATGTGGGCACTTGCGATGAGATTTCAGCTTCGCAGACATGTTTCCAATTATTTTTGAATATTTCTCTGCTATTTGCACTTGGCGGTACTGACTTGACTGACTGCGCGCTGCCTTTAAAAGTAACGAAAAGTACATTGATTTATCGAGGAAGTTTGCCGAAATCAAAGAGTCGCCGCTGACAGCTCAATTTGTCATGAGATACAGATACTGCAGACACGTATCTTAAAGATACACATCTGGGCTTGGGCTTCGGCTGCGGCTCGACCTTCTCCTGGTTGCTATTTGCCCAAAGATCTACCAACTGGTATTACGCATGGGAGTCGGCGAGCATTCCCAGATATATTTCCTATCCCCTGTTTGAGCTACACAAATATGTATTGATCACGAATTCCGCGAAGTGCAAACAAACTTCAAAATTTGGCAGATTTGCTGGCAAATTCAGTCAAGGAGAACAGGCAACTAATGCCTAAATATTGGACTAACAGTTTAGCTGGCAGGCAACTAAATGATGATCATGGAATATACAAAACGCGTCCTAGTGATTGTTCTCAAATAAATAGCTCTTGAGTATCTTCCCAAGTCTTTCTTATATGATATTTTGAATGTAATACGTTTCTAACTTACCCTTGTAACTCGAGTAAATACATACATTAGTATGCAAATGTTTTTCTTTCACACGAAATTCTTGGGCTAAGTGTAATTAAATGAGTTTGCCCAGCGAAACTATGAAACGCAGACATTAATTTAGCAGAAAATAATATTCAAATGTGTCTGGGCCTGGCTTACACATGTTGCCCATCGATCTGTCGCCTGCTCTGCTTCCCGTGCCCCTCCTCTACTAAAACATTTGAATACGAAATAAAATGTTAGTGGCTGGCAAAAGTTGTGGCAATTAATTTGACGCCTCTGGAAAAAAATGTGTCCCCACATGTGCTGTATGCTGTACGCTGTTTGTTGTGTGTTGTGTGTTGTATGTTGTATGTTGTGTGGTGTCTTGCAAAAGAGCCAGAAAATCCATTTTAATTGCAAAAACTGTGCGTGTGGCATGAGAAGTAGTGAAAAGGGATCAAGTCACAGTTGCCGCCTGGCCTGCTCCATATACATATGTACGTTTGTGTAAATGTATGTGCATGGCATATAGATACTATGGTAGATCTATGAACTTGCCAACGCAAAACACGCGAGCTGCTGCGGTCTAGTTGCTGCCCCCTCCGTTTAGTTTGGCCCCACTCTAAACTTGGCAACTTTGCACATTTGCCCCAACTGCTCGCCAACCAGCACTGCATATTTGTCCAAAGTAATGAGACTTTTCACAGCTCTTTTTTTCTGTTTTTTTTTCGGTTTTTTTGTAGTGTTTTCTGGTGTAGCACAGCGTGAAGTCGAAGTTGTCTCCTAGACAGCCTCGAAATGCATTATGGGAATTTTGTGGCATTTTCATTACCAGCTGCCCTCCGCCTTCCTCCTCGTTGACTTCATTTCACATATGAGTCTGGCTCTCGCAGTGTCTTAGTTTTAATTTGTTTGCGATTAACACGCGAGTGTAAAAAATAGTTACAAGTATTATACGTCTTTTTCGTGATTCATTTTGGGGGTGAGGCTTCAAAAATGGGAGGTACGCGATTAGGTAAGATTAAGAAAGGATTAGATATACTCTGCGAGGAAACCATGGCGGTTTCGGGTTAAAAAAATGTTAAAAAACTCCGTCTAAAAACATTGACTAGCAATTCAAGCCAAGGAGCGTGAGATATTTTTCCTTTCATCGGTTTGTCTTGATTTTGTTCCAGCTGAAGGAGTCCTGAATTCCTGACCAGCAGCTGCTGACGCGGGCAAAATTTATTGGAGCCCCTATTAGTGCCCTTTCCATTGCCTGATTTTATTTTATTTTATTTTCTGCAAACACCTCTTTTTGTGCGGCCCGCCTGATCGCTCGCAATTAATTAGCGGCAATGAGCTGTTGCCTCTGCCTCCAAAGTTTCGGTTTCAGTTCCAGAATTTCTAGACTCGGTTTGTATATATCGACTAATGTGCGTCGTTGTTTGTGCTGTTTGTGTTGTTATGGGTCTCTTTATGCCGCTGCAACATCCACATTATTTGTTCGTTTCTTGTGCTTTTGGTGCCTTTGCTGCTTGGCTGGCCAATGTCTGGCTAATTTTCTATTTATTTGACCACAAACTCAGATGGAGCACCATCACACCGCACACACATGGATAAGGCACACTCCGGCTAATTTATGGGTTTCTTGCACTCTTCGCATTGCCCGGGAAAGGCATTAAAGCCTCTATATATATATATTATTCCCCCAACTGCTGGCCAAGTGCATTTTGGCCTGGCTTAAAGTTTTAGTTCGTGCCGGAAAGGAGAACAGCGCACCCAGAAGGTGGTGCCCTGTTGCTCTTTCGTTGGTGGAGATCCTAGAACTAGTTTACTTTCAGCCACTGTTGCACGCTCATCAACCTGATTTACCTATTAAATCATGACTTGGTGCACTCAGGAAAAATACTACGTCTTACAATAAAGTAGTTATATCTATATATTACTTACAAAAATAAACTTTCTAGTTGTATCTTTTCGCTTTTCATTTTGAAAATACCAAAGTATCTCAAAGCGAAATATTATTTATTATTTTCCGTGCATTCAGATTTCCTTTTGCCATTTGTTTAGTGGCCGTCGGCTGTTGGCACACGCCCTCCCCCCAACAATTGCTACTGGGCTTAAAGTTCAGGCCAGGTTCAGACCGAGTTCATGCGTGGCTTGTCAGCCCCTCCCCTCTCCACTCTCCGCTCACCCCCTGACCCATAAACACTTGGCCTTTGCGGCGTATTCCGATTTGGAATTGCTGTAGAATGACTTTTTGGCATGATTTATGTTTCCACGTTGCGCTTCAAGTGCAACGGTTTGTATTTGGTTGAAAGTGGTACGTAGTGGGTGAGCGAGAAGGTCTAATGGTTCGCAAAACCAACTTGTAGCACAATTTATGAACAACATTTTTCTTACTGTGCTTTATATATAATTTAATTTATAATTTTGAGCATGTATATTTTACTACTGAGTAGCTTCATGTTCGATCATAACTGCTTTGAAAAAGATTAACTTTCGATGTGGGTCGGTCTGGCCTGGCATTTGCTGTTGCTGGGCTGCTGCTTTAATTAGCTCAGCATTGTTTATGCTTATTTCGATTTGTTTCATTTTTCTCCATTACTACTTTTGCTCCCCCGGTTTTGTATTTTGTATTTTATTAATTAATTTGCCCGCTTCGTACTTGGAACAAAGGCGAATGTGTGGCAAGAAATGTGCTCGTATATCTATCTGTCTGTCTGTGTTTGTGCAAGATCCAAGACAACACATAACACACAAGACACAAGACACAAGACATAAGACACAACCCACATGATTAACATTTGCTATTTGCATGGATTAAATCAGAGCCTCTTGGCTAAATTTGCGCAATTAAGCGAAGCTAAAGTTTGTTTCCATTTTCCACTGCAATTTGAGATCGTTTGCAAAGATCGAACAGATGCGATAGTCATTTTGGCCGGGTTCAGTTTGCTTTGGCTGGCTAAGGGGGCTGGTTCAACTAAACTGGTTACCGTTTTAAGGCATAAACTACAACAATTAATAACAGCAACAAACGCAGCGGCAACTTTTCATGGTTTCGCTTTACACAGGCAACTGGAAAATGTTTTAAATATTTAGCATCCATTAATCAATTTGCACTCGCCGCTGATCTTGCGCTGCGATGCGGTCAGTTTTTATGCCTGGCTCAGATTTCAGTACAGTAGTTAGTCGATATAACGCTCTTATAGAGGAAGTGCATAAACTCAGGAATTGGAAATATCGTTCAGTTGGGTTAATAATATTATCCACATATTTCGATGCACTTATTGTGTGCCAACTGGTATGCTGGTTTCCATTACAGAAGAGATTGCACATTGTTGTATTGCATTTCATATGCATTTTGTAGTTCGTTTATGTTCATTACCTAAAAAAGCGATAAGGAAAAATTCGATTTAAATGTTAATAAATTGCTGTGGGATTTTATTTATTTCATCTTTGTATGGGGGGTGCGTGTTTAAAGCCTGGGAAAAATTTAAAACACAAACCGCGCCCAAACTAACAAGGAGAAATGAAAAGCGCAATAAAGGGGAAAATTTGGTAACAGAGAAATGAAAGTCAAATTCGTTTTCTTATTTAATTTGATTTGCCTTTTTCGGTGCGAGATGAAAACTCATTTCGATTTGGATTCGACGCTTGCGGTGCCAACTTTGCCATTTGAAGTGCTATTTCTTACCAAGTCCAATCTCATACTTTGCATTGATTTATCTTTGCTTGGCCTACTGCAGTTTTCCAATATCCACCTCGCTTAGGGAAAAGTTCAATCAAATGAAGGGGCGTGGCCCAAGGAGGGCGGTGGGTTGGCCAGACTTAATCAATAACCAGAAGCAGCGGCAGCAGCAACGCCAAACAAAGAAATACACATTTATTGTATTTTATATTTAAAAGTGTAGTGCAGGTGAGAAGAGGGACTGTGGCCCACAGCCAGTTATTTATGGGAAAAACGTGAGAAGCGGCTATTGCACGAAAACTGTGTACGTCGCTCGTCTATTTACATTTGCCATTATTATTATTATTTTTATTTTTTTTTTTGCATTGGTTGCGCATTTTGGGCAGCGTCTAATTTATTGAGAGGTGTGGTCCCAAAAAGGCAGAAATAACAGCAATCGCAATCAAATTATCAACTGTACAAATCTCAACGACAATTTGAAGCGCTTGAAGAATCGCACGGACAGGTACTGGGAAATAAAAACAGAAAAATAGACTCGCAATTGGCGGCGCCCAGAATTTGGCAATTTATCGATGAATTGCAATCGCAGCTGTGACATTTGTTTGGAGGCCAAACCCAATCTTCGAAAGAAAGAGCTGACCCGAAGAAGCTGCGATCTCCATTCAAATGATGATGAAGATTGTGTGGTCAAAACGAAAATGAGATCAGTTCAGTTCAATCGAAGCAGATTACAGTTTGACCGGCAAAACAGCGACAAAACATGAAAACCATTAAATTCGAGGCAGCTGCTTGGAGACACGTCTAAATTTAGCGGGCCTCGAGATATGAGTATCATAGACAGACAGTTGGTAACAGAAACATAAGGCCAAGACGACATCGGTGAATGTAACTTATCGCGAAACGTTTTTCATACGAAGTTACCAAAGTGAATAGCTAGATAATACAAACTTTTAGACCCATTCAACTCATTCAGCGCGTTTTTGTTGTACAATATTATCGACTTCTGAAAATTGGATTGCTCCACATTAAACGGTTCTCCATAATCGATTAATGGCATTTTCGAGTGCTACATTGAACACTTTCGGTTTGTAAATTATCCAATCACCCGATTATCGATGATAGCCACCACATGCTCTCCACATCCGTTGACTTATATTTTTGCCACGCACTGTCAGTGGCCCGCGCTGTATTTGCATAAATTAAACTAATTGGGCGCCAAAGCAAAGTCACCGCAAATGAATTTACATAAACCAATGGATGGGTGACTGCACGAGAGGAGCGGGGGATCCACAATCGAAGTTGAAGTGGAGCTCACTGGAGCCGTTGTTTTTGTTTTGTGTGAGGCAATCCCCAATGCCCAATCCCCAATCGCCAAAACAGAGAAGACTGAGACCCACAGAAATTGAAACATTTCACATTTTTAATTTGTACGTGATAGGGCAAATAGTTTTGCCACTTGATGGGCACCCTGGTCTGGCCACCCCGCTCCTTTTGTGGCACGGAAAATTATGCAGCACACAAATCAGCTCCAGTTTTTCCTACAATTTTCCGAGTTTCCCCCTCTTGACTTGCACTGCACGCTAACGTGGCAGGGCAGACAAATCGACTATTTTCTGTCTGGCAGCACTTAGCACGTGATTGAAAATTGCCCGGGAATGAAGTGATTGGGTTTCCACTCCTCCGAGAAGGAAAACAGTGGAATAGTATTCCCCTTTCCAGTTCTGATTGCCTGCAATTCATTTACTTCTTCCTTCGTAGTGAATACAAAATATATTTCTCTGTACAAACAATTTGCGGAACTTTGCTCTTTTAGTTTTTCTCTTTGTCTTCGGCATTAAAGGCAAATTTACAAATTAGTGTGAAATTAAGGCCAAAACCAAAAATAATAAGGAAATACCCAGCGCTAAACCAACACAAAAGGCGCAGAATAAACACTCAAGATCCAGAATTAACGATACCCCTTCGCCTCAGTCGTCGTTTTCGAGGTTGTGTTCCCAGAGAAGGCGTCGCCAATAGGAAAAAGCCACTATCCAAAAATAAAGGCTGAAAACTAAATGGAAATTCGCAAATAATTGACTTCGCTTGTAAGAATCACTTACCCAGGGTAAAAAATACAGGAATCGATTCAAAAATGCAGAAGCTACAACTTAAAGCGTAGTCGATAATAAAGGCGGTGCAAAAGATCAGATGGATTATATTTGTCACCAGATAGATGACCACCAGAACTTCGATCTGCTGTAAGAAATGAAATGGGATCAGGGAGTGGAGTTGCGGAGGTGATCTCATACCAAGATACTGCTCATCATCAGAAAAATCGATCCAATAAAGTGCACCATATAGGCAGTCCGGCCCATCAGTAAAAAACGGCCGTCTGTGTGTAGGAAAATATTGTTTAAATCTTCTAAATTAGAGAAAATAAAAACAGAGCTTACCTCTGCTTACCTTCGCCAACAAAGAACCCGAGGATCGATGCGAAAATCTCGAAAAGCGCTATGAAAAAACATCCCGCCCGTAGATTTACGCAGCAGCAACAGGATTTCAGCCTAAGTCCCCGACATTTCATCTCTTGTTTGACAGCAGGCCAAAGGCCTCGTCAGTTCCAACCTCCCATCCTAAAAATGTCCAGTTTTAAAATGGGAAGGTCACACTGCAGCAAACACTGCTTCAAAGTGCACCATGGTCACTCTATTTGATTAGAGGTGTCAATAAAATACTATGCTTTTCAGCCATATAAGAACAAATATTTGGCTACAAAATAGCTTATATGGCACTTCAGTTTCGCTTGTGTATCATTTTAATTTTTTTTTTGGCCATTCAAGGTTGTAGTCAGCTGCTCGGAACATGTGATAATGTTTGGTATTCTAATTTGAAACGCCTTTGTCTTGGCTGCTCAACTCATTTGGCTCATTCAATTTGACAGGCGACGGAAGCGACGCCGCCTATAAATTACAGCACATTCATGGGTCTTGAATTTGGAGCTGGTTTTTGATTCCGCCACTCGGACTTCGCCAGCTGTGTCTGCACATCACTTTCAACTCAATTCAAGTCCAAAATTCCAGACAGGAAGAACCGGCCAGCCCCCCAAATCGAATGCCCCTTGATTGTTCCAATGACAGCTATATGCTATAAGCTATATAAGCTATATAGCTGGAGCTGACAGGAGGCGGATCTGACTCATAGATCTCGAAATGAATGCGAAATTCGGCCAAAATGGCATCGGAAAATAAAACAAACTTATACTCTGCTTTAACGAGATGCCTGATTGAAAAATGGCTATTAAGTTTGCAGTCGATGAGCGCAATAGTCATTAAATCAGTCATGTTATAACTACAACTATAAATACCTATACTAAGTTTAGATTGATTAATTTCGAAAATGTCATAAATATTTGGCTGTCTTGTCAATTAAAAAACGATTCAATTCGCCATTTGCAATGTGGTAATAAACCATAATTTCATTAATTCATAGTCTATTCAAATACGATGTTCGATTTAATTCTCGCACGTTGTGCACCCCCATAAAGAAAGGGTACACTCATAAAAATTGAGATCGCTTTTGATAGCAAGCTCTTGCTGTTCTTGACTCTAAAGGGGTATAGAAAGAGCCAGAGCACACGTGTTCGGGCCAAAAATGAACAATAATAGGCGGTGGGAAGGCCAAAGCAGCGCATTTGGGCCATTAAAATTCATTAGCCGTGCACATCTCGATCTGGAGTGCGAGATCCGATCAATAAAGTAAGCAAACAATAAAGAGCGGGTCGAGCACATTCGATATAAACGGCGATCCGAACTGACCAGCAGCTGTGTTTTTCGATTCGAATTAAAATTCATATTGCCCAAATTAGCAGCAAACATCTCGAGGGGCAAAAGTTGTGGGTGAGTTGAAGTGGGAAATGGAAGAACGCTTGGCTTAATTAACCTTTCAAAATTGAATTTCCTCACCGCCTGTAATTGTTTTAAAAATAAATTACAAATTTGCACCGCTCGGCCGGCTGATTAGCACAAGTCGATGACTAACTCGAAAATGACGCGACATTCGGTCTGCTTTGTTTATGTTATATAATCGAAGTCAAGGTGTAAATAAACAGCGTATTATGGCATTTCTAATGGCTCAGCTTTCGCGTCCCACAACCAGATAAGGTATTTTTACTTTACTCGACTTTTATACTTTTTTCCTTTTTGTTGTAGATAAGTTGAAATTCCACATATGCTAAATGGGGGTCCACCGCCCCCCTCGCAAGTTGATAAGAGCGAGTGAGAGCGCTGTAGAAATAAAATTAAAATTTAAATAAAACCGGAGGGGGTAAACAAAAAAAGAAACAAAGCCAAACGAAATCTATTCAATGTCAAGGTCAACAAATGAATTCGACTGTTGTGTCCCATGTCGTTTCTTCTCTCACTGCTTTTGCACATTTTCTGTTTGCTTTCGTTTTCTTGTTAATTTTGTTGTATATTTCTGTAGATTTTTTTCTTTGCCTTATATTGGCCATTGTTGATAACTTTATTTGCTTTGGCCGTAGGCGATATAGCAAGCTGAAATGAAAATATGGCAAAAATTTCCAGCACACCCCCTTGAAAGTTGCTGGGGGGATTTAAAAATAATTTTATTTGTTTTAATTGTATAATGTCATGCCTAAGCTTTTAAGGCCATTTGAGCAACTTTTGTTTCAGTTTTATTTCGGTCCCTCTGACGTCAGTAAAAGTGTGCAAAGTAAATGAAAAGAAATTTCATTATACTTGCATATGGAGACTACTAGAAAGTCACGTAGTATTCGATTAGTCAGAATAATGCCAAGTTACGTGGCTTATGGCCAATATATATAGCAATATTTACATAAGCTCATAGTTGGGAGTGGGAAATCCTTATCGCCATTGCATCCGGCTTGAATTTGAATTCAAATTCGAATTGGAGACTGAAGGAATTTCCGCTCGCCTGTCATATTTGCAATTTTCCAGCTGTCAGAGAATTTACATTTTTATTTAGAGGAATTTGTGCATTCACTTTATATGCGCTTATCTATCTTTTACTGATTTATGCATATTTTTCTACGATTCTTTCCAGCTCCACATCTGGCTGCAATGGGATCTTTTCGCGTCGCCTGGACTTTTCGTCGTTCAATTTGCTGCCAAAGACTCGTTTGAATTCTTATCAAGTCAAGGTGAGTTATGTCCATGAATAAATATGCACCAGTCCTAGGGTATTTACTCGCACACACTCATTCACCATGTGGCTTATTATTCACTCATTGAGAAACCGCAAAGTTAGCTCAACTCAACTTGAATAGAATCGAATCCGCCTTCTTGGAAGGAAAGGCAAACAAATATCCGCCTGACTTGACAAACTTGCAATTGGATATGCCTCGGTTTAGACGTAGAAGTAGATGGCTCTTGACTTGACAGTTTATTTTTGTTGGATTAGATAATTTCCAGCTGGTCTGCGGAGGCTGCCAAGCTGAGCTAGATTTCCCGGGAAATGCAGCGTAGAAAAATACAAATATTCATTGTCTAAGCTGTTTTTGCAGTCACATGAGTAGCGAGACAAAAACAACTTAAAAGTACTCTAAAGAACAGTGCTAGTATTTTCATATTTGCAGTTTATTATTAAATATAAATATTATTGAAAAATGAAATCGAAATCTGTTCTCGCGGTGCACTTCATCTTCGATTGTGAATGAGTGCATTGAGAGGCAATCAAGGGGAAAAGTCTTTGGGCCTGCTGCTTATCTTTCAATCTCCGCCGCCTCTCATTCAGTTTTTCCTGCCCTCCCTCCAAAATGGGCTCCTATATTACCCCGATTCCCCTGCGAATTGTTTCGGATTTCTGTTTACACTCGGTGTAATGCCCAGCCAAACAATTTCATGGTTGTGGGAGTAAGAGAGATGGCTGGCTCAAGTGTAAGTTGATTTCCATTGTGCGCCACTGCACTGAAAGAATACCTTCACACGCCAAATAAATGTAATAAAATCAAGCTATCAGTATAAACTTAATAAAGTAATGAAGAATAATATATTTCTTTCGGTGCCCTGGCAGTCATTGGATTTGGAGATTGGGCCCCGCTTAAACCCTTCGAACTGAACTGCACATTGTTGTGGATTATGCTCGGTTGAATCCCATTGTTGCTGTTGCTTCGGCTGCTGCTCCCTCCGATTGATATATATGATTGGGCTTGTGGTTAAGGCGGGCACACGGCTATTGAACCGAGTAAAACCGATTTGGAGCCGCAGGTCTGGGCTGGGAATTGCTTCAAGTGGCAATTAGCGAGCCTCCAAGGCGAACTTCACCATTTGCGGTTGTCAAACCATCAAACCGAAGCTCATCCTGGTCAAAACTCATGAAATCATAACATATATGTATATATATGTACATGGATGCACAAGTCCTTGGAGTGCGCCTTGAATATTTCATAAGCAGCAGACTGAGTGGCAAGGGCGAATTGAGAATTTCCAGCAGGACAATTGGGGGAAAATCCTGGAATAAACCCCAGCTACCTCACCTGTCCATCTCGCCTTTTGGTTTGCTGCCACCCGAGAGAGAGAGAGCTTTGAATACGTTTTGCGTAGCCAAAAATTGTATCTGGCAAATGTATCTGTATCTGTATCTGCAGCTGGTCTCGCAATTTCCCTTTTGGCCAACTTATGCGATGTCTGCACGCAGCAGCCAAAATGCAGAAAGAGAAGGCATTGTCTGTCTGGCAGCGAATTGCTTTTAAAAACTTTACAATTCAATCTCTGGCTTGCTCCTTTTTTGGCATGCATTCCGAATTGCATTTCGTATTGAATTTATAAATATTTAATGCCATTCAAAATGCCATGCAACCCTAGGAAATTTCGTTTTTGTTTAAACTGTCTAGGATTTGATGGTTAGAACTTTTTTTGTTAGCCCGGCTTAAAGGACTGGAACAGAAATAGAAAAGGAAAATTCAAGTTTGCCGGGCGAAGTTTTTCCTGTTTGCCCAAAGGATTTTTCGACTAATCCCCAAGTCAAACAAAACGGATCAGAAGCACAAAAAACACCAAAAATAAAATAGTAAAACCGGTTCGCGGTTCGTCATAATTAAGACAAGTCAACTTGTTAATCATCCAGCAATTTGCTGTGCCACTCAATGATTCCCGAAAGGGTTGTTGCAACGCCTCGCTGATTTTTTAATCAGCATATCATAGACTTCTGGGGGTTAACCTTTTTCCCAATCAGCTGTCGACATTTTGGCTGTCAGGGGATTTGCGTCAAAAAGGAGCGTACAAAACAAGCAAGGCAGCTATAATTATAATTAACACAGCTCCGGGGATTGAACTTCAATACCAATTCGGACTCTGCACATCTGCTAATTGTTTCGGCTCTTCCTTAATCCTTTCCTTGTTATAATTTCATATTTATTTTTTATTTTTATTTTTTTTCGAGGGGTGTGACCATTGTTGATGATGATTCAGGCGAGATCTGCTCGCGTTTTCTGCGCGTTTTTAATACGCCAATCAATCTTTGTCTCTGGCGAACTTTAAGCAAGAAAATAAGTTTTTATATAAATGATTGATGAGCGCTCGCTCTGCCATGTGTGTCTGTGCTTTTTGCTCCGAAATCGCAAACGCAATCGCAGTCTGAATTTTCAAATTTGAATAGAAATAAATAAACGTACGTTCGTTGCCTGTTTGCGATCATTTTTTCTATTCGCCTTTCTATTCCAAACTGACACTACACATCACAGCCATTTCCTTTTGCTTCTTGCTGGCGGAAATTTTCCCGAGCTGTTGTCAAACTCAAAATTTGAAGGGAAACGACAGGCACTTATTGGTTTCGTATACCACTTTTTCTGGATGCTCTCAACAGGAAATTATGCGTGGTACATTTAGGAAACTAGAAGGAGAATGTAAAAAGTTGGCAAGTTTCGAATAAAGTGAAAAAAGTAATGGAATTTGAAGACATTAAAATAGTTTTGAAAGGGTATTTAGTGCTCAGCGTTATCTATTTTTTTAGTGTGCCCTGGGGTGGCGACACTTTTCCAGATTGATGGCTGCACATTCAGTGCGCCAAGAGTTTTCCGTTTGCAGTTCTTTGCCAGTGTCAGCGAATTTTGAGCCGAATTCCAGCGGAGGCAAAAATTCAGTTGATGGGCGCCACTGGACAGGCCAAAAATTTATGCAGTCTCTGCCACACACATAAAAACGCGCTCTCCAAAGGAGTGCAAAAAATGTGGCATATGCGCTATGCTATCCAACGGTCGTTGCAATGTGCACATTCCACTCGGAATTAACTTTTATTAAAGCCAGTAAATTTATGCAAAAGTTCTCCATCTCAGACATGTCTACGCCCACTCAGGTGCGAGTGGAATTGCTTCGGGCCATGTTTGCCAAAGTTGTTGCCATTGTTGTTGGTGTTTCTGGTGTAGTTGGTGTTGTTGGTGTTGCTGTTGTGCGCGGATGTTGCTGATGGAGTTTGGCTGCCCGTCGTCTGCTCTTCTTGAGGAGTGATGTGCGTCGCTTGACTGCCTTAAACATGACATTTATTGTAACTGTCTTTCGGGGGGCTACCTTCGCAGCAAGCTCCACCACTTTGCCCACTTTTCCGCCCCCCAGTTGATGCTGCCACTGCACAGAGCGGAAAATTGAAGGGGCACAATGGAAAGTATTGATTCAAGGTAGCTCGTTCTCAAAACAAGCTTATAGTTCAAATTATTGCAACAGATTATTCTAGGTGGCTCTTTGTATAAATACCATTTGTGTTAGCATTAATAACTAACTTTTATTTTGTCAGTGCAATCGCTGTTGTCATTTAAGCATTTGATATGCATTGTGTTGTGTCTGTCTGCGTTTGGTTGATTCTGTGTGTGTGTGTACTTATAGATCTGTGTGTTGTGTGTTTGCCAGACGGCGCCAAACGTCGACAGTCATTGTCATGGCAACATGTTGCAGACACCGCTGCAGTTGTTGTTGCTGCTGCTTGCATTGCTGCTGCAGCGGCCAGACAAACATTGAGTACTCCACTTCATTTATCCCCCCACTCGCCACCCACCATCACCCCCCTTCTTTCGCCAACTGGTGGCCCCCTTCGCTTATCATCCATTTATTTCAATTTCTGCACTTTTGCGTGGTGCAAATTGCACAAAATTTGCTCAAGTGCCTCCAAAGTGCACAATGAAAATGAATAATTATGTTTGGCTGCATTGGGCTTGTGTACGACTTTTCCTCGTGCTTGCTTCTTATCCCCTTGTCGTTTGGTATGCTTAATTAAATGCCTTCGAGGCAGTGCCAAAAACATATTTCTAATAAGCAAGTAGACAAATGTACAATTGTGGTCAACAAAATAGTGGCGCGGGCAGAAGAAAATGTGCTGCGTATAAAAACTCCCTACTGACACATCGTTCGATAATCAAATTTATTAATAATGATATCGTTTTATAAGTGGGTTTCTACAGATTAGCATTTTACAGGTTCTATTACGTTAAGGACATTTAAGAGCAGTTATCTGTTTTCCAAGAAGCCAGTTCATCGACCCAACAGCTTATGGCCTTTTTCGGTAGTCAGTTTTGAATGGCATTTTGTGGGGAAAATTTAATTTCAATTTTCCTCATCAACTTATTGCGGTTATGTCTCTTTCGCACCCCCTCATGCCATCTCTTTCTGCGGAGCTGTGTTGTGGTTGTGTGTGTAGGTGATTTGGGCATTTCCCGTCGTTAGCTTTGTCGCCTGGATGGTACAGGCGCAGGATAATGTCGGCGCCGTCCTTGTCCCTCTGCAAGAAGGAGACGCAAGGACATACGGACAAGCGGACGGACAGGGACGAAGACATGTACTGACAGACATTGAGAATGATTGAAAGAGAGGGGCCCAGAAGACAGAAGACAGGAGACACAAGGCAGAAGACCCAGCGACCGACATTGAAATGTTGTTGAACTTGCCTCGCTTTTCAGCCTCCATAAACAGAGATGCCAAATGTCAACCCAGGTGGATATGAATGTGGATATGGATGTGGATGGGAATGTGGTAGTGGATTATGGGAAAAGGTGAGGCTGATGGGCAGCGCTCAACGGAGACATCAAGGCTGGCAGTCTGTCCTGTCCGTCAACTCGTATTGAATATTTGCTATATCACATCGATTAGCTCGCTGTGAAGGCTGAAAACAAAGTGTAAATACCACCAGCAGCAGAATTATTTCTTTAAAATTATGATTCTTTATTCCATCTCTGGGAATATTTTCATACTAATTGCAGAAATTGCAACAATGGTCTGTTAAGCTGTCACCAATATAATTATAATCGAATTAGAGTTGAAAAAGTAAGCGATTAGGAAGTTTGAAGTAATTAATTAAACAATTACTTATGTACTTTACACATTTTTAAAGCTTAAATGATATTTTATTTTGAAATCATTTCGCACCGCACTCATTCCACAGTGAACTCTCGTTGGCTGCGCTAATTACAACCGCAAATGCTAAAAAGGCGCGCATTAAACAAATTTAAAATGCATTGACTTGCGATGTTAACGAGCACGCACACAGACGCACATTTATTTAACCTAAAAAACGCAAAAACACTTCAAAGTCTGCTGCCCACACATTCAAAAAACAAAAAAAAGCACACATGTCAGCGTCATTTGCATTCGACAATTAAGCATTTGTTTACAATCCACCACAGCAACAATAAAAACAATAACACCAGAGTGAGAAAACCAGCAGCAACAAAAAAAATGTATTTATTTTTTGTTGTTGTTACTTTTTAATGTTCATTCCTCGCTTGAGTTAATCTCACACCCACAAAACTTCGACGTTGTCTCGTCTCAATTTTTATGATTTCATTTAGATTTATCGCACACACACACGAAAAGTTGTGCAAATAACAACAAAAACGCGTCTTTGTTTATAACAATTGCACAAATGTTTTTTTGTAAGTGTATTTATTACTTAGCTTGAGGAGGTGTTGGAATTTTCGTATTCCGATTCGAGGCCTCAATAAACATAAAAATCGAAAATGCTTAAGGTTTCCAAATGGTTAAAAGTGCAGCAAGGTCGCTTGACTGACATTTCAATACAGCTTCGACTTAAATGTATACTTAAAATACGTGTTTTAAAAGTAAGCCACTAAAGAGGAAAACTGCTATTTTCGCAGAAAATCAAATTAAAAAATTATCTCTGGCCAGGTATTTGATTGAATTAATGAAAATAATATTGCCTTATTCGCTGAAATGGAATTATTTATCGAGGCATTTATTCAACAAACTTTAAATATTTTATATATTTATCACTTGTTTCTTCTGCAATTTTCCGCATTTCTTCGGCATTGTTTTTCCCGCTGGAAAGTTAATTGAAATTTTTAAGGCTCGGCCTGGAATTGTTTTCGTCGTTGATGTGCTGCAGTTGCATTTGCAGTTTGAAATTGCAGCTGCCGGCTGAGCCACTGAACCACAACGGGTTGCAATTTTGTTTTGTGTTTTTTAACGCTTCATTTGCCTTGAAGAGCTGGCGAACTGGAGAAATTGGCCAAAATGAGGGGGAATGGAATTGGTGGCAGTAAAAAGCGAGCATGAGGATGAGGTGCAGTCTGCAAATGTAATTTATATGTACGCTACTTTTATTCCTCATCTCCTCTCCACTCACTTCACTTTAGTTCACTTTATTCCACATTTCATTTGTTGTGCGAGTGAATTTCGGGGATTGTTTGCCTTCAAGTCCCGGCAATTGTATGACAGCTGGCTGACTGACATAATGTCCGATTGGCCCGATGCTAATGACGATCATCAGCGCTGCAATCATCATCGTGATCATCACCATTATCATCATTATCATCATGTGTCGAGCGTTTTCAAGTGTTCAAGTGTCAGAGATGTCGAGTCAAGCAACTGCAACTGGAGAGCTTATTGAAAATTATTGTAATTCGCCGGAACGTCTGGCCCCAGATTCATGAATACTACTACTATATACTATACTGTATACCCCCCATGCCCCATGCCCATCCAGTAAGAAAGAAAAAAACATTTTAATTGAATCGATTTCAGCACTGGCGATGACATAATTCCTATGGAGTGCCACCCTCAACTAAAGTCGAGTCACCTACCTACATGTTCACCCTCCTCGTATTCAGCTCTATAAATCTCCTTAGTTTGGCGCTAGTTTTAATGCGCCATGTTTTCGATTTTCCAGTTGACTTTGATTTATGCTACATTTTTCTCTTAATTGTTAGCTGGTTTTTCACGCTGGCGAAAATGTGGGGGAATGTCAACATATGTGAGCGAAATTCAATTAAAATTTTCCTCGACTCGATCACTTTTTTTTGTAGACACACAAAAGTGTACACAAAATGCGATTCGGTTGAGGGCTGCAGTCTTTAGTTTTATTTGCGTTAATGAAAATAAATTGCTTAATTTGTTTAGTGTAGTGGTAATGTTTCGCTGTTCTCTGCGACGAGGGGCATGCGAAAATAAATTTAAATGTTTTTCGGCTGACATGACAACCGACAAAAACAACAAGGCCAGTTGGTGCATAAACAAAAGTAAATGGAAAATGTTAATTATGCTCTTTTTTTTCTACTACCCAAATTGCAATGACATTCGGTGGTTTTTTTTAACGCCCATAAGTTTCGGTCATAGGTCCTTGGAAAATCGCTTCAAGTATGAAAACTTTGTTAGCAAAGATCGTTGACTGGCTTTAGCTGATGGCCAAATAATCGAACGATATTGCTGAGCTGCTCTGAGCCGGGCCAAATGCTTTTTATGGCCAATTCGCATGCAGCACGACAGGGACAACGTCATTATCCTCGCTCGCCTCATCTGCTTTTATCCCAATGTGCGTTGAAATCACCAATTTCTGGCCATAAAATCAATGAGAGAACAAGTTGCCCATTGTGGCATCACACCCATCCCTGAAGTGTTCACTTTTATCCCTTGCAACCAACTTGCAACATTTGCTGCATACTTTGGTGTTGCAGTCATAACGATTCCTAAGCTGACTTTATGCTGGCCATTATCGAAGGATCTGGTTAAGGGTGCATCCTTGTTGGTTTTCGTTTCAATTTCCTATTTTTTTGAGTTTTTTTTTTAATGCCTTCGAAGGGGCTATTATGCTTTTTTGAGATGAAGTTTATGCACATTGCTTATTATATAAGGTTTAAGCTTATTATTTATTGGAAATACTTGCCGTTTCTTGCCGCTTTCCTTATATATTTTACCAATTTGTGTTTAAAATTGTGTGGTTCTTTTGGCAGTTTTTCGGTGCTTGTCTGTCTACAAAGTTGCCAATTAGGCGAAAACTTTTTAATAACAGCAGCTGCAGTGGCGACCTGAACTTCTTCGCTCCATTTCCCTGCCACTTGAAGTTCCTTTTTCCCTGTTATATCTTTTTGCTTTCGTCCAGCCAGTGACCTCGTTCAATTGAGCAATTGTTGTTGCTGCTGTTTTATTTTTTATATACACATATATATCTTATTTTTGCTCTTTTTTGCTACTTCGCTTCGCTGAGCAGATCCAACACCTGTCACCCTCGAAAAAGTATCAGAAAAAATGCGCTTTGAACCTGAAAAATGGAAGAAGAAAGCCAGGGGACGACCAATCAATTTCATGACAAAGCCTCGCCCGTTCACCATTTTCCATTTACCATTTTTGGCTTTATTTCGAAATGCCGAATTTAAATATCAAATATTTACAGTTATGGCCATCAGAGGAGGGGAGGGGGTGAGGCGAAAAAAAAGGAATATCAACTTTTATTGCCCAGGACCCCGGCTATTTATTGTCTGCCGGTTCAGACACCTTACACCGTATTTACTTTTTATTCTCCCTTTGATATTAAATTGTGTCTACAGCCAAATGCCATAAAAATCCCACTTAAAGCTCCGACCCCCCGTCCCCTCTCTCCCCATCCGTTAGTCGGAAAACTCAGATTTTCCCACGCATATATATATATATATAAATAGGGGGCGGCTTTTCCACTCCTCGCATTCGACCTTCGCCTTGAATAATATATAAGTGCGTCAGTCTGCTTTTTTCGGGGGGTCAGAAAGTCTGCGTGCCGCACACATTTGCCAAATAACTCCCCCAGGAGGCGGAAGGGGCGTGGCGGTGGGCGGGAGATAGGTGCAAGGACAAGGTCAAAGCACCGGGCAAAGCTTGGATTCTTCGGGGGGGCGGGCAAGGGATTTTTCGGGGGCATAGGCCTGCGCACGCCCTCAAGTGTGTAGGCACGGTTTATTAACATTCACAAGGAGGCTCTTACACCGCGAGAAACAGTTTCAGATCAACCATTAAGTGAAAGAGAGGTGTGAATATAAACATACATCCTTTTTGCACAAATAACCCTAAATCATCGTAAGTATCTATAGGATACTTATATTACATTATTCTGTACAAGAAAACGCCCTGGTTTTTCCAGTGCTGCTTCCTTTTTCCTCGAAAACAGCCTGAGGTGGGGCATTAAAAAGGAAAAAGCTGGGGATAGGGTCTCCCGTTTTGCGCCTACGCAAGGGCAAGTGCAAGGACAACCGATTGGGGAGCCATAAGGGGGGCCAAATGTGGGAGGCGATGGCGGCGACACTTCAATGCCAGGGCCATTGTCACGGCCATGGCCGTGAGAGTTTCCTCTGCCGAAGCAGAAGCCGGCCGGCTTTTCTCTCGCCGGAAAAAGCTCCCGAGTGGAGGAGCCTCTGCAGCTGTGGATGCCTATGGCGCCTGCGTGGGAACCTATCTCTCTCCGCTCTCGATTGATTTCCCGTCCTCGGCGTCGGGTTTAATGTCCTTTGCAGCCGGGTAGAGACAACCGCTGCATATTTCAAGCGAGGCTCCCTGGGCTTTTCCCAACTTGGAAAATCGAGAAAGTTTCCTCAACCGTGTGCGTGTGTGGGTGTATGTGTGTGTTTGTTTGGAGCCGTGGAGCCGCCTGAAAATCCCCCGTGACTAATGTGGCGACTAATGGCGTGCCGCCTTGCGGGGCGCGCTTCGTCCTTTTGGGCCTATCCTTGTCTATTTTTGAAATACTTGGCTTTTTATGGCATACTTTATGGCGTTGGAATTGCTGCGCTTAACATCACCGGCTGATGGCGCGGAGAACGGGGCGCCTGAATTCCCAATGAGCTTCGACTTTCGACTGGGTTTGACCCATGAATAGCATTTTCTCATGGCATTGGGGCGAATTTTTCGTCTAGGCATCTGAGAAATCTTTCACTTTGGGGAATGCTTAGCAAAGATATTTTAATTGCGCGATAGAGTTGCAAAATAAGGCTTGTTGTGTTATTTCAGTGGTATTTCCAAATTCGGAAATTTAATATCGGTTTCCAAGAAATCAGCCATTTAACGTTTGAAAAATCATAGTCAACTGTAGTTATACTCTATGAATTTTAGCTTATAAAGTGATTTTTTTTATACAGTAGTATGACTTTGGGATCTCCGATGCCTGCTGTTGTAACTGATACTTCCACTGCAAATCTTCCCATTTTTCCCCGTTTTCCCATCGACTTTTGCCATATGGTTGGCCAGTTGAATAAGAAAAAATAAAACTACACACGCGACAATCTATCTGCCAGTTTTTTTTCCCATTTCTTTGCCGAGTTTGCTCTTTGTCTGCGCTTGTAATGATTAATGTCAAGTTTTTGCTCCTCTTTTTTTTTTTTATTTTTTCCTCTTGGCTGCTTGGCAATTCTGTGTTTTTCTGGTTTTCTGTTTGAGTTTTCATTTTTCAATGTTTGCGTTTTATTTGCACTCGCTGTCTGCAGTTTAATTTCGCTTAATGAAAAATTGGGTGACTCATAGGGGGTACAACTCATTTAATTGCCTGACATTGGCGCGGAAAGTGAGAGTTACTTGAAGATTGAAGATGGAGTAATGCATATAAATGTGTTGTGCCCCGCCGAAAAAAAACAGTTTGTGTGACAAGTCTCCTTCTCGGTGTTTTTGTGTGTGCCGCTTACATTTGGCGATGATTAATGGTGCATGTTCACGTCAGGCGGGATTGCCATTGCGGTTTAAAATAACAGAAAATACTTTGGGAAAAAAGCGTAAATGATTTTTCACATAAAAAGGAAAAAAAACAATGGCTTTTCACCCCACACTCCCCATTCCGGGCAGTTTTTAAATTAATGAACGCTTGGGTGCAGTTCACGTTTCCAGTCTAAACCATTTATTTCGCGGTCACAAAAGTTATTAAAAAAGCATTCGAAGCGATTTCTTTATTATTTTAATATTCCTTTTTGGGGTGTTTATAATTATTTATGAGTTTTTTGTGTTTTTTTGTGTGATCACTAAATGATTTTGTCAAACATTTCTGTCATCATTATAAATCGAGGTGAGGATTTGATGACTCTTTGATGCCGCTGCCGCTGCCGCTGCCGCACACTGGAAAAAAAGTTGGTGGTTGCGCGAGAACAATTAATCACTTTGGCCAGTGACCGACCATGTCAAAGCCATGTCCGACCTCTTCCTGGGCCCACTTTTATGCGATTTTAATGACTTTTTCCTGCGGCACGGGTTTTCCACGAGTTTCCCTTCCGCCGCTTCCACTTGAGCGACGTCTTCCACTTTGATGCATCTGCAGCTTGTGCCTCTCACCTGAAAGTGCATCCATCATGAATGAATGAATGAATGAGTGAATGAATAAACGAATGTCGACTGAGTTGCGAGGGAATCTTAAATGATGAGAGCACAGGCGTTGGACTGTAAACGTAAAGACTTCTGTTGTTTCTGCTCCAAACTCGTTCTACTTATTGATAAAGATGTGGTCTGTGCATACTCTTTATATGGATTGATTTTATTCGATGAAAAAATATAATGATCATTTAACCTTAAGCTCCATCATCTTTATAATAAATATTTCATATGAAAGAGTACTTCAACGACTCGAATGATAACCCCTTATTATTGTTGTTCATCTGCTGCCTTGGCTTGCTCCTTTTGTGTTTGAATATTTTGTGCGAATCGTGTGTTTGGTTCCTTTGGTATTTTGGATGGGAATGTGTTTGCCTTTGAGCTTTTATCCTGGCATCTGGCAAACAGTCGCCTTCCCTCCTCCGCCGAGGAGGAACCCCTTGCTTCCACTTCATGTCGACAGTCACTTAAATTGCCATTTCAGCAGCTCATTTCTTTGCCTCGGGTTCGTTGTCTCATGTTCCTCGGTTCACACGTGCAAATCAACAAACGGAATAAAATCGAGGAGCAGCAGCAGGAGTAGCGGGAGCAGATGGAGGAGCAGCTGGAGGAGGTGGAGCTCCTTCGGTAGTTCAACTGCCATTCATCATACGCACTGTTGTGTTCGAGCAAGCATATAAAAATGTTTTCCTTTTTTTTCGGTGCGGATTGGGTACCCATTGAAGAGTTTCGTTGCCTTCAAAGATAACAAACGACAAAAAAGATGGGGTAAAAGTGAACAAGAGCCGGGAACTTAAAGGGAAAATCTCGGAAAGGACCAGGCTCTGACCACATGCTGTTCTGCATGTTTTTGCCCATGCCATTTAGTTGTTATCTGCCACAATTTAGTGGCACTTCCTTGCAACATCGTCGCCGGTCACCGAAGTTGTAACAAAAACAGGTGCACTGAAAAATGTGACTTTGTTACTTGTTTAGCAAAAGATGTTGACCTTTGTGAAGCAGAAGCAATCAAGACAGTGAGCTACCAATATGAAAGTTCGTGTGGTTCGTGTGGCAAACTTCAATGAAATTGCAGTATAAATAGTACTTCTGTATATAATGAGCTATAATTTCTTTCTGTGCAAAACTACAACAAGCTCATCAAGAACAGGAGGCTACAACAAACCGAGTTCATTGCTCGTTAAGTTATTGTCACCTTTATAGCCGCTCGACCCGACTCAAGTGTCTGGGCCATAGACTCGCCAAGTGCTCACCTTTCCCCCACTTTACTATTTCTTTATATATATATATTTTTTTTTGTTAGTTTTGTGTGCATAAGAAATTTGAAGGACCGCCCAGTGGAACAGCCACCCGGATAGTCTGACCTTTCACTGATAGAGTGCTTGCAGGAAAATTCGATTTTGAAGTGAGTTCTGGAAGTCCACTTCCGCTGGATGAGAAGCATTTATGTGGCGGCACCTGCAGCTGTCCTGTGCTCCTTCACTAAATACAACTAATCCCCAATGTAAACGAAACTAATTCGATTTGCCCAACTCCGCAGACCAACTTTGTTCCCCTAATTACATTCTGTTTACTTTGGCAATTAAACTCGGGGATTTACCTCTTTTTTTCCCCCCATTATTTGAGCAACACACACTCATAAGTACCCATGTGTGGTGTGCATTCGATTTAAGCCACTCGACTCCCACTTTCCCACTTTTATTTAATATGCCGGGTATCAACTTGCAAATCAATTTCAATTTCGGTTCCATAAGAACATTGGACGAATGTCGTTGACATACGCGATTCGGTGGCTCCTTCCTCCGATTTATTTTCCTGTCTGCTGGCTTTTTAGTTCACGCGGCACGTAGATGCGACTCCACTTGACTTGGCCTCCGAATAAATAGTTCAATAATAAATGTGCTGCTCTTCTCCTCTGCCTCCTCTGGCAGGGATTATTGTTTCAAGCACTGCTTTCGAGTGAGGATCGTGAAGTGGAGTGGAGTGTGGGTAAATATATATAAATTGCACCTGTGCCTGACGTGCGTTTTTCACTCAAATTAATTAAAGCTGCTCTTCGCTTCACTTTAAGCTCTCGGAAATGACGGGGCAAAAGTGCAGAGAACTTCTCGGGGTTCGGGGGAATGCAACTTCCTTTGGCGTGTTTCCGATTGCTTGTTAGACACACTCCAGAGTGCCAGACATGCATTTTTCTACTTAGTTTGCGCGACGACCAGCGGACTTTACACAGAGCGAAAATATCACAAGTTATAAATTTCTAGGGGCTTAAACCCAAAGCAGAACAATTTTTAAGCTAGGGCTTACAACTTACTTTGATTAAACACTGATATAAAGTTGAGTTATGGTTCAAGTGATATTTGTTTACTGTGTAGCTTTCCTTTTGCGCTGAATGGTGTTCACATGTCTATAGCTATTTTTATGGCAAACTTTTTATTTGCACCTCATAAAATGCGGCAAATGCGCCGTGCTGTATGCAACACAATGCCAAATAAGTTTTCAGCCATATCCCTGAGCACAAAAACATACATACATACATGGCTTTAATGCACATGTGGGTGTGTGTTTGCTGTGTTGTGTCGATGTGTGTGGATGTGTGTCTGCCACAAATGTGATATTTATGACGCTCGCCCAGACAAAGAATCCTTGCCAGCTGCAGGTGCTCCGCTCCTCCGGGGCAAAAGCAGAAGAACTGGCATCTGAACGGACCAAAATGGATGGCCAGGGCAAAAACATTTATGGCGAAAAAAAGAAGAGTTTTCGTTGGGGAAACTCCTGGGCCAGCCTGGAAAAACTTTCACTGAGCTGTGAGCTCTGAGCTCTGGTTCTTATTCATTCATTTCCCGCCGACCTTTGTGGCCTTCGTCGTCTGGACGCTGGTGTAATTAAATTTTAATTTTCCCTCGCCAAAACAAAACAAAACAAGCAAATCCCATTTAATTGATATTAATTTCATATGTTTTCTTTCTCTTTGCAGGTGAGTTTATGTTTTATTTTTTCCTTCTACCGGATGGTAATGGTAATCTCTGGTGAGTTGGCCTGTAAACTTTCTAGTTGCTAAATAAATCTTGTTCTGTTATCTTTGGTTATATTTTTGTAAATAAATGCTTATCTCACATAGGGCATAAATCACTTTATTTCCTTTATTGCTCTAATCCCCAGCGGATACATTAATTATTATCAAAATTTGATACTATTTATAGTTTGAACTTTAAATTCCACAAATAATGGCCTGCGAAATGCTATACTCAGAGTTAAAGCATTGCTTTTATGAGTTTCGATGTTAAATTAGTTAGTGTTCCCAGGAGTTAAGCACACCTTTTGGATGCTTTACACACGTAGCGGGCATTCAAAACTTTTATGGACCGAATTGTGTCACTCTTCCTTTAACCCTCTAGTGCCCTCCTATTCCACGTTCGTTCGATGTTTTCAATGCGAAATGCAATTTCCTGAGCGCGTAATTTTGGCTTTTTATTTACAACGCATAAATGCGCTTAATAAACACGCTGCACATGGCGAGTGTGGCACGTTGCAGCTCTTTTTGCAGTTTTTGCTAGTGTTTGCTGTTTTGCTGCAGCACTGAAAGAGTTGTAAAACACGGCGAAATGGCCGAAGCGAAGTTCCGCTGCATTAAGTTGGCCAACAATTTGGCCGGAGGGAATGGCATAAAGTTTATTAGTTGCCTTACCAACCAGCCAGCCAGCCAGCAGTTTCTTCTAGTTCGTACCTCTGCTCATCGCTCATACGACGTGTTGTCTGTCCTGCGGGTATACCCTTTCTTTGGGTACTTTGCTTCTTACGTGATGGATAAATGTATTTCATAACAAATAATGCTTCAAAAAGTAACAAGCCTTGCCATTTGGTAATCTAACCATGCACTTATTTAATAAAATATTCAAGAATACTAATTACCTGAAATAGTTTATGTATATATGTAGCTTCTCTATGAAGAGTATACCCCCATTTGCCCACCCATTTAGCTTTTTATGCAGCTTCTGTTTCTGCTGCTGGTTTATGTTTGCCGGGGCAAATTTTATTAGCTGCGATGGCCAACAATGGCTGAATTTGTATGCTTTTATTGCCGCTGTTTGTTTGCGCAGTTCACTGGAGCCGAAGAGGTGAACAAACCGCTCGTTTTGACTCTCTTACCTGTCCATATGTGTTGCCTTTGTATTTCTAATCCCACTGCTCAGTGTCGTTACCCATTTGCGTCTCAATTCAATTGTTTTCGTCCTTGGGCTTCTTCGGCTTATCTGCGGTGTCGAGTCCTTTATGAAGCTGTCACTTTGATGCCCGCGGCCGAACTACGCACTTTTCGAACGCCTCCCTCCTTGGAAATCGCAATGTGCCTGTCAATCCAACCAAACTGCGCATTCAACTCACTCCGAGGAATTCCTTTTCCCAGCTGACGACGCAATTTCCCAACTGCGCAGGTTCAGCCTGCTCAAGTTGTACGAAAGTACCCCGATAACTCCACCCCTTCCTATCATTCAAAAAGTCAGGATCTGGTTGGACAAAAAAACAAACCAAACAAAGGCAAGATCATCTAATAGAAACGGACAAAAGGACCCTGACAATGGGAATTACATAAGTCTTTTCCAGCTGCCTAAACCCTTTGTGGTAATTATACTGCCGCACTGTCATTAAATAAAAAGGTATTTAACATTACAATTATTGAGAATGTTTGCTACTATAAATATGGATAGTTAGTTCACCTCTAAACTTTGAATATTTTATGCTCTATGCTTCAGATGCAATGGGGATTTTAATACCCAAATTCTGTCCAACTCACTGCATCAAAAGCAAAGCAGTTTTTTTTAGGGGTTGCAACCCCTTTGTGGTTGCACATGCAGTTGCATTCGTCCTTTGCGATGATCCTGTCTGCGTCTGCTGTAATTTGTTACGTTTGAATTGCTGGCAACTCGTTTTTAATTGCCGCACGAGTTGCTGTGTGTGTGCAAGTGTTGCAAGTAGTTTGCCTAATTGGTTTGCTGCATATTCCAGTCGTGTCTGCCCACCCGATTCTATATAGAAGTAAAAGTATGAACATAGAATGCAAATATCGATATGGCATGGCAGCTTGTGCAGTTTTTCGAGGCTGCCAATTATGCGACTAAGCTGCATTTTGCAGACCAGACAGACGTCGTTCTGGGATTAGCCGTCTGCCATAACAAACCCCACATCCCTCGTGGAATTTTTACTTATTTTGCTCAACTGCAATCGTGGAAACTTCCCAGTGAAATTATGAATTTAAATTGCGGCTAATAAATCGCCGCAAATAATCATATTTTTGCCCATTTTTCTTTTACTTTTGCGGTCTTTTCAGACTGGCAATCCGAAAGGAACGGAACAGAACGGAAAAAGGAGCAAGAAGCCAGGACATCCTACTGCAAGATTGCAAGTAGTTGATAAAGTGCATTTTGTGCTGCTGAAGCTCTGATGCAAATGACACAAACGACAACATTTCAACTTGGTCTGCTTCCTTGGGGACTCCCTACTCCAAACTCCCTACTTTGTACTCCTTTCGTTTTTTCCCATTCCGCAGTTTTGCAGTCAAAATAAGTAAAAATGGCCAACCAACGGCTCCCATCGTTTGGCTTTATGCAAATGCAAAATGGATTTAAATTGGCCAGACAAAGTCCGCTCGGCGAACTGGGCAAGCCAAACAAGCGGACTTGCTTTAACTTTTTGGCCATTGAAAATGTAGTTTTCAACTGCGAAGCGCTAAAAATGCAATTAAAAGCGAATTATTCCGCCAAGCAAGGGAGTTGCCACAAACTCTCACACTCTTGCCACTTAAATAATTTCCGAATAACACTGGCTGGTTAAAGCGCATTTTTCCCCAATTATGCAGTTTTATTTTTATGTTTTTCGGCTACGTTAAAAAGATACAATTTCAATTAATTTTAAGCTCTTCCCGCATCCGTTTACCTTTTTTCTCGGATATGGAAATTTGATTTATCAATGGTTTTCGGGGGGTTTAAAGTGAAAGGGTTTTCCGAGTTTGCTGGGCTCATAATTTGGGTTTAGAGAACATTAGATGGGGATTAAGTTCGGGGTAGCGTGAGTTATTTCCACTAGATACGCCAACCGACTGGAAGAAGAGACAAAAGCTGCAGATACTTAGAGAAATTATTTCATACCCCTGTGCTTTTAAATTTCCTTTTTATGGGGCGAAGTTATTACCACATCCATAAATTCGAATTATATATTTTTTTTCTAATGTCCTTAACGATGCCTAATCCCCTTGAATGGTTATAAAGGAGCGCATTTGGAGGATGGCTTGGATAATTTCTTTATGTTTTCCGCATCCTCAAGCTGAGTTTTCTCCATCTCAAGTTTCAGCGATAACTTTGCTCGCATATATATGGTATTACCTTTAATTATCCCCTTTTTGCCGATTTCTCCACCTCATTGACAATGCACGCCCCCAAATGCCGAGTTTACCGATCTGCACTGATCCCATTGCCATTTATACTGATAACCCCATCGAATCGAGTACTCACTCGTATCTGCCGGGTATCGTAATTCAGACCGAAATTATATGGTCCTCGTTACCTGGCCCGAATTCGTTCGGTTTGTCGTCTTAAATTTCCTTCGATTCGGCGGCCTTCTCGATGAATGAAAAGAAGAAAAGAGCAAAGACAAAAGCCAAATCCTGATTATGCAGCTATAGCTGAAGCTGAATCTGAGTCCGAATCCGATTTCCAAGTGCCATCTCGGGGAAATAACACTACAAGAAATCTCTAGTCTTGCTTTTCGAGGTTTGATTACTCATTTTCCCGTAAATGAAAACTGAAAATCAACATCTATGCAAGTAATCCATTTAATGTGAATATATCTTGCTTCGCTTTGAGTTTTTTATCTGCTCACATCCGATTTTAGTCTGTTTTCCTTATGATTAATTGCTGTTTTCCCAGTGCACACACACAGTTCGCCTTCGGAGATAAAATATCTGAACGAGTCGAAGAGGCGGAATCTTCTGCCTCTGTGTGTCCTACCTGAAGAAGTAGAAGAACTGGAATTCGTGCCGCAGTTGTTGTTCTCTCTCCACCTTTTCGGATCCCAGTTCGCATTTCCCATTGTTCATTGATCTGTCTGCCTGCCACCACCCCTTCCAGTACAGTATTTTTTGTGAAAAGGGTCTCGTGTTGGGTTTGGGATGCGTTGACAACAGGCATTCGGCGGCAACCGCAACGAAGCTGATCAGATTACATAATGTGACATAATTAATTTCGAAATTTATAAGAAATCCGTAGCAGTCGATGAAGAAGAATCCAACATACATAGGTAGGCCCCATCTAGGGCGATTAGCTAGTTAGTTGGTGGCCTCTTTTTAGGGCTACCAATCGCATTTGGGTCATCGAACACACACGTGTAGGCACGTCGCCTGATTTCCAGCTAATTTTCCGCTATCTTCAGCGAGAAGATCGCGTTCTTGTATCTGCCAGATACTTTTTCACTTCATTTTACATGGGCTGTAACTCATTTCAGCGTATTTATTCTTTCGTCGTCGTGTATGGTGTATGGTCGTGTATCTGCCGGAATATAAATCAAGCAATTGCCCTGGTCACCAGAGACAGAACACATATGTCTTGCTGCCCCTCCGAAAGTTAAGGCACCTTAAGGTCGCACAGCTTTGTCTGGTATCTGTTATAATTTTATTTTATTTATCGCTGAAATTGAATCGTCTGCAGCCACCGAGACAATGAGACATTAACCCAATAAGCAGCGGGAACAGATGGAAAAGGCGAATACTTATTAATGTACAAATTGTGATTCAGTGCCCTGGGGAAATTGAAAATTTAAGTTGAGCGATTCAGAAAAGCTGTCATCTTTAAGAGGGAAACTTTGCTTAATTTAATCAATGTAAATCGTGTGCTGATAGGCCATCAATTAATATCAAAATATTTTATAAAAATAAAACAATTGCTGATATTTATGGAAGCTATAGTTCGCTGTAATATTTTGTATCTAGTTGTGTAATCCACATTTCATTTTCTTTGTTTCGCATGACAACTTCGCATTAGGGAAGTGGATTAAATGCCGTGCAATTCTATATGCAAAAAAAAAGAAAAATACACCAAAATTTCAATTGAGATGCAAATGAACAGAGAGCCATGTTATTTGCAGTTGTTTCTGTTTTTGTTTGTGTGTTTATTGTTTTAACAATTCAATTTGCATAAAAATTCAGACAGAAATAGAGGGAGATTGAGCCAAATTGCGTCATGGCATTGTTTAATTTATTATATACACGGTGCAAATCACTCTCCCTTTCTCTCTCTCTCTTCGATGAGCTGTACGACCCAATTTGCAGCGAACCGCAAATTCCTTGGGGGGATTTCGCAGCTATTTCTACTTGTTGATGGCTCCTCCAGCCCCCCAACCCCACCGACTTATTGCTGTTCGGACCGATAAGGTTCAATCAGCTACAACTTGAGCTGCTCAAGGATGCGAGTGCCATAAAATCCCCAACAATATTTACCATAAGTAATAAAAATGCGAGTAAATTGCTTTTTTAAGCTCAAGTAAATCAGAGACTGTGGCCGGACTCGAGAGTCTGGTCTTGCTTTGTCTGGAAGAAAGTTCACAAGACTTGTGAATACCCTGTGAATGAATTTTAATAAAAGTACCAACTTTCCCTTTTTGATCCTGGCCTAACAAGGCATGTTAATGAACTAAAAGTTTGCATATGGATTGATCTATTCTATTATATGCACCATCCCAAAAATGGTAACCGAACCTTATTCTTTTATATAAATGTTAACGTTTTTGTTAGTGGACGATACTACCCTATACCCTTTACAAATACCGGGTATACCAGCAGAACCAACAAAAAACAGTAAATGGAACAGCGCAGCGGCGGCAACAAAGTATGTGTTCGATAAGGGGGGCAGTCCGCAAACCCCGAAGGTTGTTCGGACTCAAATATATGTGCTTGCTGCTTATTATATGATATTGTATTGTATTGTATTGTATTGTACAGTGGGGCACATATCACTAGCCAGGCGCACATATGTTTGACCAGAGCTCAGTACTTAGCTATGTGTAATTTGAAATAGTGGCCATAAACAATCGCTGACGGATGCCATTTGCGATTGTTCATGTGCGGATCGGATCTGCGAACACTATAATGGATACTATATGGATACTATAGCCGTGCATATAGCTACATTATGTTGGCCCAGGACGTGACTTATGCGCTTTTCGCCTGTATTTGTTGTGTGCGGGGGATCGAAAACAAAACCATAAACCTTGTCTGGGGCACATAAAAACATCAAGTTTTCCGCCTGCCAGGGGCGTGGGTGTTTTTTTTTTCGGGGTGCAGGGAGCGGGGATCTGAATGCGTTGCATACCACTTAATTTCGGTTATTATGCAGTTTTTGTTAATTTATTTAAAGCGATAAATATGAGCTGCGAGTAGGTTTCCCAGTCGTAAAAGTTCTCAGCATAATTGTTTAGTACCAATATAGTGTGAGTATCTATAGAATCTGTGGCATCGTTAAACAAACAACTAAAAAACTTAAATTCTAGTAGCTTTCGTTGCGTTTTTGCATTTCCCGTTCGCTCGCAAAGCAAAACACGCGAGTTCATCGCTCCAATTCAATGAAATGGACTGAACTGCGGAACGGTGGAGGTTACATACCTGTGGATATCTCAACGCAAATATATATGCAAATGCGAGAATATATATATATATTCCGATCTTCCGATCTCTGCGATCTTTGCGATAGTTTGTGCTATTGACTCTTGGCCGAGCCAGCGGATCAGATAGCGAAAACATCATCATCGTCAGCATCCGAAGTGCAGCATTCATTCTGCTGTCTATGTGGATTTTCAGACTTATAGAGCAGGTCATAAAAATATGATTTGTGTGAGGAAAACAAACATTCGAACCCAATTCGATAAATATAAGCAAATATTTATACCAAAAACCACTTAAATTTGTGTACTATTTTCATATAGATATTAAATTCCAACTTTTGTTTTAATTCCATACCAAAACAAAGGTCGTGAATCAGCTATTCGGCAAACGTATTTACTTTATTATGTCTTAATTATCTAATGATTGGGTGATGACTTCATTACAAAGCACTTAATCGAGTAATTAATTAAGCGGCGAATTCATTAATCATCTTTTGTGGCGTTAACGATTTAAACTGGCAAGAACTGGAATCTATATCCACTGAGTGATGGGGGAACTAATTGAATGCCCTGCGGTGTGCTTGTTTTTCGGCACATTTTATCGAATTCGAATTTACAATTTTTTCGTTGTGCCAGTTCTTTCCATTCAATGCCTCTCTTTCCCCCACATACGAAAAAAACGATGCCAAACATCCGCTGTGCGAAATAAAAAAAAGGAATAAAAATCAGATAAATAGATTAGAAATGAGAAATTTATGCAAATGCAAATTTATGTGAAAAGCATTAGGCATTAAATACATTACATTACAAGTCAAGCAACTAGCGACTAATTACAAATTGTGCCGGCATGTTGCACATAAAAAGCAGCAGCAACAACAATCAGCGAAAAACATCAAAAGCAGCTAGAGCAACAACAACAATAGCAACAACACTGCTACTCAATGCAATTAGTCAAATTCAGCGGCAACAACAAAAACAACAGATGACGAATGCTGTGCCGTGTTGTTGCTGCCGCTGCCATTGTTGTTGCACTATTTGATTTGCCATGCGAGCAGCGCTGCCGACGTCGCAGTGGAGCGCCGAGCAGAGCAGAGCAGAGCAGAGGAATGAGTGCAATGCACTCGGCCAGCGTGCGAGAGCGGGACGGGTGGAGCGAGAGCGCCAATAGTGTGCGATGGAGCGGGCGATAGATGAAACAGAGAGATAGTGGGAGGTGGAGGTTGGAGGTGGGAGAGCAGCGGCGGAGCTGCGCAGCTAGCTAGTTTACAGCTAGCACAGCTACGTGGCTATGAAGAATAAAAAGTAACTGTAGTTATCAACAGTTAAAAGTTAGATTCGCCAGCAACCTAGAGAGCAAATGTATCTCTCAGATACTTTCCTTTATCTGAATCGAATGAAAAGTATCTTATCGTAGCTGCACTTCAAATAAGTAGCCTTTTTAGCTACTTTTGTGATCTATGACTAGATGGGCAGACCTGCTGTAGTCGTAAAACAAAAAGCGAAATTGTTAAGCGCTCATTTCTCTCGCCTTCTGTGATAATGGCAGCACAAAACAAAAAATGAACACAAACGTAGCAACAAAACATTTGACGAGGCGACTGCCCAATAGGAAAAAATGTGCGATAGGTCGGAGTTTTCATGTGTGTGCCGCGTATTTTCCGCTGGCTTTTTTTCCGTTTTTAGTTTTCAGCTCTGTGCTTCTTTTTTTTTTGTTGCTTTTGTGCATGTTTTTGCTGTTGCTAATTGTTTGCGCTGACTGCAATTTGCATGTGTCGCGATTCGCGAAGTTTATTGACCGCTCGGCGTGGGCAGCTCAGCGGCAGAGACACGGCGACGTTTGCGGCAGCGCCTCTGGCAGCACGCCCAACTATTTATAGATAAGAAAATGTGGCAAGCGGAGGCAAAAACAACTGAAAACACACAAAAACTAAAAATTACAAACCCCTGAAAAGCAACTAAAACTAAGCTAGTTGCGCAAGCCATTAAGACACTACAAAAAAATTGCATTCGCACGAGGAATTTCACTCGAATAATTCGGGGAAATACGAAATAGAATTCCTGGGAAATCCGTCGCATTTTGCCTGAATTAACATTCTCAATTCATTTTCCACTTAAATTGAGGAAACACAAATTGCAACAATGCAACTACACAGCACGCACGACTAAAGAAGTCGTATTTCAGGGAAAACTTTTCTAATGTGTAAATTTAGTTTAAGTGCACTTAATATTAAACGAATAGAAAGTAGGAAACAAATTTATTCTCTACCAAACTTGGTTACTTTGTTGCTGAAAACGATCACATCGCTCAATGAAGTGAAGAAGCTGCCACATGAAATGTTGCTGACCGGATGTTGCACATTGCAGCACGCAGCTGTTGCTCCTCGTTGCTGTTGTTGCAATCATAGCGCAAATGAAGCAAATATTTGCTGTTAACAACTTAATGCGCTTGTCGCCGCAGCAACGCCCCGCCCCCTTCTTCCCCCTTCCCTGCTGATTATGCGCCTCAATCAACAGCAGCAACAGCAACAGCAACAAATACAACATCAGTGTGTTGCTGCTGCACTTCATAATTTCTGCTATCTTGAGCTGCGCTTTTTATTTCAGTTTTAATGCAATTAACTTGGCACTTGTCTGACTTTCCGTCTCCGTCTATCTGTCTGTCTGCTTGTCTGTCTGACTGTCTATATATATAGATATGTATCTACCTTTTTTCCTGCCAGACATCGGTTGACAGTATTCGCCCCTTTTTCAGGCATGTCGAGTGGGCCGGCTGCTTTATGGCCAGCTAATGCTGTTTTTATCTCTTTTTTCTTGGCCAAGATTTATTTTATTGTTATTGGAACTTTCAATAAAAGTTGCCCGTCGCCGTGGGCTTTGCTCGCGAAAGAGAGGAAAGCTGATGCTCGGAAAGAGACAGCGAATGGGAATCTGAGCTGCTACGCCAGCTGAAGCTGTTTGTCTGATTAATTCGCCATTAAACTGTGATTAATGTTGTTTATTCTGCGCCAACTTATTAGCTAAATGTGTTAATTATGAGTGTCGATTGTTTGGATTACAGCATTAGCGCTTTTTGTAATAGTTTAGTCACGTAAATAATTACAGTTGGAATCGTACGACATCAGTGTTCATTAACTTCTAGCTGTTTCAACCTTAGAGTGTCCACTGTATTTGGCGCTGCACTGTCATAATTAACCGCCAATTATTATTCATATTTATCGTGTTTCTCGATTTTCCCGCCCGCACTCGACAGCAATTATCGCCGTCTAGGAGATCGATGATCAGCAAATCACCATATCACCATATCACCCCCGCAGCAAAAAACACGCACTCTGGCAAATGTATTCATGAATAAATCAGACTCATGCTCGAAACTCAGACGCAAATCGTCCTTCACAGCTTGCTGGCTATTTGCATTTGCCATTTTTGTCGTCGTCGTCGCATTTTCATCACTTTTCACACCAAACATTTAAATGCGAAAATCAATTAAAAATGTTTGCTGCGGGTAAAATGTTGATGAAGGGGATGGGGGTGTAGTACTATCTGTTCTCGAGGTTTTCGTGGTAATGACCGACGAGCGGAGTGTCCATGACAAAAATGCATAAATAACAAAGGCAAACAGCGGCAAACAGACGACAGACAGCCGAAAGAGACGGCAGTACGGCGGGTGAAAGAGACGACAGACATTGGGCATAAACCAAATTGATGAACATCAAATGCATCACTTTTATAACTCAGTTGAGCAGGATCATTTACTCAGGATTACTTACGAAATTAAAAAACGAACTATTAATTATGCTAATCAGTTGCATGCTAAGTATTCTTGGCAAGAACCCAATGGAACAGCTAATTAGATATTTTAATTAATACATTCCTGAACGCAAAGTGTGCACTTGGCAGGGCAGCTATCGGCTATTGGATATATTCCCATCTATTGGCGGCATTGAGTTCGGTCACGACTTGGGCGACATGTGGCACCCACGGTGAATAGAGATCGAAGCAAATCGAAGCAGATCGAAGTGCAGAAAATTGCACTGTTTATGTGTTCTGTGTTCTGCTTTTTAGCATTTGATCTTGAGAAGTTGCAATGTCTGGCGGCAAATGAATGGCCACGTTTGGCTTGCGCACTATACTTATGTTTCTAGCAAGGGGGCGGGCAGGGGGCGTGGCTGCATAATTACAGGCGTTGACAATGGACAAACGACGAGACGGAGAGCAGACGACCAGCAAAGCGGGGCTTGACTGTAATTTGACCTTAATGAGGCTGGTCGCTCAAAGTGCATTTTAATTACAAGACACGAATTAATGGCACACTCGGTGTGGGCACATAAAAATATATTAACAAATGTATTTAAAATTTAACTTCTATGGGAAAGTACTTAGAGATATACTTTTTCAGCAGATAGACTTGGTTTAGTACCTCTTTATAATTTGTACCCAACCGACATAAATTAGCATAATTATCTCGCGTGTTTTTTGGTAGTTGTTTCAATATTATTTCCTCGCACAAGGAACTGGGTCAATGTCGGGAAATTCCATTCACCTCCCCTACACGGTTTTAATTTAGACATTTGCTGACATTTATGAGGCGGCCATAAAAATGTTTGCCCGTGTTTGGCCAGCTGATCGGCGATGTAAGCGTTGAATTTATGACGCGCACTGTACGCGCAGCCCGTCTTTATACTCTTGGCCACAAAACAATTGGCCACAAAATGTGTGTTTACGACATTCGGTCGGTAGTGGTCACTAGTTCACTTCTTTGGGATCCTAGACCTATAAAAGCATGTGGCTTCTGGGCCGTTTGCTTTTGGCCATTGGCCATTTGAGTTTCTGGCTATCTCTAACTGGCCATCTCGCTGCCATGTAGGCTCTGCACATTTGTCAAATTGATTGCGAAATAAATTCGAGTGTGCGATTTCTTCATTAGTCGCCGCCAACTGCAGTTGACATTGTCCAAAGATGATGCATGTGGCAAGTAGCTTGTGGCACACAGAACAGCACGGATAATCTGCATAATTTAATGCTGAATTATAGACTTTGTGTATTCATCGGGGGGGGAGCCAAAGAGAAGAGGGGACACTTCACAATTAATGGGTAAATAAATTCCGGCCTATTCAGCCAGCGACGATTCCTTAAAAGGAGATTCGCTTTTGTGGGTTAAGCCTTGAGTGCTTGGCCATGGCTACCAGTTAGAAGATGTAATTCGATAGAACTCTGCGGCTTTAGTAATTCGTTAAGTTTAGCCACTTTAACCGGTCATACCAATTTGGGAATATTTACATTTTTGGGTTGAATGAGGTTCTCTACGCATTCATAACTTACAATAGAATTCGTATAACCTAACAGTAGAATTTGTTGTATAACCCTTAACTAACTTGCCATATGACTTTGAATTAATCACATTTTTCTCCTTCCCATCTCATTGCAGGTATGTGCCATAACTTCCTATATAGATATCAATAAACCCAATGCAATCGTGAGTAGAAAAAGCGGCGCTTGGAGATAAAACGCTGAATCGAAACCCGCTCGTACGACTTTTAGTTATAGTTTTTGTTGCCCACACAACAATTCTGGTTCCCATCTGTGGCTAATTTGCATAATAAGCGCACAGCTGTTAATTAATAGCGGAATAACGGGCAGCTGCCCAAAAAACAACAATCGTGGACCTTCGGTAGCGGCGGATCAAAGACACCGAAATCGTATCGAAATTATGAGAGATTTTCTCTTTAGGCCGCTCATGGGTTAATGCGAACCAATTTGAGTAGGTGGAGTAAGTCGCGCCATGAAGCTGAAGTCAAAAAAAAAAAAAGAAAAACAAAAACCGAGGCATTTCCGTCTTGGGTAAAATGTGGCAAATCACTTAGCTGACTGCAGACATGGCACGCCCCCCGCCCCGGCAACAGTTTACAAGCTGTAAATTTGGCCAGGAGAGTGGCAGCAGAGGGTTAAGCGAGCGGGGTGCGCAGTACCCGGCCAAACTGGCAATTTTCAAATTTGCGATCATCGACAGGCGCCACCAACGCGCAACGTCAACTAGGCACTGAAAAAAAAACTATTTAACATAGTTAATAGTTATTGTATAATTTATTAGCAAAGTTGATGAATCAGTTGTTGAAACAAAGTTATATTTTGAATAACTATTACTACTTACTATTAACTGTAGCATGGCATTTTTTCGCCAAAGTGCAACATCGATAGTTGCAACTTGCAACGGTGTGCAGTTGCTGCTGCCACCAAAAGCGGCAAATGGCAAAATGTTTTGCAATTTTCGCTGCATTTGCAGACAATAAATTGCTGGGCATTTAATTTGGCCATCGCACAAGGTGGAGCCTTTGGTGGACGCGGGCTGAGCGGGGGAGTGGGTGGGAGTGCCCCAAGCCGAGGGGCATGTGCAACAAGCGTCGGCTATCTGCTGCCTCTCTGTTTGCACCGAGTAAATTGATTTGTTGCGGCTCCAAAGGCACGCAGTCAATCAAGCGCGAGTGCTACAATCTCTATGAAAAATCTCAGAGCTCCAACTTCCCTCCCCCAACTCTCCCGATTGCCCCCCAAAAAAGGTGGCCCAAGGAGGAGGGGGCAAGATGCCACCGGCGCGATAAGAAAATGTTGAGCAACATTGTTGCCAATCGACAAGAAATTGCACTTAAAATTCGCGCGAAAAACTAAATAGAAATAAAACGCTTGTTAAGCGCTTTTTTTGATCCGCTGCCTCGCTAAAAATGTCGAGTGCTGAATGCCAAAGTGAGCTAAGCAGCTGAGTGAATGCCTTGCGATAGAGATTAGGGGTATGTATCTTTATTCATGCGGTTTGCTGCCTTTTTTGGGGTCAGAGATAGGTGGAGATAAAGGTATGGCGGAATTAGTATTGGTATAACTAACAAACTAATAAATAACTTTAACAAAAAGACCTCACATGCTCCTGTCCAGTATTATAGTTATATGGCATAACTTGCCCCATTCATTGCTCGCACTCATTATTTATAGAATTAAATATATTACTTATATGCGATAGATGCATTCAGAGTGGCTGAGTGCACTTAACCCACTCACTAGCTGTTGCAGTTGCCACAGTTATTACGCACAGTTGGTAAAGTAAGTTGGCTCGCAGCCACGCGGCTCTTCATGCTCTTAACCCCCCGCAGCAGTCCCCATTAACCCATGAGATCCCCATGAGTTTTTGGCATCGTGTGGTGTCATAATCGCCCATCGATTCGCTCTCTCCTTCACTCCTTTTCTCTCTGCCTCCATCTCGCTCGCACATGCAAGTGCATACGCCAACACACATGCAGTTTTGTTGCGCTTGCAGCAGCTGCCTCTGCCGCAGTCGACGTCGGCTGTTGTCGTTTGGCCGCCATCGCAGTAATCTAATGTCAGATAGTTTTGCGGTCGCTAACCCGCCTCGCTTCGACTGCGACGTCGACTGCGGCAGCGACTGCAATTCAAGCATGTGTGTTTGAGTGAACAGAGCGCAATGCACGCACTTGCATTAGGCCATCTCGCTCGCACTCGCACGTTGTGCAATTAGATGGTGCGCTGATGAATGCAAATTAGAATGAAAACCGCACAGTGGAGCCAAAAATAATATATACAATATATATCATTGCTAAGCATTTAAGTACTTGACATATTATGGTAACGGAAAAGTTCAAATTATTGCTGATAACATGGCGGATACTTAATATGGATGACAACAGGGCGGATACGTTATTTTTTCAGCTGACTCATTAAAACCTAAATGTTTGCCTATTTTAAGTTAGTCATGTATCAATAACAAATGGCATCCACTGTAGCCCGTCTTGGCTCTCAAGTAAGCGATATTTAATCTGCCATTTGCTTGCGCCCGAGCGTCTCCTCGCAAGAATGTGGCTCTAAACCGAAGCCTGGCCATAAAAGCAAACAATTGTTGACATCTGCCACACGCTGCTATATGCTATATGCTATATGGTATATGTACCTCTCGGAGCCCCCGACTTTTTGAGCAGCAGGAGGCCCCCTCCGCTCGTTTCCTTTCGCTTGTCAGCTTGTCAATCAAGTGGTCGTCTTCCACAATTATCCATTCTAATGACAGCGAAAGACAGAGACGGAGACAGCCAGTTCAAAAGATGGCTTGCACATGTTCGCTTTGACAATATGCCAACAAAAATGCCAGCCCAGCAGCAGCAGCATATGCGGCACTTAAATAATTCTCGAAAAAGCCGAAACCAAAAAGAAAACTAACAAACAAAAAAATCAAGATGTTAAAAAAAGCTGGGAAAAACAGCAGGAAAAGTCCAGAAGATGTCGAGCTACACGCACATTGTTTGGTTATTGGCCAATGTGGTCCGTTGTTTGTGTAAAAATATGTCTAAAATAAATGACCAAACAGTGCACAGTGAAAAATAGTTTCTAGGATCTGTGAAAGATAGGTTTATAGAAATGTACACTCTATTTTTAAGCAAATTAATCATGTGCAGCTTACCGACAGTAAAAATGTATCATTTGATTTTCCAACTGCACATCAATCGTAAAACAAAAACACATTTTCTGTCTGTGAGGCCATAAACGCGTAGCAACACCTACTTTTGCTTTCAGCCTTTTTCAGTTTTTCAGTTAACGTTTTTATAGCTGCCTACACTAACCTATGACAATAATTAGCTGTGCAAACAAAATGCGGAGAGATATGGCGCACAAGTATGATTTTGCTTACATATATATATTTTCCAGAGAGATAGAGAAAAGAGCTTTGTTTGTTTAATTTCTGATGTTTCGGCAGGACAGCCGCAAAGTAGGCAATGCCGATGGGTGGGCATTAATTTAAATTGCAGTTCGTTGACTTTCATACCGCCTGTTTGACTTTGTGAATTTGAATCGACTCTCGGCGCTTTTCCATTTTCATTTTCCATTATCTTGGCCCGCAAAAAAGGTTGTTGTGCAATTTTCCCCCGGGCTTCAACACCTACCACTTTGAGCTAAGTAAACGTTGGCTGTTGGCTGTTGGCTGTTGGCTGCTGTTGCCATGGCTTTCTGATGAATGGTGTTTGGCCAAGAGCGAAATTATCATCATCAGCGTGGCTGTTAAAGCGGGAAGCCAACTTCGAGATGAGCCAGAGCTAGAGCCAGCCTGCCCATGGGACGTATGCGTAATATTTCGCTAAATCGCCTCTAATTAATAATGCAAATCGCTGCAGATCAGCGATAAGTTACAGCCAGCCAGCTAGTTGCAACAACTCAATTACCCACAGCTGCTGCAGTTGCTTTTCCTCGATTTTTCCTCGGGGGCACGAGCGTGTGGCAAGCGTTTTTATCGCGAAAAGCCGATCGGAAACAACGCCCATAAAGAAGGAGAAAAAATACCAATCATTATTTACGGGCTCAGTGGAAAATGGTATGTTTGCTGATTTTGTCAGGCATTGAATGAACTGCAATTGGGCATTGGTAACCACATGCAAACTTCTTTAGAAACCAAATGGATTTAATAATATTTTTATATACATTTGCACACATCAAAAGTGTTATGATGTCTAGATAGGAGCCAAACAATTTTTATGTACTTTCCTGAATACCAAACACGACACGGCTGTATCTGCCGTCATTACTGCATTTAAGTGAGTGCATTTCCCTTTCTGCTCCAATCAAACGTGCTTACTCGCTAAATTATGAGGCGTTTTTAATGGCTTCCTTCATTTGCAGTTGCAGATTTTCGCTTTCAGCTTCTTCGCGTGCCTCGTAAAAATCGCAGCAAATGCCTTTAAATAGCAGGAAGATGCAGTGGGGTGGAGAGATGCAGTGGTGGGGAAATCGCCTCGCAGTCTGCCAAAAGCCAAAAACTTGCACTTCAAGTGAGTCTGCCGCTGAGTTGAGTTCGTCGACGGAGTGTTTTGCGGGCTTTTGGCCTTATATTTTGTTCATTCATAAGCGAGAAGAGCCGAGAGCCAGCCGGCTGTCGAAACATGCTGATGCTGCTGATGTTGTTGATGTTTGAAGTGCCTTTGATGCTCATTTCATTTCGTTGGCGTTGGAGAAATGTAAAATGTATTTTAAAATCTGGCAACTGAAGGGGTCCGCCGCCTATTGATTTTTACGACCAGCCAAAGGTAAAGTTCAACGAACTTTCGGGCACACATGGTTTCGAGTGTTGCTCCTACCTGAAAAAAAAAAGCGGACCCTCACATGCATATTTTTTCATTAATTTTTGGACTCGAGTTTAGCGGCAATTAGTCGCATCCGTTGGCTCGCATAAGTAAATAAATTTCGCTTAATTTTATTTTATTTGCTCGTGTTCGTTGGCAAATCTTCAACTCCAGACTTTGTAGAGTCATTGACCAACTTCACTGGGTTTGTGTAGCCCAGTCCAGTTCAGTCCGTGGTTGTATTCCCGTCCCTTTCCCTGGCACGCTACCCGTCTCTTTCTCTAGTGTCCACTTTCCGTTTTTATATTCTTTTTTTTTCGGTTTGTAGGGACAGAGGAGCCTTTCATGTCTGTTTAACTTATTTGACATGGGTCGAAAGAGCTTCGCGAGTAAGAGGGGTTCTACACGGTGTCCCCATCTCTTTCTAGACGTCGCTCGGCATACCCATCTCTTTCTATTGGTTTCTGCTGTCTCTCGTGCTTTCTCTTTCCAAAGCCATCCTGGGGCAGTCCATTTTGTGCCGGCTTATTTGTTTTAATATTCGCTGCTCGTTTTCTTGCTAGTTTTTGGCCAAAGTCCTTTGCATATCGGGGATAATGGGCTTTATATATATATATATATATGTATATAGTATATACTGTGCTGCTTCTTCTTCTCCTTGGCTTATCGTTAACAGCACATTAAAGGATTTCAATGCCTTGGGCTGGTGGCAAACATTTTGTGCACCACAAACATTTTGCTTATTGACTTTGTTGCCACTTTGACGCCTTATCGCCCATCTACATGGCTATATCTTGTAGCTGCTGTCTGTGTTTCTGGATTTCTGGATGCCCGATGCCAGACAGAGAAGAGGGGTACACCCTACAGAGGGTGGAGGCAGCAGGAGAAAACCAGTGGCAGACAAACATTTCCGCTCTGCTGGTCGCCTATGGTCACGTGCCGCTGTCGGATTTAACTTGAGCTTCGATTTAGCTTGACGGGGTTTTGGGCCCGATTTCACTTCCTTTTGGGCCACCAAGGACACGAGTTTCCTGCCGCAAATCAATAAGCTTAACCCTGGCAGGGCAAACATTTTGTGAGCTAATTGTTAACTAATTTAATTGTAAGTCACAGGGCTTTAAATCTAATTTCCGTTACGTATTGTCTAGTCTGAAATTTTAGTTCCTTAATTTATTATCTGATATTTGGCTTAGTTCGGTTTAATTTGGTTTGATGCGAAAACCTAGACACTCTGCACCTCCTCCAAGTCGCTTAAATTTCATCAAACTAATCCATCAGCAGTTCGATGATGGATCTCCCTCCAGAATCCCTCCTTCATTATCTCTTTTGTCTGCAATTCAATCAAAAATTTGCCTTGGCTTTGCGCAAAAACAATTGAGTTTGTCTCGGCTTGAGTGGGCGATGGATTTGGGATTCTCCTGGCCATCTCCGCTGGATGCTCCGCATCCTGACCCCAACCACCTGCATCCTGGTCACGCCCCAATTGTGTTTTTGGCATTGTCGCGGCCTGTGTCTGACAACAACTCTCGGCAGACGCCACTTGTCACGGTCCCCTTCCCATTTTGCTCCCTCTAAAGTTTAGTGGGAGTTTTCGCTGCAAGGATTTTCGTGCACATGGAAGGTGTTCTTCGTGCACGCAGAAAAATCTGGAAAGTAACATGTAAGGTTGCTAGTACATTTGTTGCCAAATGAGGCTGTATTTTCTTCAGTGTGGCTTTCCTGCATTTTAAGTGCTTGCAGAGGCCACCTTCAGATCCTTAACTTCAACTTGTGCCCCCAACCCATCGCCTGTGTTAATGTCACTTGGCAAACTTTCGCTGCATCGCCGACGTCGTCGTCGCCGTTGTCGCCGTCATTGTCTCATGTGCCTCCTCTCCTGGAGAACTCCAACGTCCTGCCACCATCCTGCCAGAACCCCGCTTCGATTTGTCCTGGTCGTTATCTATTGCTGGCAACGACAGGCAGCATTGATTTAATGACATTGATGGGGCGCCACTCCCCGCAGCACCCGCCTTTGCCCCTACATTACATTCTGCTCTTGATGCTTTATTTATTGATTTAACTTTGCAATATCGCTGGCATACTCGTATCCTTTCTATCGCTTTTTTCTTTTGCATTTCTTTTTTTTTTTTATTTGGCGCACTTAACGCGTTTTTGTATCCTTGAATGGATTTCCTTTTTATTTCTGCAGCGCCGGCAAAATTTATGCGCTGCCTTCGCTATCAGCCAACTCCTCTCCTTTGATCCCTAAGCTTCTTTTAAATAAATATCCAAAAAAAAAAAAAAGTAGAAGAAAAAGTGCTTAGTTGAGTAGTGCATTGAACTCGTCCTTGCAGCACTCGCTTCTATTGCCTTTTATTGGTTTTTGATTTGTCTTTACCTTTTTGTGCCTGCCTTTCCCCGAAGTATTGTTGCGTTGTTTTCTGTTCATTAGCCATAAGGAGCTCAAGTCGAATCATTGCGAATCTCAGTCGGAAAGTGATTGCAAAAATTAATTAACGAAGGGCCACGCCCCTTACGTCTGCCTTTGAAAAAGCCATGATACGCCCTTTTCATGTCTTGTGTGTCTGCAGAATTTTTTGTGTGTGCCCTTTTATTTATTTATTTATTTCGGTACTCTGGTATTCTGGTATTTCGGGATTCATTTAGGGATCCACTGTCTATCATTCTGTGCGGGTGTAATGAAATTATCCTGCGTGCTCGAAATTCTCTCGTAGCAAGTTATCCTTATCCCCCGAGCAAGTTCAAAATTCGTTCTTCAAACCGGTGACTGAATGCCGAGCCTTATGAAAAAAAGAAAACCCACAGACAAGAGTCGACTGCAATTTAATTACTCTGCGGCTTGCTGTTTGCAAACAGTTTGCGTATATACGAGTATATGTACATATATACGTGTTGTGCTCTTTGGTATATCTGGAAACCGAGGAATTTGCTTTTCATGACGGAGTCAAGCACCTGAGAACTCAAACTCAAACTCAAACTGAAACTCAAACCCAACCGACTGACCCTCTCACATATGAAGTCTGACCAAACAGTGCAATTTGTAAGCATTTTGGCCCCAGCTCAACTCAGCTCAAACGTTCATTAGTTTGATTACCCCGAAATGGAGTTGCAAACGGACGGAGTAGAGTCCTGTGGTCGCCCCAACATATGCAATGAAAAATTCAGAAACGCAATCAAAAAATGTACCCCGAGTTGATAGCACTCTGAACTTTAAGCCATTACAAAAAAAAGACATGAAGGAACAACTTGACAAGCAGCGAAAGTTATGGAGAAGGGGTTTCCCAACTTATACACAGGAAAATGTACTATCTTTCTTTGCGATTTCTTGGTTGAGCAACTTAACATGAATCCATGACACTTGGATTACTTCACCCTTTAATAACATTTTCTTCGAGTGCATTGCCAACGTTCGTGTTTCTGGCCATGTGCTTTAAATCATTTTCATTTTCAGTTGAGCGCTGACAGCAGCTGTGGCTCTTTTTCCGTTTGTGTCCGCCTCCTGAGTCCTGCGTCGTCCTGTCTTCCAGTGGCAGGACCTCCAGCTCCATCTGTTCCTTGGTCATTGTCCTGTGCTGATTTCTGTTTTTGGCTGTTCAACTTGCCTGTTCGTTCTCATGCCGTCTGAGCCAAGCACTTATCGCACCTTGTTTAGTCAGTTAAACTGTCAACTTGGACGAGAGCAGTTTTTCCCAACACCCCCGTCGCATTTTCACCATTTCCACGCTTTTCTTGATTAATTGCAATTTTTGTGCGCGCTGTGTTGTTGATGAAGTTTTTAGTGTCCGACAAAGTGCTGTACTTTCAAGGGGAGAGCGGCGCGCTATCCTCGCTAATTATTAATGTAAATGTTTTCACTTTTAATAGAAGCTCAGCCGCGCCCTCTGTCTGGGTCAGTTTTTCCGTCGGTTGGGGGCGGCGTGAAAATGCTGGGTGGCACGCTCTTAATTGCCCCCAAACATGCAGCTTACATGGCCAATGGCCAGCTTTAAATCGTGAATGGTTGTAGAGAGAGGGGAGAAAGGAGAAGGACTTTCCATTTCGCTGAAATCCACCGCCGTTTTTCCGTCTGAATTGTGGCGGGTGTCATTATCCTTGCGGCTCATATGCGAGACGACGAGCTTGTGCTTGTGCTGGTGCTCGTGCTCCTTAATTAGAAATGCTAATGAGCCAAAGCTCCCAGCCAAAAGCTACTTAGCGATGTTAGTGACACCTTCAAAAGTGATTCAACCGCATGTGAAAGCGGGAATTTCGGGGATTTCGGTGGCACATATAGAGGGAGCATTGTCTCGGCATTCGTTCTTTTGTGGCACGATTAGCGCTTCTGATGAGCAGCCGAAAAGTTGATATCATCGCCATATCAGCACATGAGCTGAAAGCACAGAGATGGGATGTCCTTGATTGAATTGGGAACTGGGAACTTCATGGTTGTATTAATAAAGATACCAGGCATGTGTATTAATGTATATTAATTGCAGCTACTCTTTTTTTCGGTTACTCACCTTTGAACTGCGTAACAAACAGTTTGCGTTGCAAACTAAGCCCAGATTGATTAGGTCTTGTAGGAGAAGCTTACACAAAAACATTTTTGGAACTTAAGTCCTGCGTTCGCCTTGGAGAAAGTCCTCCAGATCCTGCGAGTGCCAAATAAGCCCTCATTGAGGTGCAGCCACAAGGACCCTCGTCATTTATTGGCCTTTAAAGCGGCGTCGAGTGCACTGGCTTCTTCTAGCCCTCTCTCCGTCTCTGTCTGTCTGTCAGTCCGATTGTTTGCCCGTCTCTTTCTCACGCCCGCTGTCTGTCTCTTTCACTTTTGGTTTGTGTGTTGTGTGTGTGTGTTATTTTCTGGCTAAAGGACGAAAAGGAATGGGTCTGCGGTGTCGGGGATTGGAGGTTTTTAATGTCGTGTTTATTTTGACATTTTCATTATGTGCGTATCTTGTTTGTGGCAGAGTGACTGTGTGTGTGTGTGTGTGTGTGTATATTCGTTCATTGTCTGCGTCTGGCTGCGTTTTTTATGGTTGCCACCCCGACCACCAACAGCCAACACAGCAAACTTCTTCTTGGCCTTCACTTGAGCTTTTGTTTGGTGTCAAAACCCCCTTTTTAATTATATTATTTGAACCTTTAACCTGGAAATGTTAAAGTTTTCCCGGCAGAGTTGAGTGCATTTGCTTTTTCGTTTGCCTGAGACTTGCATTTGAAATGAAATTCTTAAAACTATATTGAGTGTCCTTTTTGGCCAAGAAAGGAACAAGTTTTCCGTCGCTTTTGTTTTAATCAAACTTTGGCCGCCTCCTCTTCTTGTTTATTTTTTCGTTGCCAGCTTATAACTTTTCCCTGAGGTTAGAATTTCCACGCTTTTCCTCTTTTGTATTGTAATTAAAATGCAGACGGCTGTCTTTGCTCCTTTTCCTTTTTATTCCTCTAGTTACTATTTTTGCATTTTTTCTAGCCAGCATGGCTGTGTGGCAATTATAAAGATATGCTTCAAATGAGTTCCATTCCGAGCCATTTCTCAGTGCGGCGATAAAAATTACAGCAAATGAAAGAGGAAAAACGCTGGAAAAAACGTAGAAAAACGCCCGGAAAAAGGCAAATTTAATTAGGTTCAACTGCGCTCTTCTCTTTCACCCCTTCCCCTTCAGCGATCAATTGGTGGGCAAATGCAACCGTCTCAGTTTGTTGACTCCCACTTGTGCCCGCTCTTATCTGTTTCCCCATTTTTCCCTCATTTCCCCCGATTTCCCGACACTATTTGCACTTCCAAATGGAGGCCCGACTATTTCTATTTCTGTTGTTGACAGCACTTATCGCCTGGAGCTGGAAAAAGTGTACTTCGGTTGAGGTTCATTGATCCATGGGTGTGATAAGAACCCAGTGGGTGCTTAACCCTATAACAACTACAGGGTATGCAAAGGAACGTGCAAAAAACTTAAAAAAATACCTGGTTCTGGATAAAGAAGCCTTGCTTACATTTAAGCACCATTGTGTATAAACCTCTTCTTTTTCAATCATAAACAAGCTTAAATAAAGCAAGGCATAACGCATACGCACCGTTGCCAAGTTGATAAGCAGCTAACAAGCGAAGTACAGCAAATAGAGGGGTCTTTGCAATTATATAAATGAAAGAGTGAGTTGCATCACCCACCTCACAAGTCGCAACGATACATATGTTTGTTTGCCGTAAAGCATCGGGGGGATTAAGTTAAGTGGAAGAAATTACACCAGAGAGGATACACTTACTCTTTCTCCGGACTTCGTGGACTTCTTTGGCTTTCCGCCGGAGGAGAAATTGCTTTCAGTTCGTTTAGTTTTGGCTGCTAATGTCGTGGGGATTAAGTTCGAATCAAAGCAATGTACTGTGACTTCGTAAAATGCAGCAGCAGAGAACGGAATGAAAAAAATCGAAAAAAAATAAGAAAAAACCCCGAAAAGGAGTGCCTTAAAAAATAATTAAACAATTAAGTTGGACAAGGGCACCATCATAACACTATTAACAGCCACCGAATGCATTTAAATTGCCTGCTTAGCGGGGAAAATGCGGGGGCGTGGAGTACTTGGATCCAATAACCATCAATGTCTGGCGAATGTCTGGGAGATGCCTTTGAAATTTGCTTTTCATATAAAAATAATTGTTATGCCCGAGAATAAAGTTTAAAGTGGAGGAGAACCCAACCAGCCAGCAAAAAAAAATGAAAGCAGGGAAAGGGAAAGCAGCCTCGCGGCGGGATGCAGTTCAATAAACTGCGAGAAAAGGCAAAAGCATGCTTCAAGGCGCCAGCTTTTGCTTGGGCAAAAAAAAAAAATGTGAAATTGGAAATTGCATTTGTTTTGGCCCTTGCCTTTTGCCCCATACATAAACCGCTCTTAGCCAATCGAAGAAAGCCATTATGCCATAGCACATTGAACGCACGATAAATAAGCACAGACCCAAAGTCCAGTCTATGGCAACAAAACCAAAAACCGTGCGCAGCAAGGACCGAATACGATTTATTTGCAAATTGATATTTAAAGGTCAGAAGCATACTAAAGGATACTAAACCGGCCAAGAGCAGCTTAGGGCCATCCCAAGCACTTGGCTAATGGCAAATGCAAAAGATGCAAGAATCCGTATATCTTGAGGGCAGAGAAATTAAAATTTGTTTTCGAGTGCTTTCAGTGAAAGGAATATTATCCTTATGATGGCAGGACATCAAAAACTTGGCACACGACATGGCCAGGAGTTTGGAGGGGGCGGCAAAAGTTTCTTGAACTCGCCAAAGCGAACGCAGCTTATCAAAAAAACATTTCGACTGCGCCGCCTAATGAAGTTATAACCCAGACAAACCCTGACTAGATATGCAAAGCTCAAACTCCTACTCGCTATTCGTTTTTCATTTTTCGTTTTTGCGTTTCTGTGTACTTTTATTTTGCAATTGTGTCGCGCATTTGAATTAAGTGCAAATGACATGAGATTTTCAGGGGAAAACAATGCGAATAGCAGCTGCCTCTTAGGAGCTGCAACCCCTCGACAAGCTTTTAAGCCACTTCACAGTTGTATACTACAACAACAGAGTGAGTGGAGTGCATTTCCCTTCCCCCCGACTTTCTTTGCTTTTCCCTTTGACTTGGCGCACTCCTTTTGCTTGTTTTCCCTTCGTTTCGCTGCAGTTTTCATTGTCTGGCTTCGTACTTTTTGAATTTATTGAAATGTTTGTTTGTCTGCCATGCTTGGTTGTACAGGAAGAAAAGCTGCATCTATTCTTCTATTAAACATTAACAAAAAGTTGCGAATTTCCTTTATTGCATTCCGATTTTCAAGTCAAGTTGCATTTAATACCCATATTAATATTCTTTGGCAATTGCATTGCTTATTTCTCACTGTGTAGTTGTTGCCTGGCTGCATTGTTGATGGTGGTTTCTACGTTTTCCCCGAGTTCTGCACAGCTGCGCCTGGCGGTATGCTACGTTGTTCGCTGTTGCATTTGTTGTCGCAAAATATTATTACTCCATTTCATTTATAAAAGTGGCACTGCCCCATCCCCGTAATTCCGTAATTCCGCAACTGCAATTCCATTTCATTGTCAGTGTCTTGTGTATTGTGCCCTGTGCCTTGTATCTTGTCTGTTTGTCTCTTTGCCTTGTTCGTTTGAGGGGGGGGAAAGTAGTAGTTGGTGGCATTGTTGCTGGCTTGTCATTGGCTTTAACTCCTAATCCACAGGTCACATCTGGGCCATTGATCAAAGTGTCTTTCTGGGTAGACAGCCAACTTATTCCGCTGCTTAAATTAAGCACCTAACACCACGCCCACCTCGGCAAACAAGCAAACAGCCCACGAGGACCCGCGACTGCTGTCAGTTTTGCCAATGACAATTTTCAAATTTATTCTGCCATTTCTTTTGTCTCTGTGGCAAAAAACGCCTACGGGTTCGGTTCTTCACGGGGATAACCATTTAGAGCGCAGACAATTTTTCAATTTCCCCACTCACACACACGCGATTGACAATTGGAGAATGAACAGTTTTTCCGGGTTAATAAAATAGTTTTTCCACGCAGTTACGCCCACAACGTCGTCTAATGAGGAATTTTCCTGCTCTTTAAACGATTGGCGCAAAAAGGTAACTTCGGCGATGTGTGGGGCCTTTTGAGGCTCACATGTGTTTGCTCACTGTCTGCACAAACAGGCGGCGAAACACTTTTATTAACTTTAGCATAAAGCTTAAAGGAGCCAAAAAATAATCGAGATAAACAAACCAAACAGGAGGATGAAGTATTTATGGCTGGCATTTTTAATGGATTAAGAGCAGTAGTTGCTCCACCAACTTCCGTCGGCGCACTTAAGCCTTAGGCCCAGAAATGCCATTTAATTTAATGTGTTTATGAAAAGCCCAGCACTTTGAACTCAACTAAGGAGAATCGAACTCGAACTCGAATTCAATTGAATTGTAGTAGTTTCTTGGGCCATTGTCTCTGTCTTTGGTTTTTGGGGTGTGGCGGAAAAACCTTTTTGATTTGTGGCCTTAGTGAGTTTGGGTGTTGGTATTTATGGTCGCTTGTCGGGAGGAAGTGCTGCCTGATTTATGCGTCCAAAGGAAGTGACAACTCAATGGCTTCATTAGTGTCCTTCGACGAGCTCTGAACGAAAACCCAAAAAAGGAGCTCAAACCGAAGAAAGTGACGTGAGTTTATTGCACTTCGACTTTTGACTTCTGGCGAGCGCCATGAAAAGTTGTTGCGCTCTCGCAATAATCTCAAATTCAGCAATAATAATTTCATGCTTATAATTTGCTGAAGTTTCCCGATGCGGTTTTGCCAAAAACTTTGCACACGCGATTCTCATAAATTATGAAGAGCGGCAAAGGTCCTCAATCCTTTGGCCCCGTCTGAGTTCATTCCCGGTTTTTGGCCAAAGAACTCAACTCAACTCAACTGAACTGAAGGCAGTTGAAATTAGCAAATCGTCACGTAGCCAACATGGAGCTGCGGAATGTTTATGGCTCTCAGAAAGCAGAGAAAAAGTCAAGGGATATAACTTTAGATAAAATAATGTGGGTTACTAAGTTCTAAACATGTTGAAATAAATTATGATTATGAAAGCTGTATTTATTTATATTATCTCGAATAAAATTACAAAGAGTTTATGAGACTTACAACAATTTCTCCCTGTGCAGGGAAAAGCTGAGCAAAAACCGAAGATGGAATGTGCGCTACATGTGCGTCTGCATCCTTTTTATTTCATTTTTTGGCCGTGTTAAGAGCAATAGCGAGGCAAAAGATTATTGCTGCAGTTGGCTGTGCTATCTGGGTTATTGTTATTGTCCGTAATCCCAGACGAGCATCACCCAACACCCAACACACTCACTCACAGATACACAGATACACGCACATTCTCCTTGAGCAATCAACTTAATTGCTTTAGCAACTCACCCCGACAATTTCCGCCGCCATTCTTTTGTTTAATGAGTGAAAATTGTGCCTCGTATCGTTTACGAATATCTCCCGATTTTCTTTCCCCCTTGCTCGGCATGCAAACACTCATTAATCGAAGCCGTTGTTGTGAAACAATGTTGGGAGTTGATTTTATTGTTTCCAAGATTTATGAGCTCTGCTGGTTCTGGCCCCCAAGAAGTTGGCAAACAAACATTGCATTGTCGGGCCCGTGCAAATATTAATTTGTTGATTATTTAGCCTGAGAGGCGGCACCGTGAAAAGAGTGTCATCTCGAAATGGAAGAGGGCACGGAACAACACAAGTTCTCAGCAAATATTGGCAAAGATTCCAAAGGGGCTTAAGCGACTTGCCCTCTTAGCTCTCTGCGCCTTATTAAAAGTGCATTAAACCTGTCCCAGAAACTGAACAGAACAGAAACTTAAACAGCAATAGATATAGATATAGAAATAGAAACAGAAACATTCCTCAGCTGCAATTGATTGGTTCTACGTGTCCTTTGGCTTAATTCCGATACATTCCAATGTCATGCCACTGAATTATTCAACCTGGTCTGGTCGCCAAACCCCTCTCTCTTCCAGTCTGAGTGCTGTTAGTTCGTCTGGTCAGGTGCCGGACCATCGTCAATTACCCAAACAGAGTCACAAATATTCCCTCATCATTGGGTTAGTTGGCTTTGATTGGCGGTGGAGGTGGTGGTGGCTATGGTGGCTGCAACTATTCCCACCTTGGCCATATTTCGTGGATCCTTTCAACACCTTTTGCCTTTTTGACGGCTTTATTACCAGCCGGTGGAAAATGAAGCGCGGCGGTGTGTGTGTGTGTGGGCTCCTCTGCCGGCTCGCCATATTGATTATCGATTTGGGAATTGGCCTGGACTGTTTGTTTGCCTGACTTAACTTACACTCCTGGCCAAGCCACACACCTGGCTAGCTAGCTGTATGTATGTGTGTGTTCATTCAATTTGGGCAACGTGTTAGCCACTTTGGCTTAGACAACACGGTGCTCTGTTTTTGCCCGGCACGTTTGGATTTTATGGTTCATTTGTTGGCGCTTAGACGCTGGCTGGTTGCTTCGTTTAGTCCCTCGGCGGACATATATTGGGAATGCTCATTGGACACCACCTTCAAGTTGACAGCGGCCACCGTGCTGGCGGGGTAAACGAACCTTGTTTCTAAACTCAACAATTTTGGCAGCTGCGCGGCGCATTCAAATTGGGAAACGAAAGCGCTGCTACAAACAGCTTTTAAGTTTAGGAGTGTTTTATCAATTCTAACCTTTTAAGTTTAAGAGTGTTTCATCAATTCAAACCTACTAATACCTTTCATTCTTTTTCAATATTGTTGCAGATTGAGGACGAGGGCAACCACGGCAACGATGAGACGCGTCTCTTCATCCTCTCCTCGCTGGCCCAATCCCAGATGAGCCGGGTGGCCTGCATTTTGTGCGAGGAGCCGCTGCTCGTATTCGATCGCTATCCACTGGTCGATGGCTCCTTCTTCCTGAGTCCCAAGCAGCATTCCAGCGGCTGCATCGAGGTGAGTAACGCTCCACCAAGTACACTCTGCATTGCTGTCCCCCAAACGCGGATAAAAAGAACGCTTTACTTTGTCTTGACTTGTGGAGTGGAGCATGATAAATGCATGGAGATTTCTCTGCACTTTGAACATGTTCTAGCTGTATTTTTTACTGTGTAGCCATCATTTATAAAACGTCAAATGTGGCATGGCAACCTTTTGGCTGCACTGTGCACACCCACACCCACACCCACAACCACGCAGCTTTCACTCGCCCACGTGCCCCCGAGAACTTTCAGCTGCAATTAGCGGGCGAACTACTCCATCGCCCGCCACTCCCATTTGCTCATTTTTCTGGCGACTATGGCGACCTGGCTCTGGGGACTGCAGACAGACCCCGCAATTTATGACCCATTTAAGTCAGCGTAATTACGCCAGCGCCCTAAGAAGAGCCCGGCAAAAACTACAGTATGCAGTATGCAGTATGTAGTATGCAGTTTGCCGTTTGCATTTTGCACATTTTGCATTTCATATGGAGGGACTGCACGCACGACCTACGCCTTTATACTGTGCCTGCTTTCCCTGGTTTTCCTGGTTTGCCTGGTTTTCTACTAGCTGCCTGCCTGCCTGTCAGTCTCGCCCCTTTTTCCCCCCCCAAACTTCTGGGGGCTTTAAATTAAGCCTGGATTTATAATTCATTGCCAGCTGCTGCTGCGGCTGCTGCTGCTGCTGCTGCTGCTGCAATCGGAATTGGCTCCTTTGTATATGCCTCTTTTCCCTTGACTTTGACTCGGTCTTCTGTTCGTGGGCGGCAGCAGCAATCTCCTGGGCAAGTTTATGCATTTTGCATTTTATTTGAAATTATTATGTCGCGTCGCAGTGGCAGCTCCACTTCCACCTCCTCATCCTCTTCCTCTTCGAGTCCTTGGCCCTTTGCAATGGCAGCCATGCAAGAATGCGCTCAATTCTACGGCCAAACCCCTCGCTTCCTCGCCCTTTGACAAAAGTGGAAAGTTGATACCCTAACAAAGATAGCTGTTTGCCAACTGGCGGTCTATTTGACTCGCCAAGCCTTTGAAGGCCATTTAAGTAGCAAAAAAAAAAAACATTTAATTTTATTGTAAGTTTCTGCGTAAAAACGAATCTCTGGCAGTCTGTTTGCCTACAGACATTTCAGAGGATTACTCATTACTTCCTTTATGTATTCTATACGTTACAAATGCTAGTTGTAAAAATTGCATTTTTAACAACGTTTATTTTCTACATTTCACTATCAAAACAAGCGCCATTAGGTATTCAAAGTCTTTCTGCAAACACAAGCGTACCTCCCAAATTTCGGCATAGTGTATTCAGGGGCTTAGAAGTCGCCGTTGCAATTCATTCGTTTTCCTGCCATAATTTTTCATTGTTGGTGTGTCTGCTCGGTGGCCCCTGGGCTCCTGCTTGAATTATGCGGCTGGATCCTGCCCCCTTTTTTTGTGTCCTTTTGTCTGCACCCTTTTCACCGCTTCCGCTTGCTCACTCCAATCCTTGAATCCAATCCTCATTCCTCTTTCCTTTTCCAGGTTAAATACGAGGGACGCACTCTCTACTTGACCTGTGTGTGCATGAGCTGCCTGGACGGAACCTCCAGCAGCCGCGTCATCAACTGCAGGTGAGCATCTCGAAGGGGGAACTTGTGGTGGAAAGTCATAAATTAATGATAATGATTTGGTGCCTTTTTTTATGCCTCGTTTGCAGATTCTGCAAGGAGCCGTGGGATGGGTCCAGCTTGGTTTTGGGCACCATGTACGCCTACGACATTTTTGCGGCCATGCCCTGTTGCGCCGAGCGGTTCAAGGTGAGTTTATGGGCCAATAATGTTTATATTAGGTCAATCAAGAAGCTTTAAGACAGCCTTTAAGGAAATATAAAACCTTTTATGGGCAGCACTTCGATTGAATCAACTTTATTTAGACATGATTGATATGTGCATGGCAATCGTTATAATTTCCCCCATTTTCGTCTCCCCCTCCTCCCATTGCAGTGCAATAACTGCTTCAAGATGCTGATGCATCCGCAGCAGCGTCTGAGCTTCTACAGTGACTACTCGCACGGAGTGACCTGTCCGTACTGCAACACGCAGGACACGCACTTCGTGAAGCCGCTGAGCTTCTGCTACGCCAAGAGCCCGGCGACGCGGCTGCCGACGCTCGCATAACATGAGGCCCCGTTGGAGTCGCCCGTGGGAACAGGTGCCACCGCCACTCAGGTGCCAAACGCCCAGGGCGCTCCAACGGCCTCCGGCTGCAGCAGCAACACCATCGCCATCGCCAGCAAGCAGCCACCAAAGCAGCCGCTCTACAATGCCGCCATCGATTATTCGGCACCGCTGCAGCAGCAAATTAATCCGGACTTGATTGGAGCCCATCCGCATGCCCAGCAGCATCAGCAGCAGGTGCGGCAGCAGCAACAGCAGCAGCAGCAACCACAGCAGCAGCAGCAACAACAACAGCAGCAGCAACAAACTCAACAGCAACAGTCACAACAGCAGCAGCAGCAACATCAGCCTGCGGTCAGCTCATTTCAGAGAGCCAACTTCACTCAGCAGTCGCATAAAAGCATGAACATGATGGCCATGACAGATGTGATGAGCAAGTACCAGCAGCAACAGCAGCAGCAGCAGCAACAGCGCCAGCAGCAACACAACCTGCAGCCACAGCAGCAACATGCAACACAGAAAGGACTCGAGGGCCTTCTATTGACCAATACCAACACAAGCAACAACAATAGCAGCAGCAGCAGCAGCAGTATTAGTAACTTAATCATTAGCCATAATTCAGCCAGCAATACAGGCAACAAAATGCAGCCCACTTGGGGCCAAAGTGATGCCATCTCGGCATTGTGGGGCTGCTCCAGCAGCAGCAGTGGCTGCTCCTCGGGCAGTGGATCGCAGCCCTCGTTGAGTCCGACGGCCAGCAGCATTGGCAACGATGGCTCCAAGATGATGTTGTGGGCGGCCCAAAGCTCGCCACAAAATGCTGTAACACTCAGGGATTCAGGATTCAAGGAGTTGCAGCGTCAGCAGCAGCAGCAACAACAGCAGCAGCAGCAGGTGCCACAGCAACTGCCACATGCAGCCTCGCCCACAGCTTCGCTGACCAGTTCCAGTTCCTCCTCGAACGGATGGAGCGCCTCGCATTATGGCAAGCCCAACATCTGGGAGCTGCCAGGATCCGCTGGCCAAAGGACGCCGGCCAGCAGCCACGACATCTTCACCGATCTCCTGTGCAACCTGAGCATCAGTCAGGACAACAGCAGCCAGCAGGCCAAGGCCGATGCCTCTGACGTCAGCTCGAATTCCTCCTCGTCGGCCGGGGAGCTCCTGGAGGCAGCCAATATCTGGCGGTTTCCGGAGTACGCCAGTCAGCAGCTCTACAACGAGGAGCCCACTGGCGGCGCAGCTGCCTGCATGCAGCTCTTCAACGACTATCTCAACATGAACTAAAACGAAGGATTAGGAGCCACAACAGCCTGCAGCATTTGTTACTCTAGCTAAATTGAAAAACAAAAGTTGAGGAAAAAGGAGTAAGCAGGAAGAGGAGAGGCTATATATAGGAGCCACTCCTGGAGCGAATGTTTTAGTTTTTAAAATCATTTGATTTTTTATACATCTAAACACACACCACATCTAAAACCGAGAGAAAACAAAGCAAACTAAAAACAATTTTCTTGTTATTTTTGTTGAGTTTTTTAGTTCTTTGTTTACACACCTACCTAAACGAAAACAAGCAATTTTTAGTTTTATTTTATAAAGCAAATTTTTTATACATTTTACCAAAAAAAAAAACAAACCGAAACGTAAAACAAAAAAAAAAAGGGAAAACGAGTAAACGAGATGAAGGGACAAAAAAAGAAACATTTACATCACGATTGAGGGAAAAGTTTTATTTAGCAAAAATTGAAGGCAGGGCATTAAATTGTTTAAACAAATCATGATAATTGCTGTGCTGCTCAATAACACAAAAAATTATAAACATAAAAGGGAGAAGGAGAAGGAGTAGAGTAGGAGAGTATAACAGAAAGTGAGAAGGGGAGAACATGAAACATTTGCTACAATTTATGAAACGTAAAATTACAAAAAACCTAAATTTAAAAACAACATAATCGATAAGTTGCACATCTTTACCTAAGCGATTGGTAATTATTCCTAGTTTTAGTAAGCGAAAGGAGAACCTCTAGAACCGATTAAGTTTTTCGCTCCAGTTCCGAAGAGTTCAGTTAGGTCCTCAGAGTTATTCAGCCCCCCAGTAAACCACCCATTCACCCAACCACCCACTCACACACACCCATAGCAACCAGGCGGCACATGCAACAAGGTCATCACTACCAACACCAATACCACCACCCCCCAGCACGAGCAACACCTTTCAGGAGTATTTCAAGCAGGCGACCCACACCCACGCCCCCAAACTCTTAGTTAAGTCCTCGATGAAATGAAAATATAATGAAAATACTTTCGGCGCAGCGTGATCATTAATTATTAAGTCTAAGTGTTAGGTTATAGCGATCTTCTTGTATATGTGTAGGGTTCTTCTCTTTGTCTAAAATAGCAGAGCAGCCGTATGTGATGGATCTCTAAAGGTTGAGTGCGAGCAAACCACATGCAGGCACTCACTATCGATAGGTTTAGTAGGTTGTAAGGTCGATTTTTTCTAAATTTTAAATATGGTATGCAAGCAAACATCCAACAATTTATAGAGCGGTTCAATGTTTCCTGTTTTGTGTTTATTCCGTGCTTAGAAAAGTCACCAAAACCCTGGGGTAAAAGTCCTTTCCAATCCCACAGTCCTCTCACCCTCAACCTCTCACTCGAAATTGTGAGTATTTAATCGAATTAAAATAAAAATTTCCCTTTTGTGAAACTGCTTAGGCAGACTAAACCTAAAAACCTTTTCTAAACCTTTCCCGTCTGTGAAATTTTTGATGAAATTGAAAATTAAAAACCAATTGATATGTCCCCATCTGTGAAAAATGTATGCAAGGCAATTCAAATCTTCAGTTTCTCTTTAACCCCAATCAACTGTGAATGTTATTTAGGCAACCTAAATCTGAAATATTCTGTGAAAACTTGCATGTAATTGAAAGTAAAAACCTTTTGATATTCACCATCTGTGAAAGTTTTGATGAAATTGAAATTAAAACACCTTGATATTACCCCGGTCTGTGAGGAGAAGTTTAGGCAAGCTAAACCTTAAACAAGATCAGCAGAAACTGTGTTAGATTATCCAGCTTCGGTTCTCTTACTTTCCCCTTTTAAAATGTCGTGAAATTTTAATGAAATTAAAAGTAAAACCCCCTTGATATGTAGCCCCACTGTGAGTAAATGTTTAGGCAGCCTAAACTCAAAATCGATCAGCAGAAGCTGTGTTACCCCATCCCCTGAATCCCTCGAGTTCGCAACGAACCCTAAATTGTAGATCCTGTAAGTTTCGTCAAATCGTCTGTGAGCAGAGTGCCGAGTCCTTCCTAAACAGCATTCCATTTCGGAAAGATGTAGCTGCGCAGGCTCGGCACTTTTAAAGAACCTTCACTGTGAGCGTTCGAAAGGACAAAATTTTTATGAAAAATTCTAAACCCACACAAAATTGTGACTAGGCCTGGCCCAACAACGAAACTCGTGTGACACCCAGTTGAGAACAAACATTTTCAAAAAAATGTCTAAACCACGACCCCCAAACCAAAATTGCCTCCATTAAGACAGCCAAACTGTGACATCCCCCATTTGCTCAACCCCTGTGAACATTGAAAATGTATTTGTATCCCTGTGAGTTGTCCTTCGAAAGGATTGCGATTTTTGAGAAAAATTTAAAACCCCCAACCCGAAAGCACTTGTGAATGCTCGTAGACTAAGCAGTTATCTTTGGTTTCCCATTATTTCGTATATTTCTCAGCAGTGTGATATTTCTTTCTGTGTTTCCAATGTGGCATTGCTTGTAATTTTTTGAAAAAGAATTCAAAAACCTCCTCGAATATCTGTGAAATACCTTCAACACCCACCCACAACCCCCTTTTATCCCCATTTGGTGACTTTTGGTGAGGGAACTGCTTGAAATACAAAACCCTGGGTAACGGGAGTGGGATCTTAGGTTGCATGTGCTGCAGTTACTCCAGTAATCACAAATCGAACGCCTCCTTTTGGGCATTTAGCATTGCCGCCATTTTACATACCAAATAATACACGTTAATTAAACGACATTTTTTTCAGAACGCATGAAGGGACAAACTGAGTGATAGTAAATTTTTTTGTATACAAAACCCACGATAACGATAACGTCTTCGTTATTCCTACTTATATAGAGCTACCGTTAAGTTTATAAGTACATACCCTATACCCTATACCGTATAAACCCTACACCTAACTAACCTAAATTGATAGAAACTACACATTTTGGCATTTACTTGAGAGGATTATATATAAGTTTGGCACAGTTATATATAATTTTCGTCTAAATCTAAGGTTTTAATCTAGCATACATGTACGCGCAGGAGGATAGAGAGGAAGTGAACTTATTTATAGGCAAGCCCCAACACACACACACACACAAAAACATGACACACAGATATACAGCATATAGTTATATAGATATTTAATTGGAGTAACCCTAGAGCCCTACGCTAAACTACACTACACTACAAATTATATTGGTATAAGTTCTACGCAAGCAAAGCTGCCTTGCTCAAAAAGGCAGTGGCACCCGCACCACCAACTACTACGTAAGTCAGCCCGTGTTTTAGTTTGATTCAGTGTTTGTTTTAGTTAAATGTCGAGAGATGAAACCACAAACTTATGCCCACCTCAGCCACCAAGAAAGGATAGAATCGAACGATGGACCGCGTATATATATATAGAGAGAGAGAGAGAGCCCCAAAACAGTAATAGTCAGACTTCCGATCACAATTAACTCTAACTCTTAACTCTTAACCGCAACCACTAGACGGCGAATGAATAACACATACTTAGTAGAAGTCTTGAGTCTTTAAGTAATGAGGCGAAGGAAACAAGGAAGGCGATTGAGCGAGAGAGTAAAACACATTAAAATGTAATTTATATTACCTCCTTAGCAAAAATCAATAACAAATAACGAATAACATATAACAAATAACAAAAAAACAATGTTTTCCTAATGCATATAAACTATGAGAAATCAAGGCAAAGTAAAACAAAATATGTACGTTTAAATCAAGTAATCCATTCATAAACAATTAAAAGCAGTTTTTGTTTAGTTCATAATTTGTACTCAAAAAGAGAAAAAAAACAACCAGCACTATCACATTTTATGTTACACAAATGAAATATTTGCGCGCCTTTCCCATTTTTCCCAATTTTTTGTAATTTTTTCACAATGCTTAGTTACTGGAACATGCCAAAAACCGTGTAGAAGCAGCAGCAAAATGTTTAAACTTTAACCGAAATTCTTAAAAACCAATTTTTGATGGCTCCCTCCGAGCTTTCTCAGATCATCTGATGACGAAATGTACAAATTGGTGAAGTTTAGGCACTTTCAACCGCAGTCCTCCTCCTCCGATTTTCCAAGGTCAAGGCAATATAGCGCAGCAGATATTTCCGGAACAACACCCCCCCCTCCCCCACTTTGTAATCACCCCCCGCCCCCCATCCACCAAATTTATAGATTGATTTTTTTTAGCCACCCGAATGTAATTTTTGTTTAATTAAATATACACACCTAGCACACTTTTGTTTATGCCTAATTCGTAATGTGTAATATATGTATACTTTGTACCTTTTTATGTTATACACAAGTCCTTATCCCCCTCAAGGAATCAACCCCTCGCCCAGTGTTTAATCCCCCCTCCCCACACCCCTACGCTCCTACTCTCCTACACATTTTGGCAATTCAACTTGAATGTCTACTTTTAATGTAATTTAGTTGAATATTTTAGTTGATTTTTATTATTATTATTCGTACTCCGTATGGAAACTAAATAAATTTAATTGTATTTGAATAAACGAAACGAAAAAAAAGGAATAAAATTACATTACTTTCTGCTATTATTATTACTACGATTAATATTGAATTTTTGTTGAATTTTCAAATGATTAAATGAAATATTTTTAATAATTTCCATTTGGTTTTATTTCTCCCACCTTTCATTTGTTTTTGCTACCCATTATTTTCGGTTGTAACTGCATTGATGAATCCATTTATCCAATAATGGATATAACTAAGTGCCGGACGACAAAACTGCCGACTAGAAGAAGGAGCAGTAACCTTTACCGAAATGTATTGCTTAGCATCATCAACGACCTTGGTTCCCGATCCAGTTTCCTCCGATCCTCCGATCGCGACTTAGTTTAGCAGCTACCTCAGTTTAGTCACATCGATAGAGTCTTAATTGAACCACACAGTACATAGTTTACTTACTCGACGTAGGAACATGTTAATCGCAGCTTTTAAACAGATATATGTTAGCTTAGAACGGGAAGTATGCAACGTTTGATTTAGAGAGCGACCCCACTCCAGTTTCCCGTGTTTGGATTTATATACCCTACCTTTGCGTTGTTCTTTAGCTAACTTGCTTACTGAGTTACCTGCGTCCCCTGATGCACTAAATCAATGTCTTAGTTGAATTTTGAGTTGAAAGCGCAGAAAGCTGAGTTGAGATGAATGATGGTCAATGTTGTAGTCGAATTTTTGTTCACGTTTGTTCTCGTTAAGTTGAAGATTTCATGCCAAAGTACAAACCTTAAATCAATTCTTCGTAATTCCTAATACCTATCGTAATACCTCCTAACCCAAAGTCCCCTCCAGTTTCTTTGAAGTCATACCAATCTAAGTTCGCTTGAGGTCGTCTGCCGCCTCACATCCCAATTGGGCTGCACTTGTTTAGCATCTAAGTGTATTTAATAGTCGTATATATGGAAGTCATATACGATGGTCAAGAAGATACATATAGGCAGGAATACGGTCCCCGAGAAAACTTTAGTTGCATTTTTGGCATTTTGCACAGGTTTTGCTAGAAACGAATTTGGTTTACTTACTATAATTCGTGTCCGTATGTATTTGAATATTGTATTGGAATTATCCTTAGGGTTACGTAGCATTTAAGCAGCAGCGTGTGCGAGCAGTATAATGAACCGATGTGTGACGAACCGCTGGTTAAGTGGACCAACAGTCGGTTGATCAGATCTTTTGGGTAACCAGAGATCCACTATTACTAGGCGTGGGTCATCATGGCCCACCGAAAACTGGAGTGTTGAGCAAGCAATACGAGCGAAGGCCCCCAATGGCAGCCAATCTGCGGAAGAACTGCAAGAGCCCCAACTCGCCGCCTCTGGGCTTTTTGATTTAGCTAATAGATTATGTAGGAAACACAAACACCACAAACACCACACACACTACCCACTACACTATATCTTATATATTAAACATCTTATTTGAGGCGCACCCGTGCTGATGTGGAGTATGAATTGTCGAACAATCGTTGCCATTTATTTCGCTATAAGTCACCAGTCCAAGTCGTGTCTATGTGTTGTACTTAGGTTTTAGCAGTGCCCACGCGTTCGTTTTTAACTTATAATCCTCGATGTTGTGTTTTGTTCTCTGTAGGATCATGTATTACCTAGACTAGCACTAAAGCATAGCCTAAGCTTCATTAGCGTATAGCATATAGCATATGTATATGCATATTTATTGTGTATAGGGATATGGATAAGGATAATGATAAAGATAATGAAAATGATATAGAAGGCGAAACCGAAGGACTGATCCTGTGCGCGTGTGTGTCGATATTTGAAATGTGATCCAAGACTGACTGACTGAAACAAACTCCAAGCAAAGCAAGATGAATAACGATAAAGCATAAGTACTATATAGAACATCCAGGCAATTCAGGTATGCGAACTAATCAAGAATTCAAGGACTTCCAGCGAACACAGAGACTAACTACGAAGCAACAAAAGCAAACAGAACTTTCTACCTCATTGTTGAAACGTTTGTAGCCGAGTGTGTGGCTCTTTAGCACCCGACAATACCTCAGATGCAGAACCAAAAAAAAAATCGATTGAAGATTTGAAGATTGAAATGGGAAACGAACAGAGAAGAGTTAAAAAAAAGAGAGAAGGATTTAGAAGCAGAGATGAAGGACTTTCAGTGTAAATTTAATACGTATTACGGTGTAGTAACCATCATCTCCATCTCCATGTCATATACGACATATCTCATCGCCAGTCACGTCAGTCATCACACACACACACACACACACAGAGGCAAACGCCACACACACTCTCACACACACACACACACTGCCACAGTCTCAGGACCCCAGTCGTATCATCGCATTCCATTATCTTAGGGATATAGTCACGCGTAAGAAGACAACACCAAGTCAAATCAAACCATTCCAATCGAATCATTCGAAACGAATCATTTAGGCTAAGCGAAAGGACGAAGCAGGACAGCCACAAAATAGTTGATAAGCACTACAATTGGCATCATTAACAATCTTAACAATCATTTTGCAACACACTTTTGTTTGGATTTGCAACTTGCATTTCGATTTGGATTTGCATTTGGATTCACTTGATTTCCGATTGAAAAGAGCTCCCCGATATGTGATATTTAATTGGTAATTGGCAAAATTGAATTTGAAATCGATAGGGAAGATGAGATCGCGAAGGAAACTCAACATCTGTGAGCATTGGCTTAGCACTTAAGTTCGAAAGAGATTAAGGATTATATATACAGCTGCGAAAAAAAAAATAGCACCACTTGCCCAGTAAAACTTTGAATAAGTCTCCTACCTACAATTTTGGGTTTAAAAGGATCTGAAATACCTTTTTAGAAAGGTTAAACAATTCACTTTTTAGAAAATAAAAAAAAATCACAATTGTTCTATGAATTCTTAACTTATTTAAGGAACTTTATGAAAAATGACAAAAAAGGGCGAAAAAAATAATAGCACCACTTCATAAAAAATGCTTTAAACATAAAATATAAACTTAACAGTAACAAATTCATTAATAACAAGTGATTGTATATTAAAACTACGCCGATCCCATTAATTTAGTATTTGGTAGTGTATCCTTTATTAGCAATAACAGCTGCGCAACGCTTTGGCATGGAGTTAACCAGGTCCTGGCACCGTTTTGGGGTTATATTGCTGCAGGACTCCTTAATCACGGTCCATAGGCTTTCGTTATTAGTTGGCTTAAAAGCTGCAACTGCCTTTTTAATATCCGACCAAAGGTTTTCGATGGGATTGAGGTCTGGCGACTGCGCAGGCCACTCCAGAACATGAACTGATTTATTTTGGAACCATTCCTTGGCTTTCCTGCCGGTATGCTTGGGGTCATTGTCTTGTTGGAAGACCCATTTTAGCGGCATATCATATTCAGCAAAGGGTAGCATCACCGTCTCCAAAATATCCACATACACATGCTGATCCATTATGGTTTTTATCCAATGTATTGGCCCAACTCCATAGTAAGAAAAACATGCCCATACCATTACACCGGATCCGCCGTGTTTAATTGCTTCTACTGTGTCGTTTGGCTTATATTCGGTGTTCCTAGGGCGCCTTACATTCGATCAAGATCCATTGCCACCAAAAAAAACCACCTTGCTCTCATCTGACAATAAAAAGTTCGTCCATCTTTCGCAGGGCCAATTTAAATGTTCCTTGACGAACTTAATGCGTTTGGGTATGTGTCTCCCATTTAAAAAAAGGACCTTTCCTTGGACTACAGCCTTTTAAACCATGTTCCCTTAGACATGTGTGAACTGTTTGCACTGTTGCGGATATGTTGAGATCCTTTTTCAGTTCGGTAGGAGCTTTAAATGGATCCTTCTTGCTCTCGGGCACTAGCCTTTTGAAGAGATGGGTGCCCAATGATTGTTTTTTCCCACGTTTTTCGGGATTCTCGTTGTAGGTGATTACATTTCCTATAATTTTGTTTGAGCATTGAAGGATTTGGCCAATATTTCTAAAAGATTTTCCTTCAGAAATGAGTTTTTTGATCAAGTCAAGTTTTTCTTCAGTACAGTGCTTTCCACGTCCCATTTTAATGATTTTTTTAAGGAAATTTTTTAAAAATCGTTTTCGAAATAATAGAACAAGTGTCAAGTTTCATAACCACAAGCTTTTTACCAAAGCAACCCTTCGATTATTATTGATTATTTGAAAAAACCGATAGTGGTGCTATTTTTGTTTTCGCCTCATTTTAGACCTTGCCGCCCAAAAAAAATTATAAAAAATGAAGGTATGAACAATTCAAATTTTTTTTTTCATTTTTGGATGTGAAAAATATCTAGCATTATGCGAAAAATCAGTATTTGGTTCTATCGGTACCTTAACCTTAATTCATTTGATCGATAACAAAAAAAGGTATGGTGGTGCTATTATTTTTTTCGCAACTGTACATACGTGTACTTAGATTCGTAAATTCGGATTTGGATTCGGATTCGGATTCGGAACACCAACTGTGAGCGCATTAAAGATGAACGAGATCTGAAATCAAATGAACTTTAAGAAAAATCATATGTGGTATATTTTTTGGCTTGAAATTTGTAAAATTCGCATAGGAATCGAATTCGATCGTCTATTTTGGATATTGTACGAGTACTTCGGTAAGCTTAGGTTTAGTTCTTTCACAAAATTGCAAAAAAAAACAAAGAAAAGAAAATTACAAAAAAAGAAAACACTTGAGTCTGCATCACATCTGCTAGGAAACGAAACAATCATGCACTTTTCGATAACTCATAACTGTGACGAAATTTACACACAATCCAGCATTCGAGACGAGATTACCCTAAGTTAATCAAAATTGACAAGAAACCTTTTTGTGGCTGCCTCGAACAAAAAAATAAAGTAATCACTCTCTAAGTAGATCGCTTCGGGTCCCCTAAGGACCCCCAGGCATAGATATCTAAGCTCTAGGCTAAGCACGCTTCCCAACTAACCGCCATTGTCCTGCAAAAAAGGATAATGGGGTACCAATATTATACTCACTCTCTTAACACACTCACACACACACACACGAATACAAATTAAAGGAATAATTACCTCAGATTAGAATTTTTCTAGTTTAATTCTTACAAATATACATATAAATGTTAAATGACGAAAAAAACCAAAAGCAAACTAACGAAAATATTATGAAAATCACTTATACACTCCACAAAAACAAAAACTAAAAACCGAAAACAAAAAGCAAAAAACGAAAGAGCAAAACGAAACGAGCATTTTTTTAATGGCGAGTTATGAGAAATTTTAATAGTAAAATTCAAGAGCAATTTATTATACAAAGGCAAAGAAAATAAGAAAATAACAAATAATTACCTAAGCAAATACCATACATACATCAAAATGCATGCAATCTCAACTAAACTAAACCAAAAATCAAGTAAACTAAACTAAAGTAAATTAATGCAAACTTTTAATGTTTCCCCGATTAAATATTATAGAGCATACACATATATAAATACTCATTTACCATATAGACCAAGAACGCTGCCAAAAAAACAAAAAGAATATCAAAGCTGCCACTCCCGCAACTCCCAAAAATGATTGAAAACCCAGCTCAAAGAAAAAAATATCTGCTATAACGAGAGGAGTACCATATTGTAGGGACTTTAGACATGTGTATCTTTTAACGTATATTGATCTTGGCTATTATTATTGCATTATTACGCATTACGCACTGCGAGTATCGTATGTATATCGAGTATCTATTATATATGGCATATATTGTATATGAAGTTTTCATTGTACTATTTAATAATCTATTGGAGATTGATCCTTGTATGTTTCGTTATAAGTACTTCATACCCACACCAACATACACTCACTCATACTCACTCACCCACACACCGACACACTTACACATACACACACACCAACACACTGGCACTGGTCATCCCGCAGATCCTTTTCATTATAAAGGGGGCGGGACGGGAGTCCTGAAACCGCGGCAGGGCGTGGTCGCGCCTACTCACATAGAAGAATTTCTGCTGCTCAGGTAAAGGCGTTGACCACGCCCCGCCCGGCCCAAGGGCACGCCCACCACCCCCGCCTCTTTCGCAAAGGATCACTTTAAGGATGCATCGTGCCAAGGATTTTGTGTTAAATTCCGTTTATTTAGTTAAAACTAGTATTCCGTCTCTTTCACACTTCGAGGCTCAGGGGAAAGCTGGAGAAATGGAGAAAGTGAGATGAGGAGGAGAAAGAGAGCGAGAAGAAGAAGGAGTAGTGGAGCCATAGTGGAATTTTGTTTAAGTTTTTTGTTTCGTTTCTATTATTGAAAAGGAAATTTATGCAAATAATAAGATAATAATATTAAACAAAGTACACTTTACCTTATTTAGATGCAATGAAACTTTAATTCCTTGAATTAGTCAAATTTGATTTTGGACCTGAACAAAAACAAAATACAAAAACCACAAAAAAAAATGCAATTACATGTGTAAAGAAATCAAATAAAATACTTACTTAAAATAGACAAATGTGCCGCAGGACGGGGATTTGAGTAGGCTCATCCCGAAACCGAAAAGTATCGAAACTGAATAGATCCCCCTCCTGTTTTGGCACTCCTCCATTTTGGGTTTTGCCTGGAAAGCGATTGTAAAACGAATATTTATTGTGTATCTCTTACTAAGCAAAAAGCGAGCATCCTTTGATTTCCTTGTTGAAAACTAAAGCAAATATACAAAGCGAAGAGCGAGCGGAGAGAAATTACAAAGTAACATTGAACGATACAAAAAACATGAACCTCAGCACTCCTGCATCCTACACAAATGTAACAAAATGCAAAAAAAAGATAACCCTAAACAAATCCTAGCGAATCAAACGAAGAAAGCGAAGAAGGCAGAGAGCGGAGAACGCGAAGAGAGCCTGTGAGAAAGCAGAGAAAGCAGTCAGCGAAAGCAAAAAGCAGAAGCCGAAGCAAAAGCAAAAGCAAAAGCGCCCCTCCCCCTTTTCGAAAGTACAAATTGTTTTTATTGTGAGATGATCTTTTATCGAAACAAAGTTGAAATGGCAAACTGATCGATAATTATCGATTGGCGTCGATAGACAAGCAGAGTCTGAGGACCACACCACGCATTCTGTTCGATCCATAGTTTCAGCCCAACTTTGCTTCCGAAAAACCAACCGAAAAAAACCAAACCAAAAAGCTAAAAAAATATGTAAAATTAATATTAACTCAGAGAATGTTATCCCGTAGAAGCTTATCGAATATCGTATATCGATACCAGCAGCAATAATCCTTTGCCAGCCTCTCTCTAAGCTAACACACACACGCACACACCAAAAACACACTCATCTAGACACTCACACCCTCATCCTCATTCACATTCACTCATCAACAACATACATCATTGGCATTAAATCATCAAACTAAAAAAAAATAAAAAAAAAACAAGAGAGAACGCTATAGTCGAGTTCCCCGACTATCTGATACCCGTTACTCAGCTAGTGGAAGGGAGAAGGAGAGTCTTAAACACAATTTTTGGCGGTTTGTAGGCGTTATAGTGGGCGTGGCAGAAAGTTTTTTGACAAATCAGTAGAAATTTACAAGACCAATATAAAAATGAAAAAATATCAAAACATTTTTCAAAAGTGTGGGCGTAGCAGCTTTGGGCGGTTTGAGGGCGTTAGAGTGGGCGTGGCAAAAAGTTTTTTGGCAAATCGATAGAAATTTACAAGACTAATACAAAAATGAAAAAATTTCAAAACATTTTTCAAAAGTGTGGGCGTGGCAGTTTTGGGCGGTTTGTGAGCGTTAGAGTGGGCGTGGCAACATGAATCGACAAACTTGCGCTGCTTCTATGTCTCTGGAGTCTGTATGCTTAATCTCAACTTTCTAGCTTTTGTAGTTCCTGAGATCTCGACGTTCATACGGACGGACAGACGGACAGACGGACAGACGGACAGACGGACAGACGGACGGACAGACGGACATGGCCAGATCGACTCGGCTATTGATCCTGATCAAAAATATATATACTTTATATGGTCGGAAACGCTTCCTTCTGCCTGTTACATACTTTTCAACGAATCTAGTATACCCTTTTACTCTACGAGTAACGGGTATAAATACGAGAAAAACTAATTCTAGAATCACACATACAAGCATATATTGTACTCCCACATTTAGCACTTAACACATTCATACATAAATCACTCATGATATGCGTATTTGTCTCTATTTATAATAATAATAAAATAATAATCTACGGAATATGTAACATTTACTATGTACTACCTTATGAATCGATTACACTTCTAATTATATACCTAAATATATATATATATTTTGTATAAGCGATCGGCTTGGATCGATCCAGCGGACTCTCAAAGAACACAAATGAATCTTTCAATAAAGCGCGACCATTGTCGCTTATAATCATCAAGAACCCAAAAACTGAAACTTTTATTTATTGGATAGATGGGATAGATACTCACAGGATAATGAATATCTCTTAAAAAAGAGCAATGGGTAAACTTATAACTGTGGCCTAAGAGTCGCTTTTGTTTTAGCCGGATTAATCTGGCTGTGCGGTCAATCCTTTTAGCCGATAATCGCAGCTCAGGTCCAGCTGTGGCAGTTCAATTAGCGTCCTTCAGGCAGCCACCGAGTACCTGCCCAGCTTTCTAATTAACTTTGCCGGAGGATGTGGAAGGGGCTCAGTTCTGAGGGGGAGGGGTGGCGTTTAAGCCACATCTGTGAGATGTTCGCTGAGTGGCAATATGGAATCCAATTTCAGCTCGGCAACAAAATTGCACTCGAAAGGAGTCTGCTGCTCGCTCTGCTGTCGCACACACACACACAATGTACAAATTCAATTGCAACTAATGCACTTCATGCGTCTTCTCAGTATCCCCCTTCCCCTTTTTTGCAGGGGGCACAATACCCTTGTTCCACCCACTTGCCACTTGCCCGCAGACGTGTCTGCGTGTGAAGTTTAAGTTGTTTGGCCGCGTGGGCGGAGTGGCAGGACTCCTGCGCCCCAAGACGCCCAAGGATGTGTGTGCATGGCGAGTCAAGGAGCTGAAAGCGGAAATCAAACACGAGGCGAGGATTGCTCGCTTCTTAGCCCGCAGATGAGCGTTTTGGTCCTTCGTCCGATTAGCAGGGCAAGTACACTGAGCGATACAAAGTACAACAAAATACAACTGTGTATATACGGTTCAGAACCTGTTTGCTGTTTGCTAGTAGCAATTCTCACAGTGTAGAAACGTTTCCTTCTCCCGTCTAGTGCCCCATGTCACGCCGCCTTTCGGAGTTTGGGCAATGGGAGTTCGTGGTGCTGGTTCAGGTTCAGGTTCAGACCACTGCCTTTCAGCCCGGAGCTCTTGGCTGCAGCTGTCCCTGGCTTTGGCTCCGGCTGCTGGCTGTGCGCATTGGTCTAGGTGGGTTTGGCCAAAAGGGGGGAGGAGGGTGGTAACGTGGCCGGCATGGCAAATATTTAACGCAAACAATGCGCTTAAATCAAAAGCGAGCCATGTCTGCGGCATAACTGCGCGTGAGGCAGACATTTCCCCGCCCACGTCCTTGCGCCAAATCTATTTAACCTCACACGTTGCAGGTCCTTTTTTATGTCCTGCTGCTGATGCTGCTCTTTAGTTTTAATGCTCCGGCTTGGAGCATGCAAATCAGCTTTTTATTCGACTGGCCTCCCCAGCCGAAGGACTTCTCTATTCAAATCCCGATGCCGATCCCAATCCCAGGATGCCAACCTGGGTGCATAAGTTCGCCACGGAATGACCCTCTGGGGAAATTCATAGTTGATACTTGTGGCCATTGAACTGTTCGGGGGTAAAAAGTCAGAGGGACCGACAATAAACACTACAGACGATAACCAAAGTTACAGCACTGAACTGCCAAAAAGTTGTTAGTTATTAAAAAAAATTTAACCTTAAATAAACTTGCATGTGGACAAACCAAAAATGTAATTAAGGAGTGGAAAATGTTATAATTACATTTTTTGAATATCTTGAAGGGTTTTGCCTGCCAATTTTCTTTCTCAGTGAAAGGGACAGGACCTAATCTTTATCTCAGTCATGTCAAGCCAAAGTTTGTGGCCCAAAACTTTGGCAGTTCCCTCGTGCCAATGAAAGTGGTCAGTTAAAAAATGTCAACCCCGCTCCCTTTGAAGATGCCCAACGGAGACAAAGAGGGGCGAAGTACAGTGAAAGTAATATGTCTGGGCCAAGCATAATTACCAAACTTTGCGGCCGAGTTCACATAAGTCATACTCCGTCTGACCATTTGGACAAGAGTCCTGTGTCAGGATTTATGAATGCCAAATAGCTGGGCGGGAGAAAGGAGATGGGCTGCAAATTAAACACGACACTGCGTCGTTATCTTTATAAATCAAAGGGAATTACATGGCCATGGAATCGCAACCCTCCTTGAAAGTCCAGCCCACATGTGAATGCCGCAAATTCTGGAAATTGTTGCAAACCCTTTCGGCAAACAGCTCAAAGGATTCCCCCGCACCCTTTGTGGACATATTTTTAATGATTTATTCCCAATTTAGGCAAGATTTCGTACTTAAGATGCTCTGCCTAATGGCCGTTTGCCACCCACCCACCACCCCCCCCAGGACACAAGGTCAGTGGTCACCGGGGTTCTCTGCCATTGGAATTTCCTTGCCCGCAGATGGAAGGGTGCAGCTTTTCCATTTCCCCGGGCTTTCCTTCCTGGTAGTGTGCTAATATGCAAATCCAATTTATTGCACTCCCCTTCCCCAAACTCCAGATTTCCATTCTACACTGAAAGAATCTAATCATCATTGGCTATAAAATGGTAATTCACATGTAATTCATATGTAGCTACTTTCCAGGCATCTCTCTCTTGAATAACTTAAAAAATGGTATTTTTATTTTTAGGATTATGTACATTGGTTAGGTGCTCATTTTTCTCAGTGCTCTTATGCTGGTTGTCCTTTGGCTGGGCGTGAGTTATACGAATCCTTTTTATCTCGACTGTCGCCTGGCGTGCGTCGGGCGCATAAATCTTGTATAAGTTGGAGTTCGCTCCTTGGCAAGGAGTCAATATGCTAAATCAGCACAATCCTTTGCTCCGCAGCCAGGATTCTGCGAGGAAGGATGTTTGGACAGCTGCTAAGACATTTCAATAACGCTCTTTGGGGGGCGGAGCTGCAGATTGGTCCATGCTTGGTTGCTCCTCCTCCAGAACTGACTCTCCTGACCGATGTTTGTTGAATTTTAATCATTTGCGTGATGCAGCCTCCAGTGGAGTGTGGTACCTACATACGAGTATGCCAACCTACCTACAACTTCATCGAGAGCGAGAGTGTGGAAAAGTAAAGGTGGATTATGTTTGAGTTGGCAAGCCAGGAAAGTGCAAGGACCTCAAGGATACGCTCGCACGGTTTTCTGTTAGCCAAACAAACTGGTTGAGTGAATGCAAATCGACTGGAGATTACAATATACAAGAACATGTTGCATACTAGAATAGATGAATATAATACTTAAAACTTTATTGGAGAAAGTATCTTACCTTTTGTGTGATCCAAATCCCAATTTAAACATATATTTTATTATTTTATGAGCTATGTCCCTCGATCGCAGTGCTTGATCCTGCAGCTCTCTGGCAACTTCGTTTCCCCGCTTGACTTTTGCAACCGGTTTTCAAAGGATTTCCCGGGGGCCATGGCTGTCACTCCTAAATGGGCGCCCAGAGATTTATGATGGGAACAGCAAACAAGCGGAGAAAGTGGAAAGTAATCGAAGTGAGAGCGCTGCAGTTTAGATGAGCGAAAGACAAAGGAACTATTCGGATATAAATCATCTCCCGGCGGCAGGCGGCGGATGTCCTGCGGCGCTGGCGGCTGCCACTTGAAGTCAGAACCGGTTCGGTTCGCTTAGGTTCGGTTTGACGCAGGATCCTTCAGCGGACAGGACTAACTTGCCGATTTCCATTTCTATATCCATTTCCATTTCCATTTCATGCCTATTGTTCTGTCCGGCGTTGCAAATTTGTCAGCGAACGAGGAGCAGCACAAATGTCAGCGCGATAAGCGTGCAGGCACTTTTATCTGAAGGATATGCGCAGGATGAATCACTCGCACGTCGCTGCCCAGAATATTTCACTGCCAAATTGGCTGGCTATCTCTGCTACTAAAAAACTATGAAAAAAAGTGCATAGTTCATCGTTTCGACTTCAATATACCCCGTTGTCAAAGGACATTAACAAAGATATAAGCGGTTGTGTTTATAAATACATATATATTTTTCTTTAGCACCTTGTCACATAATAATCAATATTTCCATAATATGCAGGGTACTGCCTACAAGAAGCTACATTTTTAAAAAAGCAATAAACATGATTGGCAAATTGGTCGAAAGGCATGAAGAAAAGTTTGCCTCTTTTTGGCCAAGATTGATAGTGGGTCCAAATGTCACGGCCCATTTGTATGCCGGACACATCACCCGAAAAAAAACTTCGCCCCTTATTTTTGGTCAATCGAACGAATTGCGCTTAAATATTTGCGGCGCTTATCGAAAAATTTGCGGCCCATTGTCGTGAGGATTGATGCAATTTTAAATCCGCAACGAACAAGGACATCTGCTCAAATATTAGCTTATGAAATTGTTTAAAATGCCACGCACTAACCCATTCACTCTGGTCACGCTCCGGAAAACGGAAAATCTGGTCGAAGACGGCTAAGGAGGTGGAGTTTGAGGGCGGGAAACCCGATCTCAGCCTTTTGACAGTTGCCACAATTTATCATAATTCAATGCATGGCATGTCCTGTCAATCACTCGAATCGACATGGACCTGAACATCGACATCGACATGGACATGGGCATGGACATCGAAGGGGTGAACCGAGCACACATTAGCCGCTGGGCAGGGGGGTGGATAAGGCCGATGTGGTTGTGGACATTTTTACAAGTGACTTATGAATTATTCCATGCACTTGCTCCTGTCCATCTGCAAGACCCACACTGAAAACTAAGCGTTACAATAAAAAATCTCAAAATAAATTTATATTAAATATTTCTACATTGGCTAAGAAGAATAAGCAACTAAGGTAACTATCATACGTACCTATGATATGTAGTAAAATCCCAACGTATCCCTACGATATTTCTTGCAGTGCAGTTATCGTCTCGCTTCACTTCCTCTTTATGGTTGGCTTTTTGTGTTTTCCAATCAGATTAGCCTGGTAAAGGGGTTAAGATTATGGGGTTATCCCCGTTGGGAGGGCACTACATGAAAGGGTCAATAAAGGGTCTGGAGTCGAAGATGCCGACGTTTATCAAACGGAATATGCGATGCGTACAACCATTAGACACTGCCCACTGATGGACGATGGACTATGGACGATGGACAGGCGAGACGTGATCCCAGATACGGCTCATCAAGTGCATTGTCGTGGGACAATAAAGGGTTAATCGGCTAACAGAGGGATTGCCATATTATCTTCTTGGCAAATTGATGTTCGGAAGACAGCAGAAATTAGCGAAAGTAGAGCTAAGTATTAAGTGCATCAATTGAATGGCGTATCACATGATACGCACTTTGCTCAACTCTCCAAGGACCTCTGTAATCTGATAGGCTTACTTGACAAGAGAGATTGGAAACAAAGTTTTTCTGAATTGTGATTTTACCAAATAACGCAAAATTTTAAAATTACCAAAAACACATCATAAAACATCATAGTCTGAAATGTTGGAAAAAATACAGTTTTTTGTTTGTAAGTTGACCAAAATACGTCACAGAGCTGAAAAACGTACTGTTTTAGTCAGCTGAGGACCCCAGCTAACGATCCATATCACTTTTTGTTTGATTTTTGAGTTTTAATTTTGCGGCCAATTTTCACTTTTTTTGTAAGGGGTACCATCATAAAAAATCGAAAAAAATTGACCCACCGAAAAGTGCTCAAAATGGATTGCCAATAGTTTGGGAATGTTTTTACGAGTTCAACGAGGTATGACACTCCACAATAGGACCTCTCTTTCCCAAGATATAGAAATTTTTCTGTAATAATAGTATGACACATCTATAATTTTACTTGCAAAATCCCCTTTCCAATAAGCATAAAATCACCCTCGTTTTTCAATCTGAAAAAAGTCCCTAATAAGCGAACACATATGGGGTTTATTTCGTTACATATATATATTGTTATTTATTTAAGAACTTGCTCGACTAATTGACAGAAAAATATAAAGATATAGGATGTATTGAATGGGTTGTGCTGAGTGTCTTCCTATGCGAATGAGCGATTCCACTTAAGCCTAGGCGAAATCTCGGCGATTGCATAATGCGGAGCCCCCTCCCGAGGTGTACGGAATCACAATCACAAGTGGTTGATAAGAAAGAACAGACGTGGAATTTTGCTGTGCTGGTTTGAGGATCGCAGTCGAACGGATAATTTATTGGCCAGTCGCCGACTGGGCTGGTGATGATTTAATAGCGGACCCTCGGGAAGGCTCTCTGGTCTAACAGATAACAGATAACTCGACTGGCTGATAATTTTGATGCGTGACTGGGCGCTGCGCCTTCTCTCTATCTCCACCTTACAGGGTCTTGTCGAACAGGAACTCGCCCAGTTCGCCGTTGGATTCCATCATCTTCTTCAGAGTGGTCAGCTTGCCGGCGAGCTCGCGCTGTCCGTGGAGCTGCTCCTCCAGATAGACACCGGTCAGGTAGTCCACCAGGTGGTAGTGGTTGTATGGCTTGCTCTCGCAGGTCTGGATCAGCTTGCGGATGGACTTGGTCACCTTGATCTCCAGGTCGAGGGCGTCGGACAGGGCGGAAGCGCCATCGGTCCACTCCTGCTTGGCGACAGTCTGCGGGGGATTCGCCAAGATTAGCTGGTTTTTTTAGGTTTTCCAGGGGTGTTTAGGGGACTTACCGGCACATTGATCAAATCGCTAACGCCCTCGGTCAGTTGACCGCGCATGGACAGGTACTCAACCAGCTTGGATCCGTGCTCACGCTCCTCCTTGGCGGCCTTGAAGAAGTGCTCGGCGAATCCAGGGCGGTTGACGGTGTCGCGGGAGAAGTAGGCGCCCATGGCCAGGTACTGGTAGGAGGCGTTGATCTCCTCCTGGATCTGGTGGCGCATGCCCTTTAGGCAGGCATCCTTCATGTCCACCCAGTCCCTGGTAATCTCAGGAACAGCCAGGGAGCCTGCAATGGGATAAGGTTGGGTTTAGTCGGGGGACCACGATAAGATCATATGGCTGGTATCACACGGATCTAATTAGTTTCGAAACATTCATTTTTTTTATAAACAGAGCTTAGTTCTGATAAATTTCAAGTTATAGAAACCTTTGCACTCTAGGTCTTGACCTTCATGGTTTTGGTTTTGTTTTTCTTTAACTTGCTGCGCTTTTTGCTCTTTCTGCAGCTCTCTCACGAAACTCTTGCTTTCTTGCTTGGCTGAGGGGGAGGGGTGGTTGGTTATTTCATTTAAGAGGGCGTAATTGCATAGGCCTTTGAAATTGCGCTTGGAATGCCGCTTTTCTAGGGCAAAAACAAAAAAACCGTGTGCAAAACTGCAGTTGCTCACTCTTCCGCTCTCTTTGTTTTTGTAACTGCATTGGTAACGTGCGCAGCTCTCGCCGCCATAGTAACGGCATTTGTTTTTGTGTAGTGCCGTGTGCAAAAAGCATGGTTGAGCATGCTTGCTCACTCGCACAGCACAAGCCGTGTGCAAAGAGCGCCTTGAAATGTAACAAAAAAGAAGTTAAAAGCTAATTTTTGCCGCATTATTTATGGAAATGAAAGCGAAATTCGCATTATTTAATTATGGAAATTAGCGTACAGAAACTGGTTATCATTTCACCAAAGCATAACGGAAGTATCAATAATTTTAAAATCAACTGGTTTGGTAACTTCACTTTGGTAAAGAGAGTGAAAGAGCGTGGAAGAGAAACAGCGCATGCTCTTTTCAAAGCATTACAAATGTTTTTTTTCTCTTCGCTTATTGCGTCGAAATTTATTGTTTTTTTCCGCTGACCTGCCTTTGTTTTGTTTGAAATTCAGCTGAAAAACACTTAACAATAGTACTTACACTTGAAGTCTCCATAGGCCTGGGCCACCACGGCCAACAGGAGCAGGCTAGCGATTAATTTCACCATCTTTGATCGTCGAAGGAAGTCTTTACACAAAATCACAGAACCAAAATTTGTTTGTCACTTTTAGTTTGATTTGCTTGAAATGCACAAATGAGAATGAGGCGACTCGAGTTGGGCTACAATGTTAAATAGGGCCCTTCTCGGCGTTGAAATTGAAAATCTAGCTGCCTTTACACACACTGGCGCAGAAGGCGTCGCCTGCTTCAATTTGATGGGCTTGATTGGGATTATTTTCGACTTCTCGAATGCTTTCCAGTACCTTCTGCTGACAGCTTTAATCTGATTTTTCAGTGGAGCTAATGCCTTTCTGCGTTGTGTTTTAGCGAACTCGAAAGCGAACTGTCGCTCTGAACGGCGCACAAAACACTTTTAAGCGCGCGCGCTCTCGTTTTTTGCTTGTGTGCGTGTGTGAGTTAGTGGGAGAGTGTGCACTGTTATCTTTTTTTCAACATGTCGCCCGTTCTTTGTTAACCGTTTAAATGGCTGATAATTGAATATTCCCGATGATAGACGCACTTAATATGATACATATGGGCATACTTTGTATAAAATTGGGTTTCCTAGTCAGATAATCCCCACTTACACAGAAGTATAAACACCAAATGCAATATGGCCGCTCTTTTGCGCTCCGCGTCAGCTGTTCTTTGTTTTTGTCTTGGCCGTGGGAGAGCGACACGTCATGGGTTGCCAGGCGGTTTAATTTTCGTTGACAATTTAATGCACATTTTGTCAAGTTGATTTGCACGTTCGAATGGGGGGATCAATCAGCCACTTTGATAACTGCTTAATATGACGACGGCTCTTTTTTACGTGTCGTGTTGATAACGGGAATACAAAGTGGGAAAACTTACAATTATATAATTTGTCTGTTGATTGGAGAAACCCAACACTACTTCCGAGCATTGCAATAATATGTATTGAAAAATTATGTTAAGAGCTGAAGTCTAAAATTTGATACATTGCATTACATACTGCAGTAAATTGCCACTGTTTCGCATATAAGAATGTTGCTTGTTTATCTGCAGTTTATTTCAAATCTTCATCGTTTACTGATAAAACTCTCAGGAAACCACTTGCAATCCAAAGTGCAGCGTCCATCTTTTGCACACGATGACAACCCTGTCGTGAGTCACCTTCCAGCAGGCAGCAACAACAACACTGCGAGCGGCCATGTTTGAATGACACCGAAATCCCCGCACTGAGCGCAAAACAAAACATGCCCATGCACGCTCCAAAACCTCACACACACACAGTCTTATCGATCGCATAGAAAGAGACGTACGCGACGCTATAAACAGCAGTTGATTTTCAGAGTTCCACCAAGCAGCACACAAAGCGATTGAATTTTAAATAAAAGCACAGGCACTTAAAGTGAGTTTAGAAATTACTAACTAACTACATAGTGCGTGTTTAGTTAAGAAAAGAAAAACAGAATTTTCTGGAAACTGTGTTTTTTGACCGACTACCAAAAACATTGAAAGACCAAAACATTCCGTTGGTGGTGGGTTTGTTGTGAAAAAAGAGCAGAGAAAATTCAAGAAAACGCTACGACGCAAAACAGCAAAACCCGTCCGAAACGAAAACAAAAGTGTCTGTTTTCCAATTGTCAATTGTTGTGAAACTAATTTCCTTTGTTTTTGCCTCTCGATTTTGGTTTTAATTTACAGTAAACAGCCGTCATCATGAAAATTTTCGTTGCACTCGCTCTCTTCGCGTGCCTCGGCTCCCTTGCCCAGGCCGTTGATAACGAATACTGTCAGAACACCGTAATCACCGCGTGCTCTTCGTCAGCCTTCTCGGGTGAGTAAAGAGAGCGCCTCTAAGAGAGTGTGGCTAATCTGTGTTATTGTTTGTATCTTTGTAAAACATAATAATAAAAACAAGCGCTCACGGGCTTTTTCACAGGCAAAAGTAAGTGAAATGTAGGTTGGATGTTTTAGAAGAATGTTGGAAATTAACTGCACTATCTAAGATTTAGTAAAAATTAACTCTTTCCATTTCTCACTGTGTTACGGCCCTTTGCTTTGTTATTTAAATCTTCTTGTTATTAAAACTTCTATAAAAAGCTAATTTTAAAATTCTATTGTGATAATTAGTATAGCACTATCTAGTTGGGAACCATTAAAACTCATCACTAATAAATGTGCTTCAGCTCTCCGACTCACAGATTGTAATGTTTATTATTTTCTTCTTCTCAGGCAACTCCATTTGTAATGCCCGTTTCGCTGGCATTGACCACATTGAGCCCGAGATCCAGTCCTACATCAACGCCAACTTGGCCAAGTCGTACGACTACCTCCTGCTGGCCACCCACTTCAACTCCTACCAGAAGAACCGCCCCGGCTTCCAGAAGCTGTACCAGGGACTCTCGGACCGTTCCTTCGAGGACAGCATTGCCCTGATCAAGCAGGTGACCCGTCGCGGAGGTATTGTGGACTTCAACACCCGTCACGAGTCTTCCGGCTCCGTGAGCACCAAGCGCGGCACTCTGGAGGTCGACGAACTGCACTCCCTGGCTCTGGCTTTGGACACTGAGAAGCAGCTTGCCACCGGAGCCACCCACGTGCACTCCCGTGCTACCCACGCCACCGACGCCGATAGGGATCCCGAGCTGGCCCACTACTTCGAGGAGAACTTCCTGGGCAAGCAGGCCGAGAGTGTGCGCAAGCTGTCCGGTTATGCCAACGACCTCGCCAAGCTGATGAAGGTCCCCGACCCATCCCTGTCCGTCTACCTGTTCGACGAGTATCTGCAGAAGCAGTAAGAAGTGGAGACCACCCCCTCCTCCTCCACCCAACACGCTCCTACACTGTCCCCTCAAAATTGCTCTCATAATTCCCTTATAAATTAATTTGTTTCCTTGGTTTGTTCATCAATAAATCGCAGTGCAGCAGCAGCATTATCAAAGCAGCCACAAGTGAATGATTTACACCGCAAAATTCACCTTGATTTACCAGCACACCAGATTGTGATAATGCTATCATAAATAAGTTAGCCAGTTCGCCCCAGCAAATGTATCTTTAGCCTGTACGTTACCGCTTGAACAAATAAACACATCAAAGTAACTAATTATCAACTAGTAAAACAGCAGCATGTTTGCCTCTCTGAGATAAGGTTTGGGTTCTTTTTGAAATGGATCTGGTCCTCAATGTGGGGCGTTTGTTTGCGTTTTTTCTCCGAGTGCAGCTGATTGCGGACTGACTCTGGCAGTGTACTTTGGATACCATCTGGAACAATGGAGCTTACAATGGCGAAGTTTTATCGAAAACTACTCAGTTCTGCGATTACAACGGGTGTAATGTTCCCGAATTTCTTTGTTTTTGCTTGAAACTTTTAAAACTGAAAGCCAGCCAGAATGTTCTTTGTTGGCATTTCGAAAAATAAATTAAACTATCGGAAGCAGAATGTGAAGACTAGTTTTCCATATATGTAGTAGTATTTTATGTATATCTTGTATTGTAAACATTTGTATGGTATAATATAATATGCTATTGGACAACTATTAAGAAATTGGGTTTACCAAAACGAACAGATATCATTTAGGGATCATTTGGGATCAATCATCTAACTATCTATCTAACTATCTTGATAGGACTCTAGCACTTTATTACTTTCTTTCAATTGGCAACCCATATCGATGGTGAAAAGTGAGACATCATGCAGATCATGGCAGTTATCTTCCGAGGGATCTGTGGGGCTTAAAGGAGTACGACTATCTAATCAGTGAGACACACTCCTCCTCCGCTGATAAGGAGGAGCCACGTTTGTTCGATTTGCTTGCCAATCCACGAGAGATTCTCTCCGTCGCCTTATCACTGCCTGGTGCACACGGCTTTGCGACTCGATCCGTGAAAGTTCCGCCGGAATGGCCGCCTGCTGACTAAGTCGGAGGCTCCACGATGACGTGGATGTCATACAATTGCGTAAGACGGCGCAATCTCGGTTCTTTATTGTCCCCTGAATTTGCATCGCAGTTTCCCTATCTTCCTCAGAGCCCTGCGCCTATGTACAATAATTGTGTAAGTAAATGGGTAAAAGGTCGATATCGGGGAATCCCCAATATATTCTACATGGCTTATCCAAAACTATGGTCATTAATAGGTGTGTTCTATGAGTTCTTGGAAAATTCCTACAACAGCTGCTCAATTGACGTGTGAAATATGCTTAGAATATATCTTTAATCACTTTTGAAAGTGGTTTTCTCTAAGCAATTTCTACAGCATTTGAGTGGGTAGCTATTATGTGACTATACGACTATGCGACTATGGATCCCAGCCACGCATCGGGGCAATTTATCAATTAGCGACGCCCATTCAATGAGGACTTTGCTCATATCGCCGCACATCCGGAGTACGGATACGGTCCACTAGCACGTGAAATGAACGTCAATTTGCCATTTTAATGCTGCTATAACTACTCTGTACTACGCTGTAGTGGGTTAGGGGTCAGGGGTCAGGGGTCATCAAATCGCAGCATTCGTATCTGCGGCATTAGGCGAATCCGTGTAATAACTGCGTGCTCTTATGTAATTAGAATATGACAGCCATAAGGGAAAACCCCGTGCGGAATCATAACAGTTAGGATTCAAGTTGATGTGGTTGTGGTTGGGATTGTGGTTGGGTTGCTCCGAGTGGTTCTTCAGTGTCTCCGAGTGCGTGCAGCGGTCATTAAATAATAATCCACTTAATATTAATTGCCCTGATTTGCGGATGGCTGCTGCCCCAATGATTTTTGTTATGTCCGCAAGATACACAAAGAAAATGAGAGTGTGCAAGTCTTAGAACTTATTATATACAAGAAGGAATACCAGTTTGGTCACTCACTTTGACATTTTTATAATGAAAGAATTATCAAATTCTAGACTTAATTTACCATTAATTTTTCTCCGTGTAAAATTACACTAAAAATATATAGAGAAGGGTGGCTAATTGCGGTCATTTGTGGTACATTTGGCGAGGATCTTAACTTTGTCATTTCTAATTGTTTGGCCATAAGCCATGAGCCATCGCAGAAATGATGTGGTCCTAAACTGGTTTTCCCAAGCGATTCCACACATGCTCTAAATGGCGGCCATAAAAAGGTGTCTTCGCCCCAAAATAATTCTATTAATTTATGCATTTTAATAAACGCGTCGAGCAATTACAAAAGGGTTGAGGTTTCGATGAGGGCAGGGGTTAAAAACTATTTGGGAGGCCAGATGTTGTCAAAGGATTCTGGATATTTCGGTTATTGTTCGCCAGCCAGACAACTATGAATATGAGACCGTGTGCGGGTGAGTGTGTGTGTGTGTGAGAGTGTGTGCGTGTCCAGGACATTCGGGCACACATAATATGTATGCAAAATAGCAATTTAATTTCGTTTTATTGCAATGCCATTTGCAGCCAGTGAAAGGCAGCTGCGCCGACAGCTTCCGCCAGGCTCCCATAAATAATCCTTGAACCACCTACCCCCCCGCACAAGCCCCTCTTTTCAACATACCCCCCCTCACCCGCTTCTACGCCTGTGCAATTTTAATGAAAAGTCTTGTCTCCTGTCCCTTTGTTTTTCGCCATGTTTTTCGGTGGCAAGGCAGAAAGGCCAAGAAGCGAAATTGTTTGCCATTTTTCATTAACAAATTTTTGCTGGCGCGGGACGAGGACTGAATAAACGTCATTATCGCAACGTAAATATTTCAAAAGGACTTCCACGAAGTGGCAGGATGTTACAATCATCGTAGTTCCCTCCATCAAATGCACAGCTTTGTCTTTAAAAACGAAATACTTTACTAGCAAATGACGGAGGCTTTTGCTTCTTGTTGTTATTTGCTTTATATTAATTAACCATTGATTACTTTATACGACTTGCCTGTAATCTAATCTTCTGTATATTGCTGATCAATAATTATCAAATAAAGCGCGCTGTTGCCATATAAATGCACACGGCTTGGTATTCAATACTAAATATGACACATTAGTGTTTATATTTACCTTTTTTAAGTGTGTACTTTAAT